>NC_082645.1:114343820-114956598 GCF_028023285.1 Balaenoptera ricei | reverse complement strand
GTGTACGGCCACCACCCTGGCTGGGCCCATGGGGTCCAGGAAGGTAAACACCCAACCAGGAAATGATTGTCACGGGCATGGGGCCAGCGCTGAGCCAGGCGGGTCTGAAGGTCAGGAATGTTTCCCAGGGAGCCTTTTCCAGGAGAGGACAAAGCCTCTGGCTGCGGGTCTCTGGGATGGAAAAGAGGGCTTCCAAGTACACCAGCCTGCTCTGAGGACCCCGACAGGACACAGGACAGGAGAGCGAGAGCCGTCCAGGGGGCTCCAACCCCCAGGAGCTCTTCACTGACAGGTGAGCAAATGGTTTTAGTATTTTTTTTAATGGAATGAGATGAAACGAGATAATGGTCCAAGGTGTGGCCCGGGCCACATAGGGAAGACTCCAGGCAGGTGTGTGAAGGGAGAGGCAATCCCACTCCCCCCTTCACTGAGAAAGAGATTCAGGAGAGGAAACAGCCCTGGATCGCACTCGTCTTAGCTTCATCACTCTCCCCTCCGGGACTCAGTTTCACCATCTGTGAATTGGGGTAATGATTCCTTCCAGGCTCCTCTCCCGTGAAGGCTACAGGAGCAAGTGAGATAATGAACAGGACTGGCTACAGAAGTTGCAGGGCCCCATGCAAAATGAATAAGGGGGCCCCTTGTTCAAAAATTATTAAGAATTTCAAGAATGAGGAATTTTAGAATTATTAAGAACTGCAACAGCAGAGCGTTAAACTAAGTGAGGGGTCCTTCTAAGGGCAGGGCCCTGTGTGACTGCACGGGTCACACGCCTATGGCTCCAACCCTAAAAAATAAATGTACACGTAAACTGTGAAGTGCTAAACAAACTGTGATTACTAGGTGCCCATGGCTCAAATCTCAGGGTCAGGAAGCACACCTGGGGAACGGAAGTCACAGTGGTGAAGTGACAGCCCACTGCAGTGCTGCCCCACTGCCACTGCCCCTGCTGCTCAGGGTCCCATCTCAGAGGGCGCCACCCTCCCAACCTTCTGGACTTGCACCGCCGTCTGGCATCAAGCCAAAGCCTGGTGCAATTCAGATGTCTGGGGACACAGTTTTCTTGGATGTGGCAATGGTAGGTTGTTCTTTTCGACCTTGATTTAAAGTTTGTTCATTTGCAGCAATATGGATGGATCATGAGATTATCATACTTGTGAAGTAAGCCAGACAGAAAGACAATTATCATATGATATCACTTTTATGTGGAATCTTAAAAAAATGATATAAATGAACTTATATACAAAATAGAAATAGATGCACAGACATAGGAAACAAACTTATGATTACCAAAGGGGAAGAGGGGGAGGGATAAATTAGGAGTTTGGGATTAACATATATTAGTAGTTACATATATAACTACTATATTTAAAATAGATAACCAACAAGGACCTACTGTATAGCACAGGGAACTATACTCAATATTTTATAATAACCTATAAGGGAAAAGAATCTGAAAAAAAAATGTATGTTTAACTGAATCACTTTGCTGTATACCTGAAACTAACACAACATTGTAAATCAACTATACTTCAATTTTTAAAAAAGATCTATTGTATCAGTTGCACTAGCAAAAAAGAAATTAATAAAGTAAAATAAAATTTGGGATGTTCACACAGTCCCTGGCTAAACAGCACTGGGACTGGCGGATTCCTATACTTTTGACAGTTCTGCCGAGTTCTGACAATGGTAATTGGAAAAATGCTTATGTTAACACAGTAAGACGGCTGGTGGGAATGTCCCAACGCCCCTGCCACCCCATCACATCTTTGTCAGCCCCTCCCCTTCTTCCTCTCCGCTTTTGCACTCAAATTTTCTCTTCCCTTTTCACTCCTGTCCTGGCTGCCCTTGGCATTGTTTAACCCTGCAGCAGTAGAAATCGGGGTCTCCAGGGGTGTCTCAAGCTTTCTGGTCCGTGAAAACAAACAATAGACCATCTTCCTTGACGCCACCCTCAATTCCACCCCTTCCTGGAGTCCAAATTGTCTTGAAAACCCTCTCCTGGAGGGGCTCCCCACGGGAAAGGCAGGGGGTCACGCTAATGACAGTGACCAGAGATGAAGACCACTGCTTTAAGAACTTGCCCGTAGACCTCTCTGACCTCTGCAAGGGTAGCCCAGGAAGCTTACACTAGTGGGTGAACCAGCCCAGAGGCTCAGAGGAGGAGGCCAGATCTAGCTGCCTCGCCCTGCTGGCTCCACCGCGGACGCTGTAGCCACTGTTTGTCTCAGCAGTTAGCGAGCCCGCCAGTCCTACATCAGACAGCCCATCTACCGGGACGGGTCCTTTCCCCATGTCCGTGAGCCCACTGCCACCCTAAGTAGGCGTCAGCACTGCTGCTCTAAGGTTACCCCAGCATCCCCCTAGAAAGACAAAAGTCCTTCCTTTGTTCTTTCAACAAATAATCCCCGAGCACCTGGGGCAGGTAAGGTGTCTACCTTAATTGGCCTCACCTTTGGAATGGAAAAAAAATGAGGATCATCGGAGGGATATCAGGAAGGCCTGCATGGAGGAGGTGGCCTTTGAACTGAGCATCACTAAACAATCTAACATCACTTCTTAATTATTTTACAAGAGGAGAAGAGCTGATGAGTAGAGTTTTATGTATTATGAAGTAAGTCTCCCTAACTTGGAAGATAAGGTACTGATTTTTCCACACTTAACCCCAATTGAATGTTGCAAGTTCTTTAAATAGCACTCTTTTACAGGGAGCACATTCCCAGGGAAAGGACAGCAGGGTTTCAACAAGGTGAAACAGGAGCCCCACAGGGCCTGGTGATGGCAGAAGCAGAGGCAAGGACCTGGGGAAGCAGGAGGCCTGTTTAAAGGATGCTGATGGACCAGGTTTGCTAGAGCAGAGGGAAGGTGGTGGTGAGGTGGCCCCAACCCATGTGGCCTGGACCCCAAAGATCCCCAGAGATCACAGCAGGGATCCATATGGCCAGCATGTCTCAGGGGGCACCCACGCCTCACTTCCATACTCCAGCACTAGCTGGCTTTGCCTCTGTCACCTTCACTTTCGGCCGGAGGTTTGTGCACCAGCAATGGTGTCTCCTACAGCTAGGAGCTCTGACCATCAATTATCCAGGTCTTTGAGGAGTTTAGAATGGGACATTGATTCATTATTATTTAATGACTATGTTTCCTATCCGAAATAAACCCTTCAAAACACAGACTCTCCAATAGACAAGAGCTTGGACCATGCCTTAAAAGGCTCAGAGACGCTTGGGGGCCACTGGGGCAGGGACCAGCAGGGATGAGGAAGGCAGGCAAGCTGGATCTGAGGACCTTGACCCCCAGGCTCTGTCCGGAAGTGGCAAGGGTTGGTCTCGGGTGGCTGACTCGGGGAGCATTGTGCAATCCCGCGTGCTAGTCTGTATGACCTGCTTATCTCCGTGTTTCAATCCACCACGGCAGTGTGCTCCTTGCAGAAGGTCTCCTCAGAGAGCACCTCATCCAGCCGGTCGGTATCTGTGGCAGCCTTGCCCTGCTAGTCCAGGTGCCACAAATACCATGATAAGATGTGATAAGATGGACAGAGCCCCCACCCCTCTCCCAAGCTCCCCACCTTCATTCCGAGCCCCTCAGCTGCCTCTGCCCCTTTACTGCTGTCCAAATAAGTAAATTAAGAAAACCCAATTTCCTACTCACGGCTGATTCATTTGGCGTTCTTGAGCCAAAACAGATTCCCATTAAACCCCACTAAAGGGACAAAAAGCTTCCAAGTATTTTAAATTTATAAAACCTTGGCATAATGGGCTTTATATGATGCGCTCTAGATGTAAATCTGTTCATGAAAGTGAGTACATCTATAAAGATATTTTTGCTCTCATCTGAGTGACAACAACATTCCTTTGTGGATTCTTGAACACTGGAGGAAAGCCCTCTTTTCTGCCAAGTTCCTTTTTAGGAAGTTAGCGTTGAACTTAAAAATGATTTTAAGGTTCTTTGTTTCTGGATTAAAAAGGCATCTGGCACATGGACAGTTTTTCCTGGTGCCTGAAATATCAGAGCAGTCACCTAGAACTAACTTTCTGCAGTTTTCTGCCTTCTTTGGCACTGGTTCAGAGTCAAGATCAAAGTCACTCACAGTCGGCTAATGTGGGTTCCAGGTCAAGGGTAAGACAGGGAGAGATTCCAGCTTGGGGTCAAAATGAAGTCATCTTGTTGCTCAATCAAAGATAAACAGATCCACCTAAGCTATGCTTGGAAAAACATTATTATAGCTGATTTATGTATCCATTGGTGAAATATCACAGAAATTGTCAAAATAAAGTAGCCTGGGTAGGTGTGCAGCATCTTTTAACAGTGGCCACAGGCTGTAGAGGCCAAGGTGGTACTTGTGTAACAGAGGCCCAGGCTGGGTCAGTGTCTATCACTTTGCCAGAGCCAGGCTGCCTCCACCACCTGCTGGCTGTGTGACCTTGGCTGAGTCAGTTAACCTCTCTGAACCTCCACGTTCTCTACTGTGAAAATGAAGGACATGGCACAAGGACGGTAATGATCGTATAGGCTCGCCCTGAGTGTTCAATGAGATGATGAATGAATTGAAGATGAACTACCCAATGAGTAGAATGTGGTTCTCATTACTACTATCCCAATAGGCCTTAAGAAAGAAAATGGACCTTTTTTTTTTTTTCCAATATAGAAGTTGACTTTTTTTTTTTTAATTTATTTGTTATTTATTTATTATTTATTTTTGGCTGTGTTGGGTCTTCGTTTCTGTGCGAGGGCTTTCTCTAGTTGTGGCAAGTGGGGGCCACTCTTCATCACGATGCGCGGGCCTCTCACTATTGCAGCCTCTCTTGTTGTGGAGCACAGGCTCCAGACGCGCAGGCTCAGTAGTTGTGGCTCACAGGCCTAGTTGCTCCGTGGCATGTGGGATCTTCCCAGACGAGGGCTCGAACCCGTGTGCCCTGCATTGGCAGGCAGATTCTCAACCACTGCGCCACCAGGGAAGCCCTAGAAGTTGACTTTAAGTAGCAGGGAGAGGGAGTTCCCTGGCGGTCCAGTGGTTAGGACTTGGTACTTTCACTGCCGAGGACCCAGGTTCAATCCCTGGTCGGGGAACTAAGATCCTACAAACCGTGCGGTGCAGCCAAAAAAAAAAGTAGCAGGGAGAGAATTTATTAGTTCACATAGTTAGAGAATTGAGCACAAAACACTAGTGTGCACACAAGAACCCTCAGACGTAAAGAGAGCAGGCATCCTTTGAAGAGTTGGCCCAATCTGCCTCAAGGGCTCTGAGCTTGTCCAACTTTAAGGAACCCCATTCCTCCACGGCACCACCCAGGTCTGCCTGTGGTCAGCAGGGAAAACCACAAACCCAGCAATGTTTCCCTCGAGGAGTCAACACATTGGATTCGATGATTATTTCCCTCCAGTAAATATTTCCTGGTAAGCAAAGGCATTGTTTCTGGCAAAAATGCTCCAACATTTTTTCCTTCCAGTTTCATTGAGATGTAATTGACAGGCAGCACGCTGTAACTTTAAGGTGGACAGCATAGTGATTTGACTTACATAGATCATGAAATGTTTACCACAATAAGTTTAGTGATCACCCATCATCTCATATAGATACAGAATTAAAGGAATAGAATAAAAAATAGTTTCCTTTGTGATGAGGACTCTTAGGGTTTATACTTTTAACAACTTTCATAGATAACACGTAGCAGTGTCATATTTATCATGTTGTACGTTACATCTTATAACATAACTGGAAGTTTGTGTCTTTTCAGCGCCCTCGTCCAATTCCCCCTTTCCGTATCCCCCACTTCTGGTAACCACAAATCTGATCTCTTTTTCTATGAGTTTGTTTGTTTTTGATGTATAGTTGGGCTACAATACTATGTTACTTCCTGTTACACAACATAATTTGACATTTCTATACATTTCCACATGATCACCATGGTAAGTCTAATTACAATATGCCATCATACAAAGGTATTGTACAGTTATTGACTGTATTCCCCATACTGTACATTTCATACCCATGACTCATTTATTTTGCAGCTGGAAATTTATACCTCTTCATCTCCCTGGCCTATTTCTTTCCTTCCCTACCCTCCTACCCTCTGGCAACCACCAGTTTGTTCTCTGTATCTATAACCCTGTTTCTGTTTTGTTATGTTTGCTCATTTGTTTTGTTTCATAGATTCCATGTATAAGTGAAATCATCCATTACTGTTCTTTCTCTGTTTGACTTATTTCACTTAGCATAATAAGAACCTCTAGGCCCATCCATGTTGTCGCAAATGGCAAGATTTCATTCTTTTTTATGGCTGAGTAATATTCCATTTTGTGTGTGTGTGTGTGTGTGTGTGTGTGTGTGTGTATTTATATATATATGTATATCTATATATATACCACATATTCTTTATCCATTCGTCTATCGATGGGCACTTATGTTGCTTCCATATCTTGGCTATTGTAAATAATGCTGCAATGAACATAGGGGTGCATATTAGTGCATATTAGAATTAGTGTTTTCATTTTCTTCAGATAAATACCCAGGAGTGGAATTGCTGGATTGTACGGAGTTCTATTTTTAACCATACAGGAACCACCATACTGTTTTCCATAGTGGTCGCCAATTTACAATCCCACCAACAGTGCACAAGGGTTCCCTTTTCTCCACATCCTTGCCATCACTTGTTTTTTGTTGTCTTTTTGATGATAGCTATTCTGACAAGTGGTATCTCATTGTGGTTTTGATTGGCCTTTCCCTAATGGTTAGTGATGTTGAGCATCTTTTCATGTGTCTGTTGGCCATCTGTATGTCTTCTTTGGAAAAATGTCTGTTCAGATCATCTGCCCATTTTTTAATCAGGTTGTTTGTTTTTTTGATGTTGGGTTGTATGAATTCTTTGTATATTTTGTATATTAACCCCTTATAGGATATATTTTTTGCAAATATCTTCTCCCATTCAGTAGGTGGCCTTTTCATGTTGTTGCTGGTTTCCTTCGCTGTGCAAAAGCTTTTTAGTTTGATGTAGTCCCATTTGTTTATTTTTGCTTTTGTTTCCCTTGCCTGAGGAGACATATCCAAAAAATATATATATATTATTAAGACCAATGTCAAAGTACTTACTGCCTATAATTTCTTCTAGAAGTTTTATGGTTTCAGGTCTTAGATTTGTCTTTAATCCGTTTGGAATTTATTTTTGTGTGTGGTATGAGAGAGTAGTCCAATTTGATTCTTTTGCATGTAGCTGTCCAGTTTTTCCAAAACCACTTATTGAAGAGGCTATCTTTTCCCCATTGTATATTCTTGCCTCCTTTGTTGTAGATTAATTGCCCATACAAATGTGGGTTCATTTCTGGGCTCTCTATTCTGTTCCATTGAGTTATGTCTGTTTTTTTGCCAGTACTATACTGTTTTCACTACTGCAGCTTTTATTATAGTTTGAAATCAGGGAGTGTGATACCTCCAGCTTTGTTTTTCCTTATCAAGTTTGTTTTGGCTATTTGGGGTGTTTTGTGTTTCCATGCAAATTTTAGAATTATTTGTTTTAGTTCTGTGAAAAATGCCTCTGGTATTTTGATAGAGATTGCATTGAATCTGTAGCTTGCCTCGGGTAGCATGGTCATTTTAACAATATTAATTCTTCCAGTCCCTGAACACAGTATTATCTTTCCATCTGTTTGTGTCATCTTCAATTTCTTTCACCAATGTCTTATAGTTTTCCAAGTACAGGTCTTTTACCTCCTTA
Source organism: Balaenoptera ricei (assembly GCF_028023285.1). Classification (NCBI taxonomy): domain Eukaryota; kingdom Metazoa; phylum Chordata; class Mammalia; order Artiodactyla; family Balaenopteridae; genus Balaenoptera; species Balaenoptera ricei. The sequence goes on along the minus strand of NC_082645.1, from coordinate 114,948,886 downwards.
GTTAGATTTATCCCTAAGTACTTTATTCTTTTTGATGCGATTGTAAATGGGATTGTTTTCTTAATTTCTCTGATAGTTTGCTGTGTATACAAATGCAGTAGATTTCTGTATATTAATTTTGAATCCTGCAACTTAACCAAATTCATTGATGAATTCTAGTAGGTTTTTTTTGTGGTGTCTTTAGGATTTTCTATGTATAGTATCATGTCATCTGCAAACAATGATAGTTTTACTTCTTCCTTTCCAATTTGGATTCCTTTTATTTCTTTTTCTCGTCTGATTCCTGTGGCTAGGACTTCCAATACTTTTATCAAGCAAGGGCTCACTGCCCCATGCACACAGAAGCCAATGCTATGGCACCAGCTTTTGAGAAAAGAGCTTTATTGTGAGGTGTCCCTGTAAGGAGGCAGGAAGCAGGTCTCAAATCTGTCTCCCTAGTCCAGGGTTTGGGGTAAAATTTAAGAAGTTAGGGGATTTCAAATTTGGAAGCTAATTGGCTAGTCTTAAATCAGTCCATATAAGCTACTCATGCTGCTGGAAGCCAGATTTTCCTTATTGAAGGACTTCTCGTTTCGTAAAGAGATCTGGTGGCAATATTTCTATTCTTTGTTTTCCGTAGACCGAAGATTCTTGATTCTGGGGTCATCCTGGAGACATGGGTTCCTGTCTTGCACATGTGCAAGGAACCCTGTCTCTGTAAAATAACTCCAGGGGTTATGCAACCTGTTTCAAGGGAGCAAAACCAGTTTAAGATGGTCAGTGTTCCTCGTGCTGTTTCAATACTATTTTGAATAAAAGTGGTGAGAGTAGGCATCCTTGTCTTGTTCCTGAACTTAGGGGAAAGGCTTTCAGCTTTTTTCCATTTAGTATGATGTTCCAATGCTCCAAAATTTTTAAAAACTGGTTTAGTAGATGCTGGTGTGAAAGGAATTTGAGAAATCCGTAGCGGATGAACCATCTGTAAGAAGAGTGTATTAGCTTTCTACTGCTGCTATAACAAATGACCATACTCTGAGTGGCTTAAAACAACACAAGTGTATCATCTTACAGCTCTGGAAGACAGAAATCCAAAATGGGTCTCACTGGGCTAAAATCAAGGTGTGGGCTGGGCTGCTTTCCTTCCGGGGGCTCCAGGAGAGCCTTTTCCATCTTTAGAGGCTGCCCACATTCCTTGCCTTGTGGCCTCTTCCTCCTTCTTCAAAGCCAGCAGTGTAGCACCTTCAAATCTCTCTGACCCCTCTTATAAAGACCCTTGTGATTACTCTGGACCCACCTGGATAATACAGGACAATCTCCTTATCTCAACATTCTTAACCACATCTGCAAAGACCCTTTTGCTATATAAGGTAACGGATTCACAGGTCCCAGGTATTGGAACATGAACATTCTGGTGTGGGGTGGGCAAGTGGGCATTATGCATCAAACCACCAAGAGATACTAGAGTTTTCTTAAATATATCTTTGACATGTTTGGAAACAATGGATGACTTTTTGAAAATTTTTTAATTGCTAAAGCCATGTTATCAAAAGTAAAATATAACATGTAATATAGATTGTTTGCAATGAACTTCACGTAATGTTCATGTTTACACAGATCTATATTTTTTAACTTTGGCTGACAAATGCGGCATCACTGTTGTCTGCTGTTTTGTTGAAACCCTCTGGCAATTCCAGTGTTTATGTCTGAGACCCTTTGTCCCCTGAACATCTGAACATGCCCAGAGCATGTTTCTACCCAATCCCAAGCAGGCTGAGGCCCAAAGAGGTCTTTCTGTGACACCTCTAGGGTTTAGTTCTTTCAGAGAAGGGGTTGTGGTGCAAGCACATGGTTATTCCAACCTCGGAGGAAAAATCCAGGGGGTCAGGTGGTGCTCAGGGCTGTGCCTACGATGTGTAGGGACAGCCTCATGGGCACTGCTGCTTTACTCCATCCCCCACGTGGGGACACATCAGAGGAGCTGTCCTGCTATAAGCACAGGACACTCTGAGTCCCAGGACCGAACGCTTCAGGGAGCAGCATGGGGATGAGGGAGGGGAAGCTTGAAGGTTCAGGCCAGACCGACAGGGTTTACCCATCAGCCTCAGGAGAGGATGAGGAAGTCCAGTGCGAGGCTCTGGCAGTCGAAGAGCTGACCAGCTTACAGGTCGGTATTCCAGAAACGGCAGGCAGGATCCATCACGTGTTGGCTCTGATCCATGCTATCAGCTGCCCAAAGAATCTACTGAGGACAAGGCCAAATCTAGGCTTACAGGGGGAAAGTTCTGTGATTGATTAGCAATGTCTGTCATGGCAAAGGAACAGGAAAAGGTGATCCGTGTGCACCTGACCTGCCATTTCCAGTAGGAACGAAGGCTTTGCATGCAGATAGATGCTTGGGAACCCAGGGGAAAAGCTATGCCTTATCTGTGTGCCCCTGAGCACGTCTGTTGGTGGAGTCTTGGCTTCCTCATCTTTAAAATGAGAGAAACCAATGAAGCCCTTTCCAGCTCCCTGAGAGGATGATGGGGCAGCAAATGGGAAGGGTGTCACCTGTCACAAATTGCCCAGCCCTTCGTTTTGGGGCAGAGGTCTGAGTGCCCTGGCCCTAAGACAATCCTTGGCCCATGACTCCCATCTTGGTGAGAGGGTCTGGGAGTTCTTCCACCTGGTGTCGGCCTGAGCCTGCGTCCTCACCCTCACGGGCCCTGGTCTGCCTGGAGGAGGCCGTCCACTCAGGTGTGGGAGCGGGAGCTAGAGGCAAGTGAGTGGGCCAGAGAGGTGCTGTGTGTGAGAGTCAGGAGCAGCCCCAGTCCCAGGAGACGGTGGCAGGGGTGGGGCAGAGCTACTGCGGCTTGCATAAAGGTCCGGGCCCTGTGGGGCGGGGTCAATAAAAATCATGTAATGAGTGACTCCAGGCTCTGGGAGAGGGGCTGGGAGAAAGCCTTTGCTTCAGCCAAAGGTCCGTGTAGCCCTAAAGAAAGACCCCCGGGCAAATTGAGGAAGGGAAACCACGGCGAAGTCCAGCCTCATGAACAGCATAGCAGTGAGGAGAGAGGGAGGGGGAAGGGGAGATGGAGGGGAAGGCGGGGGCCGGATGAGCCTGGGGTAAGAAATCGGGTTTTATCCAAAGCCCTTTAAGGGTTGTAAGCAGGGTGATGCAATTTGTTTTATTTCAAAGGACCAGGTTTGGGCGTTTCCTGGGGTTTCTGGCAATTACCTCATTTTCCTGCCCTAGTGGTCCCGGTGTGCACCCTCCACTAGTGTCTAGAAGGAGGAGGGGGCCCTGGTCACTGGAGGATGGGGCGCTTCCAGGGGCTGAAGGGCACATCCCTGCCTAGATCAGCCTTGAGTCAAGACTCGAGGAGGATGGGGGAAGCAGGCACAGGAGAAAGTTGGGGGTTCGCACACAGATGCTCAGATGTGAAGGTGCCAGGAGAGATGAGGAGGTGCAGGGAGAAAGGGGGTCGGAGGGGACGGTCCTCGGCAAGGTGAAGTTGGGGGGATGCAGAGTCCGAGGAAGAAAGAGGAGGAGACGGCCGGGCAGGCAGGACTGCAGTGGGGCATGGTAGGGAGTTTCTCTCTGAAGTTCGAGACACGGCCGGCAGAGGCAGAGGGAGGTGGGAGGTTGGAGGTCCCGAGAAGGTAGACACTGTCACTGCAGAGAGTAAAGGGGGTACTGCTGGAGAAATCAAGCTGGCTCGCTGGCCTGTCTTGCACGGTGACCATGAAATGGACGGTGACATCTGTCTGCCCTGGCCCAGATGAAGTCAGAAAATGCCAACACATATTAAGTCCTGGGTCTGTTGGAACAAAAGGAAACTTGGGCAGGTTGGAAGTGGGGGGTAGAAACACAGCGGTGGCCAAGTTGGAGCAGTACCGCCGGCCTGGGGCACCACCTCCGATATTCGGTAAACGTGATTTGAGCATCTATGGTGTGTACCAAGTTCTGGGGGGGTCAAAGAAGCCCACAGGTGGGGCTTGGGGTGGGGCTGGCCCACCGCAGCCCAGAGAGGCCTCCACTTGGCACGCACTCATTGTACTCTGGTGACCATCGGGTGCTCATCCATCTCCCTGGGCCGAGCCCTGCATCTTTGCATCCCCAGGGCCAGGAGTGCGCCGTGGGTGCTCAGTAAGCATTTGCTGCCAGAGGAGGGGTCAACGGGTGCACGGAAGTCTCTGTGGACTCCAGTGGGGGTGGGCTGTGTGTGGACGGGCTTCTCGGGCCCCCGGGAACGAATAGGGCTGAGCCCTCCAGGGAGGAGCGTAGAGGACAGAGCCGGAGGACCAGGCAGGGGAGGCAGGGCTGGTACCAGGCAGGGCTGATGGCAGGGGCCTGAGGCTCAGGCTACACTGAACGCTGTGGCCGGAGCCCATTCGGGAGATGAAAGGAGAAGCCGAGAGGAGAGAGAGCACGGATTCAGGAAGGACCAGAAACACACAGGGATACAGGCTACACAGGCAGAGAGCACCAGTGCTGCTGTGGTCGGGGGCAGCCCCCAGCTGCGTCCTCCAGTGTCTCCCGGGTATGGGGAGGCCCCAAACACCCACCGGAGCTGTCCTGTACACACTGGGTATGCCCTGCTGGCCACCAGACAAGCTTTGGGTGATTTATGATTGAAATGCATGGATTCATGAACACGGCAAGTAAGTATCAGAGAAATGGGATGGCCGAGAGCGGTGGGCTTGAGGAAAGCCTCGGACCCTGCAGACACACTCCTGCACACAATTCCAGAATTGCCAGACTCCCTGAGGTGGAGCGGTGCTTCATCAGAACCCCTGGGGGGCTTGTTACAGCCTGACCGCCTCCTCCCGCACTGCACCTCCCTCACCCGCCGGGGCTTCTGGTAGGTCCGTGATGGGGCCAAAAATCCACATTTCTGAAAATCGCCCACATGCTGCTGCTCAGGGTGGACCACATTTTCGGAACCACGGGCACAGAGAGAGGGAAGAAAGCTTCCGTTCCAAGAGAAGTGAACTGTGTGCTGTCTGGTTCATCCAAGCCATTCCAACTCGGTGTTTCCAGAATGTCAGTCATTTACTTTCCACATTTACAGTTCCTAACATATCCATGTACCACCTGTGCTATTAATATTGTCTAGATTGGCTTTACATTAAATTCTCTGTTTATTTTCATCCTAAGCATTAATACTTATGAAATCTCAGCTTTGATGTGCTAATTGGATTTCTTCTAAAATACATAAAACACATAACTACAAATTGTTTGCTTGTTTGACTGCTGTACCTCCTAAAATCAGCCACTGGTTCAAATCCCATGCAACCGGAAGGAGCAGAGGGGACTGTCTAGATTTATCCAAATCCCATGACTATTTTGGATGAGAGAGAATTCAAAGAAATGACAGTCCCTCAATGACTCTGTCACTGTTGTTTGTATCTTAAAATATCTCCTTCTTGAATTACTCACTCACCCAAACGGGCACAGAAATCTCAGCCCCTCTGCCCCGGCTGCCACCACAGCTCTGTCGCCTTCCACCTCCTTCAGCCCTCTGCTCTCTTTGGCTGTTCCTACGCCCTTCTCTGCCCACCATCAAGGCTCTGGCACACTCTTTGGGTCCTGATCCCGACAGCCCAGTCCTCCACGTGCCTCAGTTTACCTAACCTCCTGGGTAAAACTTCCTCAGGGCCTGCATCGCCTCCCTGCTGCCTACAGGGCTGTGGGAAATCACAGGATCACGCCAGGAGGCGGGCAGAGGCCATTGGAATGCTTCCAGCGCTGCATAGACGACAGAAGGTGCCAGAGGGAAAGAGAAGCCAGAGGGAGGGCACTTTTAGGCTGATGAGGGATGTCGGGAAATTCCCTCCTCCTGGCCCTCTGGGGCCCAAGTCTGCAAGGAGACCACGTCTGTCTCAAGATCGGGGGCCAAGCACAGGGGGAACACAGCCATGCTCAGCTTGTGAGTGGATGCAACCCACAAGGACACAGCTGACCACTTCAACCTCATGTCCTAAATCAGTGTAAAAACCTCAGTCTACACAAATAGGGAAGTCCAGCTTTGGACGACTGGGGAGAAGTGCACAAGAGCCCCTTCAATCTATGATAAGAAAAAAAATTTAAGAGATTTTACTGGAAAAATACAAGGAACTGTAGAATAAAATAAAGACCCCAGCTTGCTGAGGACTAACCAGGAATGGGAAATAGGAAAGCTATTTCTCCCTCCCTCTGTGTGTGTGTGTGTGTGTGTGTGTGTGTGTGTGTGTCTGTCTGTCTGTGTCTCCACACCAGCTGCCCCTGCTACACATATACATGGCCTGTCGTGGCCAATTCAAAATACCTGCCCCACCCCCATGGCCATCCAGCCCGGAGCCCCTGCTAACTGGCCTGATCTCCATCTCCATCCTCATCTCTGGGAGAGGGAATCTGACTGGGTCAACCCAGCCTCTGGCTTGACTCCTCCAGGGTCAAAGGTCCACTCTGTTCTGGTCAGCTATGGCCAGGAGGCTGGGGTCAGCGGTACTCAGGGTCCTCCCCCTCCAGGGCTGAGGACGGAGCAAACACCGTAGGAAGGGGTTCTGGAGCAGGAGGAGGGAAGGATGGCTGCCTTCTGTACAAATACCTGTTCCCCAGACCATTTTGAGAAATCAGGGTGGGACTGAGATCTTCCCAGTCAGAGATGCAAGTACCCTCTTCATTATTGTGCCAGTTGTTATGAACTGAATATTCATGTCCCTCCAAAATTCATACGTTAAAGCCCAAACCTGCAATGTAATGGCATTTGGAGATGAGGCCTTTGGGAGGTAGTAGGGTTAATAAGGTCATGAGGGTGGGGCCCTTCTGATGGGATTAGTAGCTTTCTAAGAAGAGGAAGAGCACAGTTTTCTCTCTCCACCTCTTCCTTCCTCTCTCTCTTTTTCCTGATGCACAACCCAGGAAAGGCCATGTGAGGACATACCAGGAAGGTGGCCATCTGCAGGCCAAGAAAAGGGCTCTCATCAGAACCCCAGAACCTGACCATGCTTGACGTTGGACTTCCAGCTTCCAGAACTGGCAAAAAACAAATTTCTGTTGTTTAAGGCCTGAGACTGTGGTATTTTGTTAAGGCAGCCCTAGCTGACTAAGACACCAGTATTGGTCTTGTCATTTTTAGCAGGCCTTTTTATAAATCCTCCAAATTTGGGTCACTAGATGAGTTCATGGCAGCTCCACTGTGCAAACGGCCCTACTGCTAGAACTCAACAAAGACCCAGTGTAGAGAGTGCAGCTTCCCACACATAAAGATCCCTGTCTGGCTGTGGAGATGACATCGCCCGCTTTTATGCAGTGTCTGTTTTGTACTGTGACTGGGAGATCGGGTGCCCTGGCCCGCTTCCCTCTGGCTGGTCCACAGACCTTGGCCCACAGGTGGGCGGGAGCTTGCCAAGGGCGGTGGCCGACCGAGGCCGCTCACCCCAGGAGGAGTGGCCCTTGTGCCCGGCTCACTCTCTCTTATTGCTCACAGCCTGTCTGGTGATGGGGGCGTGTGACAGAGTGTCAGCGTCCATGAATTAGGTAAAAGTTCTCTTAACGACGGGACAACACTGCAGCGGCTGGCTCTCACTTCACTTGGAGAAAGTAGGTTGAGCCCTCTCCTCCCCAACCCAGCTGAGAGCAGCTGCTGGCACTGTGGTGCCCAAAGGGGACAGGACTCTCAGGAGCTGCCACCAGCCAGTCCCCAGAGACAAGGCATAGATTCCACTCACCAGGACAGAGCCAAGGCTCTCAGGGACTGTAGATCTGTTTTTTTCAAACTCTACACCGGTTTTTAATTTTGAACATTATATACATTTTATAATCTTGAAGTCTTTTTAACACCAAAATGTGAAAACAATTTAAACAAGTGGATCATTCATTTAGTGGCAAAGAGTAAAAAGAGCTGCCTAGGAGTATCGTTTTTGGGTGTTGATGTGATGCCAGTCGCCACAATCCAATTTAATTTTTGCACTATCATTACACAAATGAGAGACGCTTCCAGATGGAAAGAGAAGCCAGAGGAGGGGCACGCGCATGCTTGGGATGAAGGGAGAATGTTAGGAAATTCCCTCCTGCCAGCTCTCTGGGGCCCTGAGTGAGAGGGGGCCACCTCTGTCTCACGACCTGGAGCCCAGCACAGGGTGGGGGGCTTGGCATGTGAGTAGACAGAACCCACCCAGGACACGACTGACCAGTTCAAGCCCATGTGAGCCTGACGTGTGCCATCATCCTCCAGACGGGGAGCTGAGGGTCGCGGGTGTGTCGAGGGCCCAGGGAGACCCTTCCCTGGAGCCCTGCCTGGACGTGCTGGGAGGGCATGCCTCTTTCCCCGGGGGCCCTGCAGCGTCAGCCTTAGACACTGGAGGAAGGAAGGAGACCACCCAACACTAGCTGGGGTGCACGAGAAGTGAGCTGGCAGGGGGCTACCCACCCTGCCCTCCCACCACTCACTGAGACGCCTGCAAATGGGTAACCGTGGGCCACCCACTTAGGGGAGGACAGCCCTGTGACTGGCTTGAGCCTCTGCCCCCAGACTGCCCAGGGCTCCCCACGAAGCCTCCACACAGCATGGCTGGAGAGGGTGCGGAACAGATGTGAGTCCCCAGGGAGCCTGCTGGCCTGGCCCTCAGACAGAACAGGGCTCGTCTGTCCTGCCTCCTGGTTCTGTCCCCTGCTGTGTGCTCTGCCCCTGGTCTTTGCTTTCTTTCTTGCTTCCTAAGCACATGCTGCACCTCCCAAGGCCGTCTCTCCACCCGCCCCTGTGCTCGTTTCTCTCCTCTCAGGGGTGGCAGGGTTCTGGGACCTGCAAGACCAGAGTTCAAATCCTGCCTCAGCCACTTACCAGCTGTGTGACCTTGGACAAGTTACTAAGTTTCTCTGAGCTTCAGAATCCTAACAGGAGTCTCTAACATGTGACTGATAATAGTACCCTCCCTCCCCAGGGTTATGTGAGGATCAAATGAGTTAAAGGGAAAGTGCCCGAAACAAAAGGACGCTTGATCCTCTCTGGGAAGCAAGGACATGGTGTCTGCAGCTCAGGGCATTTCCCCTCCAGGGGGGTTTGTCTCAGTCACCACCTCCTGGCCCAGGTCACCACTGTCCTCCCCAGCACTTCAAGCCTGAGTCCTGTCCTTGATGGAGACGAGGGTGGGGCCGTGGCTGCGGGTGACCAGGAGTCTCCTTTCCTGTTAGCACAGCCGCTCCCGGACAGAGGGGAGGACTTGCGGCCTGTGTTGGGTCCGCGTGTGGGTCCGCGTGGGGTCCGCGTGGTGTCCGCGTGTGGGTCCGCGTGGTATCCGCGTGTGGGTGGCCCCACGGTGATTGTAGGCAAAGTCTTGGGCCATCAGACACGGCTGCCTCTGGGAGGAACAGCGGTTAAGGCCCCGGAAGAGGCTGAGATCCCAAGAGAAGGGGCAGCAGGAGAAGAGAAGGTCAGGGACGTCGCTGAAACAGGAGTGCATGTGATCAGTTAGCAGGGAGGGAGGCAGGGCCCTAGGACCCTCGTCCGCTCGCGTCTCCAGCGGGGAGGATGCCAGACGTTGGAGGAAAGAGAAGGAAGGAGAGCCCACACCTAAGGCCCCTCTGAGGCCTGGGGAGGCCTGGTGTCCAGTCCGCAACAGTAGCACGAGTGGGGCAGGGAAGGAGCTGATTGGTGCTGTGTGCGGCCGGATGTTGGGGCCTCTGGCCCGTGTGGGACCAGCTTATGGTCTGGAAATCTCCACTGCATTCCATCCGCTCCTGAAGGAGCCAGAAGGCCCTGGCTCAAGTGTGCCCAGCTCATAAACCAAAGTCATAAACCACAGCAGCCCGTCAGGAACAGGACAGCAGAGGAGCTGAATCCTCTCTCCCACCCCGGCTGACCACCAGCAACAGCTCGGGACATCAGCTCCGGCCTCCACACTGTCCCGCCCCCAGGTCTGCGGGTCAGCGTCGCCCCTCAACGATTTCCAGAGGCAGCAGTAATGTCCTTTTCCAGGGGAAAGGGGACTTGCCAGATCAAAGGGGTGGCTCTCGGGGTGTGGTCCCCACACCAGCAGCAGCCGCAGCTGAGAACTTGTTGGAAACACAGATTCGTGGCCCCAGGCCTCCTGCGTCAGAAACTCCAGGGTGGGACCCAGGAATCTGTATTTAACTCTCCAGGTGATTCTGAGGCCACTGCGGCATGAGAACCACAGAGCAAAGAGAGCAAACTGTCCACACGACGTGGAACAGCGTGGATGGGTCTCCTGGGCCTAATGTCATAGGATGGGTCTCCTGGGCCTAATGTCACATGTTCTCACAAGAGAGAACATTCTGGACAATTTCATTTACACAAAGGACCAAAACAGACAAAGCTAGTCCCTGGTGTTAGAAGTCAGAGGTTACCCTTGGGGGCTGGGGAGGAAGGGGCAGAGAGGCTTTCAGGAGTGGTGACGAGGTTCTCTTTCTGGCTCTGGGTGTGGTTACAGTGTGTAAACAATCAGTATCTATACTTAGAATATGGGCACTTTCTGTATTCTACTATATACTTAGATTAAAAAAAATTTTTAAACTATACGACAGGGTGAAATAGAAGTGTCACCTCCCTCTTCATTGTACAGCCTAATAATTGATTGAAGTCACTTCGGGATGATCTGGGGGTCCACTCCTGGCTCCAGAAAATAAAAAGCTGGGCATTCTTTTATCCTTGGCCAATAGGTTTTATGAATTTAACCTAAAAGTGGCCTCAATAGACAACAGGACAAGCTGGCTAATTAAAACCAGAAAGGGGCTGTAGATCAAAACATCTAAAACTAATGCTGCCATCTTCGGTCAACACTGCTGCTCCCATTTCTCCCTGGTTTATAGGTAATATTTCCAGAGAACTAGCTGCCTCATTCAGTTACCTTCACAATGCATTTATCTTGGAGGAGATACCAGGAAATAGTGTTGCACAAGGAAAGACATTCTGTGGATGCTTGACTCTGGGGGGCCGGATTGGAATCCAAAAGAAGAATCTTGCCTCACCTGCCAAGGAATTTTCCAGGCGAGACGTTTCAGGACCTTGACAACCACAGAATGCGGCTTTGTGGCTCCATGGCCTATCTGCCTGTGGGCTAGAGTAGATTCAAAACAGTGTTCCTTATGAGGATAATCTTGGCCCTCCTGGAGGGATACTATCCCCTCGTTTTCCTTAAGGATGTCAGCTCTCCCCAGCCCTCTTGTCTATTCCTTTTTTTAATAAATTTATTTATTTATTTATTTATGGCTGCATTGGGTCTTCACTGCTGCATGCGGGCTTTCTCTAGTTGCAGCGAGCAGGGGCTACTCTTCATTGCGGTGCACGGGCTTCTCTTTGCAGTGGCTTCTCTTGTTGTGGTGCACGGGCTCTAGGCAGGCGGGCTGAGTAGTTGTGGCTCACGGGCTCTAGAGCGCAGGCTCAGTAGTTGTGGCACACGGGCTTACTTGCTCTCCGGCATGTGGGATCTTCCTGCACTGGGGCTCGAACCCGTGTTCCCTGCATTGGTAGGCGGATTCCTAACCACTTCGCCACCAGGGAAGTGTGTCATCCCCACCCGCCCCCACCCATCTATTCTGTGTGGGAAGCTAACAGGCAACCAGACGTGCCACCTCTAGGTACTTACCCAGGAGCTCCAGCTCAGGGTGATCCCTCCAAATGTTTATCAAAACTCCAAGGGGAAGATGGCAAGTCCATGTCTCCTTCCAAAACTCCTCTAAAATCTCCTCCAATCAGGCAGAAGCCTGCCCTGTGTCACCTGCAGAATCCCTTCTGCTTGGTTGTGTTTTGTGTGAGGCCATCAGCCTACACGGAAGGAGGCACGGAGTAAGAAGTGTCTGATGAGCGCTGTTTGCATGTGTGACCTTGTGGGCCCAGGAGAAAGCCCACCTACTGGAATGAACAGACTGGAGCCCATGCATCAGCTAGGACAGTCTGCCATGCACACGCCTGGGACCCGCTTCGGCCCTACTCAGTCCAAAATCTGGGCTTGGGGCCCAGGAATTCTTACATTAAACAGCCTCTTCAAAGTTTGAAAATCACTATCCTACATCACCCTGTTCCATAAAAGCCCTTGAGAGAAATCCCTCAGTACTAACGTCTTTTTTCTGAGCAACTGGTCAGTTTTTATCCCTGAATGCGGTAGAATGAGTCACTGGCACATTTTCCTTCTCCATGACGGCTGCTGGGAAGCTTAGGGATAATTTGGGCCCATTCGGAGCAAGAGTCTTTGTAATAGGAATTTTTTAACCTTATCCCTCGTTGTTTTATGTCCCTATCCTTTTATTCTTCTTTCTTTTGTCCTCTCTTTAATTTACGCTGTGTTGGATAAGTGAGACATAGGTATAAATATGTATTATATTTATAGAGGGAAATATTATCTCTGTGTTAATTTGCATAGTAACACAAAAAGAAAAGAGCTACCACGCACTGACTGCCAGCACTGTGTATCCTCGCATTAGTCCCAGGACTTGGGTGACATCCGTCCTCCCTACATGACAGTCAAGGAACAGGAGGCCCCAAGGGGAAGTCACACGCCCAGTTCAACCAGTGAGGGGCTGAACAGGATTGACAACCATGGTGTGTCGGCTCCACTCAGCGGAGGCTCTCAACACCTACACTGCTTTCCTCGGTGTTTTACTGCAAGACTTGGGAACCATTTAATTCCTTCTCAAGATGTTCTACTTTTTGACCTCGGACAGAGGTGGAGGGGCCAGTTCCTACCACACCTTGGCCCAGTCTAGGCCTTGTGTTCATCTTTTCCCAGCCTCCTTTTTCTTCAAGTAACTTGAATGGTTGTCTCTGTTTTACAAAAAAGAAGCTAATTTAAACATATATTAAAAGAGACAATTGAAACAAATTAAACAATAATAAAGTGACGTAAATATAAATGACATAGAATATTATGCAACTGTTAAAAGGGTATGTATATATACTTAGTTCATTGAGCTAGAACATTCTCCAGACACATTGTTAATGGGAGGAGAACGTAATAAGATGTCATATGTAATTTTTAAAAATATTCTATACTTTGAAGAAGATATTTAATGCTTTAGTTCCTTTGGGGTTTATTTAAGGAATTTGTTTTTAGATCTAAACTGATATTTTTCCCAAATGGCTAATCAATATTCCAAACTTTATTGACACGCTCCTTTTTTGAAAAACAATTTTATTGAATTATAATTCACATTCCACACAAGTCACTCTTTTAGAATATACAATTCAATGGTTTTTAGTGTGTTCGCAGTTATGCAACTATCACCACAATCAATATTAGAACATTGTCATTATCTTCCCCAAAGAAATCCCATCCCCATTGACAGTCACTCACTCCCCACTCCCTACGACCCTTCCAGCCCTTGGCAACCACTAATCTACTTTCTATATGGATTTGCCTTTTCTGGGTGGTTCATATAAATGAAATCAGATAATATGTGGTCCTGTGTAACTGACTTCTTCCACTTAGCAAAAGGCTTTCAAAGTTCATTCATGTTGTAGCATATATCAATACTATTTCTTTTTATAGCTGACCATTATTCCATTAAATAGATTTACCACACTGTACTTATCCATTTATCAGTTGATAGACATTTGGGTTGTTACCGCTTTTTGCCTGTTACGAATAATGCTGCTGTGAACATTCATGTACAACTTTTTGTGTGGACATATGTTTGCATTTCTCTTGAGAATATACTTAGGAGTGGAATTGCTAGGTCGATTGCTAGGTAATTCTATGTTTAACCTTTTGAAGAATTGCCAGACTATTTTTCAAAATGCCTGCACCATTTTATATTGCCATCAGCAGTGTATAGGGTTCCAAGTTCTCTACACCCTCACCAACACTTGTTATTATCTGTTTTTTCATTACAGCCATCCTATGACATAGTATCTTGTTGTGGTTTTGATTTGCATTTCCCAGATGACTAATGATGTTGAACAAGTTTTCATGTGCTTATGGGCCATTTGTACAACTTCTTTGCAGAAATGTCTATTTAGATCCCTTGCCATATTTTAATTGGGTTATTTATTTTTATTATTGAGTTGTATAGTCTAGATATAAGACCCTTATCAGATATACGATTTGCAAAATTTTTCTTCTATTTTGAGCTATTTTTCCACTTTCTTGATGATGTTCTTTGAAGCACAAAAGTTTTTAATTTTGATGATGTCATTTATTTTTTCTTTTGTTGCTTGTGCTTTTGGTGTCATATCTAAGCAACTATTGCCTAATCCAATGTCAAGAAGGTTTACACCTATGTTTTCTGCTGATAATTTTATAGTTTTAGCTTTTACATTTAGGCCTTTGACCCATTTTGAGTTAACTTTTTTACATGGCATGAGGTAGAGGCACAAATGCATTCTTTTGCTTGTAGATACTCAGTTGTCCCAGCACCATTTGTTGAAAAGACTTGTTTTCCCATTGAATGGTCTTGGCACTCTTGTCAAAAATCAGTTGATCTTGGACTTCCCTGGTCGCGCAGTGGATAAGAATCCGCCTGCCAATGCAGGGGACGTGGGTTTGAGCCCTGCTCCAGGAAGATCCCACATGCCACGGAGCAACTAAGCCCGTGCGCCACAACTACTGAGTCTGCGCTCTAGAGTCTGTGAGCCACAACTACTGAAGCCGGTGCGCCTAGAGACTGTGCTCCGCAACAAGAGAAGCCACCGCAATGAGAAGACTGTGCACTGCGATGAAGACCCAATGCAGCCAAAAATAAATAAATAAATTTATTTTAAAAAATCAGTTGATCATGGATGGATGGATGGATAGGTTTATTTATGGCTTCTCAATTCTATTCTATTGATCTATATGTCTATCCTTGTGTCAGTACCACACTGTCTTTTTTTTTTTGAATTTTATTTTATTTTATTTTATGCAGCACATTCTTATTAGTTATCTATTTTATACATACAATTCATCCCACCCCCACTCTCCGCTTTCCCCCCGTGGTGTCCATACATTTGTTCTTTACATCTGTGTCTCTATTTCTGCCTTGCAAACCGGTTCATCTGTACCATTTTTCTAGATTCCACATATATGTGTTAATATATGATATTTGTTTTTCTCTTTCTGACTTACTTCACTCTGTATGACAGTCTCTAGATCCATCCATGTCTCTACAAATGACCCAGTTTCGTTCCATTGTATATATGTACCACATCTTTACTTTTGCTTTGTAGTAAGTTTTGAAATCAGGAAATGTAAGTCCAACTTTATTCTTTTTCAAGATTGTTTTGGCATGGGTCCTTGAATTTTCCATATGAATTTTATGATCAGTTTATTAATGTCTGCAGAGAAGCCAGCTGGGATTTGGATTTGGATTGTGTTGAATATGTAGGTCAGTTTGGGGGAGCAATACCACTTTAACAATATTAATTCTTCTGATCCATGAAAATGGAATGTCTTTCCATTTATTTAAGTCTTCCTTAATTTCTTTCACTAATATTTTATAGTTTTCAGAATATAAATTTTGTGCTTTTTTGTTAAATTTATATTCCTAAATACTTTTGATGATATTATAAATGGAATTCTTTTCTTAATTTCATTTCTGGTGTGTTCATTCCTAGTGTATAAAAAAAATATTGATCTTATATCATAAAACCTTGCTGAACTTATTGCCAACAGTTTTTTTTAGGGAATTCCTTAGGATTTTCTAAATATAAGATCATGTCATCTGCAAATAGAGTTTTACTCCTTCCTTTCCAATCTGAGTATCTTTTATTTATTTTTCTTGGCTAACTTTCCTGGCTAGAACCTCCATTGCAATGTTCAACAGTAGTGGTGAGAGTGGACATCCTTATCTGCCTCCTGATTTATTAGAAAACATCCAGTCTTTCACAATTAATTATAGTATTAGCTGTGGGGTTTTCATAGATGCCCTTTATCAAGTTGAGGAAGTTTTCTTCTTTATACGGTTTGTTGGATACTTTTATCATGAAGGATTGTTGGATTTTTGTCAAGTCCTAACTGATGCCAAATTATGGAGATGATCATGTAGTTTTGTCCTTTATTTCATTGGTATGGTGCATGACATTAATCGATTTTTGTGTGTTAAACCAACTGTGCATTCCAGGGATAAAGTCTACTTGGTTATGGTGTATAATCTTCTTTATATATCAGTTTGCTAGCCTTGTCTTGAGGTCTTTTTCATCTATACTAATAAGAGATATTGGTCTATATTTTTCTTTTCTTGTGACATTTTTGTCTGGTTTTGTAATCCCTCCATTTTTTATGTTCGTGATGCCTCTTCTGGCCATTCTGTTTTACTGATTGACTACCTTGTGCCAGTACCACATTCCTTTTACTATTATAGCATTTTATGATATTTAGGAGAAGTAGACTCTTTATCACCCATATTTCTCAAAAAGTTTGAGCTAATCTTGCCTATCTGCCAATCTTGCCTATGAACTTCATAATCATTTTATCAAAACATTCCAATGAGGGTTTTTTTAATTGGAATTTTTTAGTGAAATGGCACTAAAACTCTATATTAACTTGGTGAGAATTGACATATTTTTAATTTTCCATTTTCCCATCCAAGAAAAACCCATAGCTTTAGCGCTTCTCTAAAGATGCAAGCTCCTTCCATCTCCCAAGTTTTTCCTTTATATAGGTTGTATTTATATATACAATTATCCCACATTTTCTGGTTTTGTTTCTACTATGATTGGAAGCTCTCTATTTTCTTGCTATTGTTGACATGTAGTAAATCTATCCTATTCTGGCCCTGGGCTGAATTCTTTGCAATTCCAATAGTTTAATTGGTTCTTTGGGCTTTCTAGGCATACAAATCACTGCAAATAATAGTTATTTCATCTTCCTTTCTGACAACATTTGTTTTATGTCTCATTACTTTGGCTAAACCCCCAAGAAACAAGTTAATAACAATGAGAGCAGCATCCTGCACTGACTTTTCAGCATTGCTGCATTTGAGACGTGCACAGTATTTTTTCTCATGATGAATTTTCCTTCTAGTTTCATTTTTAAGGTCTTTCCTGGAGATTCATGTTTAATTGTGTCACTAACCCACTGATATGCTATATTGTATTAAGACTGCCTAATGATTATGAAATTGCCTCTGTTTTATTAAATTACTCTGAGAATATTAATTAAAACATTCCATTTAACAGTTCATTCTTATTCTGTATCTGATTTTTGGGGAAATCTCAGTTTTTTAAGGTATAAACATAAAACAGCTTTATTTTTCCCTGTTACGGCTACCAGTTTTCTTCTGACCACGCTCACTACCTTGCTGCCTAGCAGGGCTCTCGGTGGCTTCTTGGTCAGATCCCGTAACTTCTCTGTCTCCTTCAGTTTTTAAAAGTGATTTATTTCTGTATTTAAGATTCTGTCCTACTCATTTTTCCTCAAAAGATTTATCTATTTAATTTTCAAATAGGTTAATACATTGACATAACCTTTAAAAATCAAAAAATATTAAAAGGTATGTATTTTAAAGTCTGCCTCCCTCCCAATCCTATTTCCCATCTGCCCAAGCTCCCTCCTCTGAAAAAAAATATGTATACATGTAACTATTGACACTAATTTTTTGTAACTCCTTCCAGAAATTTTTAGGCGCATCCAAATAAATTTGAATATACTTTCTCTTTTTACACTGGTGGAAACATAATACTCTTCTGCCCTTTTGTTTTCTTGAGATAGCTTAGGATTCTTTCTTGATCAGTACAACTGCATCTTATTCCATTGATGGAAATGTTTAGACTTTTCTAATTGGTGTGATCAGTTCCTGATTGAAAGAAATCGTAGCATCTTTAATCTCTTTCTCCAAGACAGTGCTGCAGGGGGTCACCTGTACACGGGCCACTCCCTGCATCTGCAAGGAGATCCATGGGCCAAATTCCTGCAGGTGGGATTGCTGGGCTAAGGCATACTTGCTTTTTACCTTGATAGAGGTTGCCAAACTGTCCCCATGGATATGGAATCAATGTAAAATCCCACCAGCAATGATGGGAGGAGGGGATGCCTGTTGCCCCTAGGCTTCACCAATCACTTTTCAAAGTTTTGATTTTTTTTTTTTTTTTTTTTTGCTAATATAATAGGTGAAAAAAAAGATCTCAGTATGTTTTGGAGTTCTTCTCTTCCTATAAGACATGGGGTTGAAAAATCTTTCACAGGTTCTTAAGAGGGATTCGTATTTTCTGTGAACTATCTATTCACATCCTTTGCCCTTTTCAGCCGTGTTCAAATTTTCCAAAGTTCAACCTCACACTATTCAAAGTTTCTCTCCCCTCCCTATAGCACAGGCTAGACTGTTTGGGGGGTGGGGGGTGGGAGACCTGGCCCGGAGACACCTCCACACGCTTCTCCCCTCCTCAGGGGTGGGGCAGGGAGCAGTGATCAGCAAGTCGAGGGCTCCTTCCTTGGCTGGCTGTCCATGGTAGCAGGCATCCCTCTGGCTCAGCCTGGCTCTGATGCCTCTGCTGATGCGGTATTCGAGGTGGTCTTGGGCTAGTGTTCAGCTGTACCTCTTCCGCTTTCCCTTCCTGCCCTCCTGGGAGCCATCCCTCCCAGAGAGGCCACCATATCTCCCTCTGGTCCTATAGGTACATGTATGCTCCCCACCTTTTCTCCAGCTTGGGTATCCCATTGCTTGGCCAAGTGGCCACCTGGGCAGTCCCTACCCATACCTCTTGCCGACCTCTGGGCTCTAAGGAACTTTAGGGAACTCTGGGATCTTCTCCGTGGGCTGCACCGAGCACCATGGAGAACAAGGATGAAGCGGGCATGCTTCATCTCCTTCTAGGACACACCAGGTCATGGTCCCTCCAAGCCCTACAGTGTGAGGCCCCTGTCCTCAGAAACCCTCCAACCCAAAGCTACCTCCAGTCCCATGTCCAGTGTATCCCCAAACCTCAGGAAGCACAGTTGCGGTGACGAAAAGGACGAGGCGCCATCACCCTAGGCTCTCAGAACCCTCTTCCAGGAGACTCTGGAGCAGGCCCGTGGATTCCGCAGCTCTGCGACTCCTGGCGGGGAGTCTCCCCTTCCTGGGTTTTTCCAAGGCTCCCTGGGAACCACTTTCCTCTTTGCGTGGCATGTGGCGCTCCAAAAGGCCAGGCTCTTCCCCTCTTCCTCTTCTTGCTTTATCACGGTGGGGTGCTGGGAGGAGGCCGACCTCCTTCAGTAATCCCTCGGGGTGGCTTGCTGGCTGACCCAAGCTGCAGCAGAAATTTGACTAGAACTAAGCTCTGTTTGGCCTTGGCAGCAATTCCAGAACAACAGGAAAAATCCTGCTCTACACCCTGTGCTGCTTCCATCACCTCGTTTTATGTCTCTCCTCTACGTATTTCCCTCCCAATTTTACCTTTTGATTTATAAACTGTGTACCTATTTTTTAAGAACCTTAAAGCTCAAGCCAGTCATCAGTGATGCGTCTTAATCTTACTTAGAATCTTACTTAGAATCTTTAGCGGAGGAGCCTGGCAGTCCCCGCATAAACTCAACGCTTAATTTTAGCTTCCCCAGCGGGGTAGCTGTCTTCCTGTTGTAGGGCTGCACTGGTATCTGGTGAGAAGTGGGGAGCTGGGGTTAACTTGAGCTGTCATCTTACCCAAGAGTTCGCTCCGGTCTTCTGATGATGAAGGACAAATTCCCAAACCGCCCCCCACGGGCCAGAAAGAGAGTGGGAAAGAGCATGCGGAGCAGACATCAAGCAACGGGGGAAGGTTCTCTTCCAGGCTGTTCCAGCTCCGAGACCCCGACAAGGGCCTGCCCCTCCAGCAAGTGGTGATATGGCTGGGGTTTCTTGTCCTCCACCACTCACTCTCCCTGACTCTCATTTCCCAATTCCTTGCTGCCTGCTTACACTGAACACCCACCGAAGGGGAGACGACCGCCAAAGAATGAACTACTTCATATTGTACACAGAGCTCTTTGGTTCCTTGAGGAGCTGATTTAAAAATTCCATTGTCAGCAACTTTTCTGTAAAACTAAAGTAAAAGGTTTATTTTTTTTAAAGTTTCATTATCTGAAGTTGTTCTGCCTTCCCTTGTGCCTTCCACCACCTGTAGGTGCCACCTGGTGTCCTTTCAGCTGACCCTTTCTTTCTTCCATTGCCCACGGGAATGCTGCTCAATTGTCCTTTGACCTCTGCTCCCTTATGCTTGTTGCTAACTGTTTTTTGCCAGCAGGAATACCTAGTTTGGTTTTTTAGCCTCTGGCTTTCTTCCTCCCTCGTGTTGCAGATTATGTGTGTGTGTGGATGGATGGATGGATAGATAGGTGGATGGATGGATGGATAGATAGATAGATGGATGGATTGCTAGATAGATAGGTAGATAAATGATAGATAGATAGATAGATAGATAATAGATAGATAAATAAATAGGTACATGGACAGATAGAGAGTTGCATGCGTGTACATGTCCTACCATTCTCAGGCATTTAAGTACCACCATGTAAAAAAGAAATGCACTCACCCTCTCTATACCACTGTCCAGTTCCCAGGTTTAAAATTAATTTCACTGATTTCTGTTGCATCATCGGGAAAAAGAGTGCTGTTCACACTTGATCTATCACAATCCGTTTCATCCTGCACACGAGTTTTGTCGCTGTGTCTAACCCACTTCCCATCTTGTGTGTGTGGCCCGGGCTGCTAGGATGCAGCGCTGATGGTGGCGCAGCGGGAAGCGGGCGGCCCCACAGGGATGCGGGAGCCTCGCAGCTTTGGGAAGACTCCTTATCTCACGGTGGTCCAGCGTTCTTGCCTCTAAAGAGATGGTTGTTTGGATCAGACACTGTTATTGTTAAGTCGGTACTCAGTGAGTTGTTAATGAGTTGTTACCGTAATTCGTACCCAGCCTTCCAGGTGACTTCTGCTTGGCTCAGCCCCTGTCACGGAGGACCATTTTCAAGTCCAGCTTCCTGCCATGTGTGCCCTCTCTCTGATCTCAGGTCCAATGTCTCCCTCAAACTCCTGCTTCCTTTCCCAGTGTATCACTTCAACAGCCTTAAAGGAAAACCAGGGTTCATTTTGGCCTTTCTCCCTCTTGAGCCAAAAGAGAGTCAACAAATCCGGTTCGGAAGCTCTGCATCCCGTCATTCCCCCGGGCTCGCTCCCTGGCTTCCTTCAGGCCTCTGCCCAAACGTGCTCTCGGAGAGGCCACTCGACTGAACCTAACCACCCCTGCCCCACCCTGCCCGTCCCCTCCCTGGCCGTTATTTCTATACACTTGCCTTTCCCATTCGCCCTGGTCTGGGTCTTGGAAGGACTGCCCCCACCAATCTCCTGAAGCCAAGGCCCCTCCCAGTGTGGCCACCACACAGCTGGAGCTTGGTCCCAACTCCCCTTCTCCTGCTGCCTTTCTGATCTGGCCTCTCTCCCACCATTGTTCCCCAATTTCTGAATTTCCACTTCAGATTCTCCCAGGCTCCTGCTCTCTTTGTGGCTCCCATTCCCTTCCTCTCCTCTGTTCCTGCAGAGAACACCAAAACGTTCCCAGCGGCATCTCCAGGGGCAGGGCAACAGCCGTCTTCCTTGTGGTTGGCTACTTTTTCCACATTTTCTGTAACTGTCACATGTTACATTTGGGATTCTCACAGTGGAAGTAGTCCTGACAGCAGAGCAGCTTCTGGGGCAGATTTCCTAGCTCCTTTCCTCTCTGGGGCTTTTCCACCAAACCAGAAATTTCATGTGGTTCCTCTGCTGCCTAAAATCTTCCTCACTAGCTTTCTTTCTTTGCTCTGGGGAAAGAAAGAAAAGAAAAGGAAGGGAAGGGAAGGGAAGGGAAGGGAAAGGAGAGGGAAAGAAAGAGAGACAGAGGGAGAGAGGGAGGGAGGAAGGAAGGAAAGAAAGGAGGGAGGGAGGGAGGAAAGGAAAGGGAAAAAAAAAAGCCTTTGTCGTTTATAGCTCAAGGCAAACACTGCCATTTACCGGGGAGGAGTCTAAGTACCAGTTCCAGGGCAGGAATGAAATGATGCAGGTGAGCTGGGATGAGCCAGGCCTGCCTCCCGCTTAGGGGCCCCACTTCACCTGGCCCTGGGTCAGTGCACTGAGGCCCTTCCTGTTGTTACGTCACAGCCAAGGGGTCTTCATTCTCCGACCCCTTTCAGGCCACGTTTGCCAACCACATTCCCCCGGCCCCCTGCGTGGACGGCCAGCACCGCCCGGAGTCACAGCGCCCTGTCTCCTCGCTGGAGATGAAGGTGGTCTTCAGTGTGGCCCTGTTGAGCCTTTTTCCCAAGTGATCCTGCCTGGAGCTGCCAGGGTCTACCCTTGCTTAACCCCTGCTCGGCTGAGCCCAAGCTCAAGCATAAGGCCCGGCTCCAGGCACTGACCTTGAGCAGCCCTTTAGGATGTTCTGACTGGTGTGAGAATGAAGCTCCGCCCGCCCCCCCCCCCCCCCAAGGGCTCCCTGTGATGTGTTCACCACAACCCTTCCTTGCAAAGGGCCTTCCACTGGCCTCCTTGTTCACTGCCTCTCTGCCCTGTAGTATTTGTTCCCTTCTGTAGCACTTTTACCTGCAGGAAGGCAGGACCAGGTCTTACTGGGCCATCCCAGCACCCAGAGAGACCGTTCAGAGCAGGGGCCCAGCTCTCTCGTCTAGAGCCTAGATGTGCTTCATCCCCTGGCCCCTGGGGAGGGCTCTTCCTCCACATCCTCTTGTTTTCCACCATCCCTCCCTCCCCCCACTTCTTTCCCTTGGAAGAGGCAGAAGGGGACAGTGGAGGGACAGCACCTGCTTCAGGCCCCCTCCCCTCCTCCTGACCCCTCCCCCTCTTCCTGCCCCAGCCCTGCTCTCCATCAGGACTTCTGTCTGCCTCTGACCTGTGGCGATGCCGTGCGGACCGGGCCAAAGCGAAGGGCAGAACAGGGCTGAGCGCCCCAGGGCCCCCTCCCACACTTGTCGCGGGTGCTGTGGTTTTGCTGCACTAGGACCTTGCTCAAGGCTGGTCCTTGGACTCACAGCCCTGTATCCTGGGCCCCACCCTGGACCCCCTGAGTCAGGAGCTGCATTCTAAGAGCCCCTGCACATGAGCGCCTGCGAAGCCCTGGTCTAGAGGATGCATTTCCTCCTGCCCACCGTGCCGTCCTCCGCCCCCTCCCCCAGCATCTGGCTGGCGTGGTCACAGCTGGGCTTGCAGTCAGCTCCCCACTCCCCTCCCCCACCACCTACTCCCATGGATTCTGACCTCCCAGGCAACTGACTCATGCAGGGAGGCCCCCGGCCCTCAGCCCAGCGCTGGGAGGTCTAACAGTGGCTCTTGACTCATGTGCCGGAAGCCCCACAGCTAGCACGGACAGAGAAGACTACAAGCCCAGCTCCTGCCTTCACTCACCCAGGCCAGCCTCCAGCCAGTCTTTACAACAGCACCTTTTGACTACATCACAGGTTCGCCCAGCAAACAAGCCAGACATGTGTGGTGTGACATTCGCTGCACCGTATACCAGCTGTGCGATCCTGCACAAGCTACCAAAGCTTCCTTATCTATGAATGGCGCTAATTATCCCATCGACCTCACGGAGGTCATTCATGCATGTTCACTGTTGTAAGCAACACATGTTTACAGAGTGCTGTTGTGTGCCCTGCACCAGGAACAGCAGTGAGCAAAACAGACCGAGTCCTGCCCTGCTGGAGCTTCCTAACAAGGGAATGTGGGCAGACATGGAAATGAAGATGTGTACACCATGCCAGCAGGTGCCAGACATGGACAACATGGCAGCAACGCTTGATGATGAGTGAATGAACGAAGGAACGAATGAATACTGTGCGAATGCAGTTCTGCCATAAGCCCCCCTTCCAATCACAAAGCCACTCCCATGCACTTCCAGCCTGAAGCCACCTGAAACAGTAAGACATGGGGCTTATAAAGCTACTGGGAGTTTAAGAAAAACATTCGAAGATGGGGGAGGGCTGTCAGGCTTTCCAGCAGTTAATGGATATAGAAGAATTGTAGCGATTGTAAACATATTGCAGATGTAGAACACATTTGCCTGGAACAGGCAGTAATTGAGGTGGAATCAGAGTTGTTTTTCCAGGTTTCACAAATTGTATGTGTGTGTGCGTGTGCGTGTGCGTGTGTGTGTGGTGTCTTAAGGATGGCATACATTTTCTCAAGGTTTCAGAGCCCCCTCAGTTGAAGAAAATGATAGGGACATTTGGGAGCAATCCCCGGGGTTCTTGTCACCACTCAGAGCTTCCCTCTGAGGGCTCTCTGAGTCTCCCCAGATCACAGAATTTGAGAGTTGGCTAAGGAGCCCCCAAGAACACCCACCCAAAACCATGTTTCCTGGCCAGGAAACTGAGGCCCTGACTTGCCCAGTGTAAGTAG
Organism: Balaenoptera ricei; assembly: GCF_028023285.1. Classification (NCBI taxonomy): domain Eukaryota; kingdom Metazoa; phylum Chordata; class Mammalia; order Artiodactyla; family Balaenopteridae; genus Balaenoptera; species Balaenoptera ricei. The sequence continues at coordinate 114,924,672 of NC_082645.1, read as the reverse complement.
GTGATCACAGGCAGTGGGAAAAGGAGATTTGCACCCAAGTCCCCTGACTCCCAGATGAGTGCCCTTCACAATATATTGTGCTGGCTTCCATGAATTCGTAACACTGGCAATCATTACTGTTGCAACCGGGCTGGATGGCAAATTCTTCACGCCAACCAAAGGAAGCCAGACACCAAAGGCTGTAGTTCCATCTACACAACAGTCATGAAAAGGCAAACTGGAGGAACAGATACAGATCGGTGGTCGCCAGGGGCTGGGGGCAGGGGAGGGGCTGACCACAGTGGGGCACAAGGGAACTTTGGGGTGACTGAATGTCCTGTATCTCAACAGTGGTGACATGAACTGTATGTGTTCATCAAAACTCAGAACCATACACTTAACAAAGGCACATTCTACCGTACATAAATTATACCTTAATTTCTTTAAAGCAGCCTAAAATAATAATGGTGATGATAATGATAATAATAACCTTGAATGCCAAAAAACAGTACGTGTTCAGGGCCGCAACATGGCAGGGCCTTCGAGATACCCCGTGGTCAGAGCAGGGGATGCCCTGTTTGTAACCGTCAGGCAGCCTCAGCCAAGGATTTCCAACTGCAGACTTTCTTCCTGGGAGGTTTTCCAACTGCACGTCCCTGAAACCAGTGTGCTCCAACCCCAAGCTGGCTTCACTCCCACGCCACACCGGCCCGCCCAGTCACCCTGGCCCGCCACTGCCACTGGGACGGCCCCCCTCCCTGCTCGTTCCAAAACCACCTTGAGTCAACAATTCTGTCATTCCTCTCACACATCTTCCGTATCCCCCCCGCATCTGCTACACCTGGGTGATACACCTGTGTGATGTCTCCCAGCCCTGCCTGCCCGGAGCTTCCGGGATCCCACTACCTCCTCACTCACAGTCATCAAGGATGCGGTAGGAACTCCCCAACCCAGTTCAGAGACCTCCTCAGACTGGCCCCAACACACAATTAACTCCTGCATTATCTGCCCACAGGATCCCTGCCCACTTACTGCCCCCAGATCAATTCTAAGCGGAGAACAGCCTTAGTATCAGAGTCTGAACCCAGCTTGGAGGCCCAGAGGGCAAGGGAAAAGAGAAGATGTCAGGGGCATAGGACAGAGTCACTGAGCCCTAAAATCCCAACAGTCTCTGTCTGGACATCTCCAGTGACGGGGAATTCACTGCTACCTTCGGACAGCTCTGAAATCCAAAGCTGAAGTCTGTCCTCGCCCACGGTACTAATTCCACACTCTCCTGTCCCACGCCCGAGAGGGTGTATGTGTGGCGACCTCGCCCTCATCACTCCCGGGGCTTCTCTGCCCGTCCACCCCGCCCCCTTTTGGATGGGCAGGTTCTCACCGGAGCATAGAGCAGGGGTCCCCCGCTCATCTGGCCAGGACAGCATCCTCCAAATCGCTCTCGTTCCACAACGTGATCCAAAAACAGTTTAGCTTTTTTTGTAGTTGCATCTCCTCGCTGACTCAGGTTAAACCTGCTTTCAATGAAAATCGCCCACCCTGCCCACTAGCTGTGGGCTCCTCGTCGCGTTTGTAACACGCCGTGTCCTCCCAGGTGCTCCTGGGATGGGTGTCCTATTAATTGTCCAGCAACCTAAATGTGACCTTCTTAGTCACTGCGCTCTCCTTTCTGGCCACCGGAAATTGCAGGCTGACTCTCCAAGGGAAGTCTGGATTAGCCAGCAGGATGGGACCTGTCCAACAGATCCCATAGTGCATACCCAGCATTTATGGAGAAGGACATGGGTGCTGGGACGGCAGGGACCTTGCTGGGGTCACACAGCTGACCTTGACAGCGAAGGAGCTTCCCAGGCCCCCACAAGCCTGGCAGTACCCCTGCCCCCAACCAAGCTGCCTCAGGGCAGGACCCTGTCTTAATGCTTCTCAATCTCTAACACCTTAATGCTCGCTTCTCTGGGCAGGTCATCACTCGAATGTCACCAGACCTGCAGGCAGGGAGGACAGGAGGCCATGTCCCAAGGTGAAACTTCTGCTCTGCAGAAGACCAGAATGGTCTTGGATGCTCAAATGTCTCCTGACCAGAAAGTCTGAATTCCTGCCTTAGATAAACAAGGATGTTCTCTGCCTGGGGGTGGGGGAAGCCCACGCCCCTCCTGAATATTCTAAGATCACCCGACCAACTGCCCTGAAATCCTGGTGTGTGTTCGGCCTGGGGTCGGGGGAAGGGAAGGGTTTGAGCACTCACCCATGGGAAACTCCACAGGCGGGGCTTGGGGACACCTGGCTGTTAAGTAGAGGGGTGCAGTGGGAAAGGGGGGGTGTGCTCTCAAGTCCAGGCCCCATTCTTTCTGTTTTGCACAAGAAAGCAGAGACAGAAGAGGTGGTTCTTCCTGTGGTTCTTTCCTGAGTCTCTAAGCCCTTTGAGAACATGATAGCGGTTCTGGACCCGAAATCAAGAAGAACGTATAGACACATACACACGCAGCCTCTGCACACAGTTTACATCCCCCCAAACCTCCACAGAACCCACGGGACCCCGGGTTCTAAGTGAGTGGGGGGCCACAAAGAATTCCTAGTTTGGCTCCCCTGTCTGGCAGCCCCCTACCAGCTTACACCTCATTCGAAGGACGCACGTGGTTCACTCCACTCTAAGACCCCTACCCTAGAATAAGGTCTGTGTTGGGAGGAAAAAGGGGTTTGCCTGGCAGTCCTGGTGTATTCCTAATACACCCCTTTTTCCTATGAAAAGTGTCCTGGTTCAGATGCTCTATCTTCTATGGTCACCCCAGAGGGAGGTAACCATTCTGTTACTCCAGTCCCTGGGAGAGCTGTGGGATGCGGGAGGGCTTGTCTTTCCCACAGCTGCCATACAACATCATCTTATCAGAGAGGCCACTAAGCCACCAACCAGACTTTACCCCCAGTGGACGGCAAGAGGTTTGTCCTCGCAGGGTTTAAGACCTCCCATTTCTAAAAAGGGAACCCTCCTACACCGTTGGTGGGAATGTAAGTTGGTATAGCCACTATGGAAACAGTATGAAGGTTCCTCATTACCATATGATCCAGCAATCCCACTCCTGAGCATATATGCAGACAAAACCCTAATCCAAAAAGATACATGTGCCTCTATGTTCATAGCAGTGCAATTCACCATAGCCAAGACATGGAAACAACCTAAATGTCCACCAACAGAAGAATGGATAAAGAAGATGTGGTACATATACACAATGGAATACTACTCAGCCATAAAAAAGAACAAAATAATGCCATTTGCAGCAACATGGATGCAACTAGAGATTATCATACTAAGTGAAGTAAGTCAGAAAGAGAAAGACAAATACCATATGGTATCACTTATATGTGGAATCTAAAATATGACATAAATGAACCTACCTATGAAACAGAAACAGACTTACAGTCATAGAGAACAGACTTGTGTTTGCCAAGGGGGAGGCAGTTGGGGGAGGGATGGAGTGGGAAGCTGGGGTCAGCAGATGTAAGTTATTGTATATGGAATGGATAAACGACAAGGTCCTACTGTATAGCACAGAGAACTATATTCAGTATCCTATGATGAACCAGAATGGAAAAGAATATTAAAAAAAAGAATGTATATATGTATAACTGAATCACTTTTCTGTACAGCAGAAATTAACACAACATTGTAAATCAACTATACTTCAATTAAAAAAATAAATAATAATTTAAAAAAAGACTTCCCATCTCTAAATTTACTGTCCTGGGACCTGTCACTCTCTGACAGCCCTTCCTATTCTTCCCACGACTCTTTCTTTCTGTGGCCATACATCTTCCTTTCCCTTGCTTTGGTTTCCTGGAGTTCCCCTCACCATTTTTTGCTACCCTCTCTCGACTTATTCAGCAAATGTTTACAGTACTTGAAAGTTAGTTACACAAGCCACTTTCAGCATTTTCCCCACAAGTGTTGCCTCTGAATAGAATTAACAACCCTCAATTATAAAATGATACATGAATGCATCCAAATTGCAGTGGTTAAACTGTAATTTTCATTGACAGAGATGTGGTCGCCAGGATGCACAGATTATTTCAAATTTCCTCAAATCTGAATGGGAGTGGAATTCCATACTCTGGCATCTTTAGCCTGATGAGAGTGACTGAAAACTGTTCTCTTTCTCCTCTAGAGCACTCAAAACCAGGGACAACTGAGAGAAGTTATTGTTCCCCAGTCATTCTGCTGAGAAACAATTGGACTTGTTTCCATGGAGACCAGGGACTCTGAGGATTTGGGAAAGCCCCAGAAGAAATCAGTGAGTGGTTTGTGGGAGATTGACGAGCTGGCCAGTGTGAGACCTGAGGTCCTCTCAGAAGAGAGGACGCCCCATGCCGACCAGGAGATGCAAGACAAAGCACCCCATTACTACACCCTTATCCAGAGAAACTCCATCTTCAATCGCACTGTGAGACACAGAAGCAAAGGCAAAGCCAGAGGCACTCCCGAACAGAACTGCGGACACCTGGCAGGTCAGTACCAGGGACGATTGTCACAGCTGCTCCTTGACATCCAGTTGGAGTCACTGGGGCTGAAAGCCCCACTTAAATGAAAGGAGAATAAAAGGCACTGAAAATGAACAAGGACAGGGTCAATAAGGTGGAACACTTTGAAGCCCTTATCCAAAGAATTCAAATTCCCCCAATAAGATGATGTGGATACTTCAGGAGAAAGTGCTGACCCAAGTGATACAGTAAGACTGGCTTCTCTTAAAAGAGCCGTCTTGTTCCAGGACTCAGCAAACCCCCCAGATTCCATGCATTCTAGAAGGGAGGCTTTCCGTTGTCTATGTGTAAGGATATCTGGGAACACGAGTTTCTCTCCTAACATGAGGTTCTATCCTGTTCTCTCACCATCACCATGATAGCTAGAGTTTCTGTTGTCCTGAAAATATGAGAGATGAATACCGTGGGAATAGCCTTGCAGCGGGATCCCTTAATCTTTTTTTTTTAATTTAATTAATTAATTTATTTATTTATGGCTGTGTTGGGTCTTCGTTTCTGTGCGAGGGCTTTCTCTAGTTGCGGCGAGCGGGGGCCACTCTTCATCACGGTGCGCGGGCCTCTCACTATCGCGGCCTCTCTTGTTGCGGAGCACAGGCTCCAGACGCGCAGGCTCAGTAGTTGTGGCTCACGGGCCTAATTGCTCCGCGGCATGTGGGATCTTCCCAGACCAGGGCTCGAACCCGTGTTCCCTGCACTGGCAGGCAGATTCTCAACCACTGCACCACCAGGGAAGCCCCCTTAATCTTTTAAACCAGTTCCTAGCACATTTTATCTGCTCAAAGCATATCTGTTGAGCAGAATAGGACCAGAAACGTTTACAAACGGGGGTTGTCAGAGCTGAACCTCCTTCCCCTGTGACTTGCCCACGTGGCTGAGCGGGCAGCATGCTGGGGTTGTGGACCGTGTGACAGTTTCTTAGCCCCTGGGGTATGGCAGCTGTCACTGGACAGATAGCACGCTGCCCTGTGTGTGTGGGGGAGACATGAACTGGTTCAAAAACTTTCATTAAACTCTATCCAGTAGCCTTTTGCCACATGTTAAACCACCCTTAAAACCTAGAGACGGGACAACAATATTTATTATTTCTCTTGATTCTGGGGGTTGACTGGGTGGCTCCTCTGTCTGGGCCACTTTGTCTGACCTCTGCAGTGAGCTGGTGGCTCATCTGGGGTTGGAAGGTCAAGGACAGCCTCTCTGGCCACTAGCGAGCTGGTTGGTCCACAAGGGCCTCACCTGGACTGTTTGTCTCTGCTCCACATGTGGCTCGTTCTCCAGGAGGCTAGCTCGGGCTTGTCCACAGGGCAGCAGGGTTCCCAGAGGGCAGGAGCAGAAGCCTCCAGGTCTTGAGACCCGGGGTCAGAGCCGCACAGTCACTTCTACCGCATTCTATCTGTCCACGCAGCTCACAGGTCCAGCCCAGATAAAAGCAGATGGAGAAATCAACTCCACTGCTTGATGCGAGGAGCAGCGAAGAAAGCATGGCTGTCTGCCACCTACCACAAACATAGAATTTAGTGTTGAGTACCGTGCGAAGCAAGAGAAATACAGCAATGGGAATACTATAGTCATGGGAGCGGGGTGGTTGGTACATTATATTACTCTCTCAACTTCTGTGTATGTTTGAAAATTTCCATAAGAGTTAAAAGCACACACACATGAATAAGTGGGAGTCTCTACCCTTGAGAAACCCAAAATATTGTAATGATGTCATTTTACTGCAAGCAATGTGGCAAAGTTTTTAAGAGAGGTAAAGGCAAAAAAAGTAGACCCTCTGGAAGGGTTAGGAATGATTCCCCCAAAGAAGATGATATTTTAGGTGAGCCCTGAAGGATGCATTAGGACGTGGCCGGAAAGAACAGCAGCTAACTTGGCTGAGCACTTGTGGGTACTTATTCGCTAAGATAGGCAGGCATTTCAAGGCAGTTCTTACCATACCCATTTTACAGATTAAAAAAAAATAACCAAGGCCCAGAGAAACTGAGTCGCTTACCCCAAATCACACAGCTAGTGAGTGGTATGGCTTGATTTAGAGTTCAGATTCTCCTAGTCCCAGAACCTGTGCAGATGGAGAAGGGGGTTAGAGCAGCTCTGTCCAGCAGAAATGTAATGCAAGCCACATACGTCGTTTAAAATTTTTTTACATTAAAAAGTAAACAGAAATGAGTAAAATTAATTTTAACAATGTATTCTATTTAACCCAATACATCCAAAATATTATAATTTTATCCTATAGTCAATAATCGATATAAAAATTAGTAATAAGATATTTCACAGTCTTTTTGTGGTACTGTTTTTGAAATCTGTTGAGTATTTTGTATTTATAGTCTCTCTCAATTTGCATACTAAATTTTCATTGGAAATTCTTGATCTGGATTTAGATTTCATAAAATGTGCAGTCAAAGAAGTAGTTTACAGCCAGAGAAGTTATTAAATGTACAGCCAGAAAAGTTAATCAAAGTAGAAACAATCCCCAGATTACTCCTAATGTCCTCAAAAGTTTTCCAATAATGAAACTATCAGTTTTTACATTTAAATTTAAATTAACTTAAGTTTTTAAAAAATGAAGAATTTACGTTAGTCACATGAGCCACATTTCAAGTGTGTAATAGCCCCACGTGGCTAGCGGCTACCCCATCGGACCTTGCAGGGTTAGAGCGTTGAAAGCAGAGAGAAAAGCAGAATCAGCTGCCCAAAGTCGGGGTGGGGGACTTTCGGAGCAGGAGAAAAGGTGGGTGTGGGGCTGTGTTTGAGATGAGGCTGGAGAGGGAAACGGGGTTGATGGGGAGAGAGCCTCAAGTTTGTCGCCTCCAAGACAAGTGGAGGCTGCCGACGCCAGTGTAGACACCGGGGCCACGGCATGCCCTGCCACAGCCAAAGATGCCATTTACGTTCAGACCATAAATACTCTCATCAGACTCACAGTTTTATTTGTAAAGTGACTTCCTCATTTCAGCTCCCTGGAGTTAACTCTCAAGACAGCCCAGCATCCCCTGATCCAGGGTCCAAGGAGAAAACACTGTTCTGCTGAGGAGCAGACGGTCCACCCCCTAACAAGGAAAGAAGGCTGACGCTCTGGGTTCACGGTTTGTGATCTGGGTCTGGAAAGTGAGGACAGTCTCCATCTCATCTGCTAAGGGGTGTCCTTTCAAAGTCATACGAGAACATTAATTAACAACCCCACCTATGGTTGATCTGACACTCTAGGGCAGGTGACTTATTACTTAATATCTATTAGGACTCAGAAATTGTAAAGTTAGATGTTAAAAAACTGATAAGTTGCAAATGACTTTTGTCCAGTAGAAATGATAACACCAGTGGTTACGGTTCTATTGTCCTCTAAGACATTAACCAGGTTTGTATCCAAGTTTTCAAGCTCATTTCTGATTTTCTTTTTTCCACTATACATGCACATATGGATGGATGTGTGTGTGGATGTATGTGTGGCTATGAAGTTTCTCGTACCATAATTATGATTTTCATAGTGATGGCGTTGCAGGTCACTGAATACAGCACAAAAAGTGGCAAATTCCCCTTTGGGGGCGTGAGAGGAAGGACACCCCTCTTCACTCCACTTCCTTCCCCTCTCAGGGTGACAGTGCTACCGTCCTAGTCTCATAGAGAGAACTGCCTGGAAAGGGGAGACGCACATTCCTAACTCCCTACATGTCTCACATGTCACAGATACACTGGAAAATGGGAACTCTGTAAATGAGCCCCTGAACTTGAATTTCCCCCAGAGCAGAACTCGACCCTGGAGAATACCAACAGGGACAGACCTAGGAGCCAAGAGAGCAAGGTGAGAGACAGCAAATCATGCGGGGTTGGTTCATGAAACAATGTAACAAGGGTCGTTCTGCAGAGTCTTGACCGGGCTACAAGGGTGTCTTGTGTTTAAAAAATAATAATAACTTTTAGTTGTTCATGTTTTTAAAAACTCCATTTTTTTTTAGATTCCATATATATGCGTTAGCATAAGGTATTTGTTTTTCTCTTTCTGACTTACTTCACTCTGTATGACAGACTCTAGGTCCATCCACCTCACTACAAATAACTCTATTTCATTTCTTTTTATGGCTTTTAATATTCCATTGTATATATAACCTAGAGAGGTGGGATAGGGAGGGTGGGAAGGAGGCTCAAGAGGGAGGGGATATGGGGATATATGTATACATATGGCTGATTCACTTTGTTGTACAACAGAAACTAACACGGTATTGTGAAGCAATTATACTCCAGTAAAGATCTATTAAAAATAAATAAATAAATAAATCACCCTCAGAGCTCTGAGTAGTGCCTCAGTTTAAAAAAAAAAAAAAAAAAAAAACTCCACAATTTCCTTTTAAAAAGATAAATAGCTCCACTGTTACTCTCCTGTCACAAAACTAGGAAACTTTAGATACTAAACACATGAAGAAGTAGAAAAGAAAAATCACTGCATCACCACCACCCAGAGGTTTTTATGTGTTGTAATTGTTTTGTCTTTTTATCTGTATGTTTCATGCATATTTTCTCTTCATAAAATGAGATCTTATATACATGCCATCTTGAAACCTACTTAACAATACAGGCAAACTTCAGAGATATTGAGGGTTTGGTTCCAGATCATCACAATAAAGTGAATCTTGCAGCAGAGCAAGTAGCATGAATTTTTTGGTTTCCCAGTGCATATAAATGTTATGTTTACACTACACTGTGGTCTATTAAGTGTGCAATAGCATTATGTCTAAAAAATATACATACCTTAATTTAAAAATACTTTACTGCTAAAAAATCCTAACCATCATCTTACAACACAGGGTTGCTACAAAGCTTCAATTTGTAAAATAAAAAAAATAAAACCTACCCAGTATCTGCAAAGCACAATAAAGCAAAGTGCAATAAAACAAAGTATTCCTGTATATCATGTTACTAAATATTTTTCTACATCATGATTTAATGGCTATAAAATAATCTATAGAATGGTTGGATTGTGATTAATTAATCATGCTCCTGTTGTTTGGATGCTTGGATATTTTATCAGTTGGGACTGAATTTAGCTGCTTGTAACCAAAAAACCCAAATAACACAGCCTAACAAGGCAGAGGTCTATTTGGTTCTTGTGTGAAAGAAATCTGGAGGATTGTGACAGCAGCTTCTCATGCCGTCAGGGACCCAGGCTCCTTCTAGCCTCTTCTCTGCCATCTGTCAAAATGACTGCCAGAGCTCCAGCCATCAGAGCCTCAGTTTAGGTGGAGGGAAGGAGAAAAGCGGAGGACAGGGGGACACATGCCAGCCTAGTCTGCCCTCCTTTAAGGAGTTTTCCCTGAAGCCTACTCAACAATTAGTGGCCAAATTGGGTCTTATTGGTCAAAACTGGGTCACATGGCCACCTCCACCTGTAAGGAAGCTGAGAAATGTGTGTTGTTTTTAAATCAGGTCTGTTTCTGTCCCGAATAAATTGGTTCCATAGGAGAGAAGAAAGGGGAGTGGATACAATGGAAGCGGCAGCAATCTCTGACCTGAGGGCGTTTCATATTTTTGCTATTTTTTAAGCCACACTATGATAAATATCACTGTGACAAAATCCTGAAGCCAATCCCTCATTATTTCCTTAAGTTAAATTCCTAGAAACTTCACACTCTACAAATCCCTGGGTAGTTATGAGAAATAATGTTCCCATATCTGCACTGGGGAAGCACGGACTGGGCCACATGTCCCACCAAGAGGTGGGGAGGCACCCCTTTGCTTCCTGACATTACTTTGCCCATAGGGCCTCGATTTATATAGAGATATAGTAACAAGGACCTATTTTACTTACAGGTAATTATATGTTAGGGGCAACTGCTTCCTGTTGTGTCTGATTTGGCTCTGATAAATCTCAGGAACCAAACATAACACAATCAATGTCCGACCACCTACACAGGATACTCCAAGAGAAAGTGAGGTCGCCCTTGTCGAGGGGTAACAAGGGTGATGGTACAAGTATTTGACAAGCAGGACCCAGCGCTGCAGCAAGGGTCCCAAAAGGGCAGAGGAGCGGCCCTTGGGAGCGGTGGTTCAGGAAAATGGCTATTTCCCAATCAGCACATAAATGTTTTCATATCTTAACACTCAATAAAAAAAAAACAAAAACAGGGTAGGGGTGAGGAGAGTGGCTGCTGGGTTTTGTTTGGAGGGAATTGTTGGGGTGCCCTGAGTCGTCCACTTCTCCCCAAGGGGGGCTCCTCCTTGTATTTGTAAGGGTTCCTCAGAGAAACAGAGCCAACAAGATATGGAGAGAGAGCGAAAGAGAGAGAGAGAGAGAGAGGGAGAGATTCATTTTAAGGGACTGGCTCCCACAGTTGTGGAGGCTTGCTGAGTCCAAAATCTGCAGGGTGGGCCGGCAGCTGGGGACTCAAGGAAGAGTTGTCATCTGAGTCCATAGGCTGCTGCTGGCACAATCCCTTTTTACTCCGGTGAGGTTAGTCTTTGTTCTATTGAGACCTCCGACTCTTTGGATGAGGCCCACTCACATTAAAGAGGGTCCTCTGCTTTACTCAAAGTCCACTGATTTAAGTGTTAATCTCATCCAGAAAACACCTTCACAGAAACATGCAGAATAATGTTTGACCAAATATCTGAGCATCATGGCCCAGCCAAGTTGATAAATCAAATTAACCATCACACCTCTCACCTTAATCCTGGTGAGGGGGGCTTCAAGAGAGGGAGGGCTTGGAAATTTCAAATCTGGGGGATACAAAGGCTGGAAACATCTAGAGGTGAGCTGGCTGACAGCCTGCATGGGAGGCGAGGGGAGCAGGGCCGAGAAAGGAGTGAGGGGCATCTACACCAAAGGCAAGGCAGAGGTATGTGTTTTCTTGAAAGCAAGTGTGGACCTCAAGGAAAGGAGCCAGCTCTGAACCACTGTGAAAAGAACTCCACCCAAAAGACTCCCTGCTAGGGGCCAGGTGAACCTTGGCAGAAAGTGGCTACAGAAACGTGGGGCGTCATAAGTGGCCAGCTTGAGAGCTTTGCACACGCCCCAAAACTGCAGTCAGAGACCCCTGGCAAGGTATCTCTGAGGAGCCCCTACAATTGCCCCACTTTCAGGGCCCAAAGTGCAGCTAGGGGGACAGGGAGAAGATAGAGCATGAAGCAGAGGCTTCCCAGCTTTGGGAGGCCTGGATGTGGAGAAGGAGTTGGAGTTTTGTTTTTTTTTTTAACTTTTGGGTTTATTATTTATTTATTTATTTATTTATTTATTTATTTATTTATGGCTGTGTTGGGTCTTCGTTTCTGTGCGAGGGTTTTTCTCTAGTTGCGGCAAGTGGGGGCCACTCTTCATCGCAGTGCGCGGGCCTCTCATTATCACGGCCTCTCTTATTGCGAAGCACAGGCTCCAGACGCGCAGGCTCAGTAATTGTGGTTCACGGGCCTAGTTGCTCCGCGGCACGTGGGATCTTCCCAGACCAGGGCTCGAACCTGTGTCCCCCGCATTGGCAGGCAGATTCTCAACCACTGCGCCACCAGGAAAGCCTGGAGTTGGAGTTTTGAAATAGCTTTCAGGTGCACTTTTTATACCCAGCAAAAGAGGCCATTTGTTTATAAGCTAAGAGTGACCAGAAAAACTTTGCCTGTGGTCTGCCTGCGATTTCACCCAAGGCTGGGCAGGCAGTACCAACCCACAGAGCAGGCTGAAGTGGGGAGTCGAGGGGAAGATGAGAGCCCTTTCTGTCTGCTCCTCACTGAGTCAGTTTGGCTCACAGAAGTCACCTGTGCTTCCTTCCGTCCTGGGCTTAGTGAGGACAGAGGTTTGGGGGAGCATATCTAGGTCAGTCTCAGGAGCCCCAATGTGACACTTGTTTCTATTATGTTTTCTGAGCTGGATTTCTATGGCCAGGCAGGTCACAAGGTACTTATGGAAAAGCTTTCTAGTCAAAAACCTCCTGCTGGGCTGTCAGGCTCCCACAGCTTTGAGTTACTGCTTTTATAGGTAAAGTTCCAAATATGAGTTTCTCCTGGGAAACATTACCATTCGACAGTTAATGAACCACCACATCAATATCTGCTTGACATGAGACATCTGGGGTACCATTAGTGAGTGCCATCCATCCTCTTCCGGTCACTCCTCATTTCACCAGCACCTTGGCATACAGAGGCTCAGATCTTTATTTGTGTGAAGTAATTTAATCTCTGCTCTTGCCCACATCTCTGTGTCCCTCTCTTTATACACTGTGCGCCTCATGTAAAGTGCCACGGTTGACTCTGAGCATCTCTTGTTCGGCTTCCATGGTCACTTTCCCAATGCTGTTAGCCATCCACTCCTGTTGAAATCCCCTTTGCTCTAAGCCAGGAAAATAATTCTCTACCTCCTTGCTGATTTGAGTGTATAAATGCAAGATTCTGATCTAAATTTGACCCCCCCCCCAAAAAAAAGGAAAGAAAGAGAACCCCACATTGTACAAAGACTGGAAGCAATTGAAGGAGGACTAGAGTGTTATGCTGGGCCCCAAACATTTTACCCCTCTTTTTTGTAATTGTCACTATAGTAAATGCTTTCATAAAGGCAATTTTAATAGTACTTATTAAAGGAAATTTTACATTACAATAAAATGTACAAATCTTGGATATATAGCTTGATGAATGCATTAGTCAGTTTGGGCTCTCATAACAAAATACCATAGACTGATGGGTAGACAACAGAAATTTGTTTCTCACAGTCTGGAGGCCAGAAGTCCTGGATCAAGGTACCAGCATGGTCGGGTTCTGGTTTGCAGACAGCCACCTTCTTGCTGTGAATTCACACAGTGGAGAGGGAAAGTGAGCTCTGGTCTTTTCCTCTTCATGGGGCCCCACCCTCCCAAAGACCCCATCTCCAAATACCATCACATTGGGGGTTAGGGCTTCAACATATGAATTTGGGGCGGGGGGGGGGGGATACAATTCACTCTATAGCAATGAACGTTTACATACATATACACCCACTTGACCATCAACCAGACCAAGATCTAGAACATGAGCCATGAAGCTAAGACCCTTTTCCTATAAATACCCATCCCTCTCAGACAGAACCATCTTCTGATTTCTATCACCGTTAGATTAATTTTGCTGGCTCATGAACTTCATAAAAACGGGATCACACAGTGTGTCATCTATAGTGTCTCTCTTACTTTAATCAACATAATATTTGAGATTCATCAATGTGTGTCTATCAGATTGTTCTTTTTATTGCTGAGAAGTATTACCACAATTTGCTTATCCGTCCTTCTGCCGATGACTATTTGGATTATTTCTAGTTTCAACTAATATAAAGTTGCTACGAATGTTCTTAGACAAGTCTTTTTGTGGATGTGTGTACTCATTTCTCCAGAGTGTGTACTCAGGAGTGGAAGTGTTGGGTCTTAGGATAGGTGTTTATTTAATGTTATTAGAAACAGCCAAGTAATTTCTCAAAATGCTTGACTATTTTACACTGCTACTTTACACTCCTATCAGCAAGATATCAAAGTTCCGGTTGCTCTAGATCCTCATCAATGCTTGGAATTGTCAATCTTTGTAACTATATCCACTCTAATATATTGTGGTTTCTCACTGTGATTTTAATTTGTATTACCCCAATGACTCATGATGTTGAGTACCTTTTCATATGTTTGTTGGCCATTCATGTACTTCTTCTGTGAAGTTCTTATTCAACTCTTTTGCCCATTTATTATTATTCTTTTAATTTGTAGGATTCTTTATGTATCTTGACCACAAATCCTTGGTCAGATAAATGAATTGCAAATATGTTCTACCAGTCTGTGGCTTGTCTTTTAATTTTCCTGTTTTTTAAAGAGCAGAAATTTTGACGAAGACTAACATCAATTTTTTTTCTTTTATTGTTTGTCCTTTTCCACTTTAAGAAAGATTTGACTACTTCAAAGTCAAAGATAGTCTCCTATGCTTTTCTTATGGATGTTTTATACTTTTAGCTTTCACATGTAGGTCTATGGTCCATATGGATATCCAGTTGCTCTGGCATCATTTATTAAAAAGAACGTCTGTTTCCCCCGATGAATTGCATTGGTGTTTTGTTTGGTTTTGATTTTGTTTTTCCGAAAATCCACTGACTGCAGACACATGGGTCTTTTCTGGACTTCTATTCTGTTTCATTGATCTAATTGTCTTTCCTTATGCCAGTATTACACTGCTTAAATACTGTAGCTTTATGCTAAGTTTTAAAATCTGGTAGTGTAAACCCTCCTACTTTGTTCTTTTTTAAGACTGTCTTGGCTATTTTAAGTCCTTTGCATTTCCATATAAATTTTAGAATCAGTTTGTCAATTTATATTCTGAAAAAAAGTATGCTAGGATTTTGGTTAAGATTGCATTATCTCTATAGATAAATTTGGAGATTATTGACACCTGAAGATTGAACAATATAAGGTACCAATCTATGAACATGTCCTAATTTTCCATTTATTTAGATACTCCTTAAATTAATCCAGCAATGATTTTATAGTATACTATAGAAGATTTACACATATTTTAATTATATTTGTTTCTGTGCATTGAATGGTTTTCATCCTATTTTAAATGTCTGTGTTTTGTAATTTCATTTTTCAATTGTTTATTGGTAGTATGCATAAATACAATTAATTTCTGCATGTTCGCCCAGTATCATGTGACCTTGATAAGTTCAGCTGTAGTTCTGTTTGTATATTCCTTTGGATTCTCCACACACACAATCCTGTCTTCTGTGAATAAAGATAGTTTTAATTCTTTCTTTCCAATCATCATGCCTTCTATTTGTTTTCTCTTGTCTTATTGCACTGGTGAGGACTTCCATTATGATATTGAAAGAAGTAGTGAGAGTAGGAATCCTTATCTCATTCTCTGGTCACAGTTACTTTGATTGCAAAGATCAGAGCCTACTCAAATTTGTTCAAGTAAAAGAGGCATGTGGTAAGGATGCTGGAATCCCAAAGAATCCAAATAAAAGAGATGAAGCCCAACTCTATAGGAAGGGAAAAGCCATCAGGAGAGCCACTTTCTCCTCTTCTCAGGGGCCATGGGGCCCATTCCTCTCTGCTCTGTGGACTGCTTTATTCTCCTGCTCTCTTCTCAGACCAGCTTCTCTTGCTTGTCACATTGCACATGACCCAAAATGGCAGCCATAGCCGATATGACCTTTCAGCTTGGCTCTCCACAGCCAGTGGGGATTTTTGTGTCTCTAAGACAGAATTTCTAAGGAAAAAAATTCTGGTTGGCCATCCTTGGGTCAGGTGTTTAGCTCTGGACCAATCAGCTAAAAGAATAGGAGGCAGGATTAATGAGGTCATTCCCACTTCAGAGGAAACTGTGTTGGGGAGAATCTTTGAGAAGTATGTTAAGGAGAGCCAGGTACCCAAAGTGTATCTCATGTAATTAGAGTCTGGGCTTCCCACACGAGGGAATGCCAAAGGGGTCTTGGATGAGGTGAGAAGCAGCAGAATGGAAGTTACAGCAGTAGGGGCTGGAGGCTAGATTAGAGGATTAACGTCTTCTGAGACCCAGATGGCCAAGGAACCAGTCCTCCATTTGCTAGAAGTTTGGGTGGTACTGATACGAAGCATGTGATGTTCTTCTTAGTGGTCAGTGCCTATCCCCAGAGGTTCTAGAATTGTCCGCAGCTCACCCAAGGGTGTCCTGCAAGTCCGCTTCCATACGCCCACAAGCAGGGTGTTCATGGTGCTGATGGGCAGTGCAGCAGGAGGGGAACACAATTACTATAGACAGATGTGCTAGCAAGAGGAGTACAGGAAGGGAACTAATGTCTGTTGAGGGTCTTTATGTGTGCTATCGCTTTAAATTCTCTTACATTATTCCCATCTCACAGATTAGAAAACTAAGACTCAAAGTTAGTAAGTAGCCTTTGGTGGCACAGCTAGTAAGAAGAGAGCCAGACCAGGAACCCAGAGGCTTAGACTCCACACCCCATGACCTCCCACTTCCCAGGCTGCCCTGGATGGAGGTATTGCCAGGGTAACTTGGCTGTGAGAAGGAGGGTGTTACGGTTAACCTGCCCACAGTGGGCAAAGCCCAGAGGCACCCCCAGTCCGTCACCAGATCGGTCCCTTCAGGGTCCTCTCAAGTCAAGATGTTATAAGTTGGGTCTTTACTATAGATGTAATGTCCCAGAAATCAATTCATATCATAAAAGTACCAAATTGATAAATACAGATTCACACATATGAGAAAAGAACTCAAATGTGCTTTGATGAATTGACATTTCTATATAAAATTAAACTACATTATAAAATTTCACATGGGGCAATTTTTCGGCAGGCTGATGCTTCTTAAAATATTTGTCCACTGACCTTCCCACTGAAAATGCCTTTGTCTTTTCCTGGCAGTGCCCTGAGGGAATTGCAGGAGTTTCTAATTGTTCCAAGGATTGTCAGCCTGTATTAAGCATTAGAGTCACCCCAGGGTTAACACTCACGGGGCAGCCAGGGGCAGCCTCACTCAGTGTTAACAGCTCTGCTCTACTTGGTCCAGCCAAACCTTCCTAATTATTAAATATTGTGACTATTATCCCTGGATCCATGTCCAAAATGATCATCGCCATGAAATCCCTCACTGCCATTAAAGGCTCATGCATGGCACTGTGAGTCTTTGAATGCTGATATGAGGGAGGGACCAGTTTCCATATTGGAAACTGTATATGTTTCCATGGAAATATACAAGTTCCATGTATTGTAACCCTGGGGGCAGCTTGTCAGATGTTCATAAATGCTAGTTTGGGTTGTCACTAGGAGAGCCTCACAGTCTTTACAATCTGTAAACACAAGAAACAAATGTTGAGTCACTGCAGATTGGCGGCTGTCTCTTTGATTCAAGGAAGCTGTTTTGGGTTTTGCCATTAGTCAGTCATTTGGGGCAATACAGGAGCTGAAGAAATGCAGCCTGACTCTAATCAGCCTCTAGAGCTACCAGTTTATAAGAAACACAGGAGCTAGAGGAACCAGTAAAACACACTGCAGTCGCAATCAACAAAATCCAGACAAGACAGATGACCCAATTTCTCAACATAGTACAAGGAGAAAACAAGAAAGTGAAGTAGCGATTCAAAGGTTCTCAAGGGAAAAACAAGAAAGTGAGGTAGCGATTCGAAGGTTCTCAAGCAACATCAACCAACTGCAACACGTGGACCTTACTTGAATCCTGTTTCAAACAAACACTGTGTCCCTTTTCTGGGATGGAAAGTTTCAAAGACAATCAGGGAAATTTGAACATGGATCAGATGTTTGATGATACTAAGAAATTATTAATTTTTTAAGGCATGTTAAAGGTATTATGGCTATTTATAAAGTCCTTTTCTTTTAGAGCTACATTCTGAAATATTTTGGATGAAATGGATATGATGTCTGGGATTTGCTTCAAAATAATGCAGGCCCAGGAAGGCGTGGGTAGAGTAGGGATGAAAGAAGATAAGCCATGAGGTGGTTAGGAATCCACCTGCCAATGCAGGGGACGTGGGTTCAAGCTCTGGTCCGGGAAGAACCCACATGCCGCAGAGCAACTAAGCCCATGCACCACAACTTCTGAGCCTGCACTCTAGAGCCTGTGAGCCACAGCTACTGAGCCCGCGTGCCTAGAGCCCGTGCTCCACGACAAAGAGAAGCCACCACAATGAGAAGCCCGCACACTGCAACGAAAAGTAGCCCCCGCTCGCTGCAACTAGAGACAGCCCGCACGCAGCAACGAAGACCCAATGCAGCCAAAAATAAATAAATAAAATTTAAAAATTAAAGGGACTTCCCCGGTGGCGCAGTGGTTGGGAATCCACCTGCCAATGCAGGGGGACATGGGTTCGAGCCCTGGTCCGGGAAGATCCCACATGCCGCGGAGCAAATAAGCCTGTGCGCCACAACTACTGAGCCTGTGCTCTGGAGCCCGTGAGCCACAACTACTGAGCCTGAGTGCCACAACTGCTGAGCCCGTGCACCTAGAGCCCGTGCTCCACAAGAGAGGCCACCGCAATGAGAAGCCTGCGCACCACGACAAAGAGTAGCCCCCCTAAAAAAAAAAAAAAAGAGTAGCCCCCGCTCGCCACAACTAGAGAAAGCCTGTGTGCAGCAACAAAGAGCCAACACAGCCAAACGTAAATAATCAATCAATAAATTTATTAAAAAAAAAGAAGATAAGCCATGTGTCTTTAACTGTTGAGCTGGTGATAGGTATTTGGGTAGTTCATTATATTTTTCTGTCTACTTTAGTGTATGTTTGAAATTTTCCATAATAAAAAGCTGACTTTTTATTATATTTTTTGAGAGCTTATTTTTTAAAAAATAAACAGGCAGAAGTGGAAGTAGAGAGGCCCTTCAGGCCCCACCCCAATCCCCCTGCCTGTGTCCCCTTTTCCAGGAGGTTGGGCAGAATCATCAGCCCCTACCACTGATCATGGTGGTCTAGGGGACGTCGACTGTAGGCTCCCTGAAGGCAGGACCATGCCAAGTTTTGCTCCCCCTGAGCACTTAGCACATGCCTGACTCACCAGGAGCACTCAATATTTGCAGAGGCAGGGAGGCTCCCTGGACAGAGGTTGCAGCCTGGGAACTTGACGACCCCTTGAAGGAACACCTGTGCAAACTAGTCCAGCAGTGGCCCAGGACTGCTCAGACCAAAGCTCTCACAAAGCCAGGTCACAGTGTCACCGGGATAGGTAAATACTGCAGTCCTGGCAGGAATGCAGCAGCTCTAACGCGGAAGGGTTTGCCTGCCCCCAGCTCCCTTCTGGAGATAACCCACTTCTCCAGCTCCCCCAGTAAGACAGGAGACCCAGTACCCTCAACAATAAAAATGCAGATGGAGCATCATCCGTTAACTTCCTCTCCGGCATCCCTCTACCTGGGCACTGGCTAAGCCCGGGAGTGCCCACCCCTTCTGTGCAACGTGAACAAAGGACACTGCCACGCTCAAAGGATCTCAGGCCACTTGGACATGGTGACTGAAGAGGTTTAGATTTTCTGTCTCTGAAATTGTTTCTATTCTTAGACTGTCTCAGAACAAATATAACTGTGACTTATGTTTCACAGTTTATGCAGCTAATTTCATATATTTTTGACAGCTCTATCTTATTTTTAGCAGTGCTAAACTTTTCTTCCCTTTGGGAAGTTGAAGGACTGTGTTCCCCACCTCCCCACCAGGCCTTGACACGGGCTGCAGGGCAAGTGGCTCTTTCAGGGTGGCCTTGGGATGGGCATGGCTCCCAGCTCGCCCTCCTCCTGCCGGGCCCAGAGGTGACCAGACAAAGGCTCAGGAACTTGCAAAGGACTCAGATCTTAAGGGGTTAAATGGACAGTCTCTTGGACTTGCTAACTCCTTTAACATTTGAAACAACAATAATAGTAATAATAATAGGCATCGGGCAGAGCCTGAACACGTGGGTGTTTGTTTTTCTTGCCTGCATCGAGTGCAGCTTTCGGGATCTTATTTCCCTGACCAGGAATTGAACCTGCACCCCCTGCAGTGGAAGTGCAGAGTCTTAACCACTGGACTGCCAGGGAAGCCCCTGATGCATGGGTTTTACCCATGTAATTATATCTTTGGTGTTTTAAGCTGTTGACATCTTCTGACTTGTTAAGTTGTCCTTTTAGGTTACTTCTGCCTTAATTGAGTTATTCTAGTTTATTTTACCTATCATTCTTTTCATTTTTAGGCTTCCTTATTTTACCCTTTTATCTTCCTTCTTATTCTCCCTCTGTTTAAATCACCTTTTAAATGTTTTCCTTTTAGATTTTACCTTTATAATTACTTCTACTAATTAAATCCAGTGCTTCTGGCTTTGCTCTAGTATCAAATCCTCCCCCAAACCCCGCCACTTTATTTTGTTTTTAACTTTCTGTTTAACTCCCTAAGCTTCTGGGGGGTTGTAGGTCTTAACTTATTGTTTTATTTCTTATTTCTTTTTAAGCTATAATGTTTTATATGTCCTTTTATTTTGTTTGCTTGACTGTTTACAACCATAACTTTTCAATAACCTGATTTTGTTCTTAAATTATTATTTTATTGGTTCTACCCCTTATGCATAATGTTAATTATTCTGTTTCTTTTGTTAGTCATAAATCTGTATCTTATTGGTTGTATTTTTCTCTAATTCTTTTGAATACTTTTATTTATTTATTTATTTATTTATAAAATTTATTTATTTATTTATTTTTGGCTGTGTTGGGTCTTCATTGCTGCGCACGGGCTTTTTCTCTAGTTTCGGCCAGCAGGGGCCAGTTGCAGTTCGCGGGCCTCCCATTGTGGTGGCCTCTCTTGTTGTGGAGCATGGGCTCTAGGCGCGCGGGCTTCAGTAGTTGTGGCTCGCGGGCTCTAGAGTGCAGGCTCGGTAGTTGTGGCGCATGGGCCTAGCTGCTCCTTGGCATGTGGGATCTTCCCAGACTAGGGCTCGAACTCACGTCCCCTGCATTGGCAGGTGGATTCTTAACCACTGTGCCACCAGGGAAGCCCTTGAATTCTTTTTTTTTTTTTTTTTAATTTATTTATTTATTTGGCTGCTTCGGGTCTTAGTTGCGGCACGCGGGATCTTTAGTTGCAGCATGCGGATTCTCAGTTGCAGCATGTGGGATCTAGTTCCCTGACCAGAGATTGAACCCGGGCCCCCTGCACTGGGAGCAAGGAGTCTTAGCCACTGGACCACCAGGGAAGTCCCTCTTTTGAATTCTTAATTTCAAAAATTTTACCTCCTGGACTGGCCCTGGGGAGGATGTGGAAGCTGGGGCAGTGGACCCAGGAAACCTGTTTCTCTCACCTTCAAGACCTGCCCTGCTCTGACCTTAGGAGGCCCAGGAGGATCCTCATACAGGCAAGAGATCAGAGAAGTTCAGAGCGGGGCTTGAGTCCTGGGTTGTCCTCCTACCAGCATGTGGTTTGGGGTAAATAAATTCTCACTCCTCCCAAGCCTCAGTCACCTCATACTATAAAGGAAAAGAGCCGAGTCTGAAACCAGAAAACACACAGACAGCGTGGAGCACATACGAGCAAACAATAAACTGCATCTGTCTTTGGGAGGGATCAGAGAATACATACAGTGTGATATCATTGTGGTAAAATTCAAAAACCTGCCCAACTAAACAAGGTGGGCAAAGCCTGAATCTAATCATAGAAAACCTCAGAAAACCCAAATCAAGAAACAGTCTACAGAATAATTGGCCTGAAATCACTGTCAAGGTTACACATGCCAAAGACTGAGGAACCATTCCAGATTGAAGGAAACCAAAGCAGCTAGACACCTAGACACACTGGATGACTCTGGATTGGATCTTTTTGCTGTGAAGGACATTATTGGGACAATAGGTGAAATCTGAATGGAGTCTGAACATTAGTTGGCAATAGTGTATCCAAGTTAACTTTCTGATTTTGGTGATATTTTGGTTATATAGGAGTTGGTCCTTGGTTGTAGAAAATACATGCTAAAAAGTATTTGGGGATGATGGGACATCAGTCAACAACTGACCCTCCAATAGTTCAGTAAAAGTTAAAAAGAGAAAAAGGTTCTTTGTACTGTACTTTGTACTGTACTGTACTTACAACTTTTGAGATTCTTTCAAAATGTAAGAAAAAATTTTAAATATCTTGAGCCTTGAAAAATAAAGGCTGCAGGCTCTTGATCTAGATTCCCAAGTTTGACTCTGGCCCCATTATTTACTAGGTGTGATCTTAAGCAAGTTACTCAGGCTTGCTTTGCCTCAATTTACGCATCTTTAAATTGGGGATTATTGCTAGCAATGCTTAACTCACTGGAGGCATTATGAAGAAAACTAAGTTAACATCTATAAAGTGCTGAGAACAATGATCAATACCCAGCATGCATTACCTGTTTATCTCAAGGATTTAAAAGTGCTCTCACTTCAAGGTCTTTGTACCTGCTTTTCCCCCCATCAACCACTGTTGCCTGGATACTTTCTATTCATCCTTCAGGTCTCACTTAGCTTCTTCCAGAAAGCCTTCCCTGACCCTCCATCCCTCCGTCACACTTCCTGCCTCAGGCTGCATTAGAAACTCCTCTCTCAAGCTCCCATAGCACCATGTACTATCCCCATCATATGTACTAATTTATAATTTCCTGATGACTTATCTTTTCTATCAGATGATACTTAGCTCAAGGTATCTTTGTTCATGGTCATATCCTCAGGCCTAAGATAGTTAATGAATGAATGAATGAATGATCTGGTTGCACGCCTCCCCTGTCATAGATTTGAGAATGAAGCATCCTTTGTTTGAGGATGTGATTTCAGGGCCCAAGTCTGGAGGGCACCATTCACACTGTCATCTATGTAAAAGGGACCCCTGGAGTTGCGCAGTGCACAGCCTGAGCTGCTGTACATGGCAGCCCTGAGGACAAATCAACAGTTGCCTTCATAGATGATCTGTTCTGTTACCCATATACCAGTAGGAAGAATGAATCATTTTTATGGTTGGCTGCTCTAAAACAAAAATCATTACTCTTGGCAGATGCTTCACCCTGCAAACCAGAGGAATCCATTTATTTATGTGTTCAGTCATTTAATGAATATTTATTGAGCACCTCCACTGTTCTGAGTGCTGATTTCTATCAGAAAACTCCTTATTTGGTGACTCAGGGGAACATTTAGCAACCACTTCCGTGAAAACTTCCCAGAAAGCCTCAACACCCTAAAGCCTATGGTCCAGAAGCCTACTGTTGGGCTTTAGTTGTGTGGCTCTGGTGCATTCCTTCTTGGAAAGGTTTCCAGGCCCCAATCACCTCAAGTCATGCTCCATGGAAAGAATTGTGACCTTGACTACATGTCCTGGAGCATCCACAGAACAGCTCTTGCAAGGAAGATTCTGGCTCTGGGCAGATCACTGAGAAGTTTGTGCCACTTAATTTTCATAAAAGGATGTATGTCAACTATCCTCTGGCCTGATTTATTACTGTTTGTTTCTCATTCATTCATTTTGAGCACATTGGTCATGTAGGAGTAGCAGTCTCGGATTTAAACCATCAATACCAAGAGGTAGATACACCAATCCCTTTTCAAAGGGAGATTGATCAAGGCAATTGATTATGTTGCCAAGAGTTTCCAGCAAAAAGATGGCAAAGTCAGAAAATACAAACCCCCAAAATGTTGTTTGGCAAATAATACTATTTCCTTGTAGAAAGTGACCCATGAAGTTAACTAATCTACTATTGGAAAAACATAGTAATCACCATGAGAATAATCAATAAAACAGTACTAGATGCAATGATAGATCATCTCCCAGAAATCCTGGAACTTACGTTGGCTGGTAGATAAAGCAGTGTACAAGAAAAAAGCAAATGCCAAGCAGCAGAAAAGTTCGTGAAATTTAATAAGTATTACCCTGCTCCACAGAGTCATGAGAAATCAATGAAATCAATGAAAGAACAAATGGAAAACATTTAAAACAATACTTGCCACATAGGAGGTGCTTGATAAATGTCTGCTGGAATCTGCATAGCTTGAATTTCCTCTGCAATTCTTATACGTATTAACAATTCTTATATTACATGGTTCTTATGTGTTGTCCTTGGATTTACATTCATATTTCCAGTTTCCATTAGCATTACTCTGGCTTTATTTTTTATTTTATTTTATTTTTAAATTTATTTATTTTATTTATTTATTTTTGGCTGCATTGGGTCTTCATTGTTGCGCGCAGGCTTTCTCTAGTTGCAGCGAGCAGGGGCTACTCTTCGTTGCGGTGCGCGGGCTTCTCATTTTGGTGGCTTGTCTTATTGCAGAGCACAGGCTCTAGGCGGGCGGGCTTCAGTAGTTGTGGCACGTGGGCTCAGTAGTCGTGGCTCGTGGGCTCTAGAGTGCAGGCTCAGTAGGTGTGGCGCACGGGCTTAGTTGCTCCATGGCCTGTGGGATCTTCCCAGATCAGGGCTCGAACCCGTGTCCCCTGCATTGGCAGGCGGATTCTTAACCACTGCGCCACCAGGGAAGCCCCACTGGCTTTATTTTTAAAGAGCTGCCTTAATCACCACGCAGAGCACACAGGTTCCAGGTCCTTGCCTGAGGTGAGGCTGAGCCCCAGCCTGTCATCAACAGAACCCTCCTGGTGGCAGCTGAAGGTTTTGCAGCCCTTTTATCCTTTGGTAACCTGGATTTTGTCCCTGGACGGCACCAGGCCCTCACAGGGCTCTGTGCTTTCCCTCCACCTTTCAACTCTAGCAGCAAAGCCTCCCCTAAGCCTTACTTCAATGTCCTGCCTCTGGCTTACAGTATAAGTCAGCCACAGACAGACAAATACTGTATATTTTCACTCATGTGACATCTAAAAAATAAACAAATGAACAAAACAGAAACAGACTCACAGATACAGAGAGCAAACTAGTGGTTGCCAGTGGGGAGAGGGGGAGGGACAAGATGGGGGAAAGGGATTAAGAGACACAAACCACTGGGTATAAAATAAATAAGATACAAGGATGTAATGCACAGCACAGAGAATATAGCCAATATTTTATAACAACTTTAATGGAGTTTAATGGAGCATAATCTGTAAAAATATTGAAGTACTATGTTGTACACCTGAAACTAGTATTGTAAATCAACTACACTTGAAGTTTAAAAAAGGAGATACCATAAAAAACTGCCACGCAAAATTTCCCGTCACACTGACTATAGCAATACCATTGAGCAAGTCATCTTTCATACAAGAATCCATGGGAGAAATGACTTCTTTCGCCCATAAACAATGTACGGGGATTTCCACAGCACATAAGGGAATCGGGGGGTTAGGGGCGGGGCGCGCCGGCTAGAGACAGAAAAGAGCAAGTGATGTGGCCCTCGGCACCCTGGTGGCACCAAGAGCAGGCAGCACGCAGCGCCCTGGAAGGGAATGTCAGACCTCCCCCCTTGCTTTTCTCTTCTCTGACGTGGGTAATTGGCACTGCCGGTCTCCTAAATCCTGACACTGTCAGTCATGCAACTATAAAACCTCCAAATTAAGATCTTGACTCCACACTGTAGGATAATCACATGCTCTATTTTGGCCAAGTTTAATTACTATGCCAGGAGTCAGGTCTTCCCAGGTTGCAAAGTCATATGCCAGCTAAGACAAGGCCATCACACCTGGCCTGGGGAGAGATGTAAGAACCTGTGTGTGAGCCAAGGAAATGAGATGCTGGATTTGGGTTCAAGGCGGAACAGCAAATCACAGGTAATTCATTTTACAGAAAGAGTCTGCTACATCTAAAGAGGGCCACAGGAAGTGCCTGGGGTGACGCATGTGTGCAAAACCCCGTGCTGCCGGAGGGTAACTCCTGGTCAGCCAGAGAGGGCTAAAGGGCCAGCAGCTTCGGCAGAAAGGACCCAGTGTCTTTGTCCACTTTGCAGTCTTTGCTTTGGCGAGTGTCAAACACACAATGGGACAGTGACACTGGTTGTCCTCAGAATTTTCTGGCAAAAAGCTGAAGGAATGTGGGGTATTCCTCCTCCAAGACACCCAGTGACCCCACTGCCCAGTATTCATGGCCTCCTATTGAGTGTGGGCTGGACTTCATGACCACTTCTAACCGATAGGAATGCTTAATGGCATGTGAATTAGAGTCAAGGTCATAAAAGGCAGCAGGCATTAGTCTCTCCCTCTTGTGGATCACTCGCTCTGGGGAAACCAGCTTCCACGTCAGGAGGACACTGGGTAGCCCAATAAAGGCCCACACGGCGGCAGCTGGACCGCATCCCCGTGAAAGAAACATGTGCTTCCTGGCCCAGGAGAGAATAAATGTTGCTGTAAGCTGCAAAGTCATGGGGCCATTTGTTACACGACAATAGATAACTAATACATTGGGAACATTCTATAAACTGGGCTAGAAGGTAAATTCTACCCATATACACAATATGCTGGGCAGAATGGTTGGCATTATATCCCTCTGACCCCATCTGCCTTTCTCCTGTTCCCCTGCCATCTGGGACACTACACACACACACACACACACACACACACACACACACATGCAGGGCCCTCACAGCCCTCAGGCAATGACTGACACCACAGTATAAAATTCCAGCTTCCTTGTGACCGAGGGGCAGTTAATGTCCCACAGCCCCTCTGGGGGCAGCTGAGATTGGGGCTCTGCCTGAAACCCTCTGCTTGGCACTTCTTCTCCCTGTCCTGCTTCTCCACTCCCTCGCTCGTTTCTCCTGGGAGTTCTTCCTTAAGGAGTCATCTGCACTCGAATCTTTATCTCAAGGGAATCTGACCTAGGATACCCCATATTAAAACCCGGCCTCCTTGAAAAAAGAAAAATAAAGATGCCAAGTCTTAACTGAAATTTCCCCTTAAAGTTATCAGATTCTTAAAGAAATTCTTCCATTCCCCTAATTAAGATAACTTTTAAACAAAGAAAATCTGTTTACAACTTTAAGTGTACAATTTACCCAGTAATTTTTCAAGAAGTATTTACTAGGCCTCTATGATGGGTAAGTCAATAAAATAAATCCTTCAGCAACTATAGGTGAAATAACGGGCCCTCAACGAGCATCTTTTCAGAAACCATCAGTGTAATATTATCAGCATGGTGTTGTTTGTCGTTTGGGGGCTTGCACATGATGACCATTTAAAGTCAATAACAGGCAGCTGCATGTTGGATGCTCCCGTGGGTGCGGAGGCCTAGCCGTCTGCAGGGGCTCCGAGTGTGGATGCTCCGCTCTCACTCGTGCAATTAATTACTGGACACTTGGCAGCGGATACACATTTGTCAGCTGTTCTCCCTTTTTTTCTGAAGCATGCGGTGAAATCAATCATCTGTTGGTGAAACAGACTGAACCAGCAGACAAGGCAAGTCTGGTTTTGATGGTGACAGTTTCAGAACAAACTGTCTCAGACGAGGGCAGGGGGATAGGCAGTGGTGAGGGGACCTCCTGGAAGTGACCTGAGGTCACAGCAACTTTCAGGACTAAGAGCCTCCCCTGACCCTCTCCTTGCCCAGGTGGCCCTGGAACAGCACGCGCCCATGGAGAGAGGTCCTGCCCCCTTGGTTGTCCTTTCTGTAAAATCGGAATACAGCTCTTCTAGCCTGGCTGAAGGCAGGGGCTGGACCAAAAGACCCTGTCAGGCCTTCCTCTGCTCCCCCAGACCCTCATCTCCTAACACCCTGCGCCACACCCCAGTGGGAAAGTGGAGCCAGGAATCCCGGGGCGGGGTGTCAAGGGAGAGCGGCTGCCGAGCCAACCCCACTGCCCATCCCTGAGCAGCCCCGGCAGCCCGCTGATACTTCCACTCACACGTATCGTAGAAATGTTCTTCTCCTACAAAATGGGCCACGTTTTTTGATTAATTTGTTTATTTGTTTGTTTGTTTAATTTTTTTGGCCGTGCTGTGCAGCTTGCGGGATCTTAGTTCCCCAACCAGGGATTGAACCCGGGCCCTCAGCACTGAGAGTTCAAGAGTCCTAACCACTGGACCGACAGGGAATTCCCAGGCTACGTTTTTTAAAAAACGTATACAAACACAGCTCACTGAATTTACAAATCCATTGGAAAACCATAAAAACCCTAAAATTAAAACAAGCACAAGAGGGCTTCCCTGGTGGCACAGTGGTTAAGAATCCGCCTGCCAATGCAGGGGACACAGGTTTGAGCCCTGGTTTGGGAAGATCCCACATGCCGCAGAGCAACTAAGCCCGTGCGCCACAACTACTGAGCCTGCGCTCTACAGCCCATGAGCCACAACTACTGAGCCTTGCTCTAGAGCCCGCGAGCCACAACTACTGAAGCCCGTGCGCCTAGAGCCCATGCTCCACAACAAGAGAGGCCACCGCAATGAGGAGCCCCCGCACAGCACTGAAGAGTAGCCCCTGCTCGCCGCAACTAGAGAAAGCCCACGCGCAGCAACAAAGACACGATGTGGCCAAAAATAAATAAATTAAATAAATAAATTAAAAAAAAAAAACAAGTAAAAGAAAAACTTTACCAAACCAAGCTGGGTTCGCCCCACACACAGCAAGCCAAAACGCTGAGGCTCCGAGGTTTGCAGCAAGGAGAGGGTTTATAAAGAAAAAGGATGGGCCGACACGTGTGGGGAGCATGGGAAGCACGGGGAGTGTGGGAGAGTGGGGAAAGGAAACTGGGAAAAGGTGCAGTCATTCTCATCCTGCTCAGGTGTAACTAAGCTACAGACCTCTACACGTTCAACAGTGGAGGCTCTTAGCACGATCTGAGGGTGGGGTTTTCAGTCCTCTGACATCAAAGGGTCACCCACTTGCTCGTGCCCAGTTGGAGGGTCAGTGGTCCTATCCAGTCTTAACCAGCCCAGCTCTAACTAGATGCGGCTGACTTTCAGCTCAGCTCAAACTAGAGGCAGCTGACTCCAAGTTCCTCGAAAACAACTCAGGCAAACATCTTACTGTTTAGGCTAAGTGCCATTTGGAAGACATGCAAGTCTTAAAATGACCTTAATTATTGAAGGCAGGTGAAATGGATTTGACTAATAATTACTCAGTTTCAAAAAGATTAGTCACAAAAGAAGAATACAAAACCATCATAAATACACACAAAAAACCAACTTCACTAGTAAAGAAAAAAATGCAAAACAGAACAAGACTTCATTTTTCATGTACCAAATTGACAACTTGCTTAAAATTCAAATATTGAATACTGGAAAGGGTACAGAGAGAGACACTGGTTGGGTGTAAACTGGCATAACCTTTTGTAATTTCATGAAATATGTGAAAAGCAATAAAAATCTTCTTAATCTTGACCAAGAGTCTATCCTAAAAAAATAATCAGAAATCAGACAAAGGTATTTATCACTGAGCTATTTACACTTCATTGCGTCAGACAGATGCCTGTTGAGCACCTACTATGATCCAGGCTTTGCTCTAGGTACCAGGGGGTCAGATAGCGGACACAGGAGACCAAAAGCTCTGCCTTCCTGGGGCTCCCATTCCAGTAGGGCCTCCCAAGCTTGGCAAGGTGACTAGCAAAGGCCACTTCATTCCCTCAGCCTTTATACCATCCCTAACTCAATATTCTATACTTTACATCCGACTGCATTTAAAATTGATTGTTAATACAGTTTTTTAAACCAAATGTGCCCTTTCTCTAAATACTTCTTTTCCTATCCCCCAACTTCTTATAAAGAAAGAAATTTAACCTACAGATATACCCTCAAACTAGACCTCCTAAATTATTAACACCTTGTATATTTGTATTCTCTTTCTCCCTCTTCTGTTTCCACTAAACCACAGGAAAGTAAATTGCAGGCATCAAACACTTCACCCCTAAATATCCAGTGCAAAGCTTCTAGGAATCAGTATTCTTCTACATAATCACAATGCCATTATCACACCTAAGAACATTCACAATCATTCCATAATCAATCTATTAGCCAGTCTATATTCAAATTTCTTCCAACTGTCCCCAAAATGTCTGTTTTCTTTTCTGTTTTTTTTTTTGTGTGTGTGAATCTGCTGAGTGGCTAACGGGATCTCAGTTCCCTGACCAGGGATTGAACCCCGGACCACTGCAGTGAAAGCTCCAAGTCCTAACCACTGGACCGCCAGGGAATTCCCCACAAAATGTCTTTTACAGCTGCGATTTGTGAATCAAGGTCTAATTAAATTCTGAGCACTGCATTTGTCAGATGTTCTCTTTAGACTCCTATAATCTCAACAGTCTCCCCATTTTTTTCCATGACTGACTTTGCGAAAATCCAGGTTGATCAATTGCAGAATGGCCCCCATTGTGTGTCTGACTGCTTCCTTGTGCAAACTTTTAACCTGTTCCTTTATTCCCTATATTTTCTTTAAACTGAAAGTTAGGGCTAGACACTTGGTTACATTCAGGTTAAACATTTTTAGCAAGAATGCATCTAGGTGGTGTGTACTTCAAACTGCACCCCATCAAGAGGCACTAATGTCAGCTGGCCTGCTATTCCTGAGGCTAAGTTTGATCATTTGGTTAATTCAGGAGCTGCCAGACTGCTCCGAAGTAAAGGTACAATTTTTCCTTTTGCAACTAATAGGTTATCTGGAAAGCGATAGTTTGAGAACATGTAAATATCCTCTTTCCTATTAATCTTTCACTCAGTGGCTTTTAACATCCATTAATGATCCTTCCTGTATCAACCATTACATTGGAAATTGTAAAATGAGAATGTTCTGTTATTCCTCCTACTTGTATTAATCGATATTCTTCTGTGAAGAAGACCTCTCCTTTGTTTTTGGTTCTATTTTGTTTCTGAGTTTCACTATGGATTCATGGTGGTTGATTGTTTTTGTTTAATTCAATGTGTCCAGTGAATCCATTACTGTCACTAAGTTGGCCAGTAAGAGCCCCTTTAAGATGGCTATTATGTCCCTTTGACACATTCCTTCATGTCCTTGAGCATTTCCTTACTTTCTGACACAGGAAGATACTTTATATAATTTCTACATCCCAGACCTGAAGTCAACCATTTCTCCAAGGAGCCCTAGTTTTAGTGCAGAATGATACTTAGAAACCAAGATCTTCAGGCTGTATGTGCTCCTTACTACTGGAAGGTCATCGCTTCTAGGACTTTTCAGTGGACAGAGCGAGGAAACGTGTTTGTGCTTGTGTGTGTGTGCATGCATCTGAGTTCATAAGGACACCTTCAATTCCAGCCCGACACACAACATTCCTCCTCTCTCTCCCTATTCCATATTTTCATCATCTCCTTTTTCTAACAGTGAGGCCCTTGGGTCTCAACATCAATGTATTATAGGATAATGCTCTATTCTACAAATACTCAAAGAAGAATTTCACAATTAATCTACCTATACCATAACCAATAACGAATCTACTATATTAGTTTCCTAAGGCGCTGCAACAAACTACCACAAGCTGGGTGGCTTAAGAACAACAGAACTTTGTTCTCTCACAGTCTTGGAGACCAGAAGTCCAAAATCAAGGCAGGGCCACGCTCCCTCTGAACGCTGCAGGGGAGAACCTGTCCCATGCCTCTCTCCTAGATTCTGGTGGTTGCTGGCAACACTTGGCATTCCTTAGCTTGTAGATGTATCACTCCAATCTCTGCCAACGTCTTCACATAGTGTTCTCCTATCTGTGTGTCTGTGTCTCTGTGTCCAAATTTCCCTCTTCTTATAAAGACACCAGTTATTGGATTAGGGCTAATCAGTATATCATCTTAATGCCATTACATCTGCAAAGACCCTATTTCCAAATCAAGTCACATTCAAGGTACGAGGCATTAGGACCTCAACGTATCTTTTCAGGGGACACAATTCAACCCGCCACACCTACAAAGTAAAGTTTAAAATGTCTTTGCTTTTTTTAGTCCTAGAATAGATCTCAGTAATGGCACAAAGACAGAGCACTACATTAAAAAGTTACTTCAATTTTTTTGTGTTGTAATATTATCAACTTGATAATTACTTAAGTTCATTTGCTTCAGTTTATTTTCAATTCTAGGGTTTGATTTTCCCCCCATACTTTTATATTTTTAAAAATTATTTGAATATGTAAAACATCTACATGGTTATATATTCAAAACTATATAAAAAGTACACTCAGAAAGGTCTTACTCTCCACCCCAGCTCTGGAAATAACCATCTTTACTGGTTTCTCTTCTTTCCTTCCCGTGCTTCTCGTTTGGGATGGGGTGGGGTGGGGTGTGTAATTGTATGACTTCCTATTCTTTAGTTCACAAACTGCGTGTGCTCTTCCATACCTTGCTTCTTTCACATAGCACTGGAAATCACTCCATACCAGTTCAGAAACGCCTTCCTCATTCTCGATTCTGCTACATAGGACTTCGTCGGGTGACTATACCATGGTGTAGTCAACCAATCTTCTTTGGATGGCTATGTAGGTTGTTTCCAATATTTTGCTCTAAAAAATAATGTCATGAAGAATGACCTTGTGCACATCTTAGTTTGTATTTCAGGGCGTGTCTTCAGGGTAATTCTGAGAAATGGAATTGCTGGGTCAGAGGGGAAATGCGTGTTGTTTCAGTCTGACTGGGCCACTCGAACAAAATAGCATAGACTGGGTGGCTTGTAAACAGCAAACACTTATTTCTCACAGTTCTGGAGGCTGGGAAAGCCAAGACCAAGACGAGGAATCTCTCCGGGGTCTCTTTTATAAGGGCACTAATCTCATTGATGAGGACTCCACGCTCATGACCTAATCATCTTCCAAAAGCCCCACTTCCAGCACCTTGGGGGGTTAGGATTTCAGCATACGAATCTGCGGGGGACACAAACAGTCCATTGCACATACGTGGTTCTGTTAGTTAGGGTCAAATTCCCTTCATATGAGGTTGGACAGTTCTGCTCTCCCATCAGCAATGCACAAGCGCCTGTTTCTCCCGAAGATTTTCAATTCGGTCATAACAGAAAATTTAGAGCACTCCATCTTTAAGACCCACACACAGTTGGTGGAGATTCACAACATGTGAAGTGCTGAAACGAAGGCCTTAGGTTACGGAAGGGACACCATGTATTCTCAGGTGCTCCCAAAAGGAAGGAATTTTCCAGTTCGGTTCTATTGCTTCCCTGACTCACTGTGTCTAGGAGGCTTTCTTCTCTCCTGGTAAAAATCCATCACTTCTTACAGAAAACACTCAACTGATGACAGGTTAGAGCCTCTTTCTTTTTAAAGAACAAATGCTAATTTCAAAGGGAAGAATGTATTTCTGGCGAGCTTAAGACCCTCCTCTGAGACCCCCTACAAAAGACCCTCATGGTTAGGAAGAAAAGGGAGACTAATAAGGACCATCTCTTTACCCTGAGCCTAACAAAGAAACAAGCCTCGAGATCCCACTGACACTGTGACAAATAAAAGCTACTCCAAGGGCTGAGCAACACTTTGGAAATAGCAATCATTTAGCATGCAGTCTTCACTGCGTGGAAAAAATGAGACATGGGTTTAAAATTAGGAAAAGAAGCATCAACCGGTCAGCTCAGGGGAGGGGTGAACAGTAAATAGGTAAAGACACAGAAGTGAAATTTCACTTCTTTGCTGGTAAACTGACGTTTCCCCCGGGGAAGGGATGGTACTTCAACTAACAGTGCACTCACCTGCTAAGGCAGTAGCAAGGAGAGGAAGTTTGTATTTAGTGGGTGAAAGGAAAGGGTTTGTAAATGTTTCTATGACTGTAATTTACCAAGCGCTGGGATGAGACCAAAAGAATGCCTGTGCTTTCAAGCCTCCTCCACTCCACCTCCATTTGGTGACTATGTCTTGAGCCTCCAGGATGTACAAGGTCTCAGCAGGCACAGTGAGGGGGTGGACATCAATCAGGCTGAGTCCTGTCTCCATGAACAGTCCAGGAGGACAGAGAATTCATTCTCCAAGAATATGATCACGCCTTAGAGACAACCCTGGTGAAGTGCTACAGGAGACCCTAAGTGAGCGAATACATGAGCCTGCCATGAGATAGGATGCAGGGTGGGCTTCATGGAGGAGGTGGCATTTGAGCCAGCCCAGGTGGGATATAGCCACGCAGGAGGGCAGGTAAAGGCTTGTGGTGTTAGGAGAACTGCCTTTGATGGGAGGCAGTCATTTCTTTGATGACTCCTTCGATGGGACCAGGACTTCAATGGAAAAGGAAGGAGCATTCTGGTTAGGAGTTATTCAATTGGGTTTATGGAAGGAAAAGGGGAATTTCTGGAAAAGGGACTATTTTTACAACCAGTCAGATTAGAATATCAGGTAAGTGCTTTAATTTTAGAGACTGCCAGGAAGTAATCTACTGTAAAATTTGAATTTGTGATTCTTTGGAAACTGAAGAGCTTTTTAAAAGATAGGTTTATGTAATGAATTGAGGTGTTTTCCCCCAAGTAAATCTAGAGAACACAAAATAGCTAAGCCCCCTTTTTCAAGTTCATCAGGATTCCCTATGGTTATGTGAACACTTTAAACTCGTGTTCTAGATGTATGCACATTAAGGGATTGATTTTTTTTTTAAGTAACTTTTTCCCCCTTATTACATAAGTGACACATTTATTGCAAAAAAAAAAATTTTTTTAAACACATATGAGTAAAAAGATGAAAATTCCCTCAGAATCTGACCAATCAACCACAAGTACTGTGAAATGTTGTTGGTGATCATTCTTCCGGTCCTTTTCAAATACATATGTATGCTTAAAAGTCCATATATATAACTCCATTTACAAACAAAATAAGATCGTGCTACCATCCGGTTTGGGAATCTGCTTTTCTAGTCAATATATTATGGGCATCTTTCCAGATTATTAAAGATTTTCTAAATCATTTTAATGATATTCCATTTTAGAGACATGCCATAATTTAAACAGTCAATTTCCTATTATTTGACTTTTAGGCTACTCCAAATATTTCACTATTATAAATAACACTGTAATAAATATTTTTGTAGCTAATTTTTCACATGGATTCTTACAGTTCATTAGGATACATTCCTAGAATTGGAATCTCTTTGCCAAAGAGTATGAGCATTGGCAGGTTTATGATATAGGTGTCAGAGTGCCCTCTAGAAAGGTTGCACCAACTCACACTCCCACCTCCAGAGGCAAACGACAGTTTCCAAGCCTTGGCTAACACTGGCTGATCATTTCTTAAATTCTTTGATTGCTGTGTATCTGCTATGCTTTTGAAATATCGTGCTTTCTCTTTATTATAACACTCATTTGTTTGTTGTACACTGTGGTCACCAGTTCCCTTATTTTAGAGCCTTCCAAATAGAAATACCCAACAGTAGTCAAAAGCTTTGAATTCCTGGGAAGAAAGGCATTTTCATCAACATGATGACAGGCAGTCAAGGACCTGGAACCAGGCACTTAGAAGCACGAGGGAGGTATCTGGTGGGACACCTCCCTCGTGCTTCTAACAGCCATTGTCATAAAGTGACCAGTCTCTACCAGAGACATATTGGTCTTTTTATGAGACTCTAAATCCTTGAACGTTTAGTCCTGGTGACTCAACACAGAACATTCTTTCTACTGGATGTTAAGGGCGAGGTGGTTTGCTTCGGTAGGAAATGGAAAGTTGTCATGCTACTTACTTCTTGTTAAGGAAAATATTTCTCTAAAATCCAATTATTTGCAATTTTCAAAGAACAATGTGTGAACAACGTCTAGTTATTAATTTTGTTAACTACATGCTTTTCCTTCAAGTATATTTTATTTATGAATGGACATCTTTTTCTTTCTTGTTTCATATCTTAAATAGTTTTGCTACATTTGGTTAATAGGTAAGGCAATGCATTCTCCATTACAATAGCGAATGTATTTTAGCGTTAAATGTAGGCTTCCTAAATAATAATAATATCACTTTCTATTTGTATAGTATACTATAGCTTACAAAATGCTCTAATTAATATAGTATTAAATTAGATCTAACTATATAGTTTGTAAGGTGATTTAAAATGAATAAATGTTTGAGTGGAAGGAAGTGGGCTATCAATGTCTTTACAGTTTGAGTTCCAAGTAAGAGTGTATAAACCCTAATGGCCACAACTTAAAATGTAAATTAGTAGATTAGGAATGTACCAAGACAACTCCTAATCTCATTTTCTCCACATTTCATCCTCAACATATTTTGGAAATAGCAGTATTTTCTCTTATTTTAGAAATGCTCCTATTGGTCAAAAGTATATGACATCACCCATAGCCAAAATCCTCAGGCTCTATGTGTCCCCAGCTCCTTGGTTAGGAATGTTCCAAAGAAACCCACATCCCAGGCCCGCTCTCATTTTCCGCAGTTTCAGACAGACACACAACATGACAGTGTTTTATCCATGAGTTATTCTGGGGAGCCTGTTTTGAGAAATACATTTCTATCCAGGCCATACAACTGTCTGCATCTCATAATTGACGATACGGCCGCCATTTGTCTCAACCTTTTAAGGACAGTACTAAGGACACATGAACCATCAAATTGCTTTGGAAATTCCGACATTTCACTAGCCAAACAACATCATCCAGGCTGCCTCTCACGTCTGGAAGTGGAGCAAAGCTTGGCTGCCTATTTTTGATTCTGAAAATGTATTCAGCAGAGCAATATCGAAGCTTGGGCAGCTAAGCCCTCGGACTGCAATGCCTACTTCCCATGATCACCGAAACCTGTCCAACACTCGCATATCTTCTTAAATCAGACAAAGATTTGTATGCATCTCTTCATCCCTCTGGGCTTTTCCCTATTTAACCAAAACTATAACAACTGTCCACCATAGTAACCACGTCAAAAAAGAACAAAACAAAAACAAAACGCTCCTCACTTCACCAAAACAACAAATCCAGTTTTAATGGGTTTTTTGACTCACCACAGCAGGCCAGTTACCTCCCCCACGCTTGAGGCACCAACCCCAGAAACCTGCTGGTTCCCAAAGAGGGCAATGAAAGAATTACCTTCTAACCCAAGAAGGCCAAGATGTAACACCAAAGGAGTGCTAGTGCTAGACTCAGTAACTGTAGAAGAAAGAATGAAACCAAGGACATGTCCACATAACACCTACCAACTTCCCCATATTTACTTATTCACTGACTATTTCCCGATGCCTCCTGGCTGGGCTGGATGCTGGGGATGCAGAAATAAATGACATCTTCAGAGCTGCCCCACCCCCAAATCTCAGGTCACTGGGAAGAGAAACCATGCAAGTGGGTGATAACAGGGCAGAGCTAACAGAGCAAAGGCAGGGCCATGGGAGCTCTCAGGGGTGACCCAGCTCCCAAACGGGCAGCCCGAGTCCAGGCTGCACATTAACTCCATTAGCAATGAAGTGCCAGCAAGGTACTGGGGAGTCACTGAAAACAACAGATGTGCGGAAACAGATGTGCTTGAGGGAAACTAACCTGGCAGCGGCGTACGGGGCAGACTGACAGAGAGAAAAAGATACCAAGGAAAGGAAGGCTGTAAGAGGAACGTGGTCACTGTACTCTAAACCAGATTCAAGGCTTGCAAAGTTAGGGTACAACCCACAAGACTGCCCTCAGTTCAAAAATTCATGAGAAGGACTCAGAGCTGTTACTGATGGTTATGGCTTATTACAGTGAAAGGCTACAGTTTTAAATGAGACAAGGGTAGAGATGCATAGGACAGAATCCAGAAAAGTTCCACTTGGAACTTCCAGTTGTCTCGTCCCTATGAAATTGTGGACAGAGCTAACATTCCCAGGTAACAATGTGTGACAATATTGCCAACCAGGAAGCTCATCTGAGCATGGGTGCTCAGAGTTTTTATTGGGGCTCCATCAGCTAGAACTGGTTGGCCACCCAGATGGCTGACCTCAGTCTTCAGCCCCTCTGGAGGCTGAGCTATTGTCACGTGGCCCAAAGCCTCCACCTTATCTGATGTGGCCCCAGCCCCCAGGTAAGCAAAGACACTCTTATCAGACATTCCAATGGCTTAGAGGTCACCTCCCGGGAGCCCAAGGAAAAGGTCAGACCTCTCTTTGGGTAAGATTAATTCTTTACTGAACAGGGATAAATTGATTGTGTTTAAAACTTATTTCTGTAACGTGTTACAATCCCACATTTACAAATTATCCTTCTGATAATAAGTAAGGAAAGATCTCCCCCTCCACCTCACCAGTAAAATACTTCTAACCACACAACAGAAGAATCTAAGTTCGGAGAGTCTCCTTGTGGGGAAGTCTTTTTATCCACTGAGTATGGTTTCTCTTGGACCTGCAGTGAGAGAGGCTACATCTTGCCCTTTTCCTAACTTTCGCCTGGATTTGGGGGTCCATTTAGCCTCAAGCCTGTTGCCTCCTGGGGACTGACTGCTGGTGCTGCCTCTCTGGTTTAAATTTGTTGATTTTCAAAGCAACTGAAAAAGTCTTTTAAGAGTGACAAAAATAAACTGTGTTTATGGATTTAAAAGCTACAGTTAATTAAAAGTTATCAAGCACCTGTTTCTAGAAGTTTTAAAATGTATATTTGAGGATTACCTTCTCACTACAAAGTCATTTTCCTACTAGATTTAAGAATACAGATGTGTTTTAACCTGTAATAATCTGGTGGCATACCATGTGACCCTAAAAATATTTAGAATAAGAAAACAGAAATTTGCAGTTCCTTAATCCATACAAGGTAGTCTTGACTTACTAGCACATACTTCCAAAATCTGCCATTAGCCAGCTTTGTGATCTTGGGCTTGTCATTTTAACCCTCTGGTTCTGCTTCTTTTTCTGTAAAATAAGAGTCGGACCAGATCATTTCTAAGCTTCCTTCTGCTTCTAGCAATTCTCCCTCAGAATAAAGTAACATTTTATAAACATAAATGAGAATGCCTGAAGGCTGAGGTTGCTACATAAATAAGAATCCAGTTTGTTTCCAATATTTACCTTTTATAACCCAAAGAAAG
Organism: Balaenoptera ricei; assembly: GCF_028023285.1. NCBI lineage: Eukaryota > Metazoa > Chordata > Mammalia > Artiodactyla > Balaenopteridae > Balaenoptera > Balaenoptera ricei. Next base: position 114,885,919 of record NC_082645.1, on the reverse strand, counting down.
AAATAAAGAATCTTTAGATAAAATATATAACATAACTAAATATTTTTAAAAAACATATCATTAATTCTTTAACAAATGCTTATAGAGCACCAATCAAGTATAAATATTTGAAATATTTACCTATACTTTATTTTGTGAATGATTCAGAGCAAAATGTCAGTTAAATGGAGATTTTAATAATAGCCTGCCCAATAAGCACTAAGTATGATTGAAAATAGAACATGGGGAATTTAGCTTAAGGTTATATGCCTTCAGAACGCAGTGACTTTCTAAACTGATTTTATAATTAGAAGGATATTTTTAGCTTATTTTTCAATTGGAAGGTTTTATTATACTCATCTTAATATATGTAATTCACTTGAATATTTTCTGATTAAAAAAAAAAATGAGCCTTTTCTCCTCAGTGCAACCAAGTGTGAAAGTGACAGCTTCCATTTAGTGTTACATCAAATTTCAGGGGCGGTGAAACCATGCAAAGCAGCAGGTCCCAGTGACCGCCCAGCCAGTGCACCTCCTTGGACCCCGATGAAAGATGACTAGGACACCAGGGTGCCCACCCTAGAGGAGCCCATGTCTTAGTGTAAAGATGGCCCTCTTCACAGGGAATTACAGTGCCAGGCAATGCCGCTGGTTATACAGGGTTAAGGGCCTGGTGGGGATGCTCCAGGGAGCCTCAACCAGTAACGGTGAGGACCTGGGGGGTAAGGTGGGCAGTTCTAGCCAAGGAAGATGGCAAGGAGTGGGACACCTGGTAAAGAGCCCATTACAGAGGCAGGAGGTGGCCTTCACCCACAGGGGATGGGACTCCAACAGAGGTTTTTAAGTAGGGGAGGGACAAAAGGTTAAAAAGGAGACAGAGACAAGGATAGACAGAGAGAAGGAGAGGTCTAAATACCAAGGAGGGGACAGCTTTGAAAGCTTTTGGGGATCCAGGGGGCTCAGTGGGGTGACAGGAGGTACAGGAGCAGTTGAGGCTGTCCCTCACGTTCTGCCTGGCCTCCTGGCTGGCTGCTGGTGGTGGTGGGGATGTGTTTAGCAGGCATCCAGGTGAAGACTGCCAGTGGACAGATGAAAATGTAGAGCTCAAGAGAGGGCCGCCCGGAGATACGCAGAATGAGTCAAGGAAGGGAGTGGCTCGGGTTGGAAAGACAGAAGACCAGATGGTTGTCACGCAAATATTATGAGTCCTTAAGGGCAAGAGGAGATCAGACCTGTTCGTTCTGGCCCCTCGAGGGGAACGAGGGCTAAGAGGCAGCTTTAGGAGCTGGTTTGCGTCAACCTGAGCACCTTTTCCTGGAGTCCGATGGAATGCACACGGACCGCCGGCGTCGCCAGCTGAAGTCTGGGAAAGGGAGTTCCCCTCTTGGCAAAAAGGCCCCTTCCTAAGCTGCTTTCTCTCCTTTTCCACTCCAATTCTCCCTTTACAATTGCCGCGCTCTAGACGGCTGGCTAAGGAATGCATTAAAGCCAACCTACGAACTAGTAAGTGAACCCCTCCCAGCAGGAGTATTTGCATCGAAAAACGAGGAATCTGTTAATTTAAACAAATGCCCCGTGGGTAGACTGTGCAGGGGAAGATGCCGAGATTTTCCACTTTGGTCTGCACAACCCACCCCCCCAGGTACCCTCCGAAGAGCGGGAACTGGCTCTGGCCCGCAGAGGCAGGCCGCCGTCCCGGCACCCGGCACCCGGCACCGCCCAGGGGAGCGGGGAGCGGAGGGGCTGCCCTCAGAGAAGGCCGCCGCGGAGGGCTCCAGTTCTCTTGCTGGACTTGGAGTCGGATTTTGGAGTTGTCCCTCTAGATTTCCAAGTCACACGGGACCACTCACACTCCCCTCGACTCCAGTTTCCCATTTTTGCTTGCTCTCTGTATCCGGAAGCGAGTTGAACTAGCTAACACAAAGGTGCAGATTCCGAAAGTCATTGTGACCGGGCAGGGAAACCGGGTGGAGGCTTGGGGGCACTTTGTTTCTCCTCCACTCCCTCCCCTATCCCCACCCCGTGCTGCCAGGACCTCGGGGTAGCTGGGGGCAGACAGACTCGTCCGGGAGAGGCTTCCGCGCTGGCCCCCTCTGCATAGTCAGGTCAGGAGCGGACATCCTCGAGGGTCCCTCGAGGCTGGGCCCGGAGCGACAGAGGCGGGGGTCTCCGGGCGGGTCCCTGCGAAGGACCTCATAGGATGCGCGGGGTGGGCAAGGCGGAAGTTCGAGGGCGCGCCGGGCAGAGGGTCACCTGGCCCCTACCTTCCAAGTTCGCCCCGCGAGCTGGAGGGATCTGGCCAGACGGCGAGGAGGGGGCGGGAAGACGAAGGCGAAGCTTGCCGGCCCCCACCCATCCTGCCCTCCTCGTCTCCCCTGCCCGGGCAGGGCCGCGGCGGAGGAGGGAGGCGCGGAACTGGCGGGCGGTCCCGAGCAGCAGTCGGCGCCCGCGGGGCCTGGGTCGCGCCCAAGGCCAGGCTCCCCCGCCCAGCTACCGCCGGGCCTCGCCCCCGCCGCGCGCGCCCCACCCGCCTCCCCCGTTGCCGTGGCAACCCCGGGAGCCTCCAGGCGCGCGCCGGGGCGCCTGCTGGAGCTCTTGGCAGCGGCGGCGGCAGCGGCAGCTCCTGCTCCAGCTGAGCGCGCTGCGACCCCGCTCCGGAGCCCGCTCGTCGCCCCCCGCCTGGCTCCGGGCACCCAGCGCGGTCCCCGACCCGGCCCCAGAGCCTGCCTGGCTGCCGGCCCCCATGGAGCTGCTGGCCGCAGCCTTCAGCGCCGCCTGCGCCGTGGACCACGACAGCTCCACCTCGGAGAGCGACGCGCGCGACTCAGCGGCGGGACACCTCCCTGGCAGGTGAGGGCGAGCGGCCGTCCCAACCCCTGCGCGCCACCACTGCGCGCCTGTGGCCCCAGCTTACGTCCCTGGCCGGGGACGCCTACCCGAACCGCCTCTCCCCCGCCCCCCGCCCCGCGGGCCCCGCAGCCCCTCACTCCTCCCGCGGCCCCCATCGTGCCCGCACGCCGCCTGGGGTCGGGGGTGCGCCCCAGCCGGACCGCCGACACCCCTGTCCCTGCCCCGGGCCGCCTCCCGCGCCCTCTCTCGGGCGCCCTGGGCGCACGCGTCCCGTTTGGTGGCCCCTCTCCGCGCCGCCTGGCCCTGGGACTGGAGGATCGCTACCCAAAGGGGGCCGGGGGCCGTGTGACAGCGAGCGGCGCGGGGTGCGCAGCGAGCGCAGGGCCCCTGGCCGCGGGACCCGTCCGGGCGGCCGGGCGGCGCCGCGAAGCGGGCAGGACGCGCCAAGTTTCCGACGCCTGCCCGCGAGCTCCGAAAACATGAAGGTTTGGGCGGGCTGGTGTGGGAATGAATTACCCGGTCGCGCCCTGGTGCGGTGACAGAAAGGGCCTGTGGGGCCTGCGTGGCAGGGAGCGGCGGCGGCCGCTCGGCCTGGACATCCCGGTCAGGGTCCATCTGGCCAGGGCCGCCTGTGCGGACGCCTCTCGCGAGCTGGCCGAGGTGTGTCGTTGCTTAAAAATAACCGGTTCCTGCCTCTCCTCTCTCTCTGGCAGCGAGTCGTCCTCCACCCTGGGAAATGAGGCCACACCCGAGGAGTGCCCGGCCCTCGCTGACAGCCCTACCACGCTCACCGAGGCCCTGCAGATGATCCACCCCATTCCCGCCGACTCCTGGAGGAACCTCATCGAACAAATAGGTGGGTGTCCCCAGCGGCGACGGGGCGTCACTGGGGGAAACGTGGGTTCCTGGTGGACTCTGAGGGCTCCCATGCTTGTGGGATGCCCTTGCGTTTCCCCTGCACAAATGTTTCTGACAAGGAAGGTTATTGACATATTTGGTTCTAAATGGTTCCAGAGGCAAAACTGCCACGTGTATAATTGGGCTTTAGCAAATGCATTTCTTTCCTGCTCTCTTGGAGAGGTGTGCTTGCCCAGCCCTTTCCTGGGGAGGGCTCTCTGTCCTCTTGCGTCTTCTGCCAGAAAGTCCAGGGGTTAGGTGCTTATGGGCCATGCGGGGGGGGGGGGCGCTCCATGCGTCCCCCGCCATCCCCGCTCGGGGGCCTGGGGAAGACCTGGAAAGGGAGGGGACCCTGCAGAGGGGACTTCTGGAGAGAGTCAGGCTGACTGGGGCAATTCAGGAAGGGGTGGCAGCGGCAGACGTTGCACAGGGGAAGGAAAGGTAAAGTAGAGAGAAGCTGGGAGCCCCAGAGGCCCCTGGGTTAGGAAGGGAAGCCTGGCCCCACCTGCCTGTCCAGAGCATGGCCGGAAGTGCAGGGCACAGCCCGCGTGTCCAGCTCCTGCACAGCTGCAGCTGAAGCTCTGTGAAAGCAGAAAGTGGATTGAGAAGGCGTCCCCAAAACCCGAGCACTCGCGTTTAAAAGTCAAAAATGGCCGATGACATCAAACTCGTTCTCATCTTCATCACCAGAGGTGGCCACGAGTGGGTGACGTGGGTTATGCGGGAATGGTACCGCCTAGAAATCTTTCTGTTCTTCAGGGTTGTCAGAGCAGCAGTTTATTCATTAAATTAAAATTTTGGCTTGAAAATTTTCTTTCCTAAATTCATCATTATTGTTTTCCATCCCAAACACTCAGACGGACATGAAGTGTCTCCAATGGAAGTGGAGCTTCCATTGCCCCGGGAGACCCGTGTTTAGGAGACTTTTTGGGCAGGTTCCCTTTTCCCTGGCCGGGGTTTATTCTGGACTGAACCCTGGGAGGAGCTGAGCCCTTGCAAAGCTGAGGGTGGAGGGCACACTGCATGCTGTTAAGCAGCGCTGACTCCAGGGATATTGTTCCTAGCGGGCCCCATGCGTGTCGGGCTGGGTGGTGATGGTGGTGGCGGCTTTTCCCTTTGTTTGCTGGCGGAAATGGAGAGGGGCTGATCTGAGGACAAACACACCCGAAAATCCCTTTCTTCCACCTCTGCCACATTGCCCTTTATAGCGAGGAGGGCCACCTCGGCCTTGGCATGTGCTGGAAGCCTCGAATTCCACCCTCTAGAAAGGGATCCTCTGGCTGAGATCGATGTCAGGACTAGGAAGGAAATCGAGGTGGGAGTGGGGAGATCCGTGCCTCCTCTCACGGAGAGAGAGGCTCCCTTCTGCAGTGTGGGCGTGTGGAGACCTCCTTCCTGGAGAGCCCGTGGCATAAGCTCAAAGCTGGGAGTGGGGAGCCCTGAGCTCTGGTACCTGCTCATCCTGGCCCTCAGTTTCCTCATTTGGGAAACAGTAGAGACTGACATTCCGAGGCTTTTCTCCCACTATCTCCTGGTGTAATGGTGACTATGTGTTTCTGGCTCCTGGGCTGGATCCATGGTCGGTGCTCAACAGATGTGCTGAATGACAGCACAGGACCGAGGCTGCCTTCTTCTCACATCCTTCATCATAGACTCGAGGCTTATGCCAAGCAGATTGCTACAGGAGGCCAGCTGCTTTTAGCTCAACGAATGAAGTGAATTCTTTGCCAGGTATCAGGAAAGGACAACGCGTTCCTAAAGACACAGTGGAATTAAGGGGGAAGGAAAGTGGGAAGACTATATGGGCATCTTGTAGACCACTGTGTTGAATTTTGCGGCGGCTCCCACCCAGGCAAGAACAAAATGATGCCAGGACTATGCATGATGTGGTATACAACTGTCATTGTAGTTGGTGGTGGCCCTGAAGATCATAGACCCTGAGACCCTGTGATTGTGTGTGTGTGTTTGTGTGTGCACACGTGTGTGTGTGTGCTGTGGTTGTCTCTGGCACCTAACAAATGCTTGGTGCATAGAAGGTGCTCACTAGAAAATAAATGAATTCTCTGCCCTTTAGAAGTTTCTATCTGAAGGATTCAAAGAAAAAAATTACTCCCTTCAGAAAGTGAGATTTTGAAGGACTCCAGGAGCTTATCCTCCTTCTGCAGGGTAGCACAGCCAGCCTGATATAGATCATTTTAATTAGGAGAGATGGGAACTGAGCCTTCTAATTCTGCATGAATATAATACCAGGTGCCAGCTTTTACAGGTAAAATTAATTTTGCTTACTGAATGTACAAAAGAGAAAATAGAAAAACATGATATATCAACAGTATATCTCTACTACAAAAATTTAATCAGATAACATAGTTCCTCAGGTAAGGCTAATAAAAATAAACAGGTCATGAAAATGGTTACCCAGTGTGTCAGATAACTCTTTGTAATCATAGTAACTCCAGGAAAATGCGTGTTTAAATTCATATTCTGAAGACTTCGGAAAGAAGTATGAAGTTTTAAGAAAATACTAAAATTACTTGCATTGGGAGTCTTTGGCTGAGTGTAATACAATATCCAGCACCCCCCCCAAAAAAAATGACCTTAAAGAGTGAAAGTATTCTATCTCAGTTGAGTCCAGGAATGAGGTAGGAAATTCTGCATTTGGTCATTAAGTCAAGCAATCACCTAGTTCCTTTCCCTCCACCATTCTCAGCATTTGGGCTTCATATCACAAGATGGCTGCCAGAGCTCCATGCATCACATCCTCAAGCAACCATGTGTAAAAACCAAAAAAAAAAAGAGCAGTTTGTCTTCAAGTGTCTCCTGGGGAGGGGCATCTTTTTGAGACGCCCTTCTCAAAGATGTAAGATGTCCCCTTAGTCTCCTTGGCCAGGTCATGTCACATGCTCATGTCTAAACCCAGCAGTGGCAAGGGGAAGGGAACCATCATGGTAGGTTTTGATCAGTCAGCATTCATCCACTTCCCTGAGCACAGACTAGGTCAGCACCCAAACAAAACCCCTCCCTGCCAGCTGGGAAGAAGGGCTGTGAGGGGATAGAGGAGAGGCAACCACAGTGTCTGCCACAATGTGATTTCAGAAATATTATTTTCAACCCAACTACCCACAATGCTGATATTTTTGTCTCTTTTCAGCATATGTATCACATCATCATGTGAGATGTTGGAGATAGCATTTACCCATGATTTACCCATCATGCTGACCCATGATACACATGATGTGCCATGTAGCATACATAAGCCATATTTTTGAACTTTCAAAAAGATGCCAAATTGGTTAGATATTTTTGAGAAGCTTGGAAACTGCATTTTTAAAGGTGTTCAACTCAACAAGTATGTGAGTACCTACTAGGTGGGAGACACTGTGCTAAGCTTTGAAAAGTGAATTGAAGTCAACTCGTGGAATCCTGGTTTCTTTAAACCTCTGTAAAAACAGTATCGGAATCACAGGAGATTAATTGGTTCGATGTTGGCAACAGTAATCATATCTTATGCTCATGACTGAACCAGTTTATGCAGCGACTTTAAACCTCTGTCTTTATAGATCTTCAATCCGGGTTGCATTTAGCATAGATTTAGATTTTCTTTTTCATTCCTTTGTCAGATTAACTCCATGTTGTAATCTACTGGATTGTAACGTAAAATCACAGGATCTTTTTTTGTTTGAAGTAAATGTTATACTTAGCATAAATGCTTTATAATTTAGCATTATGGAACATAGGAAGCCAACTAATTTAATCCACAAGGTAATTTATTGAGTTCCTGTTATTTATAAATTATGAATATAATTTATCCAGCCATTTTTCAGAATTTTGAACATCATCTGTTTTTTTCCTTCCTTTTTTGTACTGTTTAGATATATTTAACAATTAAAGAAGGAATAATAGCTAATGTTTGTACTGCATTGCATGAGAAAGTGCTTTACAAGTGGTACACTTATCCCTGTTAGAACTTTCCCGGGAAAGTCATCTTTGTTTTATAGATAGATATATCGAGGGGCCCAACAGCTTCCCCAGGCTCCAGACCAGTCCAGCTGCCCACTGCTTCTCTTCACCTGCATTCCCTTCAGGTGCACCTGGATCTCACCACCACCCCATTCCCCAGTCGGATCCTCCTCCTATGTTCCTCATCTCCTTGAACAGGGCCACCGGACCCCCTTGCCAACTGGCCACCCAGATGTCGTTCATGACCCAGCACCAGCCAATCACCAGGACCTGTATTCTACCTTATAACTGTCCCTGAATCACGCACATGGCCCCATCCCTCCACCACCACTGCAGTTCAGGCCGAGGTGCTACATTTTTGCTGATTCCTCTGTACCCCCAAATGTCCTTGGAGACTTAGACTGCATTTATTTCAGGTCAGGGAAGTAAGTCTGAAAGTGTGAAAGCAGAAAAGGAATGTTTCCCTTTTGAATCATAAGGTTGATGAAATATTGGCTTTTTCCTTCAAAATGAGGATTTACAACTATTCCCATTTCACCAATGAATATACTTGAGTTTTAATATTGAAGCATTTAGGCTTTGAGAAGCATCCTGTTGGGATACTGAAACATCATTGGGACATTTCCATCAACTCTGCACACGTTGGTTATTAACACGTCAAATTCTGGATTCTTGTTGTTTGCTAAGTATGTGTGTGAAAAGCATGTATTTTTGTGACTGGATTTTGAATCTGTTCAGGGATTTCTTCATTCTTTGTTGAAAAAAAAAAAAAAACCTCATGCATGCTGATCCTTCCCAAGAAATGAAGACAATGGCAGTTTGTTCAGTGATAGAGCCTTTTCTGAGACCTGTGCGGGTCTGGCTTTCTTTGTATTTTCATAGGCAGAGCATCTGCCCTTGATAGGAGTCCAAAGCCTTGACTTAGTGATTCCAAAAGATCTTCCTCTGAAATCTTTTTCATGTCTTCAGTACAATTCCATTTGATTTCAGGGCTCCTGTATCAGGAATACCGAGATAAATCAACTCTCCAAGAAATTGAAACCAGGAGGCAACAGGATGCAGAAATACAAGACAATGTTGATGGGTCCCCGGCCAGCGAGGAGATCCCGGAGGAGGATGAAGAGGAGGAGGAGGAGCCGGCAAGCCCACCGGAGAGGAAGGCTGTGCCCCAGATATGCCTGCTCAGTAACCCGCACTCGAGATTTAACCTCTGGCAGGATCTCCCGGAGATTCGGAGCAGCGGGGTGCTGGACCTCCTCCAGCCGGAGGAGATCAGGCTGCAGGAGGTAATGGGCTGCCCTAGGGTGGGAGCTTCCAATCAGAACGTACAGGTGTTTTAACCAACGTCGGGGAGCCTTCTTCTGCGGGGTGAGGCTCCCTGGCTGGTTCACCAGAGGAATTACTTGCAGGGTACATCCATCCAGAACATGCAGGAAAATTCACATTATTTCACAGGCAACAAAAAGTACCCAGTTACCTTCTAGGATAGCTCAACCCCGATACTGAGTGTTCTCCACATTGCTGTTTCGTCAGATAGTAAGATTGTGTTCTCTAAACCTTCAGTTGTTATCGTGGGGGCATTTCCGTGGTACGCGTGAACGCTGATGCAGTAGGTGCTGCTGGACTCACTGTGACGGTGAACTGACTAGTCATCTGTGCTTTGCTTTTCACTCACAGGCTTATCCCACATCTTCATTTTGTAGTCGCTTGAAGCTTGGGTGGGGCTCTGAAAGATCAAAGCCCTTGGCCCCCTCCTGAAATGGTGTGGGAATCTGGGACTTGCGTCTCTACCACTTCATCCGATGGTCCAGGCAGACTGCCCGTCAGTTAGGCTGAGGCAAGATCACGGAGTCACCTAATAGTTTGTTGCCAGCGAGGAGAAATAAAACATGAACAGTAATAGAAATGAGTAGCTAAGAAGTCTAGCTAAGTGTTCATTTTAGTTGAACCAAGATTGTTTGGGTATTAGAGGGGAAATCTGTGGTACAGAGAGACAAGTTGGTCAACAGCAAGGAGAGAGACTGGGGGCGAGAAATGGTGACCCTGCAGGTGTGTGTCTTCGTGAAAGTTAAAAAGTGGAAGAGATTTTTTTTTTAACTTGTTCAGCCCAATTCCATCCTCTGTATCCTCTCACGCTCCCTCTCGCCCTCACCCCCCCCATTCCCCTCCACTCACATGTTCCTTCAAGCCATGCTTGAACTTGTTCCTAGTTGCAGTTCTGACTCCAGATGTTCTGTCCTTCTTTAACTCTTGGTTCTCCTGCGCGAGATTCTATAGAAAGGCAGATCGTGTGTACAGATAATGACCAAGACTGAGACTAGTTCCCGACGAGGGTTAGCTAACGCTGCCTCGGTTGGTACAATACCTTTGCTCTTCTAGAAGGCTTGATAGCACTCGACTTTTGAAGGGCCACCGAGGTTCCCTGTGTCCTGCCCCGCAGACTCAGGAGGGATGGGTTTAACCTCTGACATCACGTGTGACTTGCAAGCGGTGATTTGTAAAGGATGCCACAGTTTTTTTATGAAACTTCTGATGTCAGTAGTGTCTAGTCATCCTGATGGGGCTTATCCCAGCTTCTCACAAAGATACTGGTGAGGGGATGTAAAGAACCACGCACCCCACCAGAAGTGAAGATGCATGGTCGGGGGCATCTCCAAGAGGCAGGTGGAACTGGACTGAGGAATGCCACTGGAAGCAACCATGTGGAAGGTGCTGGAAGCCACAGAGAAATCCCCCCACAGGCAGCTGTCCACGAGCCACTGACAGAGCCATCATCCCTAACTTTTTGGGTTTTTTTTTTATCATCCCTGACTTTTTTTCCCTCCAGTTTTATTAAGATATAACTGACACACAACACTGTGTAAGTTTCAGGTGTACAGCATGATGATTTGACTTTCACGCATCATGAAATGATGGCCACAAGAAGTTTCGTGAACATCCATCATCTTGTATAGATACAACATTAAAGAAATAGAGAATTTTTTTTTCCTTATGATGAGAACTCAGGATTTACTCTCTTCCAATATGTAACATATATATACCAGCAATCTTAATTATATTTATCATGTTGTACATTACATCTTATAACTGGAAGTTTGTACCTTTTAACTGCCTTCATTTAATTCCCCCTCCCCATCCCCCTTCCCCACCCCACTGTGCCCCACCTCTGGTAACCACAGTCTGATCTCCTTTTCTGAGTTTGCTTTTGGTTTTTAAAGTATAAATGACCTACAACACTATGTTAGCTCCTGTTACACAACGTAGTGATTTGGTATTTCTGTACATTTCAAAATGGTCACCTAAACGTTTTGATTAAGTCTAGTTACAATATGGCACCATACAAAGGTATTACATAGGTATTGACTGTATTCCCCACACTGTACATTTCATACCCGTGACTCATTTATTTTGCAACTGGAAATTTGTACCTCTTAATATCCCTCACCTATTTCTTTCCTTCCCTACCCTCCTCCCCTCTGGCAACCACCTATTTGTTTTCTGTACCTATTTCTGTTTTGTTATGTTTGTTCCTTTGTTTTTGTTTTTTAGATTCCACATATAAGTGAATCTTTTATACCTGCAAATATAATATTTGTCTTTCTCTGTCTGACTTTTTTCACTTAGCATAATACCCTCTAGGTCCATCCATGTTGTCTCAAATGGCAAGATTTTATTCTTTTTTATCAATGAGTAATATTCCATAGTATATATATACACCGTATCTTCTTTATCCATTCATCTATTGATGGGCATGTAGGTTGTTTCCATATCTTGACTATTGTAAACAATGCTGCAATGAACATAGAGGTGCAAATATCTTTTGACTTAGTGTTTTCATTCTCTTCAAATAAATACCCAGGAGTCGAATTTCTGGATCATATGATACTTCTATTATTAATTTTTGAGGAATCTCCATACTGTTTTCCATATTGGCTGCACCAACTTACAATCCCACCAAGAGTGCATGAGGGTTCCATTTTCTCCACGCCCTCACCAGCACTTATTATTTGTTGTCTTTTTGATAATAACCATTCTGACAGGTGAGAAGTGATATCTTATTGTGGTTTTGATTTGCATTTCCCTGATGATTAGTGATGTTAAGCATCTTTTCATGTGTCGTTGGTCATCTGTATGTCTTCTTTGGAAAAATGTCTATTCAGATCCTCTGCCCATTTTTTAATCGAGTTCGTTTTTTGATATTGACTTGTGTGAGTTCTTTGTATATTTTAGATATTAACCCCTTACCAGATATATCATTTGCACATATCTTCTCGCTTTCGGTAGGTGGCCTTTTCGTGTTGTTGATAGTTTCCTTCTTTGTGCAAAAGCTTTTTAGTTTGATATAGTCCCATTTTTTTACTTTTGCTTTTGTTTCCCTCACACTATCCCTAACTTTGACTTTCATATGAAAGGGATTATACAATGCTATTTCGCATTTGGCTTTTTTCACGCAATATTACCACCACGGGGCCTTTTTTATAGTCCTCAAAATAAGGAAAAGTGTCTAGCTTCTGGAGGAATACTTGTTTATTTTTTTACCTTGATAATTAGAGAAATAAATTTTAAAAAATTTGGAAAGCTTAGAGATAAACCCCAGTAGAACTTAAAACATGGTATAAACCTTCTCCAACAACAAGCCAAAAGCAGAGAAAGCAGGGATCTTGTAATAAAAGGAAAGCAAACAGTAAAAAAGCACAAAAAACAAATAGCATAAAATAAGGGGGCAGGGACTTCCGTGGTGGTCCAGTGGCTAAGACTCCATGCTCTCAATGCCGGGGGCCCGGGTTTGATCCCTGGCCAGGGAACTAAATCCCAAATGCCACAACCAAGAGCCGGCGCAGACAAATAAATAAATTAAATAAATAAATATTAAAAATAAAATAAGGTGGCAGAGTTCATAGCAAATGTATCTGTTATAACCATAAATGTAAATTGCTTAAATCCTCCATTGAAAGGCAGAAATTATCCAACTGATTAGAAAACTAAGCCCATGATATTATCCTACAGATTACAATTCAGGGCAAGAAAAGTTACCAAAGGGAACAATGAGTCATTTTGTATTGTTAAAGTTTATCACTTTATTTTTTAAAGTTTTAAAATTAAATAAGCTACTCATTAATACATTTTCATTATTTAAAAACATGCAAACAACGCACACGTGTGCAGGCCTTTTCTTGGCTCCTGGGTTCTCACTGGAGGACCAGCTGTGTTCACTTTCTCTCTCCTGGTAAATTATAGTCATAAAGCGCGGTGTGATTTTGGACTTTAGACACTTGTGAAGACTCTTAAGTGCAAAATCCTTGTAGATCTTTATGATGTTTTCCCCCATATTTTACACCTGTTTATTCAAGAGCAGTTTGATTTGGCTTTTGGTTTTTAGCAACTTGCCTTTAACTGGCCTCTTAGAGCTTTCAGCTTACTTTTCATAAAAACAACTCTCTTTGTACTGAAAATTCTTTAGTTTTTATCCAGTAAGGACATAATTGCAGAGCAAGTACGACTGGCTTGCATAAGTTTAAGGACAAACATGGGGCTCACAGGTGGGGAGAGAAGTGTGCAGGTGGCAGGTGGAGGGCAGCCTGTGCCCGGCCCTCAGCGGGTCTTCGCAGGGCTTTGCAGGGAAGCAGTGCACGTGACCCCGGGCACATGGGTCATGTGGAGCTGGGTTAAGAGAGCTTCTGTGTGCCTGCATCTTCACGCCCGTGCGAGACCACAGCCGTAGGATAGATGCCCGGAAGTGGAATTGTGGGTGAAAAGTGAAGTGTGTTTTCAATTGTGGTGGATACCACCAAATCGCCATTCAAAAAGGCAGTTCAAATTTCACACTACGGCAGTGCGAGAGAGGCCATTTTCACACACCCTCCTAACCCCGTTAGCAAACTTCTTGATTTTTGCTCTAATCTGTTGGATGAAAAACCATATCTTGTTTTAACCTGCCTGTCCTTGATGACATAAATTGAGCATCTTTTCTTATGCTTATTGGCTGTTTCCATTTCTTTGTCTATGAATTGCCTGTTCTTTGCCCATTTTTCTATGGGGTTATTTATGTTTGTCTTCTTGATTGATAGCATCTTTTTACATATTATGGATATGATTTGTTTATATGTTTCAAATGTTTTCTCCCACAGTAAAAACATAGGGAGGTGATGTAGCACAGAGTTTATGCACACAGGCACAGGAGCCCAACTCCTTGGGTTTGAATCCCAGTTCTGCTACTTCTTAGCTGAGTGACTTTGAGCAAGTCACTTAACTTCTCTGTGCCTCTGCTTCCTTATCTGTAAAATTGAGCTCATACACAGAGTTGTGAAGATCAAATGCGTTAGTACAGATAAAGAGCTGGCAACAGGCTGACATTCTTCAACAAAAAGTTGTATCTTTTTCCACTTAAAAATCTTTTCTCATTTTTATAGAAAACCTGTCAGTCTTTTTATTTATTTAAACCTGATCTTCTGGATGTTGTGTTGTACGATTAGGAAGGCCGTTCCCAAGAGGTGCACTTTACAATGAAAAGATAACTATGATAAAGTACCTTGAAACGGAAGCCAAACAGAGCAGAGTCTGTCAGAGACATGATGAGCAGAAGCTGTGGTACACGCTGTACTGTTTCTGTAGCAGTGGGACATAACAGGGATATAAGGAATCTGAAAAAAATAATGAGGTTGACTTAAAATATTTTCACTGATCTTTGTACTCTCTAAAGCCGCACTGCCCACTTTGGTAGCCCCCTGCCACATGTGGCTCTTGAGCACTTGACACGTGGCTAGTCCTAATTGAGGTGTACTGTGTGTGTAAAATACACACCAAATTTTGCAGATTTAGTACAAGGAAAAAGAAAGTAAACTATCTTATTAATAATTTTTATATTACATGTTGACATAATATTCTGGATATATTGGATTAAATAAGATATATTAAAATTTCCCCATTTCTTTTTACCTTTTTTTAATGTGGTTACTAGAAAATTTAAAACTGTATATGAGACTTACATTATATTTCTGTTGGACAGCACTGCTCTAAAGAGAGGCAATATTTTATTTCCCAGTGTCCATAGATACCACCAAAAAGCAGCCGTGTATTAAACCATAAGAAAAAGCTCAGTGAATATTTATTAAAATTGTATAGGCCATAATCTCTCACCGCAGTGCACTGAAACAAAAAAATAAATTTAAACAATGTAAAAACCTCAAATCAGAAATGTTTAAAATGTTCCTAACTTTTGAGATAGGGAAATAAATTTTATAATTACAGATTATTTCAAAGATAATGAGGAGGGTACTACATTTTAAAATATATGGAATGCTGCCAAAGCTGCATTTGGATAAAAATTCACAACCTAACATGCTTTAATTATTAAATAAGGAATAAAGGTAAGTTAAATGAACTAAGATGGCAGCTTGAGACATTAGGAGGAAAACACACACACAGACACACTCCTAAGGAAAGCAGGCAGGGCCGCGATCCGAAAGATACCGTGTAAAAGTCTTGGTGAGATGAGTGATTTTCTAGGAAAATATACGCTACAAAAATTGACTCAAAAATAAAAAGTAAAATAACGACCAAAATATACCAGTAACTTTTAAAAAATCTACGAAAGAGATGTTGCACCCAGATGACGGAATTGTCCGAAATGGTCAAAGCACAGAAGGGTCCCGTGTTGCTTAGAATAACCTGGAACACTGCTGTCCAGCAGAACTTTCTGTCATGTTGGAAATATTCTATGTCTGCGTCTTCAATAGTCCGTAGCCACACGTGGCTACTGAGCATTTGAAATGTGGCCAGTGCAACTGAGGAACTAAATGTTTAATTCTACTTAAACTAAAATTAAGCCGCACATTGCCAGCATATTGGTCAGTGCAGTTCTAGAGCAGGGATCATCAAACTTAAAGGGCCACTTTGTAAATATTTCAGGCTTTGTAGGCCATACAGCCTCCTTCACAACCACTCAGCTCTCCATTGTAATGTCATAGCAGCAAATAGACAATGTGTAAAGGAATGGACATGACTGAGTTCCAGTACAACTTTATATAGTTACAGGTGGCCAGCCCTGACCCCTGGTCTAAAGATAGAAAGGAGGGAAACACAAATTATTTGACGGTAATATAATATTAGTAACTAAATCTGATCATTAGAGCACATATACATTAAAAACAAAATCCACAGTTATAGATAATAACTTCAACACTCCTCTCAGTAATTAGTAGAAGTAGGAGACAAAGTCAGTAAGGATCTAAGAGGAGTTGAGTGCCATCAACCAACTGGAACTAATTAACGTGTATAAAGCACTCCACTCAACCATAGCAGAATACACATTGTTTTCAAGGACACAAGGAACATTCACCAAGATAGACCACACCACACTTTAACAAATTAAAAGAATTTAAATCATGCAAAGTATGACCTGACCATAATAGAATTAAACTAGAAATCAATGACATAAAGATAACAGGAAAACCTCCAAGCACTTGGAAATCAAGCAGCACATTTCTGTGGAAACCCTGAGTCAAAGAGAAAGTCTCCAGGGAAGTTAGAAATAAACTGCCCCTCTTCATGGATGATATGACTGTGCACATAGACAATCTCAGGGAATCTACAAAAATTCTTAGAACTAATAATAATAATAATACACACTGGCTAAAAATAACCAAGTACAATACGAAGTGCTGGTGTGGATGTGGAGTAACTGGAGCTCTCATACATTGCTGGTGGGATTACAAAATGGTACAGCTGCTCTGGAGAACTGTTGGCAGTTTCTTATAAAGTGAAAGATACACTTACCTGCAGCCCAGCAATCCCAGTCCTGGGTGTTTACCTAGAGCAGTGTCTCCACAGCAACACTATTGACATTTGGGCTGGATCATCCTTTGTTGGGGGATGCTCTCCTGTGCATTATAGGTTTAGCAGCGTCCTTGGCCTCTGCCACCAGATGCCTGTAGCACCCCTACTCCCAGTCGTGACAACCAAAAATGTCTCTATACCTAGCTGAATATCACCCAGGTAGCAAAAATAGTTGGTGGTTGAGAACCACTACCCCAAGGAAACAAAAACCTATGTTCCCACAGAAACCTGTACATGAATGTTTATAGTAGGTCTATTCATAATTGCCCACAACTGGTAACAATCCAAATGTCCTTTAACAGATAGATGGATAAACAAACTCTGGAACATTTGTACAATGGCACACTACTCAGTAAGAAAAAGAAATGAACTATTGATACACACAACTCAGATGAATCTCAGAGGCATTTTGCTGAGTGAAAGAGGTCAGAAAGGTTGCACAGTACGTGATTCCATTTATATGACATTCTGAACATGACAAAGCTATAGGGACAGAGAACAGATCAGTGGTTGCCAGGGGTGAGGGGTAGGGGTAGGCTGTGACTAGAGTGGGAAAGCACAAGGGGTTTTTTTTTTGGAGTGATGGAACTGTTATGTGTCTTGGTTATAGTACTGGTTGCAAGAATCTATACATGGGTCAAAATTCATAGAACTGTACAGCCCCCAAAAGTCAATTTTACTGTACGTTCATTTAAAAACTAAAGCATTGTAAAAAGAGTTAGATGTCTCCATTTTGTTAAGTACTCTTCTGGCCTCTCCCCCAAAATAAAACATAGATCTGTCTCACTCTGAATTAAGGCAAAAATTTACATAAAACATAAGTAAATCAAATCTGGAGATACATTAAAAGAATAACATTGAGCACAGAAATTACTGCAAAGATGGTAATGTTTGAAACCAAAATTTATCATGTTAATAGGCCAGAGGAGAAAAATACGCTGACCTTCAAAGGGGTTCAAAAGGGGAGTAAAACATCAATTTCTAAACAAAACTCAGAAGGATACTTTCTGAAATTTACAAAGAGTATCTCAGATCTATAACCAGCCTCCTACTTAATGAAGAATCTTTGGTGGCAATAAAGGTGAGAGGACAATGCTTGGTAACCCTGCCATTGCTCTGGAAGCTGCGGCCAGGGCAAAACAATGAGAAAAGGAAAAGAGACAAACCCATAAAGAAGGAAGGTCAAAACCACCCTTATCTGCCAGTGACAGCTGCCTACTTAAAAATCCCGAGGGAGTAAAAAATACTGGATCTCATAAGGCAGAGCAGGGAGGTGGTGGATTATAAAATAAACCTGCAAAAATCAGTTGTTTTTGTATACATCAGCAAAACTCAGGTTTCCATCAATTAGAAAGCTCTATGGATAAGAAAAAGATAAGCACCCTAAAGAAAAATGGGCAAAACAATTCTCATAGAAAAAGTGGCTGGTGATTAAATGAAAAAAGGAAAAAAATCAAACTCACTGGTAATGAAAGAGGTACAAATTAAAGCAACATTGAGGCACCGACATTTCAAAATGGCAGAGACTTTTAAATATAAATATATTTAAAACCTAGCGTTGGGGGGATTTTTAAATGACTTCTCTCGAACACAGCTGATGGAAAGAGTATAGCAATGCTTGTATTAACCCCCTTACAAGAATATGTTTATTTACCGTCTAGTGTTTCTGTTTCTAGAAGTTATCTTGAAAAATAATCAGAAGTGTACACGAATACTTATTAGGCTTTCCATTCAAGCAAAAATCAGAGGAAGAATGGAGGAAGAACCCTAAATGCCCAATTATAGGGAATTATTTATTTAGTAAGACAGTGTACAACTATACAAAGGCACAAACATTAAAAAGCATGTTTTCAAAGAATGAAATGACATGTTTTTCATTTCAAAGAATGAAAGAATAACATTGTTTTTAAAATGCAGGATAGAACATTACATGTATAGAAGAGTGGGCATAGAAAATAAAGATATTTAATAAATTGTATTTTTGTCATTTCCAATGGATCAGATCAAGATATTTAAGTAAGTTAGGATGACCTAAGAATAACTGTGGTCACGTGCAGTAGTGAACAGCACAGGGCACATGGGCTTCAATGCATCTCTCTCTGAGTCTTTATAGCCTGACTTTTCATATTTATTTTAAAGAGCTTAATGTGAGTTTCTATTTTCTATTTTGTTAATATCTGGCAATGAACACAACACTGAGATCTTCAGACTTTATGTTCCAAATCAGTGACTTCTGCATCAGATCATCTTTTCATTTATCAGAGCAAGTCGGGCAGCTTGTACTGGCAGCTCAATCTGTTGTTGGAACACCTCTTTCTTTAGCTACAAAAGCAGCAGGTCCCAATGAACTACTGTTCACACAAGGAAAAGACCCCCAAATGATGGCCTTTTGGTGGGCCTGAGTCTTAATCAGTCACTGAAGAATCAGGATTTAAGAATAAAATTGTATGTTTTCCACCTCCTTTTTAAAGTAAAAATTAGGCAGCTGAAATTGCAAAGCGTTGTCTTAGATGCCGTGTAGGATTTTCTTGGTTTACTTTTTGTTTTTTAACTTACTCTGAAGCGCTTGGTTCCCACCCTCCTATTTGGAATGGTTTCTCAATTACTGTTTCAGAACACAATGGTTTGAGAAAATAAGTAGACAGATATTCAAATTATAAAGTTAGGAAGGGGGCAGCTGGGGAAGGGTCGGGTGTTCAAATGGGGGAGGTGGGGACAGTCACTGCGATAAACCTACAAACTCTCGCCACAGCTGACACCGTGAGAAACAAAGGAGAAGCTGGAGGTGCTGCCCCAGCAGCGTCCCTGGAGCAGTCGCTCCTGCCGCTGGCGTGGGTGGTGCCCCCAGATCAGATAAAGACGGACTCCACATGGTCCCTGATCTTGGGGGGCTGGCTGTGCACAGCTCGAAAAATGAGCCGGGAATGATATTTTGAGCATCTCCACGGAAACAGGGCTACATGTACACTCCTGGGGGGGTGGTCCACGCAGGCTGGCACTTGTGGTGGCACCGCCCCTATGTGCCCGAACTAGACTTCCAGCTTCGTCCCCCTGGGAACGAGGAGGGAGTGACTTCCCAGGGAGCTAGCAAGTTTGGATATAACTCACAGTCCGAGTGTGCTCAGCCTCTGAAATCAGAGTTGTATTTTTGTTGTTTTTCAACTTGTTTTCACAACTTAGAACTGAAATATACTTACGTTCTTTTTCCAAAAGAAAACAGTCCATTTTAGAAGGAAATTACTTAACGGTTTTTAACATGATATACTTCTTTCAGAAAATTGAATCGTGATTGTTATTTTATTTACCAACCTTCATTGAATCATATATTTCTCTCTGTAGGATAAACCCTAACAGTTCAGCAAATTAATCCCGAATTCAGAGGGGGCAGGGCTCTTTGCCCCATGCTTTAAGGCGGACAGGAGCCATCACCCAAAATATCAGATAGCTCCCCTTCTATTTGATTTAGAAAGCAAGCACCTATACCTACTTTAGCAAAGTGACAGTATTACCATGTGTCATTTTTAAAGTAAATCTTTTGGATAAATAATTTATGCACCTGATATAAAGTTGAAACAGAGCAAACAGAATTACAGCGAAAATAGTTTCCCCCACCAACCCCTGGCCCTCAGGGCCAGTATGTGCGTGCTTGTGCATGCGTGTGTGTGTGTGTATGTTACACAAATGGTAAACTCTATGTACACTGCTGTGTGCCTTGCTTTTTTTTTTTTTACTTAGCAAAATATTTTGACAGTATTTCCAGATCAGCCCAGAGTTCCCCATTCTTTTTTTTCTTTTCTTTTCTTACTTTTTTTTTTCTAGCTTTATGGACCTCCATTGTTTATGATGTTCCATAATTTATTTAACCAGTCCCCTGTTGACGGACTGCAACTAGAAACGTTGTGTATCAAGGATGTTCATTGCAGCATTATTTATAGTAATAAAAGACAGAGCTGTACGATGGAATACTATGGGAACTGCGAAGTGGAACTGTTGGGTTAAAGGTTACACACTTTTTAAATTTTGAGAAGATATTGCCAAGTTGTCTTCACACTTCAGCTGTATGAGAGGGTGCTGGTTCCCTATCATCAATGTGGTACAGCATCCGACGAGTTTATCTTGACCAGTGTGCAAGATCATAAATGATATTGTGTTGTGGTTTTACTTTGCATTTCTCTTGTTGTGAATGAGGTTGGGCATCTTTTCAAGCATGTGTCTTTTAAAATTTATGTCTATTTTCGTGTGTACTTTTTTGTAAGTTATCTTATTAACCAGGTCATCTTGAGAAAACGTCACAATTGGCTTGTGATGTGTGTGAGCTTGCCAAGGCTTGGGTTTGGGCAGCTGGTGGTGTGGAGGCGCACCGGGCCCCCCAGGGCCTGCATGCCAACTCACATTTAATGTGTGATCCCTAGTTCCACAGCCACCCCGGGACTAAGTTGTCATCACCCTGGGTGACACTGAGGCCCCGTGGCCCCCGTGGAGGCCCCTGGTCTTGGCACTTCTTGCATTTCCCGCACTGACTAGAGACCACGCTGCAGCAGAGCCTGGGCTCTGGAATCCGACTCCATCGTAATTATTCGAGGATGAGAGAGGGGCTCTAGAGGCTGCTTCTTAACTCAAAGCCTTTTCTTAGTCACTTCTGTCCACTCTAATGTCTCTGAGGTATGAATTACTCTTCTAGCCGCGGAAGTGAGGAAAGCTTTGCGCATGGACTGTAGGATCACGTGGGAAGCAAGGTCTGGCAGAGCGAGGGTGCAGATCCACCCAGGGTGGCCGCTGCTGGCAGCAGAAGGGCTCAAGGCCCAAAGCAGAGGGCAGGCACAGCCTCTGGCGGAGGACGCCGCTCCCCGGCTCCTGCTGACACCCCCAGAGGAGAGCGGAGGCAGCTCGCCTGAGTGGCTGGGGCAGCCTCAGGCCCTCGGGGGCCACGGGTTTGTCTTTGGGGTCTGTGGTCTGCACAGGGGCTGAGCATCTTAAGCACAAGGCTCAGCCTACAGCCAACCCAGGTGGTCGTAACTCCCACCAGCACAAGGGCACAGAGCCTGCGCTGTGACGTCCCATGGCCTCCAAGGCAGCCTGAGCCCAAGGAGGGACCCCCCCCATCCCCCCACCAAACCCCTCGGCATTCTGGCCCAGCTTTCTCTCCATCTCCTTCCACCCTCCAGGCACTAACAGCGAAGTCCGGCATCGGGCAGGTGCCCTAACGCTTAGCACTCAAGGTGATAAGTGCGAAAGAAAGGTACCCGGGGAGGGTTTGGGGCTGGGGGCCCCCAGCCCTGGCACCAGGGGTCCTCAGACTCTGCCATGCCTCAGAACGACCTGGGGATCTTGTTAAAGGACAGGTTATGCGGGGGGCTGGGGAGGTTCCTGGGAATCTGCATTTTCACAAACACCTGTGGTCGCAGGACCAGGCTGAGAAATGCTGGGGGTTTTTTTTCCTTTTTGCCTGGCTAAGTCTTATTGGCTCTTTGACTCTGACAGCCCCTTCCGGAAGCCTTCTCTGGCTGCCTGCCTCCCCATCTCCCCCTGCCATGGCAAAGCCCCCTCCCACTGCACCGTGGGCATCACTGCAGAGCTGTCATTGGCTGTGCCCAAGCCGCTGCCTCCCTGGTGTGTCTGTGTCCTTCTGTGTCCCCAGCATCAAGCCGAGCCACTACCTGGAGGTGGCTCTGGGCACATATCTGTGGAATGAGTGAGGTGGGGAGGGCAAGACAGCATCACGGACCCCAGCCCCCCAGCAGCTGTGGTCTCCTGAGCCGGCGACCTCCCAGGGGCAGGGATCAGCTCTTGGTCATCTTGGGAATCCCCAGTGCCCGCAGCCCCCAGCCCCCAGCTCTTGGGAGGTGCTCAGTAAACATTTGGAGTTTCCTGTGTGCTGCACCGAGGCCAGGCCTTTCAGGAAGCCACCTGGTAAAGGAGATGGGACATCAGACATTCAGGCCAGCAGGAGCCAGGAAAGGAGGACGAACGACGGGCACAGCTAACAGTGTCCTTGTAAAGAGACACAGACGGCCCCGAGGAGGACAGGTCTGGGAGCCGAGCCTTTGGGTGGAAGTTGTGAGTCGTGGCACGACTCATCCGCCTGTACGACCCATCGACCCGACGCCAGGCCTGGTTTGCATTTGAGCACTGGTTTAAAGGTTTTCTCTTAACAAACTTATTATCAAGCACCTACTTGAAAGCACCATGTAAAGCTAAAAAGATGATTAAGAACCTGGAAAGAGCCTAGGGTGGGAAGGAAGGGGCTTCTGCGTAAATAACAGCAGACCAAGACCGACCTGCAAGGAGAGGGGCTACCAGCCTGGCGCCACTGCAGGCCCACAGGCTCACGGGAAAGCCTGGGCATTTCTGTGGAAGGGCGTCTCTAGCAGAGTGGTCAAGACACAGAGCCCTGAGGTCAGAAGGATGGGGTGCGAACCTTGGTTTTGCCACTCACCGGCTGTGTGGCCCCGGCCCTCTCATCCACACAGTGGGGACGGTTGGGTGACCTCCAGGATTGTAGTGAGGACGGAGGGAGGTGACACATTGGAAGTACTCAGCATTACACCAGGCACGGGTTAGGAGTTGGACAAATGGCAGCTGTTACTATTATTTGCCCGCTGGTGCCATTTATCTCTGATAACCCTGCATAGACAAGGTGGAGAGAACAAGGACATTTATGGCCACTATTTTTTTTTTTAATTTATTTATTTATTTTCGGCTGTGTTGGGTCTTCGTTTCTGTGCGAGGGCTTTCTCTAGTTGCGGCAAGCGGGGGCCACTCTTCATCGCGGTGCGCGGGCCTCTCACTGTCGCGGCCTCTCCCGTTGCGGAGCACAGGCTCCAGACGCGCAGGCTCAGTAGTTGTGGCTTACGGGCTTAGTTGCTCCGCGGCATGTGGGATCTTCCCAGACCAGGGCTCGAACCCATGTCCCCTGCATTGGCAGGCAGATTCTTAACCACTGCGCCACCAGGGAAGCCCCTTATGGCCACTATTTACCAATGAAGTGTCACACCCATCAATGTGTCTCAGACAGGAAGGTATTGACTAAGAGAGAAATGTAGCCAAGAGTTTCCTGGATTTGGAGAGAAAGTGATGCCCAAACTGGCAAAGGGGCATCAGGGAGTGCTCAGCAGATCTTGCAAAACAGCCTTTTTCTCCCCAGTGTGATTTTTTGGAAGCAGTACATGCTGTTTTACAGAATATTGATGAACAGCCATCATTCTGGTCTGAACCTCCCCAGTGACCTGGGAGCCTCCTGCAGAGAATGTCTCCTTTCTCTGGACTCTGGTCCCAGGCCTCATTTACAGCAGTTTGGAATAATGTCTAGCGTTGCCTTGTTCCTTGAGGGATGTGTGTCCTGTGTCAGGAGGGGCCCCCCGCCCTCGCCCTCCAGTCCACGATCTGGTCAGATGGGTGGTGAAGGCAGCATGGACTGAATGTCCAGCCCGGAGGATGGCGAGGGACAGAGTTTTTGGAGTTGGATGGGAAAGCAGCTGGTGCCTTAGCCAGCTTGGGCTGCCATAACAGAATACCTCAGACTGGGTGGCTAACCCACAGACATTTATTCTCATAGTTCTGGGGGCTGGAAGTCCAAGATCAAGGTGCTGGCAGGGCTGGTTTCTGGTGAGGCCTCCCTCCTCGGTTTGCAGGTGGCCACCTTCTCACTGTGTCCTCACACGGTCTTTCCTCTGTGTATGTGCATCCCTTACACAGAGGTGTGAGGTGTCTGTTCCTCTTCTTGTAAGTTCACCAGTCATATTGGATTAGGGGCCCACCCTTATGAGCGCATTAACTGTAATTACCTCTTCAAAGGCCCCATCTCCAAATGCAGTCACATTGCGGGTTAGAACTTCAACATATGAACTTTGGGGGACACAATTCAGTCCATAACAGGTGGGAAAACGCAGGCTACCTGACAAGATCCTTTCTGTACATCTGCTCAGACAAGAGCTTAGTCCCGGCCACTGCAGACAATCTGTCCTGGAAAGAACCTGGGATGCAGGCAGAGGTGAAGGTGCCTCCTGGGACCCTTAGGGGTAAGGGGATGCTTTTGCTTCCTGGCTCTGCCAATGACACACCAGACAACAACAGTAGTGAAGGGAGGTGGTGGGTAGCGTCTGTCCTCGGTCAGCCCACTTTTGTCTCTGACCCCTGGTGACTCAGGCCACGCAACAGCGTCATAATAAAGGTTATGGCATCAAAGACCGCCGTGAAGCATTGACACCAAGGTCAGGAAGCCGAAACCAATCCAAACCAGGATAGAATGACCACACACGGGGTCCATAGAGAATCCTGAATTGTAAGAAGGAGACGGTGCAGGTAAAGAACAAGGCAAAGGACTGTTCAGCCTTGAGCTTTGCTGATGCTGTAAGAAGGAAGGACCCATACCAATGGGGACATCAGGGTGGAGTGTGGAGGCCGATGATGTGAGCTGCCTGCCCGGACCATGAGGACCCGCGTGGAAAATGAGATACCACAGGCTGAACTGTCTTAGATCACAGGAAATTGTGGGTCAGTAAACTGAGTTCTTAACGGACAGCGCACTTTGTGTGTTAGGGGCTGTTTTTTTCACTTTCTTTGATCAGAAGCAGACTTTTCTTTGTGTCCTGGCTTCCTCTTTCATCCCCTTGCTGATGGGTCAGGGGTCTCTTCTGTTTCTTCAAATGCACTGCTTGACTAGGGTGGTCCAGGTGGGCCTGACTCAGGGCCACTCCGGTCCCAAGGCTGCGTGAGGGCCCTGAACCCAAACAGCACCGAGGCCTGGGCTGCATCGGGAGAGGGGTCCTGGTTCTGTGCGTCTGTGGGGCATCTTCTGTTCCGTGGGGTACGGGGCTGGCCTGGGGTCTGCAGGCTCGGAAGTTTCTGGACTCCCCCAGGGAGGGGGAGATGCTCACCGACCAAAGGTGAACCCTGTCAGCTCATGAGACTCTGTGGCGATGGTCTCAGCTGCAACTCCGGTGATTTCTCTGATACGTTGTTTCCTTTTTTTGGAGAAAAATCTAAGTTTACTGAGAAAAATATAATCCAGTTCTTCCCAAGCCTGTGGGGAGACAGGCATGGCTTCTCATCCACAGGCCGGCGGGGGAAGCGGCGAGAACACGTGCGGAGCGCAGGAGCATCGAGCAGCCCCGGGGACTCTGGAACGCAAGGCTGTGTGGTTCTGGTCCACACGGCGGCCAGCAGGGTGGACTTAAGACTGTACACAGAAGCCTGCTCTGCCCCCACGTGACCCCTCTAGTGGCCTGGCCGCCAGGGCCCCTCCCCCAGCTTCCTCTCCACCACCCCCTCTCCCACCTCCACCTGGTGTCCACCCCCCTGCTCTGAACGGGTCATACTTTGGGACTCAGACCCAATGTCACCTCCTGGTACAGGCCCTCCTTGACCCCTCTGGCTGGAGCTCCATCCGTGAAGCACTTGAGGTCCTGTGAAGACGACACACAGATGTCGGATAGATTACGACCCCAGACATCTGTCTGCCAGGTGCTTTGAGATGGGCCGGCTCCAGCTGGGCCTTTCCTCTGGGGACTGTGGTCCTCGTCCTGCACACGTGGAAACACGCTTAGTGGGATGAAGCTATTCTCTGGCTAACTCCAAGGCCGAAGCCTTGACAGCTCTGCTCCTCAGCGGCCTGTGGTGGACACCAGGCCCAGCACAGCCCTCGCTGGCTGCAAAACCACCTGGACTGGCCCCTCGAAGAAAGGTCCAGAGCTGACCAGCTCTTACCCTTGGCAAAGAACCCAGGAGGGAGTTGGGCTGAGTAGTAGCGGGGTTGGAAAAAACCCAGGAAGCATATCATGACTGTTGGCAGATACCAAGCAGAATAATCCAGCACTAAGCACCGATGGGAGACCAAGCTGTGATTCAGAAAATTCGGGTCAGTCTAACCGAGCTCCCGAGGGTAACGGTCCCGCGTGAGCCCTGCAACCCGACGGTGGGCAATGCGGGGCCTTAGCCAGCCCGGCCGCAGAGCAGCGGCTGCTTTCACCAAGGAGGGATTCTCTGCAGTAAGTAACTCACACGCATACACTGACATATACGCACTCACGCACACACAGTCACACGCGTACATACACACTCATGTGCTCACACACACACACACACTGACATATACGGACTCACGCACACACAGTCACACGCGTACATACACACTCTCATGTGCTCACACACACACACACACACACTGACATATACGCACTCACGCACACACAGTCACACGCGTACATACACACTCATGTGCTCACATACACACACACACTGACATATACGCACTCACGCACACACAGTCACACGCGTACATACACACTCATGTGCTCACACACACACACTGACATATACGCACTCACGCACACACAGTCACACGCGTACATACACACTCTCATGTGCTCACACACACACACCGACATATACGCACTCACGCACACACAGTCACACGTGTACATACACACTCTCATGTGCTCACACACACACACACACCGACATATACGCACTCACGTACACACAGTCACACGCGTACATACACACTCTTGTGCTCACACACACACACACTGACATATACGCACTCACGTACACACAGTCACACGCATATATACACACTCATGTGCTCACACACACACACACACTGACATATACGCACTCATGCAGTCACATACACACAGTCACACGCGTACATACACACTCTCGTGCTCACACACACACACCGACATATATGCACTCACGCACACACAGTCACACGCATACATACTCTCGTGCTCACACACACACACACACTGACATATACGCACTCACGTACACACAGTCACACGCGTATATACACACTCATGTGCTCACACACACACACTGACATATACGCACTCACGCAGTCACATACACACAGTCACACGCGTACATACACACTCTCATGTGCTCACACACACACACACACAGACATATACGCACTCACACACGCACTCACAGTCACACCCGTACATACACACTCTCATTTGCTCACACACACACACACTGACATATACGCACTCACGCACACACAGTCACACGCATACATACACACTCTCATGTGCTCACACACACACACACACTGACATATATGCACTCACGCACACACAGTCACACGCGTACATACACACTCATGTGCTCGCACACACACACACTGACATATACGCACTCACGTACACACAGTCACACGCGTATATACACACTCATGTGCTCGCACACGCCTCTTCCCGTCTGCTCGCAGCATCCCTCACACCCAGCGGGATGCATTTTACTCCCGTCTGCTCTGCCTTCACTGCCCTGGGATGGAAGCAGGGAGTTTGCTGTGTTCACGGAGGAGGAGTGCCGGGTGCCTGGACCAGTGCCCGTCAGCGTTTGCGGACGAATGAATGAACGAATGAGTGGATGAGTGAGCAGGCCCTGGATCCCTGTCGGCTCCACGCTCAGTGCAAAGGCTTGAATGACTGAGAGTAAAAATAATATTGATGAGGAAAAGACGACCATACTGATGTGGCAAATAATTTGACCAATAAAATAAAGACAAACACCCTGGAAAACAAAAATCCACGGATGACTAATCGCCTATAAACGGAGAAAGAGGGGGTGAGTTTGTGGTGAACGGGCACAGCCGGGATCAAGGAGCAGTGATTCAGGCCCAACGCCCGCTGCGTGTCAGCGGCTGAGAGGCCCGCCTGCCACTGCCCGGTGGCCCCTGACCCCCCGTCCTCCCGGCGATCAGGATGGTGGTGCTGTCGGGGCTCCGGGCGCCTCCCCGCGTGTGACCCCACAGCTGTGCCTCACAGGCGTTGCTCAGGGCGACGTGGCTTAGCGGACACGCCTTATCTGCGGGGCTGCGTCCTGGGCATGGTGGTGTTTTCCTCTCTTGGTATCTGCAACACTCATCTGTCTCAGTTTGGGGTGTTTTGTTTTGTTTCTTTTAGCTATATTTGCTTAGAACTTGCAAGCTGTAATGGCCTGACATTTTCTTAAGAAACTTAAATTTAGCAGCAGGAAAGTGATTTGTTTTCAACATCTGTAACAGAGATGCTTCCAGGAACTTCCTGCCCAGCGCGGTCTCAGCCTTGCCAGGCAGGGCTTGGCTGGACGTTGGCAGGACAGAGGGTGGGGCCTTCCGTGCTGAGGCCTCAGCTCTGCCGTGAGTGAGGCCAGTGGGATGTGCCTTGTGTGGTTTCATATCTTTAAGCAGACCAAGCATCTGTGACCTGGGGACAGCTACAGAGAGGGCGCCAGCTCGTTTCAGTGCCTCGTCTCACTGTCTTGAGTGAGGCACAGACACTAGGGGACCGGTGGGCTCTCCTCTGATGGTGGCCCACGGTCTGTCATTTGTGGGCCACCCTGGAGTGAGCTCTGTGTGAACTTTCTCAGTGGTGCTGGGCAGTTTTATGCTGTTAAGCATCCCCAACTTACAAATATGTCGCTTATGTTAAAGTACTTTGCCAGGTTGGCTGTTTGTCCGAGCTTTGCAGGGAAGTGGCCAGGCCACCTGCAGACGCCGTCGAATCCCCGCTCTGCCTGCGTCTACGTCGGCAGGGGTGGGTACTGGTGGGCAGAGCCCAGAACTTGGAAGAACCTTGGGTTGAATCTTCCACCCTCCAGCAGTAACTTTGGGGCATGACTTAACCTCTGCATCTGTTTCCTTTTAGTGAAATGCGAACTTCTGTATGTCCTTCCTGGGAGACCAGTGAGGATGGAACGAGAAAGCGCCTTGTGTGTTTGGAACACATGCTGGTCCTCCCTCCCTCTTCCCTTCCCTGTCTCCCTTCCTTCCACCATCCTTCCTAGCCCCGGGAGCGCTAGCTTTCGTGGCCAGAGCCTGGAGCCCCGCCTGGGTCAGGGTTCTGGCCAGTGGGAG
Source organism: Balaenoptera ricei (assembly GCF_028023285.1). Taxonomy (NCBI): domain Eukaryota; kingdom Metazoa; phylum Chordata; class Mammalia; order Artiodactyla; family Balaenopteridae; genus Balaenoptera; species Balaenoptera ricei. The sequence continues at coordinate 114,856,557 of NC_082645.1, read as the reverse complement.
GATGGAGGAGCCCAAAGGGAGTGAGATGTGGGGCGGTCGGGACGCTGGGAAGGGACCAGGGCCCCCTACGCTCATCGCTGTCCCATCTCCCAGCCCTCCTCTGTCTGTCTGTGTTTGTTTCCTGGGGCTGCAGTAACAAATTACCATAAACTGGGTGGTAATTTATTCTCCCCCAGTTGTAGAGGCCAGAAGCCTGAAATCAGCGTGTTGGCAGTTCTGCCTCTTTCCGCTTCCGGTGGCTCCAGGTGTTCCTTGGCTTGAAGCAGCATCACTCCAGTCTCTTCCTGTGTCCTCACCTGGCCTTCTTCCCTGTGTGTCTGCCAGGTCTCCCTCTGCATCTCTCCTATAAGGACACCTGTCATTGGATTTAGACCCTCCATCCAGGATGGTCTCCTCACCTTGACATCCTTCACTTATATCCGCAAAGACCCTTTTGCCAAATAGGTTCGCATTCACAGGTGCTGGAGCTTAGCATGTGGACACAGCTTTGGGTGGGCGCACAGTTCATCCCACTACACTGTCCCTTCTGGGCAGCCACTGTGGGCCCAGACCTGAACCCACCCTAAGCTGAGGAACAGCAGAGAGAGATGGGGGAGAGGAAGGTGAGGGTGGTCCCAGGGTGGTCTCAAGAAGGGTCATGGGTTTGCTTGAGAGCGAGGAAGGAGGGTGAACCAGCAACTACTGCCCTCGCTTCACAGATGACACGTGAGGGAACAGAGGTCCGGTTACTTTGCTGTTGCATAGGCTCAATAATCAGGTGATAAGCATGATAGAGAATGAAGGCACCTCCAAAAAGCTTATTAGATTATGGATTTCTTTCTCTTGTCTTCTTTCTCTCTTTTTCAAAATGAAAATTGCTTTATCGATTACATTATAAAATAAGACCATGAAAGAAACAATATATGCTCATTCTTCAATTTTTAGACAATTGAAAGGGTAAAAAGAAAAGAGTAAAAGTCACCCCCAAACTCCACCCCCTACTGACACCTGTGGTTGACATTATGGCCTGTTTCCTTCCAGACATTTTTCTGGGCGTGTAGAAGTGGGGTTCCTTCTACTGCTGACACTCTCACCCATTCCGCAGCAGGAAACAGTCCTGAGTCACCCTTAGCAGCTGTCGGGAACCCAACGGATGGCTGGCCCCTCGTGTTTGACCTTGTTCCGTACTTGGACACGAGGCTATCTCCGGCTTCACTGTTGTGAGCGGGGCAAGCGGTCTTGGCCGCGGATGGCAGTGCCCTTGCCAACGCAGACCCCGACAGCAGCCTTCTTTCACTTTTAAAACCTTTGCATCTGGGGACTTCCCTGGCGGTCCAGTGGTTAGGACTCGGCACTTTCACTGCAGGGGGCACAGGTTTGATTCCTGGTCGGGGAACTAAGATCCCGCAAGCCGTGCATGGCAGCCAAAAAACTAAAATAAAATCAAACCTTTGCATCTGTCTGAGAGCGGGGGGAGATGAGTCCTGGGTGCTGACCACTGGCCCTCCTCACATCCCAGGCCATGTTCGAGCTGGTGACTTCCGAGGCCTCCTACTACAAAAGCCTGAACCTGCTGGTGTCCCACTTCATGGAGAACGAGCGCCTGAAGAAGATCCTGCACCCGTCCGAGGCGCACATCCTCTTCTCCAACGTGCTGGACGTCATGGCCGTCAGCGAGCGGTAAGCCTCCACCCCGGTCCTTGTGGGGCCCCTTCCTGTCCCTCCTCCTCGCCTGGGGCACGTCCGGGGCTGGTGGCACTGCCTGTTACTCTGGCTTCTCTGCTTTTGTATGTTTGGAATTTTCTGTAATAAGATATAACTAAATACATAAATCCAAAGATCTCCCAGCAGCGAGGCCCGTCGCACCCCCCTGGACAGGACTGCTGCCTGCAGGTCCCTCCCGGCCACGCAGGTGCTCCGTGTGTCTCCCACAGTCAGGCACATCGGTGGCGGGTGTCACGACCTGGTCCGGGGGTGTCCGTGTGAGCTGCTCTTTATCCTGATGTCACAAGGCCCTGGCTTGGTGTGTGTGGGGCCCGAGACCCTCTGAAGGCCAACGCGGAGCGCGGTCCTGGATTTACACTTTCTCTTCTCCGGTTGCGTGGTGTTTGCAAGAGTGTGTGGAGGTGGCGATTGGGACTGTACTTATACTTTGCCTAAAGAAGGATGGGATGAGCTTAAGTGGAGGAGGAATAGGCATCTATTGACTGATTACTGCAAAGAAAAAATGAACTCCAGTCATTCCGTTAGGATAAAAGATCCATTTACCCTTTTCACTGTAGCCTGGGGAGGTTTGCAGCTAAAAGTGCAGAACTCAGCTTTTATCAGCTGGTCCGACCCCGCCTGTTCAGATGTGAAATAGCACGCGGGCAGCAGCAAACCCACACCGTGTGTGGCTCTCCATGGACCCTCCTGAGTCGGTCCCCCTCCACATGGACACCCCACCTTCCCGTTTGCAGCCCCCAGATCCTCGTGGCAGCCCCCCACCTGGTAGGCTCAGGAAGGCGAGAGCTGACTGAGACCAGAGCAGCCTCAGAGACCCCTCGGTCTCTGCCGCTCACCCCCACTGGGGGAGGAGTGTCTATTTATTTTTGTATTTATTTATATTTTATTATGGAAAACCCTAAACATGCAGAAGTAGAGACACCAGTGTAGCGAGCCCACGCTTCAGCATCTAGGTTCACCCACGGGATCATTCTGAAGCAGATCCCCATCGTCATCTCACTTCATCTGTAAACGCACCAGTATGGATGTGAAAGTTGAGGTCTCTCCCTTTTAAAAATGCTCCTAATGTCACTACCCACCTAAAAAACTGAACAAGTAATTCCGCGATGTGACGGAATGTGCCCCCCTGGCTGGGACTGCCTCCTGTCGTGTTGGTTGGTTTGGTGGAGACATGCCCCGGGTCTCTGCAGCCAGCCGCCCCTAAGCCAGCCGCTGCCCGCCGCAGGTTTCTCTTGGAGCTGGAGCGCCGGATGGAGGAGAACGTCGTCATCTCGGACGTGTGCGACATCGTGTACCTCTACGCCGCCGACCACTTCTCCGTCTACATCACCTACGTCAGCAACCAGACCTACCAGGAGAGGACCTACAAGCAGCTGCTGTGAGTAGGGCTGGGCGGCGGGGCCGTCGCACAGGCGTGGCCCCGGCGGCCCCCTCCTCTTGTGCTGACACTGAGCTGTGCTCCCTGGGTCTCTGCTTTCCCAGGACAGCGTCCAACTCCGGCACGTTCTGGGGCTTTTGGTGTCACTAGGGAAATGTTGACCCCGGGACAGTCAGCCGTGGCGCCCACTGGACCTGTGTCCAGATGGCCGTGCAGAGCTCTGTGAGGTTTAGAAAAGGGAGCTTGAGGCCAAGAGGACAACTCGAGGCCCAAGACGGCAGGAAAGTGGTTTGAACTAGAGACAAGGCAAGGGTTGGGGGGAAGGAGTCTTTTTGGTGGTTCTCCAGCAAAGCGCTTGAATTTACTAATCTGCCCATTTTGTAAACTTTCTTGGGGTTTCCGTCGATGAGAGAGTTTTTTCATTAACTTGCCTCTTTTGAATCCTTCACATTTCTGTACCACGTTTCAACCACAGTTTAACCAGTGATATGTTCTTAGCACACTCATGGGCACCAAAGGACTCTCCGAGTAGTGACCTCTGGACATTATACTTCGTTGGGTCTTTCCATCAAGCCGTGTAGTTCACTGGGGATGTTTTAAAGTTTGAGTATTCAGGGGTTTGGCTGTTTTACATTTGGGGTTTGAAACTGGGATTTGAGGGAATCGGGATGCCAGTTTTGAGGATGAACATTGAGAAGACAATCACACAGGAGAATAGGATTCTAGATGTTGCAGTGCCCAGGGGTCCACTGGTGTGGCCCGTGAGAGCAGACTCTCTGGGCCTGAGTGCCGTGTCCCTAGTGACGGGCAGTCCAGGGCCTGCGTCTGATCTCCAGCAGTGGTTCCCACTACTCAGCCCATCTGCAGACGAGACATCCCCACCTGGCAGGAGTAGCACAGGTTCTCCCTGTAGCCGTCTCCAGCCCGCTGCCTGCTGCTGTCATTACGTGGGTTTACCTTGCCACCGTTTCCTGCCGGGTAAATCATCGAATCCTGTGTCTGATTCATAGTCTTGGCCACGCAAGGAATTCTTGCCCTCCCACACACAGCATATTTTGCTAAGTCTTCATGGGCCTGGCGTGTGAAGTCACTATTGTTATTTGACTTGTACAATAACAGTTTATTTTCCATTTTTTTTTTTAAAAAAAAAAAAGAGAAGGGAAGAAATCGACGCGTTTTCTGTGCTTGTGGGCTGTCTGGTTCTTAGGAGGCTGAGGATGCGGAGGAACCCCCTCCGATTTGCGCCTCCCACGAGCCAGAGACCTACTCTCTTGTCTGTGTCCCCAGCCAGGAGAAGGCAGCCTTTCGGGAGCTGATCGCGCAGCTGGAGCTGGACCCCAAGTGCAGGGGGCTGCCCCTCTCCTCCTTCCTCATCCTGCCTTTCCAGAGGATCACGCGCCTCAAGCTGTTGGTCCAGGTACCGGCCTCTCTCCCCTGACGCACACTTCTCCTGCTGCAGGCTGTTTCCTTTGGTCATTCCAGGCTGGCTTTCCATTTCCAGAAGTCCATTTGTTCCACAAATCCTAATTAAGCTCTTACTGTGTGCCAAGTAGTGGGGACTCAGCCCCTGCTTCCACAGAGCCACATTCTGGGGGAGGGTGGGGAGAGATCGACACACACACACACACACAACCAGGAAGTGGTCATGGCTGAGGACACTGAAACAGAGTGACATGATGGTGGTGACTGCCTGCCCGCTGCCAGTTGGGGGATCAGGAAAGACTCTCGGATGAGTGACATTTAAGCTAGGACTTGGCTGACAGGGAGGAGCCATTCATCTGACAGGGAGCTGCTTATGCAAAGGCCCCGGGGCAGCAAGGTTCACAGACAGGGCAGCCAGCGGTGAGCTGGGGGAACATGATGGGAATGAGTGTGCAGATGTGGGCAGAGGCTGATCAGGGGCCTAAGGAGCCAGGTAGGACATTAGGTTCTATCCTCAATGTGATGGAGAGTCATTCCATCTAGTTGACGCTGCTAAGAGCTCAAAGCAGCTGCCGTGTGGAGGGTGTCGGCAGGAGGGCAAGAGTGGAAATGGGAGAAGGGGTTAAGGAGCAATTCAAGAAAGAAAGGTGGGTTCGTGGAGGTTGGGGTGGGAGATCCTGGGGGGAAATCAGTGGACTGAGCTGTGCGCTTGCTACTGTGGAGAGAAAGGGAAGGAGACTCTTTCGTTTGAGCAGCTCAGGTGCTGGTGCTGTTTCCCGAGACAGGGAAGGCGGGGTTCAGTGTTGGACCAGCTGAGCTTGGGAGGACTTTGAGCCATTGCATATCCAAGTTTAAAGTCAAAGGGAGAAGTCAGGGTGCAAGCCCTCGGCATCAAGGTGGTATTTAATAGGAGAGACCACCAAGGATGGAGAGAAAGGGGTCCCAAGACCCAGCCTCGGGACATCGTGCCTGAGAAGGAACGCGGCGAGGGAAGAGGCAGGCCAAGAGAGCTGGAGACGGGGGAGCCTGCAGAGGGTGAGCTTTCCCGAAAGGGGGTCTGCAAGAGTCAAGCAAGACAGGGCGGAGAGCCCTTGTGCCTGCCGCGTGCTGGTGGGTAGAGGGAACCCCCGGGCCACCAGGCAGATGAAGTGGGTGGTGTGGATCCGGCTGTGGCTCAGAAAGGAATGGGCTGAGATGGTGACCTGTGACCCACAGTTAGGGGAGGTCAGAGGTCAAACAGGCGGGAGGCCAAAGGCCATGGGCAGCTAGTTCCACGGGAGAAGGGCAGTATCGGAAAGGAGAGGTCGGAGCCTGGGAGGAAGGGGCTCTCGGAGGCCTAGGACCAAAGAAACCCGAGTCAAAAGAAGCCCAGACAGGGGGCAGTGGGGGGAGGTCCATGGCACGGTAGGAGATCAGCTGGGACCAGCCCAAGTCATAGGACACCGCGACTGAAGGAGCTGCATGTGAATTTTTTAAACTTGGAAACAATGAAACAGAAGACAGTAACATTTCCTAATTATGCAGAGAAAAAAATTTATAGGAAAAGAGTATATAGTGATATATGAAAAGTCTTAACTTCTGGATGATAAAAACGAACAAAACTAAGATCAAGACCTATCTTAATGTTGTCGCTAGGAGAACGGTGGCATGGGGTGGAGGGTGCGGGCAGGGGGACTGAGGTTCAGAGGCAGCGTGTCCGTGGGGTGAACGTGGGCGGGGTGCTCCAGGTAGACCCGCCAGTTACCGCAGAAGGTAGGGAGGGGCCACCAGAGAGGAAGCCAGCGTGGAGGGCTCGTGCACCAGGCTGAAGAAGCCATGCCATCCTCTGCCTGAGGCCAGGAGCAGGACCTGGTCAGATGGGGTTTCATCCCAATGAGAAGAGGTGGAGCCTGAGCCATCCTGTTGGCTGGGAGCTGGATTTGGGAGCCGGGGGATGGTTACGGGCAGGGTTGGTGACCCCACGTTGGTGGTGGGGGGAGGGTAAGGAGGCATCGGAGCCGACTGCGTGTGTCTGGCTTGGCTGGCAGGCAGAGGCGGGGCAGGTGACCGCACAGGGGAGGCTGGGGGCCTGCAGCTGGGGGACGTCCAGAGGCGGGAGGGATCTGGGTGTGGCCTGGAGCTCAGGAGAGAGTGGAAAGGATGTCCAACCCTGGTGTCTGGGTGGCAGCAGGTGGCCGGGGACGTTCGTGCCACCACATGGGGCAGCTGGGGGCAGGTGAGCTGTGCTCAGACGCACCCAATCCTCTTCATGGAACGAGAGCAGATCAGAAATACGGGCACGGGGCGAACTGTGAGGCAGAAACCAGTGCAAACACTGTAATCTATAGGCGAAACTCAAGAAAATCCAGCTACTGGAAAAAAGACATCTTTATCAATAAGACCCGAGTTAACAAAGCCTCGGGGTCGCTGCTACTTGGCTTCCGACGGCAGCCCCACTGACGCTGCAAGCATTGCACCCGCCTCGGGGACAGCCAGCCCTGAGCCACCCTTCCCTCACCGTCGGACCTCGCCCTCCCCCTTCCCCACCGCACTTGGCTGCCCCCTTTGCTTCGGTCTTCGCTGTAAGGAGACTGGGGCTCGGGTTTGGCCCTCGTAGTTAGTCCTCGTGCAGACCTTGACTCGTGGTTATCACCTTAGAGCCGGGCAAGGCTTGTGTGCAATGCTCGGCCCTCGGCTGGTGGAAGGTTCTCCCGCCCTCAGTCCGTAACTGGTGGGGCTCTTTGCTCCCGGCTGTTGCAGCAACACGAGGCTGTTCGGACCAGTGCAGCAGGGAGGCTGCCACTGCCAAAGGGGGCGGAGAGGGGAGGAATGGCTGTACGTGACGAAACTAAATGCAGACTTTGCCTGTGCTCAGAACATCCTGAAGAGGGTGGAAGAGAGGTCTGAGCGGGAAGGCACTGCTTTGGATGCCCACAAGGAGCTGGAGCTGGTGAGTTGTGCCTCCTCTTCCCACGTTTCCGGTCAGCTGTCTTCCTCCTCTAGCCCCGCCTTCCCGTCCCGCCCCCTCCTGTGCCCCTGTGTCTCTGGAAGATGCAAATTCATTTTAATAGTTGGCAATCCAGAGAAGTCACCGGGTCCAAAAAATAAGTCGGGTGGGCTTCCTTCTCACCCCAGGCTGCTGACGTGCGGGGTGGACCAGGCCGGCCGGGCGCTCTTGACCTGCAGACATGTTCATGGACCCTCCCGCCAACCCCGCTCTGCGGCCACCCACCGGCCCAGGCACTCCCCGCAGCAGCCCTCGGAGGCCCCACGCTTGTCCTTACCTGTTTCCAGTGTCAAAAGCCATGGCTCTTGCCTCCCTTGCCGCGCTCCGAGGCCGGCTCTGGCTCTTCTTGGGCCCTGATGCAGCTCTGCCCTGTGCGCCTCTCCGACCCCCCGATCCCGCCTCTCCCGGCCCTCGAGCTGCACCTCTCCTGTCCCCGCGAGAGGACTCCCCGGCCCTGCCAAGCCTGGGCTCTTCCTGCCCAGGAGTGGAGAAGGCATCTCCGCTCCTGATCCTCGGAGAGAAGAGGTTCCTCCTGGAAGCTGCCGGCAGAGCAGGGGCTGTGCGGGAGGGGTCAGTGAACGTGTCGGTTCCCACGTGTTTGTCTTAAAGCAGCGCTGTCTCGTGTGTTTGGCTCCAGTGTGTCCGCTTGAGCTGCGAGCCCACTCCTGGCAGCTGTGCAGGGGCCATTCTTTCGTGCCGGTGACCCTGAAACGGACGAGAGCCTGGTGTTGGGAAGTCCTTTCCACTCAGTGTACCAGTGGCAGCAGCTTAGTAAAAGGACAAGCCCCAGTGGGCGTCAGGTGGTGGTTCTAAGCCACGGTGAGCCACATGGAGCCATGAGGACTTCGTAACTTAATGCAGTCTTTTCCCCCCCAGGGGCCTCTCCTCGCATCCCTCACTCTCGCCAGTTGGCCTCCAAAATCCTTCTGGCGAATATACCCTTTGTATACTGGGAAAAACAGCACTCCCCTCCCAGCCTAGCTGGGGAAAGGCTGGAGCTTCGAGCAGGCTGGTCAGGGAGGGTCAGTGACCTGCCAGCCAGGCTGTATCTCTCGGGACCCTCTGCCCACCCCTGGAACGCACACACCTGATCAGGTGGGAGCTTCATTCTGGCCCCCACTGGGCAGCCGGCCACACTGGGCCCCAGGGGGTCTCAGGGCACCGGCAAGTGTTTTCTGTTTTCAAGTTCTTTTCTGTTTTCACCTCCTTTTCATTTCCCAGGTATACGCTTGCTTCTCATTATTTATCTTTTTTAATAAAGGTGGGTTTTTTCCCTTAATTTTTAAAAATGATGCTGAATGCAAACAAGTCCACAAACTGTTCATAAGCAAAAAGAAGATGGTAGAGATCAGCAGTTCTCCCACACCCCACTGCCCACATGCTGGCGCCTGCCCTTCCAGACCCCTTTCCAAACAGACGCCTGCACACACAACTGTATTCTTTGCAGGTGGGCTTGTGGTTTATGAGCTGGCCTTTCCCTCCATTTTAGTGCATGTAAAATTATTGCACTTCTTCATGATTTCAGAGTACAGGGTTATGTGGATTGATGAGCGTTAATCAACCCCTGTTGACGGACATTTAGGTTGAGGACAGTTTTTCTCGCTCTGAACGCCACTGCAGGGGACATCCTAGTACGCACGTCTTTGGGCTCGTTCCTAGATGCTGAGTGCCTGCTGGGTGCCGGGCCCTGTTCTAGATCCTGTGCAGATATCGTCTCTCGGAATGAGTCCCCGGAAGTCCCAGAAAATGTGGTTTCATTCGGCCCCTTGGTACCTGGGTTGCCTCCCAGGAAGGTGGGGGTACTCTGTGCTCCCCCCACAGTGTGTGACGGATCCTGACCTCCAGACCTTGGGCATTTCCAGTCTGACAGATGAGAAAGGACGTCTTCTGGTCGAAATTTGCTCTCTTAGGTGACATGAGGGGTCGGCATCGATTTACGTGTTCTCTGGAGTTCACGTCCCAGCAAAGACAAGGCCCTGATTTTCTACACTGGAACTGAGACCCAGTTGAGACGGACCAGCTGTGGCCTGAGTGGGCCGAAGGAAGTGGCCAGAGACAGCTGGCTGCGGGTGGCCTGATGTGTCCTCCTTCTCGTCCCAGGTGGTAAAAGCATGCAATGAGGGCGTCAGGAAAATGAGCCGCACGGAGCAAATGATCAGCATTCAGAAGAAGATGGAGTTTAAGATCAAGGTGAGCCCAGGCCCAGCCACATGTCCCCGCCCCAGCCCGGCTGTCCTGCAGCATTGGTCACTGGCCGGGCTCGCTGAATGGCCGCCCTTGGGTCTCAGCACAGTATCACCTCCACCGAGGCCTTCCCTGACCCCTTAGCTGAAGGCCCCACCAGCCCCCAGTCACCGGGCCATCACACTGGCCTAGACCAGGGGTCCCCAACCCCCGGGCCGCAGACCGGTAAGGGTCTGCAGTCTGTTAGGAACCGGGCCGCAGAGCAGGAGGTGAGCGGTGGGCGAGTGAGCGGAGCTTCATCTGCTGCTCCCCATGGCTCCCCACGGCTCCCCACGGCTCCCCATGGCTCCCCATCTCTCCCCATGGTTCCCCATCGCTCCCCATTTCTCCCCATCTCTCCCCATCGCTCCCCATGGCTCCCCATGGCTCCCCATCGCTCCCCATCGCTCCCCATGGCTCCCCATGGCTCCCCATCTCTCCCCATCGCTCCCCATGGCTCCCCATCTCTCCCCATGGCTCCCCATCACTCCCCATGGCTCCCCATGGCTCCCCATCACTCCCCATGGCTCCCCATGGCTCCCCATCTCTCCCCATCGCTCCCCATCTCTCCCCATGGCTCCCCATCGCTCCCCATCTCTCCCCATGGCTCCCCATCGCTCCCCATGGCTCCCCATGGCTCCCCGTCGCTCCCCATCTCTCCCCATCACTCCCCATGGCTCCCCATCGCTCCCCATCGCTCCCCATGGCTCCCCATCGCTCCCCATGGCTCCCCATGGCTCCCCATCTCTCCCCATGGCTCCCCATGGCTCCCCATCGCTCCCCATCGCTCCCCATGGCTCCCCATCGCTCCCCATGGCTCCCCATCGCTCCCCATGGCTCCCCATCTCCCCCCATGGCTCCCCGTCGCTCCCCATCTCTCCCCATCTCTCCCCATGGCTCCCCATCACTCCCCATGGCTCCCCATCTCTCCCCATGGCTCCCCATCGCTCCCCATCTCTCCCCATCTCTCCCCATGGCTCCCCATCGCTCCCCGTCGCTCCCCATGGCTCCCCATCTCTCTCCATGGCTCCCCATCGCTCCCCATCTCTCCCCATCTCTCCCCATGGCTCCCCATCACTCCCCATGGCTCCCCATGGCTCCCCATCGCTCCCCATCTCTCCCCATGGCTCCCCGTCCCTCCCCATCTCTCCCCATCTCTCCCCATGGCTCCCCATCGCTCCCCATGGCTCCCCATCTCTCCCCATGGCTCCCCATCACTCCCCATGGCTCCCCATGGCTCCCCATCACTCCCCATGGCTCCCCATCTCTCCCCATGGCTCCTCATGGCTCCCCATCTCTCCCCATGGCTCCCCATCACTCCCCATGGCTCCCCATGGCTCCCCATCGCTCCCCATCTCTCCCCATGGCTCCCCGTCGCTCCCCATCTCTCCCCATCTCTCCCCATGGCTCCCCATCGCTCCCCATGGCTCCCCATCTCTCCCCATGGCTCCCCATCACTCCCCATGGCTCCCCATCTCTCCCCATGGCTCCCCATCGCTCCCCATCGCTCCCCATGACTCCCCGTCGCTCCCCATCTCTCCCCATGGCTCCCCATCTCTCCCCATGGCTCCCCATCTCTCCCCATGGCTCCCCATCACTCCCCATGGCTCCCCATCGCTCCCCATCGCTCCCCATCGCTCCCCATCGCTCCCCATCGCTCCCCATTTCTCCCCATCTCTCCCCATCTCTCCCCATCGCTCCCCATGGCTCCCCATCTCTCCCCATCTCTCCCCATCGCTCCCCATCGCTCCCCATTTCTCCTCATCTCTCCCCATCTCTCCCCATGGCTCCCCATGGCTCCCCATCTCTCCCCATCTCTCCCCATGGCTCCCCATCGCTCCCCATCGCTCCCCATGGCTCCCCATCTCTCCCCATGGCTCCCCATCTCTCCCCATCACTCCCCATCACTCCCCATCTCTCCCCACGGCTCCCCATCTCTCCCCATCGCTCCCCATGGCTCCCCATCTCTCCCCATCGCTCCCCATCGCTCCCCATCTCTCCCCATGGCTCCCCATCTCTCCCCATGACTCCCCATCTCTCCCCATCTCTCCCCATCTCTCCCCATGGCTCCCCATCTCTCCCCATCTCTCCCCATGGCTCCCCATCGCTCCCCATCGCTCCCCATGGCTCCCCATCGCTCCCCATGGCTCCCCATCTCTCCCCATCTCTCCCCATGGCTCCCCATCTCTCCCCATCGCTCCCCATGGCTCCCCATCTCTCCCCATGGCTCCCCATCTCTCCCCATCGCTCCCCATGGCTCCCCATCTCTCCCCATGGCTCCCCATCTCTCCCCATCGCTCCCCATGGCTCCCCGTCACTCCCCATCGCTCCCCATCGCTCGCACTACCGCCTGAGCCATCCCACCACCCACCCCCATCTATAGAAAAGTTGTCTTCCGTGAAACCGGCCCCTGGTGCCAAAACGGTTGGGGACCGCTGGCCTAGACTGTCTCCTGCAGGGAGTCAGGAGCTGCCTGCTCTCACTTACTGGCTGTGTGACCTTGTACAGTCAGCTCACATGAAGAATGTGACATGGACTGCTCCAGGGATTCCTAAATGTGGGCAATTTGAAAATCTGACACAAGCTACCGACCTTTCCCCCAACTTTGTGTAAAGCTTCAGGCATTAGTGACCCTAAGGGCCCCGAGGGCTTGGGTTTCTGGGGTTTTGGGCACATGAGTGCACGGTACCTGCCGAGGGTCCCTGAGGTCATGCTGGGTTTGGGAGCTGAGCCCCAGCTGAGGATGCAGACCTCCAGGCCCCCCACGTAGCTCCACCTGTGGGCCGCGTGCTGGGTGCTGGGTGCCTGCCCCAGAGCCACAGTGTGGAGACCTGCCAGCCCAGTCTCCTCGCCCTGTGGGACCCAGTTCTCCCCTCTCTCCTGTGAACTTGGCCTCTCCTCTGATCCTGCATCACACAGGCTGAGCCTAGTAGGAGGATGACAACACACATACACACATAGAGGCACCCACGTGTACACACACGTGAGTACAGACACATACAGGACACGTGGACACACTTAGGCATGAGCACACATACATAAAAGCACACGTAGATACATAGACAACAGACAGACACACACCTGCCCACTCAGGCACACGTGCGCATGCACACACACACGCCCTTCCCATGTTTGCCCAGCACCCGTCCGTCCCTCCTGCCAGCACCACGCGTGTCCTGGGCCCAGCGCGGGCCTCACACACCATTACTCGCGGTCATCACTCCAGTCAGCGCGAGGGGAGCCTGGGGCAGGGGGCGCGGAGGGGCACAGCCGTTCTGATGCCATCCCCCCTCACGCAGTCGGTGCCCATCATCTCCCACTCCCGCTGGCTGCTGAAGCAGGGCGAGCTGCAGCAGATGTCAGGCCCCAAGACATCCCGGACCCTGCGGACCAAGAAACTCTTCCGGGAAATTTACCTCTTCCTCTTCAACGACCTGCTGGTGATCTGCCGGCAGATTCCGGGGTGAGCGGCAGGCAGGAAGGATGAGGGGTCGCCACGGCCTGGGGGCGGCGGGCGCGGTGGTGGGATGTTGCCCAGGCTCTGGATCCGCTTTGAAGGCCTGCTCCGTTCTGGTCCAGCCTTGGGCCTTTGGGCAGGTGTATTTCAACGCCCTAAGCTTCCGTTTCCCCTCCTGTCTAGCGGGGGCTGTACCCCTAAGGATGGGGAGAGTCCAGCTCAGTGCCTGACGCCTGGGGCGGGCTTGGCAGAGCGGCCACTGCCGTGTCATGGGTGCTGACCCCTCGTCCGCCGTCCACACTGTGGAGGGCGGGGGCCAGGGGTGAGGGGGACCGGCGGTCAGGTGGGGGGCTTCCGGAAGGAGGTGAGGAGTGGCAGCAGTGGGGCCGGCCCCGCTGGCCAGGGTAGAGCGTTTCCTGGAAATCCGAGCCGCCGCCTTGGGACTGACCTGCCTCTGCTGCCACCCTCGGTCCCCAGAGACAAGTACCAGGTGTTTGACTCGGCCCCGCGGGGCCTGCTGCGAGTGGAGGAGCTGGAGGACCAGGGCCAGACGCTGGCCAACGTCTTCATCCTGCGGCTGCTCGAGAATGCGGACGACCGGGAGGCCACCTACATGCTGAAGGCGTCCGCTCAGTGAGTGCCCGGTGCCCCCGCCACCTGCCCGGGCGGGGCGAGGCTCCTGTCACCTGCCCGGGTGGAGCGAGGCTCCAGGCTCGGCACACCGCCCGCCCTGTTCCTGTCCTTCCTCCCCCCAGGCTCTGCCGGGAGGGCTTCTTAGCGTCAGGGTGCAGGGCGAGCATGTTGCTGGGTGTGTGTGTGTGTGTGTGTGTGTGTGTGTGTGTGTGGCTCTGGGCGGGCCCCTCTGTTCTGACGAGTTGTTGTAGAGCCCTTGGGCCCGACCGACCAGCGAACCACTGTCGCTGTGTGGCCTCAGGCCCACCTGCCCCTCTGAGCTGCCAGGCCAGCCGCCCTGCAGCCCCGTGCGGTGCCCAGCACCCCCCAGCCCAGCACTCACAGGTGTCGCCCTGCACATCACGGTCCAGTTCCGACTGCCTGGGGCAGGGGTGGCGTCAGCCTCTCCCGATTCCACGGACCATGGCTCAGGGCAGCTGGCAGCTGAGGGCTTGCCTCTCGGTTAACTTTGGGGTGTCGTGGGCTCACCCTCACCCACTGACTTTAAAGATGTACCAGGGAGGCTCTATAGTGCTCCGCCCCCGTCCCGCCGCTGGATTCCCGGCCCCGTCCACGCTGTCCTGCCGCGGCCCTGTGCCAGGCCCGGGACCCAGTGGCCAGCGTGCTGATGCCTGGTGCAGCGGGTCCCCTCACGTGGGGTCCGTTGCTCTGCGGTTGGGGCATTTGTCCTCTTCCCTGTCCCAGGAGCGAGATGAAGCGTTGGATGACCTCGCTGGCCCCCAACCGAAGAACCAAGTTTGTTTCCTTCACGTCCCGGCTGCTGGGTAGGTGGCCCACTGGGGAGGGGGCACCCACCAGGTGGGGCAAGGGAGGGTCCAGGGAGCCTCGTGGCGGCCCGGCCTGTCACAGCTGCATCAGCCTCGGGGGCCTCTGCACTCCGCCTGAAGGGCCTGCGGGCCTGCTGGGAAGACTGCTTCGCCTGCCCGGGGGTCCCTAGCACCCCAGTGCAAGCTTAGTACCCCACGGAGGACACGGGTGTGCCTGAGCTTTGCAAACGTTTTGATGGTTAATGAAGAAATAAAAGCCACTGGGTCATAAGTGACAGATGCCACAAGGAAACCAAGAGGAATTTGGGCCCAGAAGGCAAACGCCAGTGTTCTCTGGGGTGGCCAGTTGTCTGAAAACCTTACAAAATATAAAAGGGCGCAAGTCCAGCTGCCTGATAGAGACGCTGCCATCCTGACCAGCTCACCAAGTCCTGACTGTCCCCAAACTGCCCCCAGGGCCCAGCCCAGGACCAAGCAGCTCCTTCTGAAGTCTCAATAAGAGCCCCTCACAGCCTGTTCATCCCCGTATCCACGTACTTTTTGTTCAGAACTCCTGGCGCTTTAACGGCCTTTTCTTTGGAGCCACACACCCCACCCTCGAATGAGCCCTCTTTCAGTTGCTGCGGGAGTCTGCGTTGTCTCTTGGACAGGCAGCGTGTCCCTGCTAACTGCTGAGGCAGAAGTGGGGGGCCAGGTTTTGCCCGTGTAGGGACCAGGGCGGGTGCCGTGGTGATGAGGATGTGCCACCCCCCTCTCTCCTCCCGTCAGACTGCCCCCAGGTCCAGTGTGTGCACCCGTACGTGGCGCAGCAGCCGGACGAGCTGACGCTGGAGCTGGCCGACATCCTGAACATCCTGGACAAGACAGAGGATGGTGAGGCCCCGGGGCTGGGTGCCTCTCCCTGCCCCCGCCTCCTGGGGCTCTGCCCCAGCCTGAGGGACGTGGTGGAGAAGCAAACAGAAGGGCCGGCTGAGAGGCAGGCAGAGCCCAGGGCCGTGCGGCCTCTCTGCTCCCGTAGACCGTTCTGCCCGTCATGGCTTCCGCTGGCCTTTCCTCAGCATAGAGCAGGCATCTCTGCCAGTGCCTCCGCTCTCCTCCCCCGGAGCTGTGAGGTCCGCCTTCCCCGGCTTAGCAGGAGGCCCAGCCGAGCACCTGGCTCCACGTCCCCTTCCCCTCATCCGGCCCCGGCATCAGCCCCCATCACAGTGGGAGGCATGAGGGCCAGGAGCACGCTGACCCTGACCCCGTATTTGCAACAAGCTTCCAGATGAGCCTGTGACCACCAGGCTTGTGGCCCCACATGGGCCAGAGGGCCACCCGCCGGGGCTCCCACCCACTCCTGCCGTTGGCATCAGTGCCAGAGGTTCGCTCCCCTCCCCTGAAAAGTTGATCCCTTATTTCTACATCAGGTGTTCCTAATCTAAATCCCCAAAAGTGCACAAAGCATCTCCCCCCAACCCCGGTTCCTCCTCTTTTTCAAGACCCTGGCTGGAAAGTCTCAGGCTGGTGACCTCCAGAGAAGGCCATTTCCACCCTTCCCAAATCCTAGGGGCTCACCCAGCACTGGGGGAACAGTGGTTCCTGCCCTCCCCCTCCCCTCGCAAAATATAAACAGCCTGACACCCCTCCCACGTGGCCTGCAGAAGGCGTGCCCCTGGCCCTCAGGCCCCAGGTCTTAGCCCTGACCCAGGACCTGCCAGCAGGACCTGCGGTTCGGGCCCCAGGCCCCCAGCAGAGACACTGTGATATGGGGGGTGAGGGGTGGAGAGCTAGGGCACTCGGCCAGTTCGTGACGGCCACCCTCGGCTGACCACCCAGCTCCCAGGAGGCTGAGGCTCAGGGAGGAGGGGCTGCCCAACCACAGGGTGACAGTAGCATTCCAGGCCAGGGGACCACGCGGTCAGCTACCACCCCACCAGCCCCTCGATGCCTCGTGCTTTTGAGGGTGGCCCCTGGGGTCTCCTGGCCTCACGTGGGGCAGCCTAGGATGCGTGAGAGCTTGGGAATGGGTTCCAAAGTCAATACATCCGGGACACGCAGTGGTTCTGCCCCCGCCCTGTGTACACACCGCGCCCCCCGGGAGGGCAGCACGCGCCCAGCTCACGGGGGATAAACCAGGTCTGGGCATTTCCAGCAATGCGTCTGAGGGCAGGGGACCTCTGGAGAGGCCAGCTGGACCCCTGCGTCTCCCTTTCCTCTGCTCCCCACACAGGCCAGAGCGAGGCCCAGCCTGCGCCACCTGGAGAGCTTCTGACCCTCCCCTTCCCCTCCCTACGCAGGGTGGATCTTTGGCGAGCGCCTGCACGACCAGGAGAGAGGCTGGTTCCCCAGCAACACGACTGAGGAGATCTTGAATCCGAAGATTCGGTCCCAGAACCTCAAGGAGTGTTTCCGTGTCCACAAGATGGATGACCCTCAGCGCAGCCAGAATAAGGACCGCCGGAAGCTGGGCAGCCGAACTCGGCAGTGACCCCTGGCCCCCGGCCTGGCCGAGGGATGTGGGTGGGCGGGAGCAGGTCGTGGCGGGCAGCCCCCAGCGGACAGCAGAGGGGCTCAGCGGGAAGGCCGGACGCCGCCGCAGGCAGCAGGGTGTGAGCTGGGGTGCCTTGGCAGGAGTCGCCTCCACCCCTCACCCCTGCTACGTGGTTAGTGCTCATGTGTCTCGGCCCCTCGCTCACGAACTGCAGAAAAGGTGCCCACGTCTCTCCTCTGCTGCATTTGTAAATGAAAAAGTGTATTTTAAACAGTGTTACAACCACCTCTTCTTGTCTCTTGGGAGGGGCAGACAGAGGACGGGCATGCTCCAGGGCCCTTCCCAGGCACTGAGAGGCCCCAGACCCAGGGTGTCCCTGGCCAAGGGCAGGTGCAAAGGTGATGATGTCATGACCCCTGCACGTGTCCTCTCCCCTGGAAGCCGTTAGAATCGGCCAGGTGCACAGATGGTGGACCACCCTCGCCTGATGAGCTTGACGAGCGTCCTTTGGTCTCCGACTCAAAGGACTGAGAGACCAACCGCCTCTGTCCACCTCCGCCCCAAGCCTCTGCCAGCCTCTGGCTGCACGGCCAGGCCTGCCTCATGGCCACCAGAGCTTGGCTGAGGGCCCACGCCGCCTTTGGCTCCCTGATGGGCTGGATGTAACTAGTATCTTCTGGCCCTTTCCGGAGCCCAGGTGTTATAAAGAAATGACTTGGTCACTGCATCCTGTATGGGTTATGGTTCCGAGAAAAGCAAATATCATTTCTGGCTGCATTAAAAGAAGCATCACGTATAAAATAAAAGAGAGGAAGGTCTACTTTTTATTACCCTTGTGCGCACAAGAATGAGGTGTTTCGGTCTGGCAGGGAGAGAAGAGCCCCCTTCAAGCCCAGTGGAGGGGGTGTGTCCCAGGGAAAGGGCTAAGGAGGCTTCCCATGGAGGAAGAAGCAGCCGGGATTGGGGCCTCAGGACGGGAGTGGATTTGGACCTCCACTTGTGGAGGGACTCCAGAAACAGAATAAGCTGTTTGAGGCAGTGGGGGACACCCTTCTGCAGGTTGAGAAGGCAGGTTTGAACACTGTGGGACAGAGGTGTCAGTGGGTGGTGGTCCCATAAGGTTTGGGACTGTGGCTTCCCACCTGGCCAGTCACTGGCCTGGGACACTTCTTCCCATCTCCAGAGGCGGCAGCCAGTTACCGGAGGCTGCAGCTGGCCCTCAGAGCCACCCCACACCTGGCTCTGTCCTGGAATGTGGAGGGCCTTGAATCCCACCCTGCCCAGCCCTGCCTGCCTGTGGCCATGCTCTTTCTGCCAGGACACACTTAGATTAGAAGCCCAGGATTTAGATCAAGTGGGACGTTGCAGCATCTTCCCACAGGTCACAGCACGGCCCTTGGCGTTCTTGAGACCTCAGACCCTTTGAGAACTGGATGAATCCCTGGAAGAGGCATACATACACAACATGCTGGTCCAACTGGAGAGGGACCCCCCCTGGTCCCAGTGAGGGGCTGATGCTCTTGGGGCTTCTGTGCTGCAACCCCAGGGGGAGCACCTGCACCTGAGTTTCCCAGGAGTGAGGGGACGGGGAGAGGGACCATTTCAGAGCCCCATATTGCTCTTGGCAGGGTGGGGCTGGGGAGGGGAGTTGTTGGTCCTGGCCCTTACCCCGCTTTTCTTTTTGGAGCTGGGAAACAGCATACTAACTTGGGTCACCTGCTCTAAGGAGGGCTTCGGCTACTGCAGGTTATGTGTAGTAATGTAAACAGTTTCATGAAAACCAGTCAGTTTCATAAGTCTTTTATAAGCAGAAACTTAAGCCGTGATGTGTTTTGGGGAGTGTGAGTGGGTACCACGTGTGGCCATCTGGCGTATCCAGGAGGAGAAAACTGGTCTTAGCCAGAACAGGTGTAGTCAGGAGCTCAGAGAAACCAAGGAGGCCAAAACAGTAACTAGAGACAATGGTGAAAAAAAAGAGGAACAGCTCACTCCACCAGCACTCACTCACAAGGATCCTCTTGTGGCCCAGGGGTTAAACCATCACTGGGGTTTGCAGACAGTGCCCCCTCTAGGCCTTAGGGTCGTCACTCCAAGGGCCCTTGGAGGGTGGGGACAGGACGCAGTTCTGACTTCTTTCCTGCTGCACCCAGAGCAGGTAAGCCACTATTTTAAATCCCTCTCTCTAAATTATAAAAGTTAGGCTTCCTGGGAAGTATCGAAGACAGAGGGCATGACCAAGGACCCAATGCCAGGGCCAAGCTGGGGCATGGCACGGCTGGGTGGTTCCTCATCCCTCATTCAGCTGCCATAATTTCAGGGTTGAAGTGAAAAGAGATGAGCTTGAAAAGCCTTTTTGTTTTCTTTCTCTAAACAAACAGCCGTCCTGCGTGGGGTTGCCCGCTCTGCCAGAGGCTCGGCGAAGCCCCCTGCACAAGCTTACCCAAGCCAGGGGAGGGAGGCGGTCTGGGGCTGTGGGTTGGGGAGCCAGGACAGGGGCCCACAGCACCCGGGGGCTTCACCACTCTGCTCATTTGCTCCTTGGGCTCCCTGGGGTAGAGGGGCCCCCAGGGGTCCTGAGGGTGCAGGTCTGGGGCTCAGAGCCCACAAATAGCGCGCTGGCTGCCACAGTCAGAAGACGCCCCCCACCCCCAAAGTCGCTGGCCTCTGGTTGGGGAGCCGGGACAGCCGAGGGTCCCGCGGACCCCACCATCACCCAGCGAGGCGCAGAAAGCAGGGCGGCGGGCCCGGGGCAGGCCGCTGCCTCTCTTGCCCTCGGGGCCTCACGCCGGTCCGCGCTGGCAGCGCTCCAGGGCCGGAGCTGAGGGGGCGGCAGAGGGCAGGCCCCGGGCAGTTTGCGGGACGAGCAAGGGGCTGCGGCACGGGAACTCCGCGCTCCCACGGCCTCGCCGAGGACTCTGCCCAGAGCGCTCCGCACGCCCCGCTCCCGCACACCGGCGGCCTCCGGCGCACGCGCATCGCGCACGCACCCGCGCTCCTGCGGGGCTCCGGCGCACGTGCGCTCACGCACGCGCACGTGTGCGCGCTGTCGCGCGCCTCGAGCCCCGAGCACGTGCACGTCGCCCGCCCCCCCCCCACCCGCTTGCCCACACACTCACGCGCGGACACATGGAGACACGGGGGCGCGCACCGGGGGTGCTGCCGAGTCGCGCCGCAGCCGGGGCGCGGACCCTTTATTCGCTTCAGGAGGCGGAAAACTTTCTCAGCGCGACGACCACGAGTGCCAGCACCACGCAGGTGGCCAGCAGGGCGGCGATGACGATGGCCGCGATGGCGCCGGGCCCCAGCGAGCCTAAGGAGGACGGAGGGCCGCGTCAGCCCCGAGGCCCGGCCCCCCCCCACCCCTTCCTCCCGGCCCGCCCGGCCCCCGTGCCCCAGCCCGTACCGCCGCCCTGGTCCAGATGCTCCCGCGCGGTGCTGTCCTCGGGGCTCGGCGCGGCGGTGGGCGCGGGCGGGCCGCTGACCGCCGGCTCCCGGGCGGGGCTGGTGCTCTCCACGGGGCCTTCTCCCGATGGCAGCTCGGCGGGCTCCTTCCACAGGGTGGGCACGGGCTCCTGCGGGCCCTCGGCTGCAAGGCCAAGGACAGGTGTGGGGGCCTGGACGGCAGGGCCGACGGGGACGTCGCCCCCGCCGTTGAGCGACTGGGAAGGGGCGCTGAGTGCGGGGCTCTGGGGCTCAGCGCGGTGCTTGCCGCTTCGCAGGTGGGGCGACGGAGGCCGAGTGGCCCACGTGTGGCCCCAGAGCCCCCCTTGGGGTCAGGCCGCCCCTGCCATGAGAGGACAGGTTGATGGGGGAGGAGGGCACTGAGGGACCAACAGGCCCACTCGGGAGGAAGCTGGAAGAACTTCGGGCTGGCAGCGAGCTTCAGGGCAGGGGACCCGGGGGAGGCAGGGCACTTCGACTCCCAGCAGAGCCTGGGGCCCCCCATCTGAACTGCTGGGCTCTGTAGGTCCTGGGGAAGTGACACTTGTAAAGGGTCCTCTCCCCGCACCCGCACAGGGCAGACCCAGGGCAGCCTTCACCCTGGAGAAGACACCGGGTGAGGCAGTGCCCTCTCCGGGAACCAGGGTTCCTGCCCAGCCCGGCCGGTGAGGGGCCCACTGCTGCAGGAGGTGGAGAGGAGAGGCCTGCCCCACACCCCAGGAGCAGCCGACCCTGCTGCTCCTCGGCCCTAACCTGGGCAGAGTGGAGCAGCCCCCAGGGCACGGGGTCTAGCGCCCGCACGTGCCTCCACACGCCCCCCGAGTGTCTGAGGCTTAAAGCGCAGGGGCCTCTCTAGCCTAAGAAACTGTGATGCCAGCACGTTGCTGCCTCCACACAGAATAGGGCCAGAGGGGTGGGCAGGGGTGTCTGTGGTCAGTGTAAGGGAAGCCCCAGGAAAGGGTAAGCCCTCACCCCCGCGCTAGCTGGGGCTCCGTCAGCACATCAGTCTCCGGGCAGCGTTTTCTGCAGGAGCCGTTCTCTGCTCATGGTTGGGGGTTAGCAGGATTTAGGGTACCCAGGGGCCCCAGAGAACGAGAGGGACAGGCTGAGAGACCTGCATGGTGACCCCAGGCAGCCCACACCAATTTTGCTCGCCCGTCAGGGGTCCTAGCCTGAGGAGCTTCAGAGCAACACCCCGGCCGTGGCCCCATCCAGCCTTGCCAGACACCCAGTGAGGGCCGACACCAGGATGGGAAGCAGGCTCCAGGCCCCCCCGCCCCAGCCCTGAGTGATCTCTGGTGTGATCCAGGGGTGCTAGAATGGGCTTAGTGGGCACCACAGCACACCGTCTCATTGATACCAGCTGCTCTATGGTCTTCCAAGAAGCTTCAGGGCAGGGGGGCAGGGGGGCCGGGGGAGGCAGGGCACTTCGACTCCCAGCAGAGCCTGGGGCCCCCCCATCTGGACTGCTGGGCTCTGTAGGTCCTGGGGAAGTGACACTTGTAAGTGTTAAGCTGAGGTGGGCGCTGCGCTGGCAGTTAGGTGCTGCTGGGGATTGAAGCCCCTGAAGAGGTTGTGCTTCCCGAGAAACTTCCTGGGAAGTTGTGGTTCAGTCAGTACAACCCTGGCCAGCCCACCTGCGGTCCCTGGGGCACATTTCACACTTGGGGGCTCCACCCCTGAGAGCTCCCCCAGGGCACAGACAAACCAGACCCACACCCTGCTTCCAGGCTCACCAGCTCCTGGAGAGGGGGCTGCTCTGGGAAGACACAAAGGTACTTACAGGGTTCTTCTGCCAATGTGTCCACCCGAGGCAAATCATGAGTAAACAGCCAAACCCAAATTCCAGGGCAGTCTTAAAATAACTAGGCTTTCAAAAACTTTCAAGGTCGTGAGAGACAAAGAAAGGGTGAGGAATTGTTCCAGGTTGGGGACTAAGGAGCTGTGACAACACAACGCACCATGCGTTCCTGGATGGAACATTACGGAGTCCACTGGTGAACTATGAATAAGGCTGTAGTTCAGGTGATAGTACTGCGTCAGTTTTCACTTCCTGATTTGGATAACTGACTCTGCTTATGTAAGAGAATGTCCTTGTCCTTAGGAAGTATTTAGGGACAAAGGGGCATGATGTCTGCAACTTACTGTCAAATGGTTCAAGCAATCAGATAGGTAAGTGAGTAAATAGAGACAGGAAGACGGTGAGAAGAGCAAATATGGCAAAACGTTGGCGGTCCGTGAATCCAAGTGAAGAGCCTACTGGATTATTCTTGTAACTTTTCTGTAAACTTCAGATCGTTTCATGACAAAATTTTACAAGGTCCCCAGCTCCCAGGCCCTGCCCCTGGTTCCTCTCCCAGGCCTCAGCTGGATCAGTTCCGAGGCTCAGCTTGCAGGCAGGGACCGCTGGCATATTCCCAGGGCTTGCCCGGGCCTGTGCCCCTTTTCAGAAACACCCCTGGCAAGGAGGCCTCGCAGGGGCGGAAGGCCCCTGCACCCACTCTGTGGAAGCCTCCCTCTCCCAGCGCCCAGGCTGAAGCAGTGCTGGTGTCTGGGGGCCACCCTGGTCCACCGCCAACTTCAGAGACTTCCCTGTGAGGAAGGGGAAAGTGACTCTGTCAGGCCTCCCTTGTCGCTGCCTGGGAGGGCTGGGGTCTGCAGCCTGCAGCTGCCATGGAAGGCCCCAGGCCCTAGGCATGGGCTCTCCGGGGCTGAGCAGAGAAAAGGCCTGGGTCTACCCACAGCTTGGCAGGCCCTGAGGTCTAGGGCTCGCAGACTGCCTGCCTCCCAGATAAATGAACAAACCACTGGTCCCCACTCGTTCACCACATGCCCAAGACAGAGTGGCAGCCGGGCACCTCCCTGTCCTACCACCACCAGCCAAAGCTCACCTCCAACTGCCAGGCCTCTGGCCAGAGAGGCCACCACAGGGCTACTGGGTATCAGGGCCAGCCAACCTGGTGGCGTCCAAGGAGTCAGCCCCAAGCTCAGGAAGAGGAGTGACAGGCAGGGGCTCACTCCCAGGAACTAGTGGTCACCCTCTGCCCTTTGCCAGAGCCTGGGAGCCATCTCTGGGGGAGAAGGGCCCTCTGAGCAGGGTGCTTGGAGACCCACCCAGACCTTCTCCCTGTCTGCCCCCAGTGACCCAGCCTCACTCTGTTCCTCCCCACAGAAGCCTGGACCCTCCCTGCCAGATACACCAGCCCAGGCCCCCTCATCCCTGCTGTGCGCACCCCCTCCCGCCCCTTCAAGACTCAGCCAGTCTCTGAAGCCTGAGGGGCTGAATCCTTTGGCTTCCAAATCTGGAGGGCTGGGTCCAAATCCCGGCTCCGTCACAGCCTCACCCTGGGACCACCGCGGACTGACTTCGCCGCCTGCCTTCACTTCCCGACCTGTGGAATGGGGGTTGGACCGTGCCTCTCACAGCCCTCACTAGGTGGCGACTGTGCTGTCAAGGCCATCGTCAGCTGCTGCCTCTGCCCTAGGGCCTTTCTGGCCTGGGCACCATGGCCCTTGCCATCCTGCGGGCTTTGCGCCTGCTGTAGCTGACCATCACCAGGAGACCCCCAGAGGCTGATCCGGGCTTCAAGGACTCATCTGCACCCAAGCAGCCAGGGCCCAGGGCCCAGCCAGCTCCCTGCCAGCCCAGGTGGGTGCCCCAGCGGCACACATGGGCCAGAACCGCAGCCTGCGCTGTCACCAGCCCTCCGGCAAAGGAGGTGCAGCTGCCAAGGAGGGCCAGGCGTTTTCTTGTCCTCATCTACGTGCCTCCGTATTCTCTCAATTTGCTGTCGTCAGAGGGGGAAGCAAATCTATCCTTCTGGGGAGCCATGAACAGAGGCCGTTGTCAGGGGGCTTCCGCACAGCAGGCCCCATCTGAGGAGGGGGAAAGAAATGCCAGGCGGAGGGACTGGTACGAGGGCAGGCGTGGAAGGCGAGCAGAGGTGTCACGTGAGGACGGAGACGGGGGAGGGCAAGGACCAGCGTGAGCAGTGACCTGCGGCTCCGCGCGCTGAGAAGACCAGGAGAAGTGGGGGCCTCGTGACCCTGCCACAGGCCTGGGCACCGTGGGCTCTCCTCCAGCCCCACCGCCTGTCAGTAAATAAGCTTGTTTAACGCTCAGTCTGACCACTGGGCCCGGAGGCCAGGCGCCCGAGCTCACAGACGGCCTTTGTGCGGCCATGAAGGGCCTTTTCATCCCTGCCCTGGCCTCCCGCCCGCTCAGCCTGGCCTGCTCCGCCCGCCACCTCGGTAGCTGTGGCCACGGGCGACCTGCAGGGCGGGCAGCAGGCCGCTCCCTCCCCGCCTGCCTGCTCAGGACCCCAGCCCAGGGAGCAGCGGGCCGGGGGCCCGTGGGGCCTGCTGCACACCTGCTCTGAGCCTCCAGCCGGGGGTGGGGCGGCCAGGAGCCTCCCGAACCCCCTCCCTCCCAGAGCGGCAGGAACCCCAAAGACTCCGGGGTGGGGCTGCCTGCCTGCCCTTGGTAGGACACGTGGAGGGGACTCGGGAGGTGAGGCCAGGTGAGGTCCTGCTGCCGCCAGACATGAGGCCGTCCCCAGGCGTTCCTGCGGCGGCAGACACAGCCCACCCACCCAGGCTGTGTGCACAGTCTGATCCCGCGCCTCTGGCCGGCAGCCTGGCCGGGAGGGCTGGCTGCATGGGGACCAAGAAACCGGACAGAAGCTGCCCACACGGCCCCAGACCCCGGGCAGACAGGCGCCAGCACCTTCACCTCCACCCACTTTGACCACCAGGCGGGAGAAGCTTTCCACTGGGGTGGGTGGGGTACAAGGGAGCCACGGGGGACGCCACCCCGCTTTAGATCACTTCCCGAATTCCCTGGGCACCACACCAGCCCCCTGGCTTGCCCAGCTGGCCCCTCTCCCACCAAAAGGGAGGCTGGGTGCTTTCCCAGCCGCGTGAGGAGGTGCTTCTGCCAGAGACTACCCTGCACCCAGCAGAGCGGCTGGGGATGTTTTTCTCCTAACATGCGCTGAGCGCTACCAGCTGCCTGGCCCGTCCTGAAAGCTCACGTGTGTGAACTTGGCAGATCTACAGTCTCCTGCGAGAGAGGCAGAGGCGCTATGGTTATCGCCAGGGTACAGCAGAGGAGAGGCACAGAGAGGCTGAGAAACAGCGAGGAGGACAGAGCCAGAAACGAAGCCAGCCCGCAAGCTTCTTCCTAGGGCGTCCAGAGGGAGGCCGGCAGGCCCACAGCCTCCTCGCCGCCCCACCCCGTTTCCTCCCGTGTTCGTGCCTGAGTGTGTGACCGCAAGGGTCCCCCCAGGCCTCGCATCCCCCAGCAGCTCTCCCAGCACCACGTCCACACGACGGCATCACAGCCTCCCTCAGATCCACAGACACTCCCCCGAAACCCATGCCGTGGAGGGTCTCCAGGGGCCCCCCACCCGTACATTTCTCCAGTCCCAGGACTCCCCACAGGAGCCCTGAAACACCTCCCTCTGGCCCACCTCGCAGCCATCAGAGGTGGCTTTCTTCCAGGAGAAAGACCACCCATGACCCGTCTGTGCCTTTTCTCGCTCAGGCTTTGAAGCCCCACAGCTGTGCCCAGGACGGGGGCTCAGGTCCCAGGAGCCTGCCGACCCAAGCCTGGCGGGACCCTTCTCGCCAGACCCCGGACCCGGCCATTTTCAGCCTCAGTCCAGCATCCTCATGGTTTTACAGAGGGGTCTCTGGCCCTGTGCTCCCTCTGGAATTCTTGCCAAGATGGAAACAGTACCTGGGTCTTCACTCTCAAAGGACATTTCAGAAAACCAGCAGAGAAGGGCTTGCAGGGCTTGACAAATAAATGGTAGGGCTCTGTGGTCTTACATCTAGGGGCCTGGGGCCTCTGCCCCTCAGCTGCTTGCCTGCTGCCCCCTCCTGACTCCCAGATCTGAAGGCCTTCAGATTTTAGGGTGCTGGAGTAATCCCCATGTCCCCTAGGCAGCTAATGTCCCTGGCCCTGCTCCCCAAGTCACCCTCCTACTTCAGAGGTCACTGTCTCTATAGCTAACGATGCCCTGAGGCCTCTGACGCAGCTGCTGCCAGCCTGTCTTGGGGGAGCCCTTCACAGAATCACCCCAAACTGCCACCCCATCTCCTGTGAATGGCCTTGCCGGTGGGCATTAGAGATTCTGGCCTAAGGTACTTCTTAGCCTTGGGAGGCTGGTGGTAGCAGAGCCCAGGGAGCACGCTTACCTGTGAGCACCGCAGGGGCCAGGACCCCGGAGAGCAGCAGCAGCGCCATGCGCAGGGCCAGACGGAACGCCATCCCGGCCCGTGAGCGAGCGCGGCCGGCGAGCGGGGCGCACCGAGGGCTGAACTGCTTAACTTCAGGGCAGAGGGAAGGAGGCATCAAAGGGCTGGGACGGGTTTCATCAATGCAAACTCTGTCCTCCTGGGACACCGTGCCCGCCCCCCACACATGAAAACACACACACACAGACACACACACACAGCAAAGCTTACAGAACTGACTGCTTTCCTGAACTCTGGAGCAGCCCCACCCTCAGAGAGGGAAAGAGGAAATTGCTCTTTCCCGCTCTCCTTCTCTCTCTCTCTCTCTCACACACACACACCTGGGCCACTGGAAGTGAGAGAATCTCAACCTCCATGTGCAAGACTCACCCAGGGAGCTTGCTAAATGCAGATGGCCCTGGCACTCTGTTTCAGTGGGTCGTGGATGGGCCCAGGAATCTGCATTTTAGTGCTCAAGGCCCAGGCTTGGGAGACTCCAACCCTAGGCTGGCAGCACTGATGAGGGCCAGGTTCTGCTCACGTTTGGGCTCTCGATGCCTGGCGGGGAGTGGGCACACAACAGCGCTTGTTAAAGCAGCACTTTTAAAGCAGTTTCCATCCAAACCTTCTGGCAGCTCTAGTCTCTCCGGAAAAACTCACGTCAAAAAACGCCCTGTGTCCCTTCTTCTTGCTCTCTGTTCTCCTAGGCACCTGGGACTTGAAATACCACCTGTGTGTTCATAACACACATTTCTAACCCAGTTCTGGCCCAGAACTTCAGCCCCATCACCCACTGCCTCCCGGACAGCCCCAAGGGTACCTAATGAGCATCTCCAACTTAACATGTCCAAAACAAACCTTGACTGCACTGCCTCCCCAGCCCTGCACAGTAGTTAAATCCCAGCTCCCCACC
Source organism: Balaenoptera ricei (assembly GCF_028023285.1). Classification (NCBI taxonomy): domain Eukaryota; kingdom Metazoa; phylum Chordata; class Mammalia; order Artiodactyla; family Balaenopteridae; genus Balaenoptera; species Balaenoptera ricei. Next base: position 114,828,860 of record NC_082645.1, on the reverse strand, counting down.
TTCCAGATGTCGTAGCCACATAATTAAAATTCATCAGAGGTCTCTCTCTTTCCCTTGTCTAAGCTCTCAGAAAGTACACCCCCCTACTTCAAACCCTTCATGGTTTCCCACTGCTCTTAGAATAAAAAGCCAAACTAAGGACTTGCCTTGGCCCTGCTCACTATGTTCAGCCTGCTGGCCTTGACGAGGTTCCTCCAATACACCAAACTTAATCCTGCCTCAGGGCCTTTTCACTCGCTGTCCCCTCTCCCAGAAAGCAGTCTCTCAGCTCATTACATGGCTACCTCCTAATCACCATTCAGGTCTCAGCTCTGATCATTCAGTCCCCCATCCACCCATCACATGGCTTTAAATTTCTTCTTAGCATTTATATTTGTATGAAACTCTCATTTCCTTTTTTTTTTTTTTTTTTTTGGTTAATTTTTTGAGGGATGACCTATATATTGTGAAGTACACAAATCTTATGTTTACAGCTTGATGAACTTTCATACATGTATAAACACCACCCAAATCAATATAGAACACTTCCAGCACACCAGCAGGATTCTTCCTGCCCCTCCCTAGTCAGTACCCGCAAGGTGCCAATCTGTCTTCTATCACCATAGATTAGCTTCCTCTACTCTTGAACTTCAAATAAACGGAATCATATGACAGGAACTCTTGTGTCTGGCTTCTTCTCAACATTCTGTGAGATTCATCCACATTGTTGCAGGTAGCAGTGGCTCAGTCTTTTTTATTGCTGAATAGTATTCAATTGTATGACTGTGCCACAATGTATCCACTTTTATCCATTTTATCCATTTATTTATGTCAATTTGGGTTATTTCCAGGTCTGAACTTTTATGAATATAGCTCCTGTGGGTATTCTTGTACCTGCCTTTGGTGAACATATACACTAATTTCTCTTGGTTATGTATCTGAAGATAGGATTGCTAGGTGAGAGTATAGTGTTTAGATTCTGTAGATGCGGACGAGCTGCTTTCCAGTGTTTGTTCTCATTCATACTCATCAGCAGTGTGAGAGTTCCAGTTACTCCACATCCTCACCAATACCTGGCATTGCCCGTCTTTTTTATTTCTAGCCGTTCTGATAGGTATGTAGTGGTGTCTCACCGTGGTTGTACTCCCATGACTAATAAAGTTGAACACCTTTTCATATTTATTGACCACAGGAATATCCTCCTGTGTGAAGGGTCTGCTCAGTTTTTTTTGCTGATATATTAGGGTGGTCTATCACGTTGAATTTATTTTTAGGATTTTTTCGGTGTGCGTACCCAGATAAAAATTCTTTGTCAGATATATGATATGGTGCCTTTAAATGAAGTGTCCATTGGTTGTCTGTCTCTACTCTGTGACTAAGTCCTAGACAGCTGGGGCTGTGTTTAGTTCACCAGTGTATTTCTAGAACCTAGCACATGATAGGAACTTAATACTGAAATTCACTCAGTTGGGATTTCTGGGATAGAATTAACATCGAGCATCTTCTCACTTGTTCACTCGTCTGTTGGTGCTGCTCGTTTGCTCTATCTCCCGTCCTCACCGTTATGTGCCCTCAATGTAATGTAGAGTCAGGCTCCCAGAGCACACTCCTGAGAGATTCTTGCCAGCTGACTCCCTGTTGGCATCTGCAATGGAGGCACTGGGGGGAGATGAAAGGCGGGAGAGAAGTGCCTCTCCTTCTGATTCAGATTTCTGACAATGTCTCTGGCAGCAGCAGCAGCACTGGCCACAGCAACTTCAGTAACGAGGAAGTGTGGCTTGCAAAATTACAGTCAAATTGAATTCACAGCTGTGTCAATTCTTTAGGTGAAATTTATGGCACTGAATGGGAAGGAGTGAGACCCTGAGACCTGGAATGGGGATATTTGGGCAGACTCAAAACAAATCTGAGAATCTTCCACTCACAAATCCTCAGGCCTCCCCTGCAGAAGCAGCGGGCTCCTTAGAGAAATGGCTAATTCCAAATCTGGAAAAGTAAAAGTAAATGATGAGCCTGGAATATCTCATGCCAAATTAAGAAAGTGCTCAAAGGATGATAGGGATATGGCAAAAGGACACAAATGTCAACTTGGAGGGGCTCCAAATGGACAATTTGTGTACAATAGTATCCGATTATAACCTACAGTGTGTGCATGCATGCGTGTGTGTGTGTGTGTGTGTGTGTGTGTGTGTGTGTGTGTAAAGCTCCTTATAGTAGAATGCTGACTAATAAATTACAGGAAAGCTTGACAACCACTAATTGTTCAAGCAAGAATCATCAATGACTGCTAAAACAAGTGGATAAAAGTTTGATGAGAGCTGGATATTTACGTAGTCTCAAAGTATCTCCCATAAAGAGAAAAATCATTACAGTGGAAAAACCTGGCAGATACTATCTTTAAGTAATTAAAGTTAACATCACCAGTAATGGTTCAAACTGACATCATGTACCTCCTGATATGACGCATCAAGGACATAACATCACTTCTGTAGTGTTCCTGCCCAATTGCATAATCTCAGTTAAACCATGAGAAAAATACCAGACAAATGCAAACTGAGTATATTCTACAAAATAATTATCCTTTAAAAATCTGAAGGTATGAAAGATAGAGGAACTGTTCCAGATTAGGGAAGACTCAAGAAACATGACATCCAAATACAAAAAGCAATCATGATGGCATCCTGCACCTTTTTGTTTTTCCTTATAAAAGACATTAGTGGAACAATTGGTGAAATATGAATGAAGCCTGGATATTAACTAATAGCATCATATACTTCATTTCCTAATTTTAATAATTGTACTGTGGTTATGTAAATGTTCTTGTCTCAAGGAAACACACCCTGAAATGTTTAGGGCTAAGGGACATAATGTCTGCAATTTGCTTTCAAGTGATTCATAAAAAATAGTTACTGAGAGTCATTATTGTGAGTGTAGTTATTGAGGAAAAAAATGATAAAGCAGGTGTGGTAAAACGTTAGCAATTGGAGAATCTGGATGAAAGATATGTGGGAGTTTTTTCTACTGTTCTTGCAAGTTTTAAGTCTGAAATTATTCAAAAAATTTTAAATCCCCCTTCTCCCCAAAAAGAATCACTATATTTCAGTGACTAATGAAATAATAGACCTAGGCAATGATCATCAATGAATGTTAAAACTGCTACATGAAAGATCAACAGAACTTTTATAATGGATGAATCAACCTGATAGCAACAGGACTGATGAATTTTGACATAGTGAAAATGGGACAACCAGACAGTGCTGCCTGTGGTGCAACAGGACGTACAGCAGTTAAGTATTCTTGGAGGGGGAGGGGAGAATCTGAATCCAATTAAGTTTCCGGACCTGACTACTCATTCACAGAAGATGTGCGGGAGAGTAACAGATTGACACTATAAGGACGCTCCATGCTGAGTCCACATTATGGGATGTTCTGTGGGTAAATGATCTTGTTTTTTCATTTTTTTTTTTTTTTTGGAGGGGAAACTGGTTAGACTAAAAGAAACTTAAACAGCAACCAAATGCGATCCGTGAACCTCATTTTGATTTTGATTCTGATTCAAACTTTTGTAAAAAGACATTTTTAAGATAATCTGAAAAAATCATGCTGTGTTTAGATACTAAGAAATTATTAATATTCTTAATGTGGCATTGGTAGGTACTTTTTGTTTTTAAAGGTATCTGTGTCTGTTACCATGCACATTAAGATATTTATGAGTGACTCAATGATATCTAGGATTTGTTTTAAAATATTCTAAGGGAAAAAAGGTGAGATTAAAAAAACAAAATTGGTAAAGCGGTAGGAGTTTGTTACATTAGCTGCTGTGACTGAAAGTTGTGTCCCCCAAGATTTGTATGTTGGAAGCCCTAGTCCCAATGGGATGGTATTCAGAGGTGGGGCCTTTGGGAGGTGGTTAGGGTTAGATTAGGTCGTGAGGGTGGGGTCCGCATAATGGGATAAAAAGACGATTTTTAAGAGGTAAAAAGATGGGATAGAAAGAGAAAGACCTGAGATCTCCTTCTCTGCCATGTGAGGACATAACAAGAAGATGGCCATGTGCAAACCAGGAAGATGACTCTCACCAGACACTTGATCTGTCAGCACCTAGATCATGGGACTTCCCAGCCCAGACTAAAGACACTAGTCTACTTCAATGTATGCTTAAGTTTTTTCAATTAAAAAGAAAAAAACTGAACTCGGGCAAAAGCTAATTAAAGACGAAAGCTGCAATAACCTCAGTACTGTTAAGGACTCAAACTCCTTGGGAATGAAGGTTTAAGTCACCCACCAGCTCAGGGGCTGGTGGAAGGCAAAAAGAACATGAAATGGGAAGTAAATAAGGAAGCTGTACAAATATCACCCACAGCCTTATGACAAGGCACAGAAACAAAAACTGATGTATATTTTATTCCTTGCTGTATATATACATATATATATACACCAATTTTTCATATATATCTGTATGTGTATATATATATGTAAAATAAAATTTAGTCGTTAAGATACTAATTATCCAGGTGAGACTGTAAGTGAATTGAAGAGATATTAGTATCACCTAGAAAAGGATATGATAACTGACCATCAGATAAGGTATTAGTGATCTCCCTAGTTACTAATCCTTCAGTAATCTTACCTTCCTACTCTTCCAACACCAATTCTTTTTTCTCCCCTGCCCTCCGCCTGCATTTCTTTTGACTGAATATTTAGGACGGTTTCTGATTCATGATGGGACCCTGACCTGCTTAGGGCTTAACTTGACGTTATCAAAAGAAGTCAGAAAATCCAAGTCAGTGACTCGTTCCCTTAACTGAGGCTCACCATGCTTACATTTTGACCTGGGTCTGCTTTAGTAAAACCACGACGGGTATTTGTCAAAGACCCACACTAAAACACAAGTGCTAAATCTGCAAACACCAAGTGTCAGCAATATGCTGCAAAGATGTACAGATGCACACACAGATCACGCTTGCACATATGCACTCAGGAGGTGAGAGCTGAAGGAAACCTCACAGATCAGCTAGGCCAGTAGTTCCCCACTCAAGCTGTCCATTTAGAGTCACTTAGGGCACCTGAAAAATAATTTCCAGGGCTGGGCCCCACCCTAAATAAGAAACCATGGGACATGGGGCTCAGGGACTGATTTTTGTTTCAAGTTCATCATTTGATCTGGGCCAAGCCCCTCATCTGACAGGCAAGGAAACTGAGACCCAGAGACAGGACAGGAAGGGCAGGTTAATAACGAAGCTGGTGCTAATATCCAGTCTCCTGGAACCCACGCCACATTACCTCCCTGAGGGGTACTTCTTTACACTGATTTTCGGATGCCTAAGAGAGAGGTTGCCCATTTTTAATACGTTCCACTGCACCTACACATGAGCCCACAAACTCCCTTTTCCCTTGCAAAATGGCCTACAGCTATTTACCGAGTATTTATGCGCTGGACATTGTACTATGCAATTACAGTTTAAGTTACTGATCACAGCTACCTCACAGTTCCCATTTCACAGATGGGGAAACAAATACTTGCCTAAAGGAGATAGCAAGATCAACATTCAAATCTGACAGCTTGACTCTAGTGTCCCCACCCACAAAACCACTCATAGGTTCATGCCACAGGGTACCTTTAAACACACACACACACACACACACACACACTCACACACACACCAAAAACCTAGATTCTGTATAGAATTGGGGGTTGCTAGACACAGCAAGGTTGAGCCCTTGGAAACCACTCCAGGTTTCCAGCTCTGCACAAGAATGGAACAGAGCCTGTTCTGAGCCCCCTCGTCAGGGTAACCACTAGGATTCCTTTCCCGTGGTGGATGTGCACAAACTCAACCATTGCAAACTCTTCCAACTTCAAAGCAAGCTAAAGAGAATGATTGTGGTGGAGACTGCTACCTGACAATGTAACATCCATTCCCCGTGTTTCTTCGAAACAGAATCCCAATGGTATTTGGGGTGGCAAACCACTCAACTAAAACCCCCAAATTTCCAGCCTTTCTTGAACTAACTATAGTTACGTATCCACGTTCCAGTTGAAAAGACTTAAGATGTTTGGTAGAGCTCCCAAAAGAGCTCCTCAAGGAGGGCTGACTGAACAGGGAGGTGTGCTCCCTGAGCCTCACCCCAATCCTTCCTCCTGCCTGGAATATAGGCATGATGGTTGGTGCTCTAGCAGTCACCTTGGACCATGAGTGACCTTGAGAATGGAAGCCGCAACCAGGAGGGTAAAACAGAAAGAACCTGGGTCCCTGAGCCACACCAGCCTTGGACTGATGACCTCCAGATTTCACTTGAGAAATAAACTATCTTGTTTAAGTCACTGTTACTTTGTATCTTGTTATATGCAGCCAAACCTAACACTGACCCACTGACCTTCAGGACTACTTCTCATGCTAAAGGAGGCATTCAAAGGAGAAAACAACTGGCTACCAAGGGAAAATAATCCCCCACTCCTAGATTTGGGGGGACAAGTAAACAATCTTTAAGAAATGATGTCTCTGCTTAAGACCAGCTGGACTGAACTGAGTGTTGAAGCTACGGTGAGTTCCATCCCCATGATGTCATCACTTTGCCAGCAACGAAAGGGGAGGCAACTGCAGCTTTTAGGCTGCAGGGCAGTTGCTGCAATTAGGGAAGAGCCCAGTTCTCTTCTCTTGCTTCCCGACATCTATGTGCTGTTTCTCCCATACATTGAACCATAGCAGTGTCTGTTACTTTAGCTGCAAAACATTCCCACTGACGAATCCCTGGAGGGAAACTCTTCTCTCAGAGGCTCCAGGTGCCCTGTCCAGAACCAACACTACCAAAAGCTATGCAGGTCTGTCATACTCAGGGCATCTGACAATGTCTGTAAAATGATCACACATGTGGCTGCCTCAAGGTTCCCAGGCTCTCCACGGTCCCAGCAAGCACTGCGGCTTCATCAGGAATTGCCTGCGCTCACAGCCATCCTCTAGAGCTGGGCTTTTTTCTTTTTGTTCCCAAATAACCCATTAACTATGAGGCCAACTTCCATTTGGAACGTGCTCTCGGCTGCACCTTACTCTATTTAGAACGTGCGTGCCTGTTGCTCTTTTAATGAAGCTCTACTTCCCACACGAAAGCACAGGAGAGAACTAGGTTCATTTCCCATCAGGATCATACACAGACTTTTTCATTAATAATGTAGAGAAGACATTCTATATAAAATAAACTTCAATTTCTTCACCTGATCAATTTAAAATAGGGTGTAGAAAATGGCACACACACTATTTATGTGTGTATATATTTGTATGTATGTATTATTTAAAATAAAGCCTGAAGTACCATTATCCTGAAATTAAAAAGAAAAAAATAATCCCTCAATTTAGAGCCAAGGAAGAATTGAAGTTCCTTGATGTATATGCATAAACTAATTTTACGCAGCTATTTCCCCAAAACAGCAACAACAGTACCTCCCATCCCACATGCTCTTCTATAAAGTGACCTTACCACTCATTCCATCAAGGGAGATGTTGGAGGTGGCCACGTTCCCCAACCCCCTGAATGTGAAATAGCTCGTGACTACTTTCACAAAGTGTCACAGGAGTGACACTACGTGACTCCTGAGTCCAGGTCAGAAGAGGTGATGCAGCCTCTGCCTGGTTCTCTGGGGGAAGCCAACTGCCAAATAAGCAGTCCACCTACCCTGAAGCTGCCATGCTGGAGAGGGCACACGTAGTTCCTCCAGCCACCAACCCAGCCGAGTTCCCCGGCAACAGCCAGCATCAACTGCCATTCACACGAGTGAGCCATCGTGCCGGCCAACCTATCAAACCTTCCTAAGATCGCAGCCCCAGCTGACCTCTGACCATAACCAGAGGAGACACCATGGAAGAACTGCCCAGCTGAGGCCTCCCCCCACCCAGAGTCCTGACTCACAAAATTACCAATAAAATGCAAGGGTTGCTGTAAGCCAGTTTGCGGGTAATTTGTTATGTAGCAACAGTAACCAGAACACCGACTACCTTGGGGAAAGTATCCATAATCAAACTACCTTATCTGGGTATGTTTTTTAAATCTCTGACTTAAAACAACTGGAAGCAAACAGTGTACAAATACTTTAAAACTCAGGAAGAGTTTAGATAATCTGCAAGTAAGTTCACAGAAAGAGATAAGAACAAGGTCACTGGAAGTAAAAGAGTGAGCAAATGAGAATGTGAAAATTGGCAGAATTGAGACAGAAACAAACATTCTTAGGAAAGAGTGGTTTCTTTCCACCACGTGGGAAATTCCTCAGGTAGAAGCAATGCTCCTGGTTAAGCAAATGGAATGTTCCATGAATAAAACGACGTTGCTCCCTGAAATCTGCCTACCCCTCCCCCAAATGTTTGTGTTTTATTTTTAAATTTCCCCTGAACAAGCATACAATAGAATCTAGCTTGGAAGGTGTGGGCAGGCTCTGGAGGGGGCACCTTCAGGGGTGTGTGTCTGTGTTGTGAGGACAGGAGACGATCTGCAGGTCTGCAGAAAGGGGCAGAGGAGGAAAGACATTTAATCAACTTACCCACGTTTACCTTGACCTCTACATTCTCAAATACAGAACCAGTCAGCGTTCCATAGCCTGCCAGAGAAAGCCAAAGCTGCCTCCATGTCTTGCGTGCTCACGTGTCTGGAGCTTTTCCATGGTGCCAAGAAGATGGTTTGGTGGAAAACTCAGCCTTGACAAGGGTGAGTACAAGAAGTGTACTCAGATAGAATACCACCAGGTTTTATTTAAGTTCCTTTTTATTTTCCTCCACACTGGCAAAAGTTCCGAGGGAGCTTAAAGTTTTGTAAACATTTTAACTATCCCTCTTCCCCACCCCCCCCTTTTGAATTTACAAAGCAAAGGAGAGCAGGAGCCCCAATTTTTAATGGTTCCCCATCTCCTCATGCTATTTTGATCCAAAAACTATGTACAAGTCTGTAGCAGTCTCTGTATAGTTATTGTACATGTTTAAGAGGGAGGGAGGCAAAAAGGGACAGGGAGAATGGTGATCCAAAAGAATAAAAACAGAAACCCAAATATAATCATCCAAAACCAAACTGCTCTCAGAGCAACTCCAGCCTTCTTCGGGCAATGATGACAGAAAGAAAAGGCGCTCTACCAGGAGCCACCCGAACCACAGCACTTCTTGCACAGGGACGGACGGTCCAAAGGCTCCAGACCAAAGTGTGACTGGCAATTCCAGGTGATGTTCTGTGGGGGGTTGGCAGAGGCAGGAAGAGTACTGTTTATAAATAGGGCTTGAATACATTTGTATCTGAAGTGAAGGGGTATTAGGAGGCCACAACCAGAAGCCAGAACCAGGCTTCTCTCTCCTGTTCTCTCCCATCCCCTCCATCCCACTGCAATCTCCTGTATAGTGGTTTCCATGGATGAAGGTCTTAAAGATGGTCAGGTTTTGTATGTTCTTTTTTCAGAAAAGGCAAGCAACTTGCCATTCCAGAATCTTTAAACAAAACCTTTCGGGGCCACAGCAAGACACACACGCAATGCTCTGAGGAACCAGATGAAATTCCGGGCTTTTATCAGAAGCAGAAGTTTATCCCTATCCAAAATGAAATTACACAAATTCATACATATGGTAAAGATCCTAACTGCCTCTTAAACGAGACAAATTTTCAGCAGAAAGGCCCAAAACAAACTGGTCCTAGTCCTCTGAAGTAAAAATATTTATGGGAAAAAATCCGTTTTTGTAAGAAAGAAAAATTAAAAATAAGTCCCTCTCCCAGGCCACAGGGCTTCCTTTGTCCAATCAGGCTGGAGTATGCCAGGGGAGAAGTCAGCTTGCTTGGAAGTCACTATCTAATGAAGAAAACACAAGAATCCTTTCTCTGAAAGGATGCTCAGAAAGAAGAGGCGAGGGGTGTGCAACATCAAACCAATCAATCTAAACTCCATCCCACTCAGGGCCTCTTTGACGCAATCCCAGAGTTAGCGGTGGCAATGCAACCTTCAGACTGGAAGAGCTCTCACTGTCTCTGTCGGACACTCAAATCACAGTCCGTGGGCGTTTTTGTTGCTGGCCAATGTCTGTTACCATTAACTCTCTTCATGATTGCAGTCAGACCCCATGCCCATTTTTTTGGGGGGGGTGGGGGAGAAGGAGAAGAAAAACAAAATAGAAGGAAAAAAGTGACAAGAGAAAGTAAATTGCTATTGGCAGATCCCAACACACTTTCTGGGAGACAGTAGGTGAAATCACGGCACAGTAAACACGTCTGCCCAAAATCAGCCTTGTTGGGGAGTAATCCCAACTGCCACCCCCAAGACACAGGGTCTGGTCCACTTATCTACAGTCTGAGATGCTCACCAACAAAAATGGTTTAAAGAATCTTGGACACAAAGGGCTGGAAGAAAAAGCCTGAGATGATCGGTTCTGTGATTTGTTGCAGTGATAAAGAGTATATGGTGAGTAAGTGTCGTGTCCAAAGGTGCAGAATCCATGGTCAGCAGAGAAAAGAGGGAAGGCCAGTCCGCTCTGGCAGGTGCTCAGTAGTCATCCAAAGTCTCGATTTCACCCATATTGAGTCGCTCCGATGAAGCATTGACTGAAAACCCTGCAGGGAAAAATTGGCAACGAGTGACTGACCACACCCAGACAACCATGTGGCTCAAATTCTAGGCAGGCAGCTGGAATTTTAGTCTCCTGTTTCTGAGCACACAAACAGGGATACTAAAAGGAGGGAGAAGAAAGGATAAAAGTCAATGTAATGGTTCTTTTGCCCTTCCAATTACACATTCTATTTTTATATGTTTTATCTTAAGGTTCTGATATAATTTAATTAGGGAGGAAACACACACACACACATACACCCAGCACCACTGCTTAAAAAGAATTGCAAACCACTGCCTTAGAGAGTCCTGAGTAGAGCCTGGGTTGTAACTGTGTTTTAAGGCCAGGCTGGCTAGGGGGGAAAGTTCATTCAGAAGGTGTACCTTAAAAGAATGGGGCAGGGGGAGGACAGGAATAACACACTAAGTACTTTGTAATCACTCGACCAAATGATTGTGAAATGTGAGTGGGAATAACACTATCGGGTTGGCCAAAAATTTCGTTCAGGTTTTTCCGCAAGATGTTATAGAAAAACCCAAATGAACTTTTTGGCCAACCCAATACTTCAGCCCCATTCGCTATCGGGAATACTTTGGGTCCGAAAGTTTGTCAAAGTTCTGGTCAAGAGATTTTGCTTTCAGTGGTAGGAGGCTCCAGGGAAGACCCACTACAAGATCCTTAGAGCCCTCAGATGTTCTTCCTGTCACACAGCAGATAGCATAAAAACATTAAACTACTTTATTCAACTCAATCTACTCTAAGTAGACCAGCAAAGGCAAGGATTTCATTTAGCAATATTAATTGACTGAAATGCAACCTGGTTGAGAAAAAGCAGTACTAGCACAGCCACTGAAGGCAACAAGCAGCACTTACAAACACTACTGAGGTTTGAAAACCTAATGCCATCAGCCACGTGTAATTTTTCAATAAACTCCATGATCAGAGATTGATAAAAAGTACTATTAACAGGGCCTCTTTAGAATGAGTGATTCTCAAAAAGCTTTCAGTTCATCCACCCTAAATGAAATCCCAAACTGTTTCAGCTGCTATTTGAATATCAAAAAGTAAACAGGCGATGCTCTCCAGTCTAAAGGCAGTTCTGTTAACATTGAGTTTTCTGCCCCCTCCTTTTTGTTCTTTAATGTTCAAGTTTTCAAATACACATTTTAAATGTACCAATAATAAACAAAAAATGTCTTACATAATAAAAATAGCTTAATTACATTACATTCTTGATTCCAAAATATCATGATTTGAAAAAATAAACATGCCTATTTATTAACCAAGGAAGCTGTGGTACAAGCTGCTTACAAGGCCTCCTACTGGGAGAGGCTAGGATTCCAAATCCCAACCTGAGTTCTACCCCTCAACTGTGTTCCCATAACCTGCAAGATTTTTTTCCCTTGAAAATAATGAAAGGCTTAGTGTTCATATTTGAAAATAACAGTTAATTAGGTAAGTGTAAAAACCTAAAGACCAAACAGTTTATGAAATGAACTATTACTCTATTCCAAAGCAGGTTTTTCTTTGACTTCACATATATCTCAAGAACAAATGAAATGTGATAAAAACAATAATGAGCTACATGAAATAAAAGTGGGAATGTAACAAAAACACAAACTAAAACAATTTTAGTCATACAAAGACAGGAAGGGAAAAGAAGCCTGGGGCCAAAAAAAGTTAAGTATTTGCTGCTATAATATGACGATTACCGGGCTGGGCTTTTAGCAGACATGGTCTCATTTACCTGTCAAAAAAACCAGTAAGGAGGGCACGTCTCCTCCCCACTTGACAGAAGGGCGAGCTCTGGGATATAATGAGACCCCATGCAATACAAATGAGGATGTAAGCCCAATATGCCCAGCTCTAAAGACTATATTAGGTTCAGAACAACAGACTCCCACTCACATAATTTCTTTAAGGTTTGGGAGACTGTTTCTATAAGGAAAGTATGACTGGTGAAAAAATGGTATTGTGTGTGTATATTTCTCATATCCAAGTACAGGATGCTGGCTCACAATGGCACTTGGTAGCTCGAAAAACTAGAGGAAAACACAAGAGTACAATGGAGGACATGATCATTAAAATGAAGCTGGGATCTCTCTGAAGGTTTGTTTTAGAAGCAAAATTCTCTTTTGATCAACGACCGCTTTCTCAATGGATACTTCGGGGTCAAATTTGAACCTGTTTTCCCATTATGTGCATGGGGAACTTGTGACTGATGGATATTTGTTAATTTTTCTTAATCTACAAGTCAATAAGGCATCTACCAATTAAAAACAATAATAAATGGATATGAGCAGGTAAGGGGCAGAAATTATCAGAGGAATTTCCAGAGGAAAGTTTAGTTGAGCAGAAATTCTCATTAAATGGTCCAAGCAAGAGCCCACCCAAGTGAGCTTCTTCAGTATTTTGTTGAACAGTTTTACTTCCCTTATATTTAATTTTTTTTTCTTCTCTTTCAAGATATATATTCCTTAAAACTCTATTCCTAGAATGACCTATGTCTCATTCCCTTGAAGGGGGATTTTAAGTCCCTTTCTTTCTTAGGTCTATAATAGGAGATGGGGTCAGATCAGATATTTAATCCAAAAACCTTTACCTCATTTTCAGTGGAACCTTTTCCCTGAGAACCTTTCCCCCCCCCTCCCCCCACCAAGTACCACAGCTAAATAGCGGGGGATTCTTAGCTAGAACTCACAACCAGAACTGAAGGAACACTCTTAAATCTACATTCACCTATCTCTGTCAAAACTGGATAAAATTTTGGACTGTTCCATCCATCCTTAACATAAACTTCCAAGACATGCAGAAGAAAACGAAATTTCGCCAGATCTCTAGGTTTCCAAAGCCAGCTTGCAGAGCGCCGGTTCCAGAGGGCAATCCTCAAAGCTGGGTTTCTGTTACTGATACTTTGATTTCTCCAGGGCAGGAAACCTCTGAAGTATGGATCCTACCAAGGGCAGAGCAATCTACCTCTTGCTGTGCTATCAGCTCTTTCACCTCTGCATCATGCCTCCTAGTCACTTCACACTCAATCTACCCAGCGCTGCAACGTTGCGTCATTCCCCCGTAAGCCTGCCTCCTAGTCACTTCACACTCAATCTACCCAGCGCTGCAACGCCGCGTCATTCCCCCGTAAGCCTGCTCCACTTTCCAGGGCTCATCATGTTAGCAAAAGGGCAACTCTTTTCATCCTGCTGCCCAAACCTTTCCATTCTCCTTGTCCATCCCCTAAATTCCTAAAATCCATCTAACTCCTCTCCATCTCCACTGCCAAAACCCTATTCCAGGCCACCAGTATCTTTCACCTGGTCTATACTGCAGCCTCCTAACTGGTCTGCCTGACCAATCTGCCACCTTTGCCAATGTAACCATTCTATTCCAGACAACACAGTTTCATAATAGCCTATTCTACATCCATAAATAGAGAATAATTTTAATTTCATCATTGCCTGTGAGGTTGTTAGGCCAATTTAAGAAACACAGGTGGCCCATCAGCTTTGCCTATGCTGTTTATTATTCCAGAAACACCATTCCTTATTCTTCCTGTCTTTCAAAGCCCCAATTCAGGTGTCACCTTTTCCCCAAGGCTGGCTGCCCTGTATGAAGACACCGGTCCTCAGCGTTAGGTAAGAGTAGCCATGGGTAACACAGACGAGTGAAAACAGGCCTGCTCTGAAACCCCAGCTGCACTGCCAAATGCTGTGTGACTCTGGGAAATGTCCTGAATCCTCTAGGCCTTGGTTTACTCATTGGTAAAGCTGGAACATCACCTCATAATGCAGGATAATTATGAGAACTGTATTATACATACAGTGAATGTCAACAAATACTGGTTCTTTTCTGTGAACATCTGATTGGATTTATGGTCTGCTTCCACACAAATCAGCACTTTAAATTTTAAACAACTTTTGCTGTTGTCCATTAGCATTATTTTCCAACTAAATTGAAAGTTTTTTTTAACGAAATTCATATTAGATATGAAAAAAGACTTTAAAACTGAAGGCACCGTACAATGTATTACTTTTCTTACTCCCTATAGCAGATGAGGCATAGCTCTTGCACTGAGATGCCCGGTAAATACTGACTACTAATTTTGAACTGGTCAAAAACATTCATTTTTTATAAGAAGTATTTCCCTTCATGAAAAACATTCCACCATGGGACTCACATATAATCTCCCCCCAACACCCAGCTAAGACATTAGGCCTGTGCTCACCTAATAAACTCGGATCTGCTCGGACCATCTTCTGCTTTTTCTTCTTCTTGCCACTTTGTACAGCTTCAAAATTGGACTGTTGGTTGTTGCTTTGATTGGTCTGAAATACTGAATGGAGTGCACTGTGGTTCATCCCCCACACAGAGTCCTGTAAAATGAGATAGCACAGCTGAGGTTACACGGTGGATACAGGCTTGGCCCACCCTAAGGAAATGGCTGATCTGGCCTCACCTTACCAAGGATGAGTTTAAAAACAGAAAGCCTACCATGGATTCTGGTAGTAACGAAACTAAGAACAGTCCACTGAGCCACGCTTTCCCTTCATTTAGATTCAGACATTCCACTTAAGCTCTGTCTCCACAAGGCCCGTCCTGCTAACTCCAGGTGTCCACACTGCTGTGACAGCACAGCTGTCAAAACCTCTCCAGATATACATGGAATCTGTATCATCCACTAGGAATTGGCTCTTTGGCAATCCACACCTCTCACCTACTCAAAGTGGAAGGTCCCTTTGTTCTCCGGGCCCATGAACACTGTGTGAAATGTCTGGCAGGTTACAGTACTGTCAGTACTGGGTACCAGTGGATCCTGAGCAGCAGAGAGCTAACATTTGTAAGTTGTAACTATTTAAAACCAAATTTATGGTCTATGACAAGTTGGAATTTGCAATTTGACAGAGGCACTTGTATGAACCAAGAACAATGGGGCTGATATGCCTAACAGAGAATGAATGGCTATATTTGCTAATTGGGAAATTCACAAAGGTCTCTGGACCCTGTCTGAAAATATCAAGTCCACCATGTTTTAAAAGGTTCCAGTCATGTGATGTACAAAAATGGGAACACTGTTCTAATTTTCATTTCTCTGGCTGCTCAACACTTCAAGACATTAACACTCACAAGGGCACTGCACTCACTCTGCTGCCTCCTACCTGCTGCTGCGGCGGCGGCTGTTGCTGCTGCGGCTGCCGCTGGCTGGCTTTCTGTTTGGCGCGGCGCTCGAGGAACTGCTTGGCAAACTCCTTGGCCTCAGAGGTATCTCCTAAATAGGCCCTAATGTAATCATGGACCTCATAAGGAGATTCTACTTCTTTCAGGAAAGAAACAAATGTGGGAACTGTAATGTGAGAGGGAACAAGACATAAAGAGTAACAATGAAATATCACACAGAAGAGATCAGTTTCAGTTCTTAATATATTTTAACACCTAATACAGACATTAATGATGGAAACTTGAAAGGCATGCAGCTATTATGTTAAATATTCTTCAGTCTCCTCTGGAGTAGTAGTCGGGGGGGACCCACTAGCACTGCAATGCCCCCAAATCATCTGAAATAGCACAGAGACAAAGACACCATGCATGTTTAGTTTCACTAAACGTTATTTTGGTAGAAACTAAAAGTCATGTTGATCGAAACAACTGCTTGCCTAAGGCTAAAGTCATCTGGAGATTCATTTCTTTTTTCCTTAAATTCAATCAGTATTTATTAAGTGTGATAATGTGGGCAGGCACCACAACAGATACTGAAGATATAGGCATAGCCTCCTTTCACTTCACTGAGATATCCTAAGTTTACAAGAAAAACGGAACATGAAGCAGTGTGGTGCAGGAGGAAAGCACAAGTATCAGAGTTAGACAGACATGGGTTTAAAACCTGATTCTGAAATTTGCTGACTGTGTGACCTTGATGAGTTACTTAACCGTTCTGAGCCTCCGTTTCCTAATTTATAAAATGGGGATAACATCACCTACATTGTAAACGTGTATCATAAAGTTACTGCAAAAATTAGATACCTAGGATAACACATGTTAACCCCTAGAAAGTGCCTAGTACATGGTAGGTGCTTAATGGATGGTAGCCATTGCTATTTTTCACTACTGTTTCCTCTGGCTCAGGCGGACCATTAGCTAGTGTTACAATGCTACAAAGGAACCCTTCAATTCCTTTACTGCTCTGTTTTTAAAAGATTCTTGGTTTTAGAAAAGACATCAGAGGTGGACTAGTTCAACAAAGCCCATGAGTTATGGGAATCCCTTCCACACCAAGCTGGCGGGTAATGGAAAGACTCACTTCCATCTAAGGCTGATAATCCTCTTTGTGAACAACTAACAATTAGCAAGTTTTTCTTCAAACTGCGCTGAAATCTTTTCACTTGCATACATTATGGGCCTTAGCTTTATCCTACACAAAATAAGTCTACTTGCTCTGTCACATGATTCCCACCCCTGCCCCCAAAGGCAGGAAGGGAAAAACCTCACATCACCTCAGTCTTGTATTGCCCAGGCTGACCTCTGTCCCCACTATAACAGTTACTCTCCTTTGTCCATCTGGCAATGCCCCCCAGAAAATGAGCAGTATGGAACTATGACCTCTTCTGCTCTGTACATCATAAGACAGCCTAAGATAGCATCTACTTTTTGGTAACCACTGATAACCTATTTCAGCATAGTATTATAGAACTTTTCTATAATACTGTTAAAGAGTGAAGTTCCTACGGTAGGTGCAGGACTTGACCTCCATCAGATTTCACCTCTTGAGTGTTGTTGGCCCATCATCATTCCAATTTTCTAACTCTTTGTGGGTCCTGCTCTGCCATTCCACATGCTGGGTTTCCCTCCCCAATTCTTACCATCCAAGTTATTTGCCGTATTAAGGGCATGAAGCATCTGTTCACACCACTGGGTAAATCCATCTTGGGCTTTATTTACTCCCTGAAAGAGCTTCAGCAATTTTTCTTCTTCTTCTACTTTCTTATTCTGCCGGTTAGACACACCTACAGATTTACTAAAGCAAAACAACAGGGCGATATTATATTCCCAGAAACTGTTACTATATGATTATACTCTAACACCATAAATAGATAATGTCTTGGCAACACTGGATGGCTGCCCAGCAATCCAATTCTTGGCTCCAAAAATGAAAACAAACAAACAAACAACAACAAATCCGAAACAAAAAAACTGAAATACTGGGGGGGGGGGGGGGGGGGGGGCGCGGTTACTCAATACCCCTTAAAATCTAGCCTCAGTTAATACATTCTAGTTTGTGAATACAGGGCTTCTTTACAGAGAAATTATTAAATGCTCCCCTATGTGTCCTTCAGTAAGATTTTAAATTTTGCTAAGCCTCAGTTTCCTCATCTGTAAAATGGCACTAATACTGCTTTGGGTTATCAAAAGGAATAAAGACACTATATGCAAAGGCCTAGAGCATAGTGCCTGGCAAAAATGCTCAATAAACTGACAGTTATTTAGTGTCCTATTCATAACACATTAAGCCCTCAATCAAGAAGAAATATTCTGACAACACTACCATTTATTAAGTAGTTACTATGTGCCAGGCACTTTACTAACTACTTCACATGTATTCATTTACCTTTTAGAACCACACCCATGAAGTTATCATCTTCATTTTACAGATGAGGGAACTGAGGCTCAAAGAGGTTCCCTCTTGCCCAAGGTCACACAGCTAATAAGTGGTACTGCTGGGATTTGAGTTCATGTATTTAACGTTAAAACCCATGTTCGTTCAATAAAACTGTATACTGAGGAAAGAAAGATGAATGTAAAATGTGACTAATTTATCATAAAAATAAAATGGTTTTAGTGTTTATAATACTCATAGTATAAGTAACTTAAAAATATAAATTTAGAGAAAAATGCTAAAATCTAGAGAATACCTTGGTGAAATATTCCACAGCAATAACAAAAATATTAAGTGGTTACCATGTGACAGGCAATGGACTAACTGTCCAGACCCCAAAGGAGCTCCTAGTAGTAATACAGATGTGTTTCCACAGGGAAGAAAAGCAATCATCAAACTATGACCTCACGTGCTAGGATAGAGGTGAAAATAAGTAAAATCTACATAACTACCTTTCTCTGGCCACCCCATATTCTACTCCTCACACGCCGCTTCCCCCAACCCACCAAAGAGCATAGGTTGATCATTTTGAGCCCTACCTGAGACTGGCGTTGTTTTTGTTTTTGTTTGTTGAATTCCTGGGTCCCACCTCTTTCACTGCATCATCCCAGAATCCCATGTTGGAGTTTTTAGTGTCAGCATTACTCCAGATACTACTGACTAGGTCAGATGCCCACTGGTTAGGGGGACCAGCATTTATAGAGCCCCAAACAGAATTCCCAAGGCTGGTGTGCAGGTTGGAATGCTGTTAAAGAAAAGGAGACAGATAATTACAGTTAACAATATTAAGAAGATAAAAAGGGAGTCCACAAAAGTTAGGGAAGATAACCTCTAACACCAGTCCCCACAGTGGCCGCTGAGGGAAACGAACCCACCGGATTATTCCGGGCTCTGCTGGGTTGCTGGTGCTGCTGCTGCTTCTGCATTTGCCGGGCTTCTTCCTGTTGTATCTCCAGAAGGGACTTTGCAGTACCTGCGGGTTTGCTGACATTCCCCCACCCTGAGAGTTTCTGCTGTTGCTGCTGTTGCTGCTGCTGGAGAGCTTTCATCAATTCCCTCTGCTGGCGCCTTTGCTGGAGGCACAGAAACAGAAGGTACCTCAGGATTCCGTTGTTTAAAACAATGTCCAGTATACTAAACGGAATGTGAATACACAGCAGCTATAGAAAACTAAACACCATGACAGGGTTAACTCCTCTACTGCAAATAAAGATGTAAACTGCCAGAAGTACTAAGAGGAGAATAAAAAGAAATTAAGAATCACTTCTTAAAAATTAAGTAGGGCTTTTGGTTAAGCATAAAAGCGAAATATATGTTTACTTCCAAAGCCCTACCAAAATGACAGAAAAAAATTTTTTTCTAAAGCATAAACCTTAAGGACAAAGAGAATAAAATAGACTTCAAAAGCTGGAAAGCAGGCAGATAAAGATAGCCAATATAACAGACACAGTAAGTTGAAACCTAAGTAAAGGAAGCTCAGAAACAGGCCAATTCACAGAGAAAGCTCAGGAATTAAAGGGAGGGGTATCTCACACAGAAGAAGACAGGCTGAAGGTCTGTAAAAAGCAGCACGGAGACCCTGGCGACCTCCCCAACCCAAAGCAGTTAACAGCTATCCCTCTCTCCCCAGCAGAAAATTAAAACTTTCCTTTTTAAAGAGGCTGAACCAGATTAGCGGATTAGTCTATAGGAAAGCTGACCCAGGACAAGCGAATACACCTACAGATACCAACAGATGGTGGGACTCCAACAGAACAGACCATTACAGAGAGCATTACAGCAAAGCCCAGCAAGGTGCTGTATATACCAGAACCTCCGAACAGCTTTTCTGTGCCTTATTCCTAAATATGAACGAATAGCCCAGGATCAACAAACACCTGACAGAGCTTCTAAGATGAAAGCCAAAGACCGAATCAAACAAACAAAATTCTGTGGAAACAGAAACAAGACAAGGGAAAATAGGAGCTAGCTTTTTAAAATGCTATCAGTAAGTAATATTTTTAGAGGTAAGATAGTGCAGTCAGTAAAACAAGAATAAGAGGCTATAAAAAGAAACACTCAGAGGAAGAACATACGGACTCAGAACTTCAAAATAAGAGAACATACATTAGAAGTTCAATAGAAGGACTGAAAGATAGGACTGAAGAAATACCCCATCAGAAAAGATAAAGAAGACAGAGATGGAAAGCGGGAGAGAAAATATGAGAAAACCAAAATCAGTCCAGGACGGCAACATGCAGATGACAAAAATTCGAGAAAAACAGAGCACCTGTGCAGCAAGCCAAGCACGTTCAGATCTGAACAGGTTACAGGGTCCTGGAGAGGACACCTCCAGGGAAAGAATGAAACAGAATTGTCATAGGTTTTCCCTATATGAGAAATATCTATGGAGTGGCATCTTATACCTTTTGAAGAGTGTAGGAAGACTTAACAGTTCAAAGAAAATTAATCAAATAAAAACACAAGGCAATTATTAACTTCTAACAGACAAAAATATGAACAAGAAAAGACCTGTGATTTCAACTCTGATGACCACTATTATTATTGTTAAGCAGAGACCAAAATTATTGGAACAATTTCTAGCCTTGAAGGAGGAAGATATACTCTGCTCTGCATGCAGTTGTTAACCTTTTAGAAAAGAGAGATGATTTCAGAGAAAGTTGTCTTTTTTTTTTTTTTTTTTAAGAGGGTGGGAAATAAGGTAATTTTTAAGGTGAAGCAACATTTTAACCTACTGGATGACGTCACGCACACTACATGGTAAACTTGTATAGACAATTCCCATGGCCTTCAGTGAACCACACCACCCAGACCAGAATGACAGCTTGCATTCGCGAACAAACTGACTGCTCTGTCTCAAATTATATCCGCATAAAGCACTTTCTTCGAGACTCTGCTACTTCATGCCACCTTCACCTTCATACTTCACCTCAGAGAGGCCTTCCCAGATAGCACTACCTAAAACTAGACAATCACTACCACCACCATACTATCCCCAACTCCCAACCCTCTCTCTATGCCCCTCCTCACTTTATTGTTCTTTCTGACACATATTGCCTTCTAGAACTCCATATTTTACTTAATTTTTATTGTCCATGTCCCCTCAACTACAGGTAAGCTTTATGAAGGCAGAGAACTTTGTCTGTTTTAGACTCAGCTATATCCCCATACTAAAACTGTAACTGAGTAGCAACTATGTGATGGATAGATGGATGGATGGGTGGGTGAATATGGCACCTAATGGCATGCTGAGCCAAACCATTTTACTTATTTTCTCTTTTCTGTCAAGAACTGTGTTCTGGGCTTCCCTGGTGGCGCAGTGGTTAAGAATCCGCCTGCCAATGCAGGGGACACGGGTTCGAGCCCTGGTCTGGGAAGATCCCACATGCCACGGAGCAACTAAGCCGGTGAGCCACAACTACTGAGCCTGCGCATCTGGAGCCTGTGCTCTGCAACGGGAGAGGCCGTGACAGTGATAGGCCCGCGCATCGCGATGATGAGTGGCCCCCGCTCGCCGCAACTGGAGAAAGCCCTCGCACAGAAACGAAGACCCAACACAGCCAAAAATAAATAAATAATTTAAAAAAAAAAAAAAAAAAAAGAACTGTGTTCTGCTGCCCGCCCCCCCAACCCCTTTCACTCTTTTGTATCCTTCCTATCCTAATGAGGAACTACAGGATATAGACTTACAGGCAGAGAGGCGTTATTTCTGTCATATTTTAAGTTTTTCTAGGTAGTCAGAAAACCCAGTACCCTTTAGGGAAAAAAGTATTCTGCATTCTAAGCATCAAATTTACAAAAGGATATCTGCACAAAACTCACCCCCAATTTTGAAACACCCAAGTAACTTTTATTTACGAGCTATTCTCTCAAGAGCTATGGTTAAAATGTTTAAGGTAACTGAACATTTATGTACCCAATCTTAATGTTATTCCTATGAGATCCTTCATACTTGCTAGAGACCATATTACAGGATAAAGAGTTGAATAACAAATATCCAATTCAGACACACAGCAGCTCTGACAATAATAGTTATCTTTAGTAGCCACTCATCCATGATGCACACTAGGTATTCTGAAACACTGATTGCCTAGATCACTCTTACTTTTTTTTTTTAAGTGTATGTATTATTTAAAATTTTTGTTTGTTTCTTTCTTTCTTTATTTATTTTTGGCTGTGTTGGGTCTTCGTTTCTGTGCGAGAGCTTTCTCTAGTTGTGGCAAGCGGGGGCCACTCTTCACCGTGTTGCACGGGCCTCTCACTATCGCAGCCTCTCTTGTTGCGGAGCACAGGCTCCAGTCGTGCAGGCTCAGTAGCTGTGGCTCACGGGCCTAGTGGCTCCGTGGCATGTGGGATCCTCCCAGACCAGGGCTCGAACCCGTGTCCCCTGCATCCGCAGGCAGATTCTCAACCACTGCGCCACCAGGGAAGCCCCACTGTTACTTTAAAAATTTACCTCCTCTCGAAGTTGCCGTTCTCGTTCCTCTTCTAGTTTTTGGATTTCAGCCAATGATAGCGTTGCCTGGGACTGACATGCTGTCGTATTGGACTGCTGGCCCCATGTTGAAGAAGAGGGAAGCTAACAAAAAAGGAAGGCAGAAGAGTTCGTGAGGAAACATGGACAGGAAACAAAGGGGCAATAACGCATTAGGTACAGCCAGAACATTCATGTTTCTTTCAACTCCATTTATAACACTCAATTCAAATTTCCTTCTTTAATCCTTTTACGTACTACTCTCCCAGTCAGTCTGCTTCTTTTACATAATTTTTTTGTCACAAGATTATTCTAAAACAACTTAAGTAATCAATACACTTTTATTTTTACCATTTTATTTTACCATAACACTTTTACCATTACGAAACTGCAAATTTGTTACACCTGGCATTGACATATACAATATACAACCATAAAGAGAAAGAAGTAAACAAAAGAATCACTAAGTTTTTAATCCAAGGAGGTAATAAAGGACAAGATATGCTACTTTCCAATGAAAGTAGCAAGGGCAAGATTTCTGAAGGGAGAGCTGAGGTGGGCAGCTGATGAAAGATGCCAGGCACAGTTTTCAGTGTCTTTCATGAAAGGGAGTTAACCAGGCTGTGCCTTCTAGTAGTGAGCACTAAGCTGGTTTTAATCAATAATTCTATTTTTCCTATGCCTTAAAAGTATCAACTAAAATAAAGTGTAAATATATGAGTCCTGAATACTTTAGTGTTCTCAAAAGCTTGATTATTTCTAGGGGAATCCCCTGGTCTTTCTGGGCCAGAAAAAAGATACACTCTAATTTTGAGACATCTTATGGCTCTTAAAAGCAACAAAAACCAAATCTAACCAGACTTAAAATATGTTTAATAAAACCAATACATGAGCACGGATGGATCAAAACAAAATACCAAACAGTCCCAAAAAAGAATGGCTCTTCAGTAGGAATCTCTAAAACTGGAACTGATGGGATAAGAGTAAAAACAGTTTAAACTGTCACTGATGTTACCAGACAGCTCTCCAAATGAGTACCCTCAACACTACCGAACATAATAGATCCTTTAACATTTTTTGCCCAACGATGGGTAGTAGCGGCATTTCTCTCAAAATGCACCTGTGCTAGGGTAGGAGAGGGGTACAGGAGGCAGCTAAGAGAGAAAGATGGGGGACTAAGTAGGCAAAGCTGAGCACAAATGAACTTTTTCTCCACAGGAAATGACACGTTTTGGAAAGCACTATCAAGATCAAACCTGGCAGCATCACCTGGAGGACCCATAAAAATGCAGATGCCCCGGCCCCACACTCAAGGAATCAGAAGACCCAAAGGTAAAGCCAACCAATTCGCATATTTTTGTAATTCTGATGCAGTCAGAACCAGCAACCACTGATGTTGTTGAAAATCTCAGTGGCTGTATCACCCCACCGTACCCAGAAACCAATCGCCAGTCCTCTCAGCAGAAACTCAGCCAGCATCAAGAACAGATTCACTGCCTCCTGAAATGGCCTATTCCTCTTTCAAGAACCTCTGAAATCCTCCTATATTTTGTGCCAAAGTATACGTCACTGTACTTTTTGCTCATGATTCATGAGTCTGCTCTCTGGAGTAATGCAGAACAAATCTAACTGTTTTTCACATGACAGACAAACGTCTGCAGATAGCTATCAATTTCCCTTAAGTCTTATTTGTACATAAGAAATAATACCCCATCACTCCATCAACATTGCCTCAGGGCATTTTCCAGTTCAACCAACATCCTGTACTGCCCACTCAGAGAACTGAAATTTGTCAATCACGCTTTTCAGAACAACTCTCTCCCAAGTCAGAAGCAAACAGTTGGGAATTTGGTACATTTTCTGCCCCCTGAATGTCTAATTATACTTTGCTGACTTAAAAAACCTTACTTTTTTTTTTTCCTGCCCTGACATTGCTACCTTACTTTTTCAACACTATTTTTGATAACATTTCTTTAAGAAAATCTGCTAAAACTCAATAAGAACGGAGAGTCTGCGGTACTTGCACCATGACCCACTCTCTCCCAACTCCTAGCTCAGCCAGACAGAAACACTACTTCGGATGAAGGCAGCAAAGAACACAGGCCTCCCTCTCTCGCCATTAGCTGACAGTCAGTGGGCTGGCTTCCCGGAAAGAGCGCAATATCAGCAGTTCTCATCCTGGCTCCCGCTACCTGTCGCAAAGGCTACGTTACGGACAAATACAGCTGAGAGGGGGGGTGGCTCCCTTCTTATGCCTAGCCCCGACTTATGGGATGGAAACTACACAGTGCTACAGAGACTACTAGGGCCCTGACTGCCACTTTGAAAGGCAGAGGTTCCACGCCACCAGGAGAGGCAAGCCAAGAAGACCTGAGGCTACTGCCCCTCCCCCAAGGCTCAATTCATAAAGCAGGCGCCACTGTTCCCAGCTCCAGAGCTGTGACACTGGGACTTCTGCCTTGAAGCAGAGGTGGGAGGAACAGATTGGAATAGAGAGAGCTCCAGACCTCTTCCCAAAGGAATTGACTTCATTTGCAACAGAGTGTGGAGAGTGAGGAGTTCAAGCCTAAGGGCACTGTCAAAAACAGCAGATGTTGCAATGAAAGGCAAGGGGTTAACTGGTAGATTCACTGGAGATACAGGCTAAACTGTACTCTGCTTCTTTGTCTCAGAGAACCAAGCTAGAAGAAGTCTGCCTAGGGTCAGAACAAATCTCAAATATAAACCTCAGCAAGTACCTCTTCAAAAGAGCCTGAGTTTGATTGGATCAGGCTTTTGGAACATTTTATGCCCGAGGGTTCTTCTGAGAATAGAGTAATCCAGTTAGCAACTAGTGGAGTTTAACAGCTAAATGTGGAACAAGACAGTCAAAGAGAGCCCAGCCCAAACGACTGTCAGCCCAGAGTAACTGTGAGCATACCCAATGCTGCATCCCCAGAGTAGCTGCAGCAGAGGCTTCACACTATTGGGGAGAGACGGGGAAGTTCACTAAATTAATCTAGCTAGCCACAAAACAAATAATAATAATGAGTGGGGGCGGAGGGAGGACCAGAACCCAGAATTGCTACAATGCATTAGCAAAAAAGTCTAGTTTCCAACAAAAAATTATGAGACATGTAGAAAAATTATGAGAAAGAATATCTATATACCAGGAAAAAAGCTGGCAATAGAAACTGCCTGTGACAGTGAGTGACCAGATGTCAGATTTAACAAAGACATCAAAGTCTTATAAATATGTTCAGAGAAGGAAACCATGCTTAAAGTAGTAAAAGTAGACATGTTAACAATGTCACATCAAATAAACAATATCAGTAAAGATACAGAGATTATTTTTTAAATAATCTATGAGATTAGAAAACGCTATGAGATTAGAAATCAATTACAGGGAAAAAAACATAAAAAACACAAACACAAGGAGGCTAAACAATACGTTACTAAATAACCAAGAGACCACTTAAGAAATCAAAGAGGAAATCAAAAAATAAGTAGAGACAAATTACAAAAAAAACACGATGATCTAAAACCTATGGGATGCAGCAAAAGCAGTTCTAAGAGGGAATTTTATAGCAATACAAGCCTACCTCAAGAAACAAGAAAAATCTCAAATCAACAATCTAACCTTACACCTAAAGGAACTAGAGAAAGAAGATCAAACAAAACCCAAAGTTAGCAGAAGGAAAGAAATCATAAACGTCAGAGCAGAAATAAATGAAATAGAAACAAAGAAAAAAATAGCAAAGATCAATAAAACTAAAAGCTGGTTCTTTTGAGAAGATAAACAAAATTGATAAACCATTAGCCAAACTCATCAAGAAAAAGAGGGAGAGTACTCAAATCAATAAAATTAGAAATGAAAAAGGAGAAGTTACAACAGACAATACAGAAATACAAAGCATCCTAAGAGACTACTACAGGCAACTCTATGCCAATAAAATGGACAACCTGAGAGAAATGGACAAATTCTTAGAAAGGTATAACCTTCCCAGACTGAACCAGGAAGAAACAGAAAATATGAACAGACCAATCACAAGTAAGGAAATTGAAACTGTGATTAAAAATCTTCCAACAGGGCTTCCCTGGTGGCTCAGTGGTTAAGAATCCGCCTGCCAATGCAGAGGACACGGGTTCGAGCCCTGGTCTGGGAAGATCCCACATGCCGCAGAGCAACTAAGCCCGTACGCCACAACTACTGAGCCCACGTGCCACAACTACTGAAGCCCACATGCCTAGAGCCCGTGCTCCACAACAAGAGAAGCCACTGCAATGAGAAGCCCATGCACCGCAACGAAGAGTAGCCCCCGCTCACCACAACTAGAGAAAGCCCGGGCGCAGCAACGAAGAACCAACACAGCCAAAAATAAATAAATAAAAATAAATTTATTAAAAAAAAAAAAATCTTCCAACAAACAAAAGTCCAGGACCAGATGAGTTCACAGGTGAATTCTATCAAACATTTAGAGAAGAGCTAACACCCATCCTTCTCAAACTCTTCCAAAAAATTGCAGAGGAAGGAACACTCCCAAACTCATTCTATGAGGCCACCATCACCCTGATACCAAAACCGGACAAAGATACTACGAAAAAAGAAAATTACCAGTATCACTGATGAATATAGATGCAAAAATCCTCAACAAAATACTAGCAAACAGAATCCAACAACACATTAAAAGGATCATACACCATGATCAAGTGGGATTTATCCCAGGGATGCAAGGGTTCTTCAATATATGCAAATCAATCAATGTGATACACCATATTAACAAACTGAAGAATAAAAAGCCTATGATCATCTCAATAGATGCAGAAAAAGCTTTTGACAAAATTCAACACCCACTTATGATAAAAACTCTCCAGAAAGTGGGCATAGAGGGAACCTACCTCAACATAATAAAGGCCATATACAACAAACCCACAGCAAGCATCATTCTCAATGGTGAAAAACTGAAAGCATTTCCTCTAAGATCAGGAACAAGACAAGGATGTCCACTCTCGCCACTATTATTCAACATAGTTTTCGAAGTCCTAGCCATGGCAATCAGAGAATAAAAAGAAATAAAAGGAATCCAAATCGGAAAAGAAGAAGTAAAACTGTCACTGTTTGCAGATGACATGATGCTATACACAGAGAATCCTAAAGATGCTACCAGAAAACTACTAGAGCTAATCAATGAATTTGGTAGACTAGAAGGATACAAACTTAATGCACAGAAATCTCTTGCATTCCTATATACTAATGATGAAAAATCTGAAAGAGAAATTAAGGAAACACTCCCATTTACCACTGCAACAAAAAGAATAAAATACCCAGGAATAAACCTACCTAGGGAGACAAAAGACCTGTATGCAGAAAACTATAAGACACTGATGAAAGAAATTAAAGATGACACAAACAAATGGAGAGATACACCATGTTCTTGGATTGGAAGAATCAATATTGTGATAATGACTATACTACCCAAAGCAATCTACAGATTCAGTGCAATCCCTATCAAATTACCAATGGCATTTTTTACAGAACTAGAACAAAAAAATCTTAAAGTTTGTATGGAGACACAGAAGACCCCGAAGAGCCAAAGCAGTCTTGAGGGAAAAAAATGGTGCTGGAGGAATCAGACTCCCTGACTTCAGGCTATACTACAAGGCTACAGTAATCAAGACAATATGGTACTGGCACAGAAACAGAAATATAGATCAATGGAACAGGAGAGAAAGCCCAGAGATAAACCCACGCACCTATGGTCAACTAACCTATGACAAAGGAAGCAAGGATATACAATGGAGAAAAGACAGTCTCTTCAATAAGTGGTGCTGGGAAAACTGGACAGCTACATGTAAAAGAATGGAATTAGAACACTCCCTAACACCATACACAAAGATAAACTCAAAATGGATTCGAGACCTAAATGTAAGACCGGACACTATAAAACTCTCAGAGGAAAACATAGGAGGAACACTCTTCGACATAAATCACAGCAAGATCTTTTTTGATCCACCTCCGAGAGTAATGGAAATAAAAACAAAAATAAACAAATGGGACCTAATGAAACTTAAAAGCTTTTGCAAAGCAAAGGAAACTACAAACAAGACGAAAAGACAACCCTCAGAATGGGAGAAAATATTTGCAAACGAATCAATGGACAAAGGATTAATCTCCAAAATATACAAACAGCTCATGCAGCTCAATATTAAAAAAACAAACAACCCAATCCAAAAATGGGCAGAAGACCTAAATAGACATTTCTCCAAAGAAGACATACAGATGGCCAAGAAGCACATGAAAAGCTGCTCAACATCGCTAATTATTAGAGAAATGCAAATCAAAACTACAATGAGGTATCACCTCACACCAGTTAGAATGGGCATCATCAGAAAATCTACAAACAACAAATGCTGGAGAGGGTGTGGAGCAAAGGGGACCCTCTTGCACTGTTGGTGGGAATGTAAATTGACACAGCCACTGTGGATAACAGTATGGAGGTTCCTTAAAAAACTAAAAATAGAATTATATGACCCAGCAATCCCACTACTGGGCATATACCCAGAGAAAAACCATAATTCAAAAAGACACATGCACCCCAATGTTCACTGCAGTACTATTTACAATAGCCAGGTCATGCAAGCAACCTAAATGCCCATCGACAGACAAATGGATAAAGAAGATGTGGTACATATATACAATGGAATATTACTCAGCCATAAAAAGGAACGATAGTGGGTCATTTGTAGGGACGTGGATGAATCTAGAGACTGTCATACAGAGTGAAGTAAATCAGAAAGAGAAAAACAGATATCGTATATTAACACATATATGTGGAACCTAGAAAAATGGTACAGATGAACCGGTTTGCAGGGTTGAAACTGAGACACAGATGTAGAGAACAAACGTGTGGACACCACGGGGGGAAAGCGGCCAGAGGGTGGGGTGGTGGTGTGATGAGTTGGGAGATTGGGATTGACATACATACACGAATATGTATAAAATGGATAACTAATAAGAACCTGCTGTATAAAAAAATAAAGTAAAATTCAAAAAAATAAAAAAACAAAAAAGAACCAAAAGGAAATTCTGGAGTTCAAAAATGTAATAACTGAAATGAAAAATCACTGCAGGAGCTCAAAAGTATATCTGAACTGGCAAAAGAATTTAGTGAACTTGAAGAGAGAGCAACAGAGATTATGCAATCCAAAGACCAGAGAAAAAACGAATAAAGAAAAATGGAGAGCCTTAGAGAAATGTGAGATACCACTGAGTGCACCAACATGTGCATAACGCAAGTATCAGAAGAAGAGGAAAGAGGAGCAGAAAAATTGTGACCTAAATCTCAAATTTATAGAAAAAACATTAATCTACATATCCAAGAAGCTTAACAAACTCCAAATAGGATAAACCCAAAGAGATCCACAAATAGACATTATCATGGTAAAAATGCTGAAAGCCAAAAACAAGGAGAAAATCTTGAAAGCAGCAATAAGGAGGAAAAACAAATTGTCACTTACTAGGGAATCCCAATAAAATCAACATCTGACTTCTCATCCGAAACAATGAAGGCCAGAAGGCAGTGGGATAAGATATTCAAAGTCTTCAAAAGACCAAAAATTGTCAACCAAGAATTCTATATTCAGTAAAGCTACTTTTCAAAAATGAAGGCGAAATAAAGACATTCCCAGGTAAAATTAGAAAGTTTGTTGCCAGCAGACTCACCTTACAAGAAATACTAAAGGAAGTTCTTCAGACTAAAAGCAAGTGACCCTAGAAAATAGTCTGAATCCGCATGAGAAAGCGAAGTGCACCAATAAAATTAATTATGTAATTATAAAAAACAGTAGTACATGTACATTTCTTCCTCTTTTAACTGATTTTAAAAGCAACTGTATAAAACAATGTATATATATTCTTGGACTTATAACATACAAAAATCTAATATGTCAAAAATGGCACAAAGGAGTTAAGTGAAAACAAAGCTGCATTAAGCTAATGACTCGATATGGTAACTTGAATCCACAGGTACAAATTAAGAGAAGCAGAAATGATAAATAAGGTTATATAACAAAAGCTATACGTACATACTTGCTCTCCTCTCAGCATCTTTAAGAGACAATATAATATAAAATAATAAATATAACATTTTATCATTGCATTTATAACATTTATAAGATGTGATACAACAAAAATACTACAAAAAGGAGAAAAAAGGAACAGAGCTTTAAGAGAGTAGCATATCTGTGTCAAACTGGAATTAAGTTAGAGTAAATCTGAAGTTGATCCTGGTAAGTTAAGATGTGTATGGTAAGCCCTAGATCAACCACTGAGAAAATAACACACAAAAAATATAGTGATGAAAATCATTAAGGATATTAAAATGTTACATTAGAAAATAATTTATTTAATGCAAAAAGAAGCAGTAAAAGAACAGAGAAACAGAAATGATGTAAAAAACAGAAAGTAAAATGGCAGATATAAATCCAACTATATCAATAATATCATTAAATGTGAATAGGTTAAAGAATCCAATAAAAAGGCAGAGATTATCACATTGGATAAAAAACTAAGATTGAACTATACTGTTTAAAAGAGACGAAATTTATATTCAAAGGTATAAACAGATCAAAAGTAAAAGAATAAACAAAGATTTATCAGGCAAACAGCAACCACAAGAGAGCTGGAATCACTATACCATTATCAGACAAAACATACTTTAAAACAAAAAAAATGTTAATAGAGATAAAGAGGAACATTTTATGATAATAAAAGGGTCAATCCAGCAGGAACATATATAACAATTATAAACATATATGCACCTAACAAGAGAGCACCAAAATACATGAAGCAAGAAATGGAAGAAATAGAAGGAGATATACACAATTCAACAGTAATACTTCAAGACTTCAATACTCCACTTTCAGTAAGAGGCAAAACAACTACAAGATCAATGAGGAACTAGAAGACTTGAACAACACTATAAACTGACTAGACCTAGTAAACATCTATTGAACACTCCACTCAACAAGAGTAGAGTATACGTTCTTCTCAAGTGAACATGGAACATTCTTTAGGATAGACCTAAAGAAGGTAAAACTTTATGCCAGAAATAAAACTTTATTCTAAGACATAAAACTAAACTTCAATAATTCATTTAAAAGAATAGAAATAATACAAAGTATGTTCTCTAATCACAACGGAACAAAATTAGAAATGAGTAAGAAATAAATTTTGGAAACTCTCAAATAAGTGAAACTAAAACACTCCTAAATAACCAATGGATCAAAGAAGAAATCAAAACTTACGAGTAGCAGCTAAAGCAATTTATAACTGCAAATGCCTAACTGAGAAGATAGATATCAAATGAATAAAAAACTAACCTTATACCCTGAGATACTAGAGAAAAAGAGCAAACTAAACTTACAGCAAGCAGAAGGCAAGAAATAATAAAGATTAAAGACGAAATTAGGGCTTCCCTGGTGGCGCAGTGGTTGAGAATCTGCCTGCTAATGCAGGGGACACGAGTTCGAGCCCTGGTCTGGGAAGATCCCACATGCCGCGGAGCAGCTGGGCCCATGAGCCACAATTACTGAGCCTGCGTGTCTGGAGCCTGTGCTCCGCAACAAGAGAGGCCGCGATAGTGAGAGGCCCGCGCACAGCGATGAAGAGTGGCTCCCACTTGCCACAACTAGAGAAAGCCCTCGCACAGAAACGAAGACCCAACGTAGCCATAAATTAAAAATAAATAAATAAATAAAAATTTTAAAAAAAGACGAAATTAATGAACTAGATAAGTGAAAAATAGAGAAAAATCAATGAAACCAAAAACCAGTTCTCTAAAAATATCAACAAAACTGACTTAATCTGATTGTCCCTAAGGAAAAAAACCCAACAGACTCAAATTACTACAATCAGAAATAAAAGAAGCACATCACTACTGATCTTACAGGAACAAAAAGAAATATAAAGGAATACTATGAACAAGTGCTTGCCAATCAATTAGATAACCTAGATGAAAAAGACAGATTTCTATAAAGATATAAACTAACCAAAACTAACTCAAGAAGAAACAGATGATCCAAACAGACCTATTAGAAGTAAAGACATGGAATTAGTAATCAAAAAACTATCCACAAATAAAAGCCCAAGCACAAATGGTTTCATCACCACTGAATTCTACCAAACATTTAACAAAGAATACAAATTCTTCACAAACTCTTCCAAAAAATTGGAGGGAACATTTCCCGACTCACTCTTCAAGGCCAGCATTACCCTGACACCAAAACCAAAGAAATCACAAGGGGAAAACAAACAAACACTACAGACAAATACCTCTTATGAACATGGACATAAAAATCCTCACCTCCTTTAGCCTAATGAAGGGCATCTACAAAAAACACACAGCTAACATTAAATTTAATGGTGAGAGACTGGATGTGCTCCCCCACATCATCCCAAGATCACAAATAAGACAAGAACATTCACACTTGCCATTTCTATTAAACACTGCACTGGGGTTCTAGCCAGGGCAATTAGGCAAGAAAAAGAAATAAAAGACTGGGGGAAAAAAGTAGTAAAACTACCTCTATTTGCAGATAACATGATCTTGTGTACAGAAAATCCTAATGAATCCACTAAGACACCATTAATTAACCAGTCCAGCAAGACTGCAGAATACAAGCTCAATATACAAAAATCAACTGTACATCTATACACTTGCAAAGAACAATCTGAAAATGAAATTTTGAAAATTCCATTTACAATAGCATCAGAAAGACAAAATACTTAAGAATAAATTTAACAAAAGAAGTACAAAAGTTATACTCTAAAAACTATAAAGCACTGAAAAGAAATTCAAGAAGATCTAAATAAATATAAAAACATCCCATGTTTATGGATTAGAAGACTTAATATTGTTAAGACGTCAAAACTCCCCAAACTGATCTACAGAGTTAATGCAATCCCTATCAGAATCCCAGTTGGCTTCTTTGTGAAAACTGACCAACTCATTCTAAAATTCATATGGAATTGAAACACAGGAGAGCCAAAACAATATGGAAAAAGAAGAACAAATTTGGAGGACTCACACTTTCTGATTTCAAACTTAACTACAAGGCAATAGTACTGTCAAAGCGGTGTGTTACTAGCATAGCGATCATACAGATCACCTGACTAGAATTCAGAGTGCAGAAATGAACCCACATGTCTAATTTTTAAGACGAGCACCACAGCCATTCAGTGGACAAAGAACAGTTTTTTCAACAAATGGTGCTAGGACAACCAGATAAATCACATGCAAAAGAATGAAGTCAAACCCTTACCTCACATAATTTACAAAAATTAACTCAAAATGGATCAAAGAGCTAAAACTACAAAGTCTTAGAAGAAAACATGGGATTCTGTAAAACTTTATGACCTCACATTTAGCAATTCTTAGATATGACAACAAAAGCACAAGCAACAACAACAACAAAAATAGATAATTTGGACTTCATCAAAATTTAAAACTTTTGTGCATCAAAGGACACTATCAAGGAGGTGAAAAAAAACAAATAATAGGAGAAAATATTTTTAAATCATTTGATACGGAATTTAAATATCGAACATATAAAGAACCCTTAAAAAACTCAGTAATAAAAAGACAACCCAGTTTAAAAATAGGCAAAGGAGGGCTTCCCTGGTGGCGCAGTGGTTAAGAATCCGCCTGCCAATGCAGGGGACAAGGGTTCAAGCCCTGGTCCAGGAAGTTCCCACATGCCGCGGAGCAACGAAGCCCATGCGCCGCAACTACTGAGCCTGCGCTCTAGAGCCTGCAAGCCACAACTACGGAAGCCCGTGTGCCTAGAGCCTGTGCTCCTCAACAAGAGAAGCCAACGCAATGAGAAGTCCATGCACTGCAACAAAGAGTAGCCCCCGCTCGCCGCAACTAGAGAAAGTACACACGCAGCAAGGAAGACCCAACACAGCCAAAAATAGATAAATAAAATAAATAAATAAATTTTAAAAAAAAATAGGCAAAGGATTTGAATAGACATTTCTTCAAAGAAGATATACAAATGGTCGATAAATACATAAAAAGATGCTCAACATCACAAGTCACCAGGGAAATGCAAACCAAAATCACAAGTTATCACTTCACACCTACTAGGATGGCTATAATCAAAAAGTCAGATAATACAGGTTGATGAGGATGTGGAGAAACTTGAACCCTCATACACTAAACGTAAAATGGTGCAGCCACTTTAGAAAACAGTCTGGCAGTTCCTCAAACCATTAAACACACTGTTATTATATGACCCAGGAATTCCACTTCTAAATATATATGTGTGTGTGTGTATGTGTGTGTGTGTGTGTGTGTGTGTGTGTGTGTGTGTGTATATCCACATAAAACTTGTACATGAATATTTATAGCAGCAGTAGTCATAAAAGCCAAAAGGTAGAAACAGCTCAAATGTCCATCAACTGATGAATGAACACACAGAATCTGGCATATCCACATAACGGAATATTATTCAGTTATAAAAAAGGGGGAAAAGTATTGATATGTGTTACAACACAAGTGAACCTTAAAACATTATGCTAGATGAAAGAAGCCAGTCACAAAAGACCACATATTATATGATTCCATTGATCTGAAATGTCTAGAAATAGGCAAGACAGAATAAAGACAGAAAGTAGATTAGTGGTTACTTAGCCCTAAGGTAGGGGAAAATAGGGGCTAGGGTGTGATAGTTAGAGGGTTTGGGGGGTGGTAATGAAAATGTTCTAAAATCTGTTGTGTTGATGGTTGCACCTATCTATAAATATGCTAAAAACCATTGAATTGTATACTTTAACTGATTCAATTGCATGGTATGTGAATTATATCTAAATAAAGCCGTCTTAAAAAGCTTTTTTCTCATGAGAGCCTTCAGCAATTCCTCATAACCATCTCGAGCTCTTTATCTTCAATCAGAATGCTTATCCATAAAATAGCTCTACAGTCTTCATGGGAGGATAGGAGGGCAAAACAAGACACACAAAAGACACAGAAGAGTTAGAGATCTGGAAGTTACCCCTGCCTTTGTCTTCTCTCTCACCCCCATATTCTGATCAGTCACCACATCCTGTGATGTAGGGCCTCTTAAGAAAGTCTTTTGACAGCCTTTTCAGGGCCCTGGAGCCATAGACACATGGGTTCTAATACAAGGCTGTGCTATCAACTCTCAGCTGGACCCAAGGCAAGCGACTTAGCTTCTTAACATTTCTCCTCTTTGGTAAAACACAGGTATTAATACCTAAGTTTTATAAGGGTGGTTGTGGAAAAAAAATGGAGAACTGTCAGTACGTGCCTGACACAAAGCAAGCACTCAGTTATTAGCAGTTTCTCCAACTCCTCCTTTCTAATCTTGCCACCACTAGGCTTAGATCAAACTTTTCTATTCCTTGCCTGGACAATTCCATCACCCTCTCTCAACTGGTCTACTGACCTCCAGTTTTGTTCAAGTCCATCTCCTATTTAGCTCTCAAAGTGACTTATTCCCTCCTGTAAATCTAGCAGTGTTATTTCCTAGCCGAAAATTCTTTTTACCACTCTAGGTCCTAATTCCTTAATAGAGTATATACAGCCCATGGTGATATGAACCCTGCCCACACTTATCTCATACCTCACTCTCCAGCAACTTCATTCTGCTCTCACAAACACCCTCTATTCCCCAAACTGTCTGTTTGACTTTTTTTTTTCTTTGAATTTAATTTTTCCCTCCCTTAACGACTCAGTGTAGAAGCTATCTTCTTTCAGGAAGCCTTCCCTAACTTCTCAGGTAGACAGTGGTTCTCACGTATTAGTGAGCATCAGAATCCCGGGAGGGCTTATTCAAACAAGACTGCTGGGTCCCATTCCTAAGAGGTTCTGATTCAGTACGTCTGGGGTAGGGCCCGAGAATGCACATTCCTAAGGAATTCCCAGGTGATCACACCCTGAGAATTACTGCTCCATGCCCCCTCTCTCACTACACCCAGCCCCCTGTCTTCTAATTTTCTGTTTATGTCTTTATTCCATGAGCTCCCTGCAGACAGGGGACACTAAGCCTTACGCCTAGCCATACACCCCGTGAGAAGTTCTGCAGACCCTACCATAAACCTGCTCCTCCTTCTCCGATTACTCAGAGTTCATCAATAGTCCCACTACTTTCCCAGTCACTGAAGGCTTACCATCTAAGAGCCATTCCAACTTCTGCCCTTGTCCCTCAGATCCAGAGAACCACTAAGTGTTGCTGATTGCTATTAGGCCAATTCTCATCCTCTGGCCCTACTCATTCTTACACCACCATCACACTCTCTTTACTGGTCTCCCAGTCTCACTTTCTACTTATTTCAAATAATGTTTTGAATCCTCCTAAAACAACACTTTGCACACATCACCTCAATCCAACTTTCAATAAACCCCCATAGTCAGCTATGTTTCAAGCCCTGTATGATGGTTCCTACTTACACGTCCAAATGTTTATGTTTCCTGCCCTCATAAGTCTATGAGCTCTCTGAGGACAGTTGCCTTGTCTCATTTATCTTTGTCTTAGCAGTGATGAAATGATACAGAGTAGGCACTCCAGTGTTTAAATTTATGAACCATACAGACTTACTTGGTTTTGCCTGCATCACTGCTCGTGTCCTACCCTCTTTTATTTATTCTTCCCTTGTTTAAATGCCTAACACAAAGTACAATGCATCGTATTGTTTCCTTGATCAAAAAACGAAGGTAGCAATATTTAACATAAAAAAAAGTACACTGTTTCACTGCTACTGCACTGCCAGCATCTACTTAACTAAAAAAAAAAAAAGCTAACAAGTAGCTCCTACGGATGGTCTGGTCTGGTCCAGCTGGTGTCTAGGCTTTACCTTCATCTGCGCCAGCTGCTGCTGCTGCTGTTGCTGCTGCAACCTCCGGAGAGCCTCTTGCTGCTGCTGCCTCTGGCGCATTAACTCCTTCTGCCGCTGGAGCTCCAGCTCTTTCCTCTTCCGTTCCTCCTCCTCGTGCCGGAGTCTGGCTGCCTCCTCTTCCATTCGCAGCCGGTTCTCCTCTAATCGACGCTGGGCTTCTTCTTCTTCCCGGGCCCATTTCGCAGCCTCCTCTTCCTTCCCAGAAGGAAAAGTAAATGATAATAAAATTTAACTGTGTTTAAAAAAAAAAATCTGAATCACTTTTCAAGGCTTCAGTCAGAGGCATGCTTACAGGATAATTATCATGTTTAATTTATTTGCTAATTTCTACATAAAAGGAATGTCACTTTGAACATCTATGGTAAGTGCTGATCTCTTAGAAATCACCACAAACTGCAGGCAAGTCTCTTGGAAACTGTTCCAACACTGAGGCAGAGACAGCTTTTCAGGGTGCTGAGCGCAAAGAGCTGTCAGGACCTGCAAGAATACGGATTACCAGGAAAGCCTCAGCCAGTTCCAGACCCAAAGCAACTTTACAAAACCACTTAATTCCATCCCAGGTTCTCACCCGTTTTGGCTCACAGGCCCCTTGGAAGGTCTCTCCTTGACCCATCCTCTACCCCTCTACTACTTTCTGCAGTACCTTGGCTCATTTTCCTTCTGCTTCCCTCCCTCAAAACCATTCCATGTGCCCCGTGGAATTTTCTTGGCCTTCCTCCATGCAGTCTGATTACTGCACCTGCAATGCTCTAGAGCTCAGCAGTCCCCAACCTTTTTGGCACCAGGGACCGTTTTCGTGGAAGATAATTTTTCCAAGGACTGGGGGTTGGGGTGGGGTGGTTTCGGGATGATTCAAGCTCATTACATTTATTGTGCACTTTATTTCTGTCATTATTATATCCACTCCACCTCAGATCATCAGGCATTAGATCCCGGGGGTTGGGGACCCCTGCCTAGCTTATCCAGACAGCACATTCCCCTCCATTTTCCAGAACTCAGGGCAGACACCAGCCACTCTACGAGTACTTCCCTAGCCTTCAGGAGGTAGACTTCCCCTCTGCCTTTTGATTATGCCCAACTACACCTTGTCCTCCTCTCTCTGTTTGCTCTTAGCCCATCTGTGGCAGCAACTGTTACTACCTATCCAGCAAAAATTCCTTTCAGGTTGCTTCTTTGCAGACAGAACCTCCTGTCATATCCGAGGTTTAAAATGCCAGATTTTGCTTTTTAAGCTTCCAGTGTAAACAGGGACAGCCATGTGATCTGATTTAGGCCAAAGGGATGCTTCCAGAAAAGATATTCTTCCCAGACAAAAGGAAAGAAGCATGAGAGAAGGGCCACTCCCTTTCTGGGTACAGGGTATGGTATGATATCCAAAACTCCTAACCATGAGGCAAAAAATGTGAACTCATAAGTCAATACACCGGGACTTCCCTGGTGGTCCAGTGGTTAAGAATCTGCCTTCCAATGCAGGGGATGCGGTTTCGATCCCTGGTCGGGGACCTAAGATCCCATGTGCCGCCGGCAACTAAACCTGCGAGCTGCAACTACTGAGCCCGTGCACCACAACTAGAGAGAAGCCCGCATGCCAGAACAAAGAGCCGGCGCACTGCAATGAAGATTCCACATGCCACAACTAAGACCCAATGCAGCCAAAAAAAAAAAAGGTCAACATACCAAGAAATGGTAGAGCAGAGCATGCACCATGAGGTGAAAAAGTCAACACACCAGGAGATGACAGAGGAGAAGCATGCAAGGGACCTGGATCCTTAATGATATCACTGAGTCACTGAAGTTCATGTTTAACTGCCTTATTTCCAAAGAACACCTTGATATGTGAGGCAATAACGTTATCTACTGTTTAAACCATTTTTAGGTGAATATTTTGATTTTTCAGCTGAAAGCATCCAAAATGTGGCATTTATTTCTTGTAAAATCATCACCTACATAGTCTGTGAGCTTCTTGAGTACAGAAACAATTTCTTAAAAAGTTTTGGACTCTACCAGCAAACAATCATAACAACTGGCATATGGTATATTAACAAAATCTATTAACTGTTAAATGAATAAACCAAAGAATCTAACCTGGAAGTTATCTACCTAACTCTAAAGAATTTAGATTTCTCAAAGAGTTTCAATCAAGAACTTAAGCAAAAGCAGGTAATCTCCAGCTTCGTGTCAATCCAACCAACAAACAAAAACCTACACCCCTAAGTGTGGACTGCTGTACATGGTGACTTCCTTCCAAAGAGTACAGTAAGGGGGAAAAAGAGTAACTTTACAGTGGAGACACCTGACAAGCACTACTGCAGCCAGATGATCAATGTCAACATCAATAACCATAAATCATGTTGGTAATATGTACCCTTGGTATGTGATGAAAATGATACTTAACTTCTGTGATCTTCTTCTGAAACACCCATAACTCCAGTCTGATTGTGAGAAAAACTTCAAACAAACTCCGATAGAGGGTTACCCTACAATAACCTGACCAGTATTCCTTAAAACTGCCAAAGGCATCAAAAACAAGGGAAGTCTGAGAAACCGTCACAGCCAAGAACAAGCTAAGGAGACATGACAACTAAATGCAATATTCTGGATAAGATCCTGGAACAGAAAAGGGACACTGGGGAAAAGCTGAAGAAATGTTAATAAACTATGGTCTTTAGTTAATAATAATAACAATAATAATACATCAATATTGATTTATTAATGTGTCAATATTGGTTTATTATAACAAATGTACCATACTAATGTAAAATAATAATAGGGGAAACCGCAGTATCATCCCAATTTTTCTGAAAATCTCCAACTGTTCTAAAAAGAAAATCTACTAATAAAACAAACCTACCTCTGTTCTTAAACACGAAAAGGAAACGCTTTAGGGGTTCCGGCTGCCTGGAACGGCAGGATGGCACGGTTACAACAGTGTCAGGTAACGGTCATCGCTGCCATCATCTTATGCATCACCTTATGCATATACTAAGCAGCAAGGAACTGTGCACTCTAAAAGTGTGAACTGCGGAGTGCCCTACGGCAAAAAGTTGTCAATCTCCAGATCTCACGTTTGGTTTTTTAAGAGCAGGTCTTCTTCAGTTTTTCTCTGGTGCCCTCGTTTTTTGTTTGTTTTGATTCCTTGACATTTTGTTCAGCTTTTATAATTACATGTGGGATGGTTATCACAAAAGTAGTAAGAGCCAGTTAGATCTCTTTTGGTAATTTGCAGCAACCTGAAAAAGTTTTAGATAGGCTCTCCTAATATCCTAATACTTTCTTAATCACTAATTCCTAGCTTCAAAGAAGCAATGAGAAGAGCAAACCATCTGATCACCTGCTTGCGTAACAATTCTTCCTGCTTCCGCCTTTCTTCCTCTTCTCTTCTCCTTTCCTCCAGTCTTCTCAGAGCTTCTTCTTGCTGCTGTCTTTCTTCCTCTTCTCGTTGTCGCCGTAATGCAATTTCCTGCTCCCTCTGGCGTCGCAGAGCCTCCTCCTAAATTAAAAAAAAAAAGTGTGTGTGAGTGTGTGCGCACGCGTGCGTGCATCTCCATTAATATATTACATCATAATTTGGAAAGAAATAGGCTATGTGCTGCTAAGATCCTGTTAACAGTATATATAAAAAGTATCTAACCAGGATCTAGGGCAAAAAGTATATATGTAAGCTGGGGAGTAGGTATATTAAGAGTTAAAATAATTTGTATTTGAAATATTAATAGTTTAATAGCACTACATGCAAAGTCCATCCTGGTTTCTACATTAGCTACATCATTTCCTGATTAACACTAAAAAGGACACAGGCTTTGGTTTCTCTGTTGCTACCATCAGTCCCTATTTTTTTAATCAAATGAGAACCTAAGGCATAGAGAAGTCAAACCAACATAGCCACCAAAAATGCCTGGTGAGGTAGAGAAGTTTTCCAGTCAAAAGTATTGAATAAAGCCATGTGTCTCAGAACATGTTCCCAGAACTAAAGTCCCATGGATATTAAATATACAGAAACGGGTCCCACTGTCAAAATAACTTAGGAAGAAATAACGAGCAACACAGAATTAAACAGATTTTTTACTGCAATACTTCTTAAGGTCCTTACATTGCTAATGTAGAGTGTGATTCTAAGAAATACTAGTAGTTCTAATCTAATCTCAGCATGGACATGGATGCCTTTTTTCAGAGTTCTTCTTAGGGCAAAAAACAAGAAGGAAATGTGAAGCAAAGGCTAGACACTGGGGCTGTTACAGAGTGGATTCTTTCAAATGGGATCTTAAAAAATCCCAGTAGAAAAATGGTCCAAGCACATAATAGAGAATTCCCAAAAAAGAAATACAAATGGCCACAAAACATGAAAAACATTCGGTGTCACTGGTTATAAATACTTAAGGACTTAATTACTTCTGAAATCTAACTCGTTTATAAAACCCCAGGAAATATGTAAAAGCAATCAATTCCAATGAGTTACTAGGACTGAAGAATATCCCTCCAGTGGGTGTTAGTGGATAACAGACATTTTTCCTAAAGGGAAGTGAGTCTCCTAAGATTCTAATCCCAATCCTGCTAACTCCCTGATGCCTTAGGGAAGCCTTCTCCGGGAGAACTATGACCTGTGAAATGAAGGGAGTGAGCAAGATATCCCCCAGGCCCTCCTTCAGCGCTAATCGTATGAGCAGAGTTCTCAGACATACCTGTTTCCTTCGGGCAAGCTCTTCTTCCTCTCGCCTTTTCCTTTCTTCCTCCTGCTGTCTCCGAAGAATTTCCTCCTGTTGTCTCCGGAGTTCTTCTTGCCTCTTTCGATCCTCCTCTTCCCGTTTTGCCCTCATTTCTGCCTCTCTTCTCTCCTGCTCTAGCTGTGGTTACACAAGGGTGCTCTTAGAAACTTGAGGCCAAGCACAGAACACTCCAACATCACTGACCAGTACTGTTAGGAGCTGGTCAGTGCAGACACTGGAAGGTGGAGACACTACCATTCACTCAGTTACGTGTAGTGCAGGTGGGTGATGAAAGCAGCTCTGTGAGAGCTCTAAGCTCTGCTATGTCATAGTAACCAGAAAGTTTTACGCTCTTCTAAGCTGGATGCACTCATCCCTACTTTTACCTGTCTCTTCGCTCCATACTACTACTGCACATCTCCTATATGTGGGAGAGTGGCCTGTGTTGAGAGTAACATCAGAATTCTCTTGGGATGGGCATTTCTTTGTTCATCCCTACAAAGGATTTTCTGATTGAAGATCTAACAATGTGTCTAACAAGGTTTCAACCGCAATGTTGTTGAAAAATTACAGAAATTCTTTAAAATCTGAAGACCAACCACTTAACTAACTCTATCATGTATAAT
The DNA here is from genome assembly GCF_028023285.1 of Balaenoptera ricei. NCBI lineage: Eukaryota > Metazoa > Chordata > Mammalia > Artiodactyla > Balaenopteridae > Balaenoptera > Balaenoptera ricei. The sequence continues at coordinate 114,785,969 of NC_082645.1, read as the reverse complement.
TCCCCAATACTAGTCAAATCCAGCCCCTAGTCTCCAGTCCTATTGCCACACATATAATTCAGGCCTTTACTTTCTCATCCACATTCCTAACAGTCTCTTACCTGGTTTCCCAACATCCTGTTTTGCCCAGAGTCCCCAGTTCAACATCCGACCTCCACCAAAAAAATCACTCCCAGGCTTACATTTAATACCATCCTTCACATTGAAAATAAATCCTAAGTCTTTAACGTGACACGGGCAAGGATCCTCCTGATTGGCCTGCCTCATCTTCTTTAACCTCTCTCATCATTTATTCCTCAGACACACCAGCTCTAGACTGGACCAAATTATTTAACTGTTTCCTGTGCCAGGATGTTCTCATACACTTCTAGCCTTTACAGGTCTTGTTTCCTCCAACTGCAGTTTAATTTTCACCTCCTTCTACTCTGTCAACCCAAAACCCTTCAACTGAGCTAAATCCTACTACCCTTCAAGTGAAATCAGCTCAGGTATTACCATCCATCCAAAGTGTCACCCAATTCCTGATCCCCACCTCTCCTGCTAGGTAGCTGGCCCACGTGCTTCCTTGTGTTACTTGCCTGTGTCATCATCTTCCCAACACCCTCAACACACACACACACACACACACAGACAAGAATGCACACTTTCATCATCTATGTGTTCCCAGCACAAAGCGTTATCTATGGAACAAGAACAAACTCAAGAATTGTTTGAATTATGGTCTGTCACTCATATGGAGACAGATCCTGACTCTGAACTCATTTCATATTCTGGGCACTCTAAGGATACTGTCACTACCTCGGGATAAGAATGCACTAAACATAAAATAGGAACAAGATTCTCTCGGAGGCATGAGAACCCAGAAATCATTTCAGTAACACTAGGTGTTCACAGACAACCTCTTCTGACAAGTACTAAAACCAAAATTCAAGATTCCTAGCTCCTCCAGAAGATGTGAATAGAACACAGAATGTAATATTAATGTTGAGGTTTTCAGCTGTATGTCTTAGGCACTAAGAAGCGTAAACAAACACCACCATAAAGATTCAATGTGGGAACTCAAGCCTCAGATCAAGGGTCTTATAATAAGCTATGCAGCGGATATTTTCTTATGATCTTGTAACAAGCATTTATAACATGAATAACATACCACCGTGATCATTAATGTGGCGACAAACCAATTTTAATTGATTTAATTTAAACTTGTTACTTTAAATTGTTGTGAGGTCTTTTTGGGGAGAAGGCGGCACAATAATGACAGAGTATGAATGTGCTTATACCAGCTACATAGCCGTGAACTAAAAGGAAAAATGTTTAAGTAGCTAGAGAAATAGAGACATCAATAAACAAACGTCTATGACCTGCAGTTGGAAAGCATGCACTGCTATGGAGGAATGAGTTTCAGACCTTTGCAGCTTTGGCCTTCTCCATCTGCTGAAGCTGTTCAAGGGCAGGTCCTGGAGTTGTGGTGTCAAGGGGAAGATCCCATACACTACCACCTTCCCAAACTATAAGACATGAGGGGAAAAAAGTGAGGGATATCAGACTTTATATACATGGCTAAATGTCCAGAAGAATAATGAAAAAAGCTGTTTCCCTGACCCTGAATGAGCTCCATCACCTATATCTGTTCTGCTTCTCAGAAGACTGAACTGGGCTTCCCTGGTGGCGCAGTGGTTGAGAATCTGCCTGCCAATGCAGGGGACACGGGTTCAAGCCCTGGTCTGGGAAGATCCCACATGCCGCGGAGCAACTAGGCCCGTGAGCCACAACTACTGAGCCTGCGCGTCTGGAGCCTGTGCTCCGCAACGAGAGGCCGCGATAGTGAAGAGGTCCGCGCACCGCGATGCAGAGTGGCCCCCACTTGCCGCAACTAGAGAAAGCCCTCACGCAGAAACGAAGACCCAACACAGCCAAAAAAAAAAAAAAAAACAAACAAAAAATGCCCTACCTGCCCCTTCATTAAAAAAAAAAAAAAAAAAAGAAGACTGAACTACCAGTGGGCTCTAGTTTATATCAGTACCCTTCAACACATCTAGAAGAAAGTACCAGGCATTTATTGGGAACTAATTTCATCCTCAAAAAAACCCGTATCTGTTCATATCCCCATTTTTACAGATGAACAAGCTAATAAGGGTCAGAGGTAGTTTTGTAACATTCCCAAGGACACATGGCAACCACATGGCCATGCCAGGATTTAAATCCCAGTGTATATAGATCCCAAAGCCAACAGTATTTCCAGTAGCCACACAACTTGTTACTGCATACGAAGTGGAGAGTGGGGTTAAGAGAGGTATGGCTGTAGAACTAGAGAGAACTCAGTGGTTGCACAATATTGTGAATGTATTAAATGCCACTAAATTGTTCATCTTAAAATGGTTAACTTTATGTATGAATTGCATTTCAATGAGAGAGAGAGAGAGAGAGAGAGAAGTACAGCTGGAGCTGGGAGTACTCTGGAAAGGCTAGGCAGGTCTCACAAATGACACTGGGCCCTGCTGACCTGAAAGGCAGCACAGGGTCTGATATCAAAGTAAATGAACAGATAAAGGCTTCTGAGCCTGTTTTCCTATTGCCTGTAAGGTTTGCTGACACCACTTTTCAGCATTCTCTATTTCCTACATTCCTATTATAGTCTATTTATGGACTATAAATTATTGTCTGCATAAAACCAATGGACTGTTTGTAAAGGACCTTAATTGCATACCTGAAGAGAGAAAATGTTTAATAAGGTATTCATAGTTTTTTAAAAAGTGAAGACTATTTTAACATCCTAACAACTATAAATGACTCCCAAGAAAAAATAAGGTACATACAGCATGGGAAGTTGAGTTGATAAGAGACAATAATCAGTCCTTCTCCTGCCATAATCCCCAGGGTCAATGTCAGCAAGAGAACTATGACATGAATGGCTCAATGGCTCAAAGAAAACTCCATCAGTGCCCATGGTCTTTACCTATTGTAAGGACTATCCATGGTTCAAACTACCCATACCTCTGCATGGATCAGACCTTAAGAAACAGAAGCGCTGCACCAATATCAAAATGTTTCCAAAACCCCAGCCCTAAATTTTCCAATTTGATGCAAAAAGATGAGCGAATGAGGTAAGGGTAGCCTTTTCTATTCCCCAAATTTCTGGGTACCTGCAGTGTTAAACTACTCATCAACCCTCGACTCAAAAGAATACATCATCATTACTTATGTTTTTAACTTACGCTTTTTCTCACTCTGGTGAAGAGAATAAGAACAATTCAAAAGACTTTTCTACAGTGGTTAGAACAACATAAAAAAAGAGAGGCTGACTCAAGTTCAAGAAATCTATCTACTAAGTAATTTCTAGCAACTCCTTAACAGCTATTTTCAATAGCTGGGGTCTATTTAAAACAAAACAAAACAAAACAAAACAAAAAACTCACTTTTTATTAATATTCAATACAAAACATGTCGAAAAACTGATATATTTTTAAAAAACTGAATTATAAAAGTTATACGAGTCTAAATCCTTTAGGAGCTATCTTAAAGGCCAATCTAAGGTTTTACCTGTAGGCTGTGAGGTTGTTGGCTGGAGTTCCCAGATAGAACCAGTATCTGGCACTGACACAGACCTAGTTACTGAGGGAATGACGTTCTGATCAGATATTCTGCAAAAGGGAAATTAGAAAATTAACTTGTTCTTGTCATCCACGAAAATAAAGAGATATTTCCAGATTATCTGTAGGTTTCTGAGGTTATTTGGCCAGAAAACTTCATTGTTTTAACTAAAACATAACACTACCAAAACATTTAGGAAAGGAAAAAGGATAGAGGCAAGGTAATCACACTTCTGGACCTTCAAGGTATTAGCAAATTTTGATTTCCAAATAATGGATATGCCTACTGTCTTTAAAAAATCCAGAATATCTCAATAAGAGTCACAGAGGCAGCATGTTATATCATGAAAAAACTCACAGACCTTAAGTCAAAAGGTCTGCGTTTTAATTCTGTCTCTGAAGTGTTCTGTGTATTATGTCAACCAAGTCCTTTAGCCGCTCTGAGTCCCAGTTTGCCCATCTTTAAAATGGAGACCTGAACACCTAACCTGCCTACCTGCAAAATGGGTTAGGGCTCAAAAGAGAAATATAAAAGGTTCTGGTTAAACTAGACAGTAAAGTTTTTTAACAGCAGTGACTGACACCTCTGCAGGAGGCGTGCAGGAGACCTACCACCTTGCCCATCTCGTAGGAGACAAAACACATACTACCCTGAATGTTAACTTGAAACAGCAGGAATTTAAGACTTTTTGCATAATTTCCTTTTCCTTAGACCTACCTTAATGGCTTTTGGGTCTGGAAAATTATAACCCTGTGTGGCATTGTTAATATCTTTCTTGAGACATCACAGGTAAAAATGAGATTAAATTTCTCGACTACATTTTTTTGTTGTTGCTGATTCCATGAGCCTACACTGCTTTTCAAGCATTCTTAGTATTCTTTGGTTATTATTCAAAATTTATCCTCTGAGTATAAAGACCAAATAAATGCTTTACTTAATTATTATTATTTTTAAAAACTATATTCTATTTTTACACACAACACAAAAAAAATTTCCTTTCCTCTCTTTCTTTAAAACATACACACACAATGTGACACATCATGGAAACGACCACCAACCTCATCTTCAGTGCCTGGAACTGCTGGAGAAGAAGTGCCAACTGTTGCTGCTGCTGGGAAGACAGTGCTGCTTTCTGTTGCTGAGCCAGAACTTGTGCATATTGTTGTCTTCAAAAAGTAAAATACAGTATAACCTGTCTATCCACATTTAGTTCACTTTACTGAGACATTAAAACACAAAGTTCAGGCCCCCCCAACAAAAAACACCATTAGAAATAGCTATCAAATATATTTTATACAAATAGTTCTGTAGTTTATTCTAGAAAGAACTGAACTAATAGATGGCATGTTTCTGAGTGAAAAGAGAACAGAAAAAAAAAAAAAAAATTAATGAAATGCCCAAAACTGGAAAGTTCCCTTAAGATGATAGTAGCCTTTTATCAGAAAACAAGTAAGAAATAAAACAGATTCAAACTAACAGCTATTTCCACATGAAGAACTCTTTGCAAAAATAAAATCACTTGTATAAAAATCCTCAAATTTATATGTTTCAGCTTGGAAAATTTTAGGTAAGATTTTTTTTCACTAGATCAGAGGTGGACAATTTTTTTTCTGTAAAGAGCCAGACAGTAAATATTTTGGGCTTTGCAGGACATTCACAACTACTCAATTCCGCCTCTGTAGTGCAAAAGTGGCCATAGATAATACACAAATGGGTATGACTCTGTTCCAATAAAACTCTGCTTATGAAAACAGGTAGCCAGCCAGTTTGCCAACCTCTGCACCAGATGATAGCAAATCTTACTTCTTCTATGAAAGGGACCCATAACCTAAGTGACTCTACCATCATTCCATACCACTACTAATAGCATAAACTTTTACTTCTCTCCTGCCCCCTCATCTGTTTTTTCTCTGCAGCATTCAAAGTTGACCCATTTAGAAGACACTTAGTTCTTAAAATGTTTGTTGATTCTTGCTTTAGGAGCTAAAGATCTTGCAAAATTATAGTTATGTGTCATCTTCTACAAACTTCTGGTATTTAAGAAACAAGGTAAGACCAAACTTAGAATGTATAGTGGTAACATGCCACTAGCTGGATTTGATGACTGAAGTATCCTATTTAGTTTTCTGCTGTAAATGGTGAAATTTGGGAGCAGATTATATCTAAAGGCCCTTTTGGTGCTGCAGTACGCCCAACCGCATTACTGCTCTTACTGTATTAAGAACTGCTGATACTGGAGGTGCTGCATCTGGTATAAGGCTGTGAGTTCCTGCTGCCTGGTCAGTCGTTCCTGGTCCAACTCTCCCTGGGAGTAAAGGGGTGAAGGAAAGAAATACCACTGAATAAACTGAAAGAGCCTAAAAGCAATTTAGTACTTATATCTGAAAGGAAAATGAATCCTAGACCTTCACATCCCGCCCCACCTTTATACCCCAAACCCAAAACACCTATTAAAAAAAAAATCAGGCATCTTAGAAACTAGTGCCATCTAGCGGAAGAAGGTGGTGTCAGCATTATAAGAGATTCCCTAAGGTGAGAAAGGTTCCTTATTTAGCTGCTGTTCTCCCCTCCTGCCCTTGAAGCTGAATGTTGTACTGCACTTCAGAGTTATTAGTGTAACTAAAAAAATGTATAATTCTCCCAATCTTAAAAGTGATTTATAAATTTGGAGATTATGGAGAAATTAGAGAAGTAGGACAAAACAGAAAGGAGTAAAATTAAATCTTATGGTAGGATTTTATAATGACACATAACAATTACAGGGAGGTAGTGTATAAGTATGTCTTCTTAAAGGGGATGAGAAATTTAAAATTAAATGGAATATAAAAGAGCTCTGAAAACTGTTTAACTCTCTATCCAAAAATTATGTGTTTCTATTGCTATTAATACACCATGAGTTTAAAAATAAGCTGTGCTTGGGACTCCCCTGGTGGTCCAGTGGTAAAGAATCTGCCTTCCAATGCAGGGGACATGGGTTCGATCCCTGGTCGGGGAAGATCCCACATGCCGCGGAGCAACTAAGCCCGCGCGCCACAACTACTCAGCTCGCGCACCTCAACGAGAGAGCCCGCATTCCGCAAACTACAGAGCCCACGTGCCCTGGAGCCCGCAACAACTAGAGAGAAGCCCACATGCCTCACTGAAGATCCCGCACACTGCAGCTAAGACCCAACACAGCCAAAAAAAAAAAAAAAATTTTAAAATAAGCTGTAGTAAAACCCTGTTTTTTAGCTTATATGTCAAATAACACGGCTGGAATTTATATATTGGAAAGCTAATAGTGGAAGAAAAATGAAAAGTGAAGTAAAGATAGTAGAAATAAAAGCATAAGGGTGACATAGACTAAATTTAGACAAATCATTAGTGAACAGTTTATATCCTTACTGCACACTGATTATAGTTTGGAAAAAAACATTTGATATATGATTTCTTGGGATGAGGTTCATCTGAAATTCAAGGACATTCTTCTTTCTTATTAAATATTCATGGATAGAAGCTACACTAGGTTAGTCTAAAATTAACTTAAGGGCAAAGGCAATACCTGACAGGAAGCAGAGCTTCCCATGGATTTTCCCCTTAAGTGGGTCTGACTGAGGCTCAGACCCTAAAATTGGAAGTCAGGAAATGGATTAGAGCAAGCATGCCAAGCTCCAAGTGATGAGCTTTCAGCGCTGAAACATGCAAGATAAAAACCCATCCCAATTTCTGAGCAGGTGGTAAAAATACAATTTATATACAGTAATATACAATATAATTTTTCTTTGGATTTACAACAGAAATGTCAGGAATAATTCTCCTCACCTAGGAATTTTAATTGCTCTCCAAACTATACGAGGTCTCAACCCATCAGTGGATTGTGAAATCAATTACTGGATTGTGAAATCAATTACTGGATTGTGAAATCAATTACTAGGTCAAGATCAACATTTACATATTGGAAAAAAAAAGAAAAGAAATGGAAAGAAAATATGTACATGGCACCAAATGTTTTGTGAAACTTGTTTCAGATATACCTGCACATTAATAAGTGTACAGAGTAGTGACATAAAAATCTTTTTTTTTTTTTTTTTTCCTATGGGCTGTGGTCATAAGTTCGATAGCCATTGTTCTCACTTATGAACTCTCTTGGCTACAGATGTTGTGACTGACTTATTCATCTTCGTCGCATAAGAACCTAACACAGCCCTGGCACAGATCTTCAATATATAATTGGTGAGTAAATCAATGGATATTACTGTAGAAATCCAGTGTTCACACTAAAGGTTTTTGACTATGGCCACTTTTGACTATGGCCAGCAACCAGACACTGCAACCTGGAGAAGCAAAAGAGAGGCACAGATCCAAAGTCCCCCCAAAAGGAACTAAACAGGGAGAGCCCCAAGAGCAGCTGCAAAAAAAGACTTCCCCTTCAAAGGCACTCCAGGGTCAGCATACTAGAAGGGTTACGTTATGATCTAATTTTTAGTTAAAATATCAGTAACTAATGTTAAAAAAATAAAAAAGTCTTCAAAATATTCTGAAGCAATGGAATTTTATCTTAGTAACATTTGCTTTAAGGCAAAACTCAAATTTAAGAACTCCAGAAGTCAGAAAGCAAGAGGCAAATAAATGGAGAGGAGAATGTGCATTCTAACTAGAGGCAACAAGAAACTCTAAGTCAATTGTGCCGAAGCACAGCAGATAAAGGTAAAAGCTCTGAAATGAACTTAGAAAGGTAAGGAGCCAGAACATGCATGACCTGGTAGGGAGGCCAGGATAAGATGTTCTTCTTTCAACACCTGCTGGAAAGCTACTGCAGGGTTCTGTTTCTTGAGAGAGAGAGAGAGAGAAAGAAAGAGATGGGGGGGGGGGGGGGGGGCGGGAGAGAGAGAGAGAGAGAGAGTGTGTGTGTGTGTGTGTGTGTGTGTGTGTGCGAGAGAGAGAGAGAGGGAGGGAGAGAGAGAGAAAAGGATGGGCACAGTATTTGAGTTTTGAAAAGATCATTATAGCTAGGTATGTAGTCTCTGACTCAGACTTCCCATTGCCATTTCAGTTAATTACTTTCAAGGAACTAGTTTCTTCTTCATTAGATGTAACATCTGGATTGCGTTTACAAAGAGAAGCAAGTGCTTCTGTGTCCACTATGTGTTCTGGGTGAAGCGTAAGGTACTTACCATATGAGGAGGGGGAGCTGGTCCAGGAGAGAAAGGAACCCTTCCCCACATTTTCATGATATCACCAAGAGGTTGGAAGCTTTCATCACATGCTCTCTTCACCAACAAAGACATAGTGAAATAGCCCGCCTGAAACCATTCCGCCATCTCCTGATTATTGAAGGGACCTACAATAGCATTAATTAAACAGAAAAGCAATAAGAATCCTTTCAAGCTAAAGAGGAAAAATATATTTCCGGGGTCTGATCCTCACCCAGAGGTAACAATTTATTTCAGGTGGCACCTATCAAATATCTTGTATAATATCTTAATTTATCACAAAAAGTGGTGAACAGGACTCAAACTAATAAAATACTACAGAAACAATTTAGAAATAAGCCTATGTCTACACATCCCAATTTCTCAGCAGTGTTTTAATTATTTTAAGGAGCATAATTGTCTCCAACTCAATCTCTAAAGTTCATTTGTCAGAAAAGCATAACACTAAAAAGAGTTAGTGTTTGTTAGACTTTGTAGCACTTAGGCATAGAGAAATAAATATGCAGGGCTGAATATGCTCTTCTCTAATTTTCATTTTCTGTTAGAGTTTACTGGAGGTTAGGCAAAATATAAACAATAATGAATTAAATTAAGAAAAATTACAATTTATTTATCTAGGGTAAGATTAAATCTGGCCTTGGTAAGGGAAAAAAAAAACTAACATTCTCTAGATGTTTTACAATAAGAAATAACCGAATATTTTATACATAAAATTAACAAACTCACTATCAATAACCATTGATTCAGCAACTATTTACTGAACACCAGTCACATAGGTCCAGGCAGGAAGATACAGCAGTAAACAAAACCAAGCCCTCGAACTTCCACCTCTGGGATGGTGGAGTAGATGTACTTCTCCCTGCTCCTCCTGCCAAATACAACTAAAAACCCTGGACATTACATATAAAACAAACAAACAAAAGGACTCCTAAAGGTAGAGAGAAGGCAGCAGACTGACTAGAGGCCTTGGAGCCTGAGGAACCAGCTGGTGGTGAATTCCCTGGGTTTTCATTTTACCTCACACTTCCCAAATTTGGAGCTGAAGAAGCGAGCAACAAGAAACATGGCCCAATGTATACAATTGAAAACATGACCCAATTATAGGCTATCTACAAGAAAGTCACTTAAAATATAACAATATAGGCAGGTATAAAATGAAAGGATAGAAAAAGATATATCAAACAAACATTAATCAAAAGAAAGCTGAAATGGTTATATTAGTATTTAATAAAGTAGGCTTCAGAGCAAAGAAAATTACCAGAGACAGAGAGGGACATTATATAATAATAAAGGGTCAATCCACCAAAATGTATGCACCAAACAACAAAACTGTGAAATATGTGAAGCAAAATCTGATAGCTGAAAAGAGACACAGAACAGATCCACAAGTAAAGTTGAAGAGTTCAATAACTGATAGAACAACTAGATAGATAATCAGAAAGACTACAGAATTCAATACCACATCAACCAGTAAGATCTAATTGACATTTACAGAACACTCCAAAGACAGCAAAATACACATTCTTTTCAAGTACCCACAGAACATACAGCAAAACAGACTATATTCTGGACCGTGAATAAATCTCAACAGATTTTTAAAAACTGAAATCGTATACAGTGTGTTCTTTGACAACAACAAAATCAAACCAGAAATCATACACAGAAAGTTAGAAAATCTCTAAACACTTGGAAACTAAACTACACACTTCTAAATACTACATAGGTAAAAGTAGAAGTCTCAAAGATAAATTTTTTTTAAAATACACTCAATGAAAATACATATAGCAAAATTTGTGGTATGCAGTTAAATAAGCTCTGAGAGAGTCATGTATAGTATTAAATGCTTACATCAGAAAAAAGTCTCAAATCAATAATATAAGCACCCACCTCAAGAATCTAGAAAAACAGCAAAATAAACCCTAAGATGCAGGAGGAAAGAAATAATACAGATAAGAGCAGAAATCAATGAAATTAAAAACAAAAACAACAGTGGAAAAAATCAATAAAAGCTGATTCTTTGAAAGGATCAGTAAAATTAACAAATCTTTAGCATGACTTACAAAGAGAAAAAGAGAAATGAACAAATTACCAATATCAAGAATGAAACTGGGGATTATCACTACAGAAACTGCAGACATTAAAAAGATAATAAGGGAACACTTTTATCAAAAAGATAATAAGGGAATAAAGAAGGGAATACTCTACACACATAAATTTAGATGAAATGGACCAATTCATCAAAAAACACAAACTACCACAATTCATTCATTACTATGTAATAGACAATTTAAATAGTCCTGTAACTATTAAGGATATTGAATTTGTAACTTTTAAATTCCAAAAAAGAAGTCTCCACCTGGAGAATTCTACCAAACATTTAAAGAATTAACACCCTGTGGCAAATGTATGGATGTTTCTCAAAAAACTAAAAACAGAACTACCATGTAACCTAGCAACTCCATTCCTGGGTATATACATCAAAAAACAAAACAAAACAAAAACAAAAACACTAATTTGAAACACGCTTCCTTATGTTTACAGAAGCATTATGTACAGTCGCCAAGATATGGAAGCAAACTAAGTGTCCATCAACACTTAGAATAAATGGATAAAGACAATGTGGTATATACATATATAATGGAATGCTACTCAGCCATAAAAAAAAGAATGACATTTTGCCATTTGCAACAACGTGGATGGACTGGTGAAATAAATCAAAGAAAGACAAATACTGTATGATATCGCTTACATGTGGAATCTAAAAAATATAACAAACTAGTAAATATAACCACAAAGAAACAGACTCACAGACATAGAGGACAAATTAGTCGTTACCAGTGGGAAGAGGGAAGGGGAGAGGGGCAACATAGGGGTAGGTAAGAGGTAAAAACTATTAAAAAAAAACCACACACACACACAAAGAATTAACACCAATTCTAAACAATCTTTTCCATAAAATAGAAGGGGAGGAAATTATTGACAGTTCATTTTATGAAGCCAATATTACCCTGATACCAAAACCAGACAATGAGAATACCAAAAAAAAACCCCCAAAAAACTACAAAATATCCTTTAGGAACAGAGACACAAAAATCCTTAACAATATATTACTGAGTAAGATTCAGCAATATATAAAAAGAATTACACAGCATGACCAAATGGAGCTTATTCCAAGGATGCAAATCTGGTTCAAAATTCAAAAACCAGTCAATGTAATCAACCATATTTAACTGGTTAAAGAAAAATCACATGATCATATAAACAGATGCTGAAAAGGCATTTGACAAAATCCAATATCCGATCATGATAAAAGCTCTCAAAATAAAGGTTACTTCCTTAACTTGATAAACAGTACCTACAAAAACTCAACAGCTAACATTACCACTTAATTATTATTAAAGTTTCCCCTAAGATAGGAAAGTAGGATAAACAAAGCAAGTATGTCAGCTCTCACCCCTCTTATTCAACAGTGTTGGTACATACAGTAAGGCAACAAAAGGAAATAAGAGGCATACATATTGGAAATGAAAAAAGAAAACTGTCCCTATTTGCAGATGACAATAATAATGTCTACACAGAAAAGCCTATGGACTCTAATGAAACAACTCCTAGAACTAATAAGTGAGCTCAGCAATGTCACAGAATAGACAAACATCTAAAATTCAATTCTATATAGTAGCAGTGAACAGATACTGAAATATAAAATACACAATTGCTCAAAAAAATCATATACTTAGGTATACATTCAACAAAACATGTAAAGAATCTTTGTTGAAAACCACACAGTGCTGATGAAAGAAATCAAAGATCTAAATAAACTGAGAGACATACTATGTTCACGGATGGGAAGACTCAATATGGTAAAGATGTCAATTCTTTTCAAAATGAAATAGAGGGGGCTTCCCTGGTGGCACAGTGGTTAAGAATCCACCTGCCAATGCAGGCGACACGGGTTCGAGCCCTAGTCCGGGAAGATCCCACATGCCGCAGAGCAACTAAGCCCGTGTGCCACAACTACTGAGCCTGCGCGCCTAGAGCCCGTGCTCCGCAACACAAGAAGCCACCGCAATGAGAAGCCTGCACACTGCAACAAAGAGTAGCCCACGCTCACCACAACTAGAGAAAAGCCTGCACGCACCAACAAAGACCCAGTACAGCCAAAAATAAAATAAATTTTTAAAAAAATGATATAGAGGTTTAACATAATCCCTATTAAAATCTCAGCAAGATTTTTGGTAAATATAGACAGGATTATTCAAAAACTTATATGGAAAAGCAAACTAGAAAAACTAAATGCTCTTTTGATAAGAGGAATCAGTCTACCCAATTTCAGGACTTACTCTATAGCTACAGTAACCAAGACTACATAGTACTGGCTGGAGGGACAGACACAACGATCAAATAAAGAACCCAGGGAATTTCCTGGCAGTCCAGTGGTTAGGGTTCTGCTCTTCCACTGCAGTGGGCATGGGTGCAATCCCTGGTCGGAGAACTAAGATCCCATAAGCTGTGCAGTGTGGCCACAAAAAACACAAAGAAAAGAAGAAGAACCCAGAAATCGACCAACACAAATATGCTCAACTAAACTTTGACAAAAGTATAAAAACAATTCAGGAGAGGAAAGACAGACTTTTCAACAAAAGGTCCCAGAACAACTGGACATCCATAGGCAAAAAAAATAAACCTTGACCTAAGTCCCATACCTTATATAAAAATTAACTCAAAATGGAACACCAACTTAAGTGTAAAACATAAAGCTATATATTTTTTTGGGAAAAAACCTTTGGGATGTGAAGCTCGGCAAAGAGTTCTTAATACCCAAAGCACAATCCATAAAAGAAAAAAACTGATCAATTGTATTTCATCAAAATTTAAAACTTTTGCTCTCTTAAAGACTGTTCAGAGTCTGTTCTGAATCTTGACTGTATCAATATGTCAATATCCTGGGGCTTCCCTGGTGGCGCAGTGGTTGGGAATCCACCTGCCAACGCAGGGGACACGGGTTCAAGCCCTGGTCCGGGAGGATCCCACATACCGCAGAGCAGCTGGGCCCGTGCACCACAACTGCTGAGCCTGCGCTCTAGAGCCCGCGAGCCACAACTACGGAGCCCGTGAGCCACAACTACTGAGCCTAAATGCCACAATTGCTGAGGCCCGCGTGCCTGGAGCCCCTGCTCCACAACGAGAGAGGCCACCGCAATAAGAGGCCCACGCACCGCAACAAGGAGTGGCCCCCGCTTGCCACAACTGGAGAGGGCCTGCATGCAGCAATGGGGACCCAACACAGCCAAAAATAAATAAAATTTAAAAAAAACAAAAACAAGAAACAAAAAACAAAATATCCTGGATATGATATTGTTCTACAGTTTTGTCAGAGGTTACCACTGGGGGAAACTGGGTAAAGGGTACATGGAATCTCTATATTATTCCTTACAACTGCTTGTGAAGCTATAATTATCTCAAAGTAAATTTAATTAAAACACACACCTGTATATGTTTTAATTACAACAGATTCTACAGGCATGTAAAGAGATCATGAACAAATATATACAGTGCCAGGTAGTGACAGATGCTATGAAGAAGAATAAAGCAGGGTAGGGGGGCCAAGGACAGAAAGGGAATAATGATGTTAGAGAGAGGTCACAGGCTGTACTTGGTAAAACATTATCATGAAACTGACACTAACACAGTGAACAACCAATTTCAGGTTATAAGCAAAAACGAAAAATCAACCAATGTCCTTCACAGCATTCTCTCCCCATTCTAATCTAACTTATGCACCATACACATATTTTAAGCAATTAGTTTATAATATGGTATTCTTTTTTCAGATATTTTAAATAGTTCTTCATCATTTATGATATCAACTCCACTTCAGTGAAACATTCAACCAAGGTTTCCCAAGATGGCTGCTACCATCTTTTTTTATGGTAGGGAGACTGAAATACAGTGAACGTACGAAACTCAACTGCCTAGTTAACACCTGGCATGCCAGAAATGAGGGCGTCTTAAGCATACTGTTCACAACCCTATCATATTAGTCATCACATTCTGCCTTGTATTCAAATTGTTTTCACTAGACTCCCTCTCATCACTGAAACTGTAAAGTACGATGGAGAGAACCTATAAACAAGCCTTCTATATATGAAGAAAGCCAGTAGCACTGACTTTTGTTCTACTAGTATGCAAATTAACGTTAAGTAATTACCATCCTACAGAATCTGGAGTTAATGGCATATTTCTGTACATAAAGTAGAATGGAACAACCTACCTTGAATTTCTCCCTGAGGATCTTTGTAATACCACTTCTGCATTGCTTCATGCATCAATGGAATTGAGACTCCCTTAGCTCTGTGCTCTTGCAGTTTTGATGCCAGTCTCTCGTCATCTAGTGCACTGTCTTGTAGATAAGCCACCATCTTCTCAGCTTGCTAAGGGAAAAATTAAAAAATGAATTGTGGAAACAAATGATCCTAAATTAATACTTGTACATATAAAAATTGTCTGCCTTTTTTGGACTACTTGATCTGTGAGAGGCATTGTACAAATAACACAGCAGGCAACAATTTAATTCGTCCAACATGCCATGAAATAGGCACTATCCCCATTTTACAGAGGGGGAAACTAAGGCTCACAGGGTGTCAAGTCTTGCTCAAGGTCTCAAAATTATTAAGCAAACCCAAATGAGACTGAAACACAAGCTGGTATGGATCAAAGCCCAAGCTTCTAATCAACACACTTTAAGAGTGCCATTTAAACAAATAAACAAACAATCCTAAGTTATACAAGGTAAACCTATAAAAAACATGAACATTATCAGATCAAAAGGTTCAATTACAAATAAAATCTTTTACAAGTTTTACTAAGACACTGTCCCCTTTCTTCCTTTCTTCAACATTTCCTGCCACCAACCACTCCACCCTGAAGAAAAGAGAATTTCTTTTGTAGAAAGCAAATTATCATTTACTTTACATATAAACAATAGTATATAAAATCTTAGGGAACTCTAGAGACATGAATACGATGGTAATATCCTGAGAGTTTAACTATTTTCCCTGTTACACTTTAGGCAAAATATAGAAGACACAGTGCCTATCCACAGCTGCCTTGTATTCGCCATTTTTGGCATTCCATTAATTTCCAAAAAGAAAAAAGAAAAGCAAACAGCTAAGGCCAACCTCAAAAGAGCAAAAAAATAACCTGATATAATGACTCTACACAGCAGAAACTTAAAAGCATGAAATGATTTGAAAGAAAATTACTCATAAAAATAAATACTAGACATAAAAACAACTTTTTCAGTACACAAAACCTAGTGCACAAAAGTTCCACTTTTGAATATTCATTTAATGCTTTTCAATTTTTACGGCAGTTCGAGAGGGAGAAAAAAGCATTACGTGATTTGTACCTGCTCCAAATGTTTGAGACCCTCTTCATCATCTGGCTCTGCGGAAACACTGCCCATACCAGGAGCACCTACGACCGGCGTTTCAACTGGCCGGAGGGCAGGACTAGGATTGGGAACAGGAGGTGGAAGGATGAGAAGAGGAGAGGCTGTATCTGAAGGAATCTGTGACAGGGGCTGCTGGACACCAGGAACCATTTCTAGAGGAAAAAAATGTAGACAGATAAAAATCCTTTAAAATATAGAGACTCTTACGAAGAATAACTATCAAGTTGGGCAGCTTACTAAATGGGCTCAACAGATATGTGAACTGTGTCATGAACACTGCTGCTACTTCTTATGGAGAAGTGTAGTATTTCTCCCTAGAATGACAGAAGTACCTGCATAGGATGACAACAAATAAGATTAAAAAGTATCCAGAAAGGCCTTTTACAGTGCCAACCTGTATCACTAGAGCATCTACCCAATAGTTATAGGTCTACCTCCTGAAAACAAACAGAATCAGTCCAATCCCTTCCTTACATCATGTCTCTGAATAGTAAAGACAGTTTAAACAGCACTGCAAATCTCCGCGAAGATGCCACATCTCAGCATAAAAACCTTTATTAAAAATATCTGCAATTATTTTGAATAAGTACCTATTTCAAGTTATTATTAACATAATTCAATGCAACACATTTTGTAGGATAACAAAAAGCTCTCGGAGTCTACCTGTACAGTGCAGGAGGTTCTCTGCAATAAGAATAAAGACTGCAAAAAAGGTTGTGTCTTGGTTCCTATTTCTAACCTCTCAGTGTGCAGGTTCTTAAAGAAGGATAGGGGGATGGAAGTAATTAGATACAGTTGCAGTTTCCCCTTTGAAACCTTGTTTGTTCAATTACAGATAGCTTCTCCAAATTCCTGTTCCTCTCACTCTATCCTTTCTTTGCCAAACTTCTTAATAGGACAGTCTATACAACCTGTCTCTACTTCACCACCACCCACACTGCTACAATGTGACTTACACTCCCAAGCCCCCAGAAAAGCTTCTCTCCCAAAGATAAGCAGTGACCCAAAGTCCCCAAATCCAATAGCTTTTCCTAGTCCCCATCACCTAACCTTAGTCTGACCTTATCTTCCCAATTCTAAACTGGAACATTCTCCTTCCTTCATTTTCCTGCACTCTATTCTTGCCTCTGAAGATTTTTCTCTGGCTTCTCTATCTACCCTCTAAAAATAGGAATTATCCATGTTCTATTCTCCCAATTCGTCTCACCCCTAACAAGTGTAATCTTTTAAATTTTCATTCTCTCTGTGGCCCTAAACTCTTCCCATTGAGCTACAGTCCCCTCACTCACAACTGCTCTCTGGCCACTGCATCTCTAATTTCTCATCAACACCTCAGACTCAATGTTCATAACTGAACTTGTTCTCTCCCCTCCCAAATGTGCTCCTCAACTTCCACTCTTTTTCTGTTAAGGACACCACAATCCTCTCAGGCACCTCACTCATCTTTGACTCTTCCCTCTTCCTTGCCCTGATATACAACAGTAACTATGTCCTGCCAATTTCTACTTTGAAATCTCATCTGCCACTACCTCCCTTTACAAGTGCACTGCCTACAACACAGTGACTGCTCAGGACACCAACAGGTCACAGAGCAGCCCATCTGTCATCACAACCTACCCTACACAGAGAGCTGTCAAATATATGTTCCAACCGTGTTTCCCACCAGACTCCTTTTCACACCTCATACTTCATGTAAATAAAAACAGGAGCTGATTTCCTGCCCATACCTGGATCAGTCCTACTTCCTCACTGTAGCTTTCACTGCTACCTAGTACTGGAATGCCCGCTCGTAATTCATCCAGCTACACCTACCTCCAAATTCTACTTATTATTCCAAGACACGCTCAAAGACACTTGCTTCCTGAAGCATTTCCGGAGTCTGCCAATCATGAATTCCTGTCATTACTTTTTGTCCTAGGTCATTGACATACACATGATTTATTTCCCCTAGAGACTATACATCCAGAATTTCAATCTTTAATGCCACCTATGCAGCTTTCCCAAAATATACATGTCAAGACCCCACCCTAAAATCTCCTGGAGTAAGGCCCCAGGCATGTACATTTAAGAGTATGAACCACAAGTAATTTGGGGGGGCACATCATAACTGAAAAATGAAAGAGGTCTCAAAACGTACAAGTCCCATGGTGCCTTGTATATATAGTAGAGATTCAAATACTTGCTGAATTCATTCATTCAGCTTTATGATAGACATAAAAAACTGAAAAACAAAAAATCCTTGGTTCAAGCTATCAAAATAGTATTTATTGGGCAAAAAAGAGAATAAACAGATCTTTATAATATTGTATTGCTATGTTAGAAGCAGTGCTGGTTGTTTAAGAAGAAAGAGAAGACACCTAACCTAGCTTGGGAACTTGGGGTGGCAGAGTTTCAGGCACAGAGAACAGCATATGCTAAGGCACAAAGGCAAGAGAACAAGGCACATTTCAGGACCTAACAGGCTGTGAAGCTGGTGAATAGAGTACAAAGTAGAGAGAGTTGGTGCTGAAACTGCACGGAGGGAGGCAGATGCCAGGTCATGCAAGGTCTCTTAGGCCATGTTAAAGGGTGTGAATTTTTATGATGAACAAATCAATTCACCTTTCAATATCAGGTATTATACGGTCATTTTATGTCCAAGAAGAAACATGGGAATGAACATTAATATTACCTACTAAGGTATATGAGCAACTTAAAATCAATATAATGACACTGGAGACGGAGATACACTTTAAGCTTCTTCTCCAGCAAAGGTGGAGGACTTGCACAGACTCATCTTGGCCTCTTTTGAAACAACGGCATTCTGGTGTGTCACCTGGATGCACATATAGCCATTACATAAAAGGAATCTGATATGGGAATCAAACTACCACAGAGGATCCCAAACTCAGTTTGCTTGACTGCTACCAGGGTGGCTATATCATAGCATCCTAGGAAATGATACTACTTTGCTGCTTCTAATTCTGTTTTGATGAATTCTGAGATAGATACACAGGGGAAGCAGTGTTTGAGAAGGTTTACTGGTAAAATAATCTATTCCAATAATTTACCACTAGAAGCAGTTCAAAGAGGCATAAACAGAAGCCTCTCTTATCGGTGATCCCTGGCCCCAGCAAAGTCCAAGTTTGGCTTGTTGCCTCTCATAAATACATACCGTCCCCCCTGCTGGGTACTTTGGCTGATAGACTATTTTCTGTCCGACTCTCTTCTTCAGCTTTTTCCATTTGCTCAGTTTTGGGTTCCTCCTTCCTCTCAAACTGTGGTGCCTCCTGAGGCTGAAGGTCTGAAGGAGTGCCTGGTCTAGCAGATGAGGTGGAGGTTTGGGGGGTTTCCTCACTAGCTTCTGTAACATGACGTAATCTTAAATTAACAACTTAGGAAACTTTTAGTTTGATTTTTTTTTTTAAAAAGTAAAGGACAAAAATGAGCCTTACCAACTCCTACTCTGTCTGTCTTTTCTCCTTCCTTCTTATTTGTCTTATCGGGTTCTTTGGCTTCTTCATTATGGCTACCTTCAGAGTCAGAGCATTCCTCCCCTTCTTCTACAGGCCGGAAGTCCATCTCCTGCTCTTCTGGGATAGGCTCTTTCTGTACTTTCTGTAGCAAGAAAATTAAGCCAAAGATTAACAGCATATTTGGATTTGGAAGAAGGTCAGTACCTGTCATAATATTTAAAACAAATTTCTTACCTTTAGAGACAGGAATGCTCCAGATGAGTCAAATGTGCCCATTTCTTCTTCAGCATCCTCTAGGCACCATTCAGGCAAGCTATCCCTGTCATCATCTATGCTTCCACTGCCAGAGCGCACCCTTCGGTAACCCCGTTCATCATCCCGGTCTCGAAAATCAAACTCAAACCTTCGCCGTCGTTCCATGTGTTCCCGCCAGCCTGCAGAACGAGGGCCATCTGGGATGAAGAGGAGGACACAAACCTTAGAAAAGTTTTATGACAGTATTTGAGAAAGAAAACCACAGCTAGGAAACAAAGGAGAAAACTACAACTGACAGCAAATTCAAATGGATCAATCTACTAAAGAGAAAATTAGGCAAATGAAACGAAGCTCAAGGCTCAGTATTATATACGATACACCATCACTAAGTGACAACAGTAGTTATCTTCATTAACTACTGAGTCACACAACATACTCTAAAGCTTTTAAAGATAAATTTAAAACACATCATTTTTAAAGGACAGTTCTTCAAAGTACATACTTTTAATAAGCTCTAGATATCTGACTGAAATGCTGATAAGCCACTCACGTGGCCCACTCCTAGCCCAGACTTACAGCACTGGATATCTTTCCATACTGAGGTCCATGCCTTCCCTTTGGCAAGTCTTAAAGCATTTTCTTTCTTCTGATGAAAATATCATTCTTTATGGATAAGACCAGCTCCCTTGATAATATAATAATATCCAGGATACTATGATATTATGTCAATTCATAATATCAAACTCATCATGTCCACTTACCAGCGCTAGGATCCCATTTGTAATTCTGATTCCCAAAAAAGGTCATGGAATTATAGCACTGACATGTCATATTTGGCCCACTATCCTAGTTTTATAGTTTAAGAAGCAAAACCTCTGACAGCAGAAGTAACGTGCATAATGAAAAGTAGAACTAGAATCCAATTCTCCATCCTCTACTGCTTTTTCCACAATAACATGCTTACTCTCCTTTCCCTTTTCTCTCATCTCTTGACTCCCCCTGGGAGTTTTAATTTAATCCCCCAGGGACATTCCTAAATCCACCCCTGCGTATTATGTAGCACATCTACTTTCCAACAAAAAATGAATGCCTAAGACTAAAAGCTACAAGTTAAGGTATTTTCTCTAAAAAAAAAAAAAAAAAAAGCGGGGGGCGGGGGGTGGTTCTTGTTAAAATGTGACAAACCTGAGCCTAAGAGTCTTAAGAAGAGACATGTTTTAACCTATATCTTTGACTGCTTTCTCTGTGGGAGACACCAAAAGAAATGAGGTCAAAGTTAAATGTTACTATACTACTGAGGCCCAATTTGCTAAAACCAGCAATCTAAAATTCAAACTGAAAACCAAAGGGCAAAATGTTAAAACACCAAATACAGGTAGCATCTTATAAGCCACTAACAAAAAGGTAAGAAAACATTATTCTCCCGCTTCCTACACTTTACTATCTTCTATGAAAATGAAGGAATTTTATACCCAGATTGCCTACATGTTAACCTAGAGTCATTATCCCAAAGAAGTGCTCATGATCAAAAGCTGAATTCCAGAGTACTCTGTCTGCTCCTCTCATTTCTAAGTATGCACTGTGATAGGAATCTATCCTTCTAGGCATGTGGCGCATTCTTCCCTCTTAACTAAGTTTCTTAAGTTCACCTCCCAGAGTGGGTGCTTAGCTGTCCTTATTGCTCCCAACTCCATACATATCCAACTGTGAGCCATACTTTAATAAAACTATATACCATAGTTTTTTTGTTGTCTTAAATAGTTAATAAAATTTTATTCACGAAACTAAATTTAGCAGATGAGGCACATCTCTAGCTTATTAAGACTGACCACTGCTTTATAGACCTTATATCAGAACTAAAGTTTGATACTATTTTCATAAGTCAAAATCATGATATTTAAAATTTTAATCAAAGCCTAATAAAGGATTAACTAAAATGTTAAGAGTAACTGATAACAACTGATATAATCAGACTTATTTTTAATATGCTGGGTTGAAAAAGTAGATGGTATTTTTTTAATGCCTATTTATAGTGTTTTTTCAGCCCCCATGCATCTTTATGTCCCCCAAACTGTCTTTTTAAAATATATGTATAAAAAATTTGGAAAATTGTCAAGTTGATGACAAAACTGACATGAAAAGTCAAATACTGGAGAGAAAGATTTAGAAAAGATGGCGGGGGGAAAAAAAGGACTATATATACCCAAAATCTAAGCTCTTGGGTGAGGAGGGTAAGTGGTAGAATATAACACTAAAGTTTTACTTTTAACTTGCTTTAATAGAATCAACATCAGACGTTTGGGCTCAGAAACACTGTTCATCTTCCAAAACATTCACCTTGTTTGTTTTTGATCAGCTGGAATTTTTCTTCTTGCTCAGCCCAGATCCTGTCCATTCTTGTAGGGAATGCTTGTTAGGAACATAGTCTACAAACCCCTCTGCTTACAGGCAAGCTCAGCACAAAATGCCGTGATGCCTTGAAGAGAACTATAACAGTTGGCTGCCCAGGACAAAGACTGATGAGAATCGCCTAAGTAACTGTGGTGCAAGCAATGCCCACTCACGACAGAAAACGCGCCCAAGAGTCAGCCAATGAGGAGTTGGGGTAAAAGCATTATAACTCTATCCAAAGATTGACTTCACTAAATTTCCACCTACCCACAACGCCATAAAGCACCCTGAATGCCTGTTATAATGTTAACTCAGACCGGGACTAATGGTTTGTTAATAACTTGATTTTAAAAAATAAATAAAAACAGTTTACATTATTATTATAACTTCCTCTATTAAAGTAAGCTTCCTTGGCATACGGCCAATAGGTAAAACAATGTTATGCATGTGAAATTCAAAAGACATGTACACACTCTTTGTATGCTTCAGTTCTGCATAACCCCAAGATTCAAACTACAGTGGCATCTGACGATCATGAGGCATAGAATCAGCACTTGGGTAGGGAATGATCTTTGACACAAAGCACCAGTGTCTTCAATTACCAGCATATCTAATGTCGGGGAAGAACAGTTTGAAGCAGTCTTAAGAGTCAAACAGAAGAACTTATAAAACCACTAATCACGACTATTCTCTCTCCTTTTTCTAAAGTTAGAGGGACAAAAGAATAAACTTGTGATTATGTTTTTGACCTGGGTTTAAAGTTTATTCTTCAAATGAGCAGAAATCACATTTTTAGGACAAAAAGAGAAAAAAAGAATAAATCCTCTCTTATGCAGGAAAAAAACCTCATTTTAGGGGGAGCCCATATTCCTAAGTAAGCATATAATAATCACCTAAGAAAAACGCATGCTGAAAAAAGATTCAAAAATTTAGGAAAACTGAATGAAACCCTCTCTCACTTTTGCAGTTAAGGGCAGGTGCTTCCCATTAAACCACACTGCCCCAGAAAAATAAAAGTGACTTTAATCAACTAAATAGATGTGGGGAATATTTTACGTTAAAAATTTTTGTGGGAGCAAGACTCAGTGTGACGACATAAACATGACCCGTCTTGTTTTTCTTTGCCAGTTTATGTTTTCCACTTTATCCCTAACAATTCCCACCAAATCCTCACTATTTCGGCCCCTGTGTGCTTGTACTCAGCAGAATTCTTACCAGGACTGTGAGGCCGCCACCTCTCTCCATCCCTCCTTGATCCAGCTAGTCGCCAACCTCCATCTTCATCTTCTCCATTCTGTTCCTCTCTAAAAATACGCCAATTTTCACTTTCTGATCGTATAAATTCATGCTTTCTTCCCACTGATGTTGGCCCACCTTCCTCAAAATTTGGTCTCCCTGTAAAGAAAATGAGTCAACATAAGCCTCAGCCAGCAAGGATTTTGAACAGACTTGATTGCTCAAATCAAGCTTTTCTGCAAATGTGTCCATTTCAACGTTCAGGCAGTATAAATAACTGTGGATATATGTGTATATTATTAGGCACACTTCTCAAAGCTGAATGTTCTAAGACTGTGAAATTATTTTTTTAAACAAAATAATATGCGCATTTTTTAAAAGGTTATGCAATGAAAAGTGAATCAACCTTCCCGCTACACAAGAGCCCCCCAGAGTCTTGCTCCCCAGAAGTAACCACCATCAACAGCTTCTTATAAAGCCTTCCCAACACTGACCATGGCTATACTTATGCATACACATACAGATCTCTCATTCACACTTACAGACACTACCCTCAGGCTGTTACATATGTTGTTTTGTACCCTTGCTGTTTTCACTTGGCAGTCCTTCCTTACCAGCATATACTTCTTTTTTTCCGTTTTTAAGTCATACAATATTTTTAACTATATGATTTACTAAATCAACTTAATTTATTTAATCAACTTCTACTGGTGATTCTGTCCAAATAGGATATCTGTAAACTTCAACCTCTCTTCTATTCCAAAACAGACTGTAAGCTCAAAACCAGACAGTGGAGGCACTCTACTTTTCCTTTACTCTAGCACCTAGTACACTACAGGCGTACAACAAATTGCTCTGGAACAGAATTCAAAGCTAAGCTATGTCTAACCTGATGCAACTCAAGAGCTACATTAACAGTGAAAGAGAGCCTGTTATGCCAAGTAAACTAAGTTGGTTTCAAAGGACAAGAGAATTCTGAACTGTGCAAATTCTTCAGTCACCATACCACATGTGCTACCACTTACAATTCACAACAAATTACCCAAAATCTCACATTAAAGTATGTAGCTGAATATCCGAAACATACATTGATGTCTTCAGTTTATAATAATAAAATATACAAATTCTCACAGTAACAACCTCAATTCTTTTCATTAAACCATATTAAAAGTGAAAAAAATTGTACATTTGAAAATGAGGAAATTCTAATTTCTGGTCATCCTCTTATATTCAATTTCACATGTATTAAGATTCCATATCCTGTTCACCCAAACAGTTATTAGGTTGTTACAAGATATTATTCTATTACAGAATAATCTTGGAATGGGGGGGTACAATTATTTGCTGGGCAAAATACCCTTATTATGACAGGCAGCCTCTAAGATAGCCCTCAACAATCCCTGACTCCTGGCCTCTGTGTAATTCCCTCCCCTTAAGTGTGGGCTGGACTTATTACTGACTTGCTCCTAACAGAATCCAGCAGAAGTGATGAGATGTCACTTCTGATACTAAGTTAAAAACTTCCATCTTGGACGCTCTCTCTGAGGGAATCCAGCGGCCCTGTTGTGAGGCAGCCCTGTGGAGAAGCCCACATGGCAAAGAACTGAGGCTTGCCAACAGCCTCGTGAGTGAGCTTGGAAGCGGATCCAACCCCAGATGAGCCCCGAGATGACTGCAGCCTCATGAGAGACCCAGGCCAGAACCACCTAGCTAAGCTGCTCCATCCTGGCCCACAGAAACTGAGAAAATAAATGTTTGCTGCTTTCAGCCACTAAGTTTTGGGGTAACTTGTTACATGGCCACAGTTAATAAAAACACTCACTTAACTGATTTAATCTTCATAACAATACTCAGTATTAGAAATTATTCTTCCCATTTTACAGCTGAGAATATTGAGGCTCAAAAAGATAACCCAGGAGAATTGTCCAAAATCACACACCACTATTTAAATGACATAGGATTCAAATCTTAACCTTCTGACTCATTTAACAAATATTTATTGCATATTGCACTAAGTGCCAAGTTTTATGAATTCAAGTATAGATACATTCCAGGTCTGCCCTTGGGTTAGAAGGGTCAGAAGACATTCCAGGTTCTCTTGCTCAGAATAAGAAGGGATGAGACATTTTACAAAGCCCACATCCATTATATGACTTGATGAAAAATATAGCTATACTCACAGAAGAAAAATTTAAAACAAAGAAATCCCTAATGTGTATAAATTGATAAGTGATGGGAAATGACTTTTAACACATGTAAATCATTCAGTCACAAGCAGTATGTGCCAGGCATACTGAGAATACAATCGCCTGATGGATGAGCTGGTCAAAACACTCATTTTCATCTACTTTTACACTACGTCTTTGAGAAGTAATGAATGTACCAAAATAAGCAAAGGAAACCCACCAATGGCAAAATGCTTAACGCATCAAAAACTGGTCATTACAGTTTTTTCTAACAGATGATAAGTTGCAAAAAATTAAAGATATTAAAAATAAAAATCCCAGTAATTCCTCAACCATAGAAATAGAACTCTACGTATCTGTGGTTAGCTTTTACATAACATCTTTAAAATGTAGTTTCAATCAGTGTACCCACCTTTTTGTAATCTAAATAGCAAATACTTCTCTGTGATTATACACCTTACTGATAATATAAATGGATACACAGCAGGTATACCTTGCAGCTGTTGCACTATCTAGCAGATTATTCCCCACTGGACATTTACATCATAACTAACTTTTTAAGGACTAGATAACAAGGAAGAAATATCTGTGTGCGTATGTGTTTTGTTTTTCTGAACTACTACTTCTGAAAAAAAACTTCAAAGAGTAAAATTACTAGGTCAAATGACAGACTTCATACATTGACATACCTTTCTCTCCTCCTCAAAAAAAGGGTAGGTAAGACCACCAGACCATTTTAGATTATCGAAACTAAGTGCTGCTATCCTTTTGAAGCTTTTCTACTTTAATGGTTGTAAAATGGTATACTAATGTGGCTCGAATATGAATTTTTCACATCAAAGATTTTTCATATTGTTTGCTGACTTTATTTCCCTTTATGTGAATAATTTGCCTGCATTTTTTCCTAAACTAGCAGCTTCTATAACCGTCATAACTGTCAAGTCCTACATATACTTTTCATATTGGTACCTAGGAATAAGAAAAATATAAAGGACAGGATAGGGTAAAAATAGGGAAACTAAAGGAAGAAAAAAATCTGGCTTTTCTGCTTATTGCAAACTCATAATTCTCAACCTGCTGGAAAATCTGTACCTCATAAAGTTTAACTGACTATTTATACCATTCTTTGTTCCAAAAACGATTTGTGACAGAAATTTTGAAGATATACAGGAGCACAGTACTAAAGAAAGAATGAAGATCGTGGAGTCATAGACCTGATTTTAAACTGTCTCCAATTCTGATCTGTACACCTTGACTAAAGATCCCATTCCTAATATGAAAGAGGGTATGTGTGTGTGTGTGTGCGTGCGTGTGTGTGTATTACTGAGGCAGCCGTCTGAATTTACACAAACACTAGCCAATTCCAGTTCAAAAATTCTATACCAAAGGAGTTCAGATCTTGTTACCAAGTGCTTGTTTCTACAAAATAATTCCTAAAAACTGCAATATATTTTTTGATATATCAAATGTTGCATAACGAATAACTGAAACAGAAAGATCTGGGTGACAACTTCTCCAGTAAACCAAGGAAAACCAGAATAATATAATTCTGACATGCCAAACATATCCCACAGGTAAGTGCAAGGTAAAGAAAGTTTTGCATTCAGGCATCACTGTCATTTTCGTAAGAGAAGGATGAAAAGGATTCAAGAACTTTTAAATGTACCATACTCATCTCCTCCCCCTATCTTTAAGAAAACTTACTATTGGACTTCCCTGGTGGTGCAGTGGTAAGAATCCGCCTGTCAATGCAGGGGACACGGGTTCAAGCCCTGGTCCGGGAAGATCCCACATGCCACAGAGCAACTAAGCCCGTGCACCACAACTACTGAGCCTGCACTCTAGAGCTCATGAGCCACAACTACTAAAGCCTGCACGCCTGGAGCCCGTGCTCCGCAACAAGAGAAGCCACCGCAGTGAGAAGTCCGCGCACCGCAACAGAGTAGCACCCGCTCACCACCACAAGAGAAAGCCCGCATGCAGCAACGAAGACCCAATGCAGCCAAAAATAAATGAATGAATGAATGAATGAAAACTTATTATTGAAGTATAACATTCATATCAAGAAGTACACAAATCATAAATGTACAATTCAGAGTTTTCACAAAGCAATATATATCCACCTAACTACTAAGATTTAAAAAAAAAATTTATCAGGACCTCTCAAAAGTCTTCATGTCCCCCCAATCGGCCCTTACCAAGGTAAACGCTATCCTGCCTTCTATCTCCAAAGATTAGTTTTGCCTATTTTTGAACTTTTTTATATAAACAGAATATTAGTTTACGTCTGGCTCTTTTTTTTACTGAAGTATAGTAGTTTAATTAACAGTGTTGTGTTAATTTCTGCTGTACATCAAAGTGATTTAGTTATACATATATACATGCCCTTTTTTTAATATTCTTTTCCATCATGGTTTATCACAGGGTATTGAATATAGTTCTCTGTGCTGTACAGTAGGACCTATTGTTTATCCATTCTATATATAAAAGCTTACATCTGTTAATCCCAACCTCCCACTCCACCCCTCCCCCAACCCCCTCTCCCTTGGTAACCACAAGTCTGTTCTCTATGTCCATGATTCTGTTTCATAGAAAGGTTCATTTGTGTCATATTTTAGATTCCACATATAAGTGATATCATATGGTATTTGTCTTTCTCTTTCTGACTTACTTCACTTAGTACGATAATCTCTAGTTGCATCCATGTTGCTGCAAATGGCATTATTTCATTCCTTTTTACATCTGAGTAGTATTCCATTGTATATATGTACCACATCTTTTTTATCCACTCATCTGTTGTTTCCATGTCTTGGCTATTGTGAACAGTGCTGCTATGAACACAGGGGTGCATGTATCTTTTTGAACTAGAGTTTTGTCTGGGTATATGCTCAGGAGCAGAATTGCTAGATCATATGGTAATTCTATTTTTAGTCTTCTGAGGAACCTCCCTATTGTTTTCCATAGTGGCTGTACCAACTTACATTCCCACCAACAGTGTAGGAGGGTTCCCTTTTCTCTTACCTCTCCAGCATTTGTTATTTGTAGAGTTTTTTTCATGTTTTTTTTTCTGGCGGCACCTCATGGTTAGTGGGATCGTAGTTCCCCAACCAGGGACTAAACCCAGGCCCTCGGCAGTGAAGCCTGGGAATCCTAACCACTGGACCACCAGGGAATTCCCTGTTATTTGTACAGTTTTTATTGATGGCCATTCTGACTGGTGTGAGGTGGTACCTCGTTGTAGTTTTGATTTGCATTTCTCTAATAATTAAGAGACATCAAGCATCTTTTCATGTACTATTGACCACTCGTATTTCTTCTTTGGAGAAATGTCTATTTAGGTCTTCTGCCCATTTTTCAATTGAGTTGTTTGTTTTTTTGTTGTTGAGTTGTATGAGCTGTTTGTATATTTTGGAAATTAAGCCCTTGTCAGTCGCTTTGTTTGCAAATGTTTTCTCCCATTCTGTAGTATGTCTGGCTTCTTTCATTGAACATTACGGGAAATTCACCCACGTTGTTACAGAGAACAGAAGCTTGTTCTTTTGCACTGTGGTATGGGATCTCATTGTATGAACAGACCACAATGTATTACTCTACTACTGATTTAGGTTGTTTCCAGTTTTTTGCTATTATAAACTGCGCTGCTATAAACATTCCTGGATGTGAAATTTGGTGAGCGTATGTTTCCAATTCTGTTGGTATTTACCTAGGAGTGAAACTGCTGGGCCATAAGGTATATTCAACTTCAGTAAGTACTACCAAGTATTTTCCCAGAGAAACAGTACTACTATACCATTTTTTGCTTGTTTGTTTACTCATACCTCTAGCACACATTAAGATGAGTGCTTTCTCCATGAACAAATACAGTTAAAGACATATGACTGACAATAAAGAAGAGACTTAGACATAGCACCTACCCTCCAGGTCCACAGTCCAGGGACACACATGTAAACAAATGACTTGATACATTACAGTTGACAAAATGCATTGATATATCTCATCTGATACTCATAATAACCACAAGGGTTAAGTCAACCTTACCATCTTTTTTTTTTTTTTTTTAAACACCCAAAGATTTTATTAGGGGAAATGCCTGCATGAAAGGAAGGAGGGAAGAAGCCAGGGAAGGCTGCGAGAGCCATCAGACCAAGTTGCAAGGCACGGTTAGATACTTGATAAAGATTTATTGAAGAAATTAGGAGCTTCTTTAAGAACTTTGAAGTCAGGGGTCAGAATGATAAAAGTTACATTCACATAACTTCTTACAGATAATAACATGAAAGAATTTTAGGGCAAAAAAAATCTTAGATATAAACTAATCCTGGGTAGTGGCTGTGAGAGCCAAGGACTTCACAGGGTCCTGGGCTTCACTCTGTGCTGGGACCAGCCACTGGACTGGACTGGAGCAGGGAGCTCATTTACCTTCAACCTTACCATCTTTATTGTTCCCGTGAGGAAAGGGATACCTGTAGCGGGATCTCCCACGGTCACACAGCTGAGTAGTGACCAAATCAGAAATAGAACATAGATGTTCAAACTCCTAATCCAGGGTTTACTCATAAATTAAACCCATCAGAAGCAGCCAGAAATTCTACAAAAATAAAGTAGAAAAAGGAAGTTCTGTGATCTAAGTCTAAAGAGCTCTAAAAAGGCAACAGACATATCATGCATAGAAAAGCTTGGGGATAGAGACTGCCAAGGTGTCTAAATGGAACTAAATTTGTTAACCTTCCAGCAGATAAACGATAACAAAATGTGTACCCCTGAAAAAAATGTTAAGATCAACTTAATATATAACAATATAAAAATTTTACTCAAAATTATTTTGAGGGGTAAAAAAAGACTTCAAGTACAATCTAATAGAATATACATTTCCAATTACTACTAATATAATTTACAATATAAATTATACTGTATGCAAGAATTGCTCTAAAACATTAAAATAAATCCTTTATAACCTAAATGATTACAGCAGATTTGTATGTATATAAATTTGGGTGGGAAGTGAGGGTGCCAAAAAACTTTATAATGAGTTAACTGATTACAGGGCTAAAAAAAATATATATATATTTGTGTGTTACTGACATAATTTAAAATAAATGATAAAGTTGTTCATGGGCAACTCAGAAGATAATATCTAAAGCTCCTTTAATGTCTAAAAATTACATGACTCCAAAGTGACCAGGGCTAAAATGAATGAGGGACACCCACACCCACATGGCCTTTCTCAGCACTTAAAATCAGTCTTCCTCTTTCCATAACATCAGCAATATGACAAAGTTGAGTAGCCAAATATTTTAGTTGACTTTTTAAAAAATCTTAACAGATTAATATGTAAACAAGATGATTTAAAGGTAAACATAATTAAATAATTTACAAATTAATGCCTGAACTAAATATTTCTAACCTATAGTCAACAAATGAGCTTGGGGCTAAGAATCCTTAAACTGGAAGCACATATCACGCTGGCATGCTTTTATCTTTTTTCAGGGAAAAGGGTCTAAGGTTTTTGCCAGGGTCTTAAAGGTGTCTATGACCTCTAAAAGGTAAAGAAATATAAATTTAAAATATATTTTTTTCTATTCAATATGGTAAACATGACAGTCTTATGAGCAAACTACACTACCTGTATAACACATTTTATATTCTTACATCAACAATTCCTCAAGATATATAAAAGGTGCTAAAATACAATTGCACTACATATATAAATACTTTCCCCAATGGCAATAAATACTTGGTTGTTTCTGCCTGAATGTATTGTCTAAATAGGACTCTTCTAAAAATAAAATAAAATTAAAATGCAGTATTGGTTTTAGTCTGGTGTAATTGAGTGGACTTCCTAAGGAGAAAGAGCAGTAAAAGGGCACCTGTGTGCATGTTTGACTTACAGCCAGAAGTGGTGTTTATGGAAAACTTCAGATGGAGCAAAAAGGCACTCAGCCAACAAAATCTACAGCTGTGAAACTTGGAACTCAGAAGCGCCCAAACTCCAAAAGCAAAAGCGGAATTATGGGACAGACTTTGAAGCTTGTTTATGTGCAAATTTTTCTAGCAAGTAACTTTGTATTTCTCTATTCAGATATATATTCTCTGATTAACACTAAAAATATTTTCTAATACCAGAGAAAACAGTGAAAGGGAATCCCATCCAGGTATTGATATTTACTTGTCCCCCAATTGTAAACAAAACTCAGGGTAACTAGGATGGAGTAGTTTAAATTCTATATCCAGAGATTTGCAACTTTTCTCCTATCCTAACCCCTGAGGAGGTAACAAATCTGCTCCACTGGTTACTATGGTCCTGAAAACACAGCAGCTCCTGGCTGGGAGAGACTGGAGGGGCTGCTGTATATCAGACTCTGAAAAAGCACCTCATGTGGTCTAAATATGCCCCATATTCCTATAACCTTTATGCTCAGTCGTCTGCTGGTATATACCCAGACGCTGCCTGAAGTCTCAGGGGAAGATGATCAGTAGTGGGCTTCAATGCAGAACTGGAAAGAGACTAGGCATCTTCTAAAGAAAGCTAAGTACACTGTGTAAGAAAGAGCATTGGAGACCAGGGCTAAAGGTTAAAAATTGTGAGATTATGTATATACATAGGCAAGACACTGCACTCCAACTAAAGGTTTTGTTGTTTTCAGGTACAATGTGGTACAATTATGGATTATATACTGGATTGCTTTAGCCAGAAAGAAAAGCAAACAATTTAGGGATACAGAACTGAATTTAATAAAGAATAATGTACCTGATTCTTGGCATCTTGCTTAATCATTATAATTTGGAATAAAAAATAAATCAATCAATGAACAGATATCTAGCAGCATGTATGTTCATTTATAGAAGAATGTTTTAGAGCCATCTCCAACTGAAATCATTAATTCTGTTTAGACGGAGGGCCCATGTATTTTAGGGTGAAGTTGGTTTATCATCTGTGCCAATATCAAAGTTTCATCTCAGCTAACCAGGCAACTTCAAACAGAAATGAATTTATGTGCTCCGGCTATTATAATGGGAGTGCTATGCTCCTAAGGAGACACTCCAGAACTGGTCTACGACATCCATTCAGTTAGCAATTAGGAATCACTGTTTACAGACCACAACAGACTTTCACAGTGTGAAATCCAGAAACCAGAATACTTCTTCACTTGAGGCATTTCTTTCTTGACAATCATCTGTAAATCATTTCTGTCTGAATATATTATGGAAAGAGGCTTCTAATGTTGGTAAAATCCTTTACTATCTTGCTTACTATAATGTCTATTCAAGACACATGGCACGTACACTTTCAGTACTGCTTTCTGAAAGGCAGTGTTACACTATATTTACTCTGTCTTCCCTCTTCCACCTCCAATCAGTAAACTAGCAATTGATATAAAGTATAATTCCTACCAGAACATGCAGGGAAGGTGCATCACATCACAAGTCTCTCCTTTATGCTTTTACCTTCTCTAGTTCTGAAGGTCAAAGTTTGCAGTGCTGTGTCTGAACTTGTATTGAAATGTTTGGCATTAATAAAACAAAGACGGAATTAATATATTTTTTAATTGTGGGGGGAGGAGAAGGAATCTACAAAGGCGGATTTCACTTTCTAAGCAGCATTATATTGGTCTAGATTAATAATTTTCCCAGCAGGCCTTCCATGATTTTACTATGAACAATCACAGCCTTTGTATCTCAGATCCCCTTACATGTGACATTTGATCAAAGTTTTAAAATCAGCAGCTAATGGAGGTGGAGAAAAGTTCTGCTCAGTAAGGCATTATACAAAGCCATCCCACAGCTCATTTTGAGGTTGCTACAAGCTGGATCACAGAGGTTTTCCAGCTAAACATTATTTAGATGTTAAGTTAAAGTTTCTGTACCCTGAACACTATATTTATTGCATGTCATCATACTTCTCAGGGAAACATCCCCTAAACATCACTAAAGCATGACTTAAGAAAATTCTTCAGTTCTTTCACACAGGTGTGTTTTTTAGAGATAAGTGTAAGGAACCAAACAATTAAATGTATTCTTATTCAAGGTTTCTGTACATAGCCTTAAAAAAATAAGGAAGTCTGCCTCCTTGCCCCCCAAAAAAAGATTTCAGGTAACTAAATTACCTCTATTACTAGTTCTAGAATTAGTGGTAGTCATTCTGATGAGATGGGATACGAAAAGAAAACTAGTAAAATCAATTCATTAATTTCTACCTAAAAGTCCTTATCCAAGGAAATATTCCCCAAAGAAATGGAGGAAAAAAAGATTAGTAAAGGAAATATCTCACACTTAAACATGCTATATAAGGAAAGACGGCTGAAAGGAAATCTTGCAGGGAATTTTATCCCTTTGAACTTTTAAATAAACTCTTAAGTAAGATTATGCAAACTTACTAAAGACCGGTCCTGATTAGAGAGAAAAAATGCACCCCTTCTCCAAGTCAGTTCTGGAGGCTTTCTCCAGAGTTGTTAAGGTCTGTGATGGGTAAAGAAAGACCTCCTAACAAACCAGCATTCTTTTCCACAGGATCAGAGCTAACTGGCCCCCCGCAGACTAAGTGACCAATCACATCAGCTTCAGCTGAAACCAGCCCCCACGACATTATAAACAGAGCAATGTGAACCGTAAACCCAGTCCAAGAAGAGAACCTACAAGCTGGACTTGTAGATTAAAATTACCTCACCAAAAAGACAGACTCTGAAAGCTTCCTCCAGACCTACCTGTGTATAAGGCTGGCCCAGCAAAAGAACTGGTGAGTACATGAGAAAATATTCAATCTTATTTCTTTCCTTAAGGGGAACAGAGAAAAAAACTGACTGACAAATAGGGACGGAGCTAGATATTGCCAATAGAGTTTTAAAACAAAGACATTACCTACAGGGTCATACATTAAGGTTCTTTATTCTTTTTCCTTAAATTTTGGAAATAGAGTAATAGTCCTCTTGAAAGCATTATTGGAAATTTTCTTCTTAATTGTTTTACTAAATGTATACTAATTCTCCATTATAATATAGAAATGAGAAGAGAAAGATCCTGGAAAAACTTCAGCGGCTTTTAAAAAAATGTATCTTTTTCTTTTGGAAAGGATTAAAGAAACCCAAAATGAGCAAACAAAAACAAATGACCCCCCCCAAAAAAAATCATTTTGTTTTTACTTTTTTTAAGCCATAGGAAAAATGATGAGTGTCCTAATTTCTTTTTAAGCACGAAATTATTGCTGAAATTAGGTGCTTCTACAAATAAGAAATTAAAATACAAAAGAATCTCTGAGCTTATATAACAGAATTAGAGCTCACACTATTTGCCCTAATTATGGAGGGCAGGAGAGATGATTATGACTCTCTTCACAGTCTTTAACTGTTTACACCAGAAGTGAACAAATACACAGTAATACTGCAATCATTTAACATTTGTAGTTATTATAACTTATATCTTAACTGTTTGATATGAACTATACTACTACATTACAACATGACAATAAAAGACATAATTTTGAGTGCTACAACCTAATGAGTAAAATGAATCCATTATTTTGATGACCAATGAAGCATCCAAACTATCATTTTTATAAAGTACTATTTTTTCCATCAAATGGTTTATAAATGGGCAAATATTTTATAGCCCACACAGAGAGATACAAGCAAACCATCCCAATTCTACTGGGATCAATTTACAAGAATCATATAAATACAGACTAGGAAAAACACATTCAAAAAGCACTTGTGTACCTGTAGAGATATGAAAATAACCTGGAAATATAATAGCATAAACATAATGTCTGTCCATCAGACACTTTTAAATTTGATGGAAAGAAAATCTACATATATTGGGCAACAATAATTTAATGTTTTAAATGCCATACAAGCATATATAAAATTATACAGAAAAAAATCACACAGGAAACCTGTATCAGTGGAGGGAAACGGTAGTAAGTTTACAAACATGTAGGATTCTAAAGGATCACATTATTTAATTCCCTCTTTTCTTTCTTCCTCTTTTTAATATAAGGAAGCCTGGCCAAGGGGATTGGGTGGCTCGCCCAAACTGACAAGCTATGTAACCAACACAGCCAGAACCCGGTTGGCTAGATTTCCCACCCTGTCTTCGTTATGCTAAACCACACTGACTACATGAGTGCAAAGAATGGAGTTATTCAGGATAATCTGTTAAGTGGGGATTGAAATCTTACCTCTCTCAACTACTCCACTTTCCAACACCATCTAAACAAGATTTAGGAAGGTTTTATATATAAAAAGGACAATGCTTCACTGTTTTGATATTAGCCTTCTGACTGTCCTGTTCACAGGTTTTTTCGTGTATTTACTTAGTTGCAAGAGAAAAAAAAACTGTAAAAGCCTAGAGCAAGAGTGCTACAAAAGCTATAGGTAAGAAGTTACAATCCTGAAAAGGCCCAAATGAAAATAATTAATTTTGTTAGCTATAGTATGTATACAAAGACTGTCTCCTCAGGTAATGAATTTTAGAACTTAATGAAGCAAGCTGAAAATCAAGAAGAACCGTGGACCTTTCCGCCCACAAATTACTATGACACAATAAGCAATCAGTGGTTCCATAAGTGGAACAGCACTAGTGTACAGCTTCATCATGGGCATTTTCACATAGGCAGGAAGCAAGAAACAATAAAGGTCAAAGCCATGGACAAGGCAAAACCACACAGTGGTTCACAAACTTACTGAAGGCAGCCAACTACTCTTTATTGCTATATCCTTCTTCTTTAAGTGTCAAAATGTCTTTTCTTCTATAAAATTATGATGAAAGTATTATATTTTTAAAATTATTTTCTCACCTGGCAAAATACAAATTTGGCAATGCTTTATAAGAACTCTCCTCTCCACATTTTGTTTTAACTCTGCTGGTCTATAGAATCTAAGACTAGACTATGTACAATAATTCTGATTGCACTCATCTTCAAATCTTGCAAGATGTCTTCCTTAACTGAAAATATCCTTCTTGCCTACAAATCATATGTCTTAGCCTAAGCATTTCTGAAGAACAAATATTCTGTAGGGGCTCTTGGATAGAACTAGTCAAATGTAACGTGTTATTCACAAAAGCTAACTAGGGTCAAAATGTCTATTTTTGAGGCAATATAGCACTGACTCTGGACTACGGACTGAGCAGGAACTGACCACCACTTACTACCTCTGTGACCTTAGGAAACTCACTGTGGCTCAGTTTCATTATCTACAAAATGGGCATTAATAATGGTACTTATTACTAGGAAAGTTAAGAAACATTATTAATACCAATAAGGCAAGTAACAGCCCAAGAGGTTACTCTGTGCCAGGCATTGCTATTGGCTTCACATGAGTCAATACATGTGAAGTGCTTGGTATGATTCCTGGCACATAATAAATAATATATATTAGCCAATATTATTAATCATTATTGACATAAAAATCATGCATAAAGTTAACAATGATTTTAAATGGATATTTGAGACATTTCTGGGGACAGGAGAGTTCTAAAGGTGCTAAAAATCAGGCTGTCAAAGACTATTTTGTGAATGCAGTACCAATCATCTTGGGAAAGACTTTTATCTCACCAAACTCTAAATATTAGACAGCTTCTTTTAGTTAAAAAAAAAAAAAATAACCAACTGTTAAGTTAGTCAGACTTGCAAAATAATCCATACGCCTTGTGAAAATGTCTTTTATCTGCCTGATCCTCAGTGATCTCATCTGAAAAATGGGCTAAGAATCTCTATCTTAAAAAAAAAAAATGAATGTCTGTCTTGCTGAGATACCAAAGAATTAGAGACAATGCAGTAATGAAAGCACCTAGCACAATGCCTATGAATATTTTGTTGTTATTATTATAATTTCCAAAAGGGCAGAGATCAGGTCTTCTAAAACATCAAAAAATCTAGCAAAATGAATCATTAAATAGCTGTTCCAAGAAAAAAAAAAAAAACTAAATAAAATGATAATGACAAATGATTGGATAAATTATAAAACATTAATGCCCTAAGATTTTTTAAAAATTTATAACATGAAACAGAAATGACTATCTAATCTAAATAAAGTTAACAATCAACCCGGTGTTCCATCAGCAACTCATATGTGAAGAAAATATACGAGAATGTCTCTAATCTCACCAATAAATGTTAAATCAGCCTTAGGACAAAAGGGAAAGTATATACCCAGCTGGCCAATGTCCAATTCCAACAACACAGGAAGCCAGTCTCCAAAGCCCCAAAGTCCCTAGACATAGGAGGATCCATCCAGCAAACTCAAGCAAAGCATCATTGTCATTCAAAAGGTAGGAAGGTGATATGCAACACTTCCAAGGGCATCTACTTCTGAAGGAGGAAGCATCGAAAAGAGTCATGTATAAACTCCTAGTACTGGATTGTGGCAAAGGCGGTAGATTCAGGGGAAGCAAAGTTGCATTTCCCATTCTGTTTCTGCTTGCCTCTGCATAGAAGTCTTTGACACCTTTGTCATATGCAAGGATGGTCACATGGAAAGTGCACATTAGATTTCAACTCACCACACAGAGAAAAGAAGAAACACAGATGAAAACCGTTTATAGCTAAAAACTAACTTTACTAATGTTTCTAAAATTGACATTTAATGTCTTAATGATTATTTTAGTTCATTAAACTCGAAGGTTTTTCACCTGGTTCATTTACTTCTTTTTTTTCTTTTTTAAGGCATTGCCTTTTTTTTTTTTTTTAATTATTTACTTACTTATTTGGCTGCATCAGGTCTTAGTTGTGGCATGCAGGATCTTTAGTTGTGACACGTGGAATCTTTAGTTGCGGCAAGTGAACTCTTTTAGTCGTGGCATGTGGGGTCTAGTCCCCTGACCAGGGAATGAACCCGGGCCCCCTGCATTAGCAGCCACTGGAATCTTAGCCACTGGACCACCAGGGAAGTACCTGGTTCATTTACTTTCAAAATTAATATTACCTTGGAATCTCTACCTGGAATTTCTTATTTTGCCAAGAAAATAATTTTCTCTCTACCCCACAATCTAATCAGCATCTAGAATATTCAGAAGGGCGGCAATCCATGAGCCATAGAAGGAAAGACTCCATGAAAATGACCACAAAGTAACAAAAACAAATAAAACCTAATCATAGAACTTTCAATAGGCTAATTATAAAGCATACAATGGAACTATGGATCTCTAAA
This sequence comes from Balaenoptera ricei, assembly GCF_028023285.1. NCBI lineage: Eukaryota > Metazoa > Chordata > Mammalia > Artiodactyla > Balaenopteridae > Balaenoptera > Balaenoptera ricei. The sequence goes on along the minus strand of NC_082645.1, from coordinate 114,747,068 downwards.
AGCTTACTCTTATCCTAGCAATAAGTGTGGCTTCAAAACATTTTCAGACAGTTCAACACTACACTTCTAAATGATTTCTATTTAACAGAGGAACACATATTGAACGTTCCTTTTCATTATGAATTATTCATAGTTATAAATTATTAATTAATTATGGAAAGTTGTTACACACAATGTTTAGTCAAATCAATACATACTTGAAGCCTCGACTTGTGCAAGAAAGATACAGGAGTGTCAAAAAAGACATGAATCGTAATCCCAACCCTTGGGGATTCGGTAAAATGCCAAACAATATTTTAACAGTCATTAAAGGAACCAATAAGAGATATCCTAAGGCAATCCATGATTAGCTATCAAATGAATGACTTAGTCAGTAAATGCTGCCTTACGTAAAGAGAAAAGAGAAAGAGCTATCGGACTGGGAAAGCCCGCCCAGCAGTCAGGGAAGCATTCCAAAAAACTACGAAACAAAGTCTCAGCATTTATTAATATTACCTGAAAAACAGTTAAGGGTTTACTAATTTACTCTTGATTTCAGAGAATTACAGCCTGAGATGGATGGCAGTAATTGCAAAGTTATTGCTCCTCTCCTAACTCAGAGATACCGGAGGATGGTCACCAAGGATGGCCATAGCACACTTCAAATGGATGGCGCTCAAAGAGGTCTTGCATATCTTCGAGACGCTTGGGGAATCCTAATGGACATGCGCTGGCGCTGGATGATGTTGGTTTTTTCTGCTTCTTTTGTTATCCACTGGCTTGTCTTTGCAGTGCTCTGGTATGTTCTAGCTGAGATGAACGGTGATCTGGAACTAGATCATGATGCCCCACCTGAAAACCACACTATCTGTGTCAAGTACATCACCAGTTTCACAGCTGCGTTCTCCTTCTCCCTGGAGACACAACTCACAATTGGTTACGGTACCATGTTCCCCAGTGGTGACTGTCCAAGTGCAATCGCCCTACTTGCCATACAAATGCTCCTAGGCCTCATGCTAGAGGCCTTCATCACAGGTAATTGTTTTTTGTATTTTGTTTGTAGTATTTTTGGCTGCGGTGGGTCTTCGTTGTTGTGCGCGGGCTTTCTCTAGTTGCGGCGAGCGGGGGCTACTCTTCATTGCAGTGCACGGGCTTCTCACTGAGGTGGCTTCTCTTGTCGTGGAACACAGGGTCTAGGCACACGGGCTTCAGTAGTTGCGGCACGTGGGCCCTAGAGCGCACAGGCTTCAGCAGTTGCGGCGCGCAGGCTTCAGTAGTTGTGGCACGCGGGCTCTAGAGTGCAGGCTCAGTAGTTGTGGCACACAGGCTTAGTTGCTCCACGGCATGTGGGATCTTCCCGGTACAGGGATCGAACCCACGTCCCCTGCATTGGCAGGCCGATTCTTAACCACTGCGCCACCAGGGAAGTCCCCACAGGTAATTGTTTTTGTTCTTAAAAAAAAAAAATGTATGAATGTTTTGGAATGGGTATAGTCAGTTATAAGCAACTGTATTACAGAATAATTTATTTGCATTATTGGCAGGTAATGCCTGAGACTGAAAGGAGGAGCCTAGGGTCAAACAATAGGAGAAATTTTAAGAAACCTCTCTCTATACTTAAATTTTACATATTGAAATTTCTTAAGAAAAAAGGGATCATTATGCTACCAGCCAAAAAAATATTAACAAAAAATCTAAAAGGAGTTTTTCAGAGAAGCTAAATATTTTGTTAAATAAGTGAATAAATATGTTCAATGCATATTTTGACAGTCATTTTACCTAACAGAGGAATTTGATTTTTTTTTTAACCTTTACTGGGCTAGAATTTTCTCCTCTGAGTTCATCTTTTCAACATTTACTCAATACTAATGAGCCCAGAGCACCACAGTCAGCATTGCACATTAGAGAACAAGTATACATATCCTGAACATGTACTGGAAATAGGCCACAATGACTATGAAATTTTGCCTATAAACCTGGCAACGCATGATACTCTTTGCTCTAATAAAGTAGGGCTAGTGATATATACAATTAAAAAATAAAAAACAAAACAAAGAGAAAACCTTGTTTTAACACACTATGGGCGATATTAACAGTGGTCTGGAATAAAGTCCCAGTGTGCTACCACCTGGCTTTTACAACCTGTAGCAAATCACTTAATCTTTACAAGAAGAGTTCTTACACTGGGCCATTCGATAAAATTTAGAGGATATGTAAACTTAGACAGGAAAAACTTGCATCTTTTTTTTTTTTTTACACTAACCTCTAACTGAAATTTGGTATTTCCTTTGGTTATAAATGTAGGCAACAAAAAACAAAAGCATCGGCAATACCCGTAACTTTGTTACAAACAGAAATCCCAGATATTTTCATATCATACTATAATACTTCAAAATTACAGTACTAAACCTCCACTGTACTTTTTTTATTTAATGCATTAAAAAAGCACATATAGTACACATTATAATTTTTTAAATGTTCAACTGGATTTCAGTGTATTTGGTTTCCTTTTTATATACTTTATTTTAATGCATTTAAAGCGTAATTCTAATAAGAGGTCCATAGACCTCACCAGCCTGCCAACATCTGTGGCACAAAAGTAGTTAAGAAACCCTGATCTACCTGCTGGGGGGGCACATGGAGGATGCACTTGAAGGGTACACGGAAACCACCTTAGAGACAGAGCCTTCTTAAAAGAAAAAAGGTTTGTATAAATTTCAAAGTTAAAACTTCTTCAATGCCACTTGTTCTACAGGTCCCCTCCCTACCCCAAATCATTCTACTATGAATTTAATCTCTATTTAAACTTGAAGTAATCTGGTTGCAACTACATTGCATTATTTTCTGTTACATTATTTTTAAAGCAGGGGCAGGAATACAGGAAATGACCACTCCTCCACTTCATAACAAACTAAAGTTTTACATTTCTATGTAACAAAATGAATTTTGCTTAACCCATTTTGAAATCGCAGTTTTAAAATAAAGAATGTATGTACCATTTTGCAAAATCCTTCAGGCTAATGAGAAATAAACAAGTTCAATTCCTGACTCATTTCGAAGGCATGGCACCAAGAAATGTATAACATTTTGCTAGATCCTTCTCATTCAGAAAAGGTATTGATATTTAAACTGTTCATTCTAAAAAAAATTCAATGGTTTCTAATTTAGGTGCCTTTGTGGCGAAGATCGCCCGGCCAAAAAATCGAGCTTTCTCAATTCGCTTTACTGACTTAGCAGTAGTAGCTCACATAGATGGCAAACCTAATCTTATTTTCCAAGTGGCCAACACTCGACCTAGCCCTCTAACCAGTGTTCGGGTCTCAGCTGTACTCTATCAGGAAAGAGAAAACGGCGAACTCTACCAGACCAGTGTGGACTTCCACCTTGATGGCATCAGTTCTGAGGAATGTCCATTCTTTATCTTTCCACTAACCTACTATCACTCCATTATACCATCGAGTCCCCTGGCTACTCTGCTCCAGCATGAAAATCCTCCCCACTTTGAATTAGTTGTGTTCCTTTCAGCAATGCAGGAAGGCACTGGAGAAATATGCCAAAGGAGGACATCCTACCTACCCTCCGAGATCATGTTACATCACTGTTTTGCATCTCTGCTGACCCGAGGTTCCAAAGGTGAATATCAAATCAAGATGGAGAATTTTGATAAGACTATTCCTGAACTTCCAACTCCTCTGGTCTCCAAGAGCCCAAACAGGACTGACCTGGACATCCATATCAATGGACAAAGCATTGACAATTTTCAGATCTCTGAAACAGGACTGACAGAGTAAGAAATATCCATAGCGCCCTATTTTTTAATGTATTAAATATACTCAGCCAGTTATGCACCTATTTTTCCTTCATCATATCCCACGTTTTCTTTTTTCCAATGCTGATTACATCTTTCTGATTACATCATGGTGATCAAGCCTCTGCCCATTAAAAAAAAATGGCTAGCAATACACATTGTGGAAATATAACATTATACAAAGTTTGTATCTGTGGTTATCTGCTGAAATCAATGCATCTGAATGTAACAGATATTTACAATAACAGAAATGCTGTTGGTGAGTTTGTATGGATGTGGTATGATACCAGTAATGAAGGTAAAATGGACAGTGAAGTTTAACACAGCTGAACGCTAAGAAAATCAGCCATAAATTTCTCATTTTCATCTGCAAGTTGAAGCAGCAGCCTAATTTCAAACCTAGCTCTCTGGATAGAACAATGATTTAACAATATTTAGTGAATACCCTTTTAAAACTGTTATTTCTTCAAGGCAACAAAGATCAGTCCTTTGGTTCTTTATAAAACAAAACTAGGGTAAATATTACCCCCTTAATTTTTAACAGCTAAGAACAAAAGTTCACAAGAAAACAGCGAAGAATAGATTTATACATAACTCTAAAAGCATTTGAGCATTACACCCAAACACATGCACATATTCATACATTTGTGGCAGAAAGTGATCAGAGCAAGTTAAGATAAGCTCTAGGCTGAAGGAAACTGCAGGGTGGTATTTGAGCAAGGAGATGCAAAATTGTATCTACTTTAAAGCTACCATGCATACTAATCAAATAGTGATTTAAAAATTATAACCAACTATTCATCTGAATAACTTCCGACCTAAGTAAACACATTCCCTTTCTACTTAGGGTCCACTCAATGGTATAAAAACCTCATAGATGCAAATATATTTACGTTTTTGTAGATATAAAGGTTTAGATATAATTCAACTAGGGGAAAAATCTCCAACAGAAAAAGCAAAAAATAATTAGGCAATGAAGTATTTTCAAACCCAAATTCCTGTTTCAAACTTCAGATAGTTTTTTCTATAAACACAAAATGAGTGTTTATTCACCAGTAGGAGGTTGGACTAGATGAACTCTATTATTTCTTTCCAAATCTAATACTCCATGAAAACTATGCTTTCTCTGCTTTTTTAATTTTGCATATACTAGGATGAACACTTTCCCTTACCTCCAGTTTAACTTAAGACTATCCTTTGTATACTTGTCATTTCAATAAAAAAATCCAACTGTCCTCAAACAGGAACCAAAAAAGTCACCCTATCAGATTTCAAATAGATTTGTTGCTGCTATTCTTTTCTGAAATTTCCCTCATCCAGGTTTATGTGAAAAAAGTGAAAGATTAACCCTCCCTACTGGTGATGACCCACACAGGAATCATCTCTTAAAATAAATACTAGCTAGTAAAGGGAAGCAGTTGTGAAAAGCAGGGCACAGCAGCAAGTCACATTTTTCTACTCCTAGACCAAAAGGAAGAGAAAATAAAGAAGAACTTCGGAGTGGTCTAAGACTAATTATAGCAAAGTATATCAAGGACACAGAAACTTAATCATTGTGAACTTCTGCTGTTTGAAAATCTTAGGCATTCTTAAGTACTAGCTAGACCAACAGGTTTTCCTCCAACCCAAGATTGTTGTAACACATATAGACAGCAGGAATTCTTATTTCTATAATAAAGTTAACAAGATTCACCTAACCTGATGAAAATAAGTATTGAAGATTTACATGGTATATTTTTTCCTAAGAGCTCTACATCACTTACATAGATCAATTCCAACAGTTCAGAGAGGTTGCCCAAAGTGATGCAATTAGGAAGTGAGCAAGACCTGTCTAGGATCTGAGTCTCAATATAGATGCAGTATATTCTCCATTCAAGTCAGAGAAGCGTCTTACTATACTATTTATACATAAACTTTGCATCTGAAAATTAGATATAACTTTCCCTACACACACACCCCCCAAAAAGAACTCCGTTGGTATACTAATGCTATTTAATAAATAGACAACTAAGAGATGCAATCAAATACTTTTGTCTAGGAGGCTGAAAGCTTCTGAAAGAACTGTTCATGATTCTTTTACTTCAAAGAATCACATCTTCTATGTTAAGGATTAAGTTTTCTGCAAAGGCCCCATTATCCTTTCAGGTGAATGGAGTACAGACTGAAAGAGGGGGAAATTTACTGGAAAGTGGGAAGAGCAGCTTTAACTCCTGGCTCTACAGCTCACTTACCTGGGCCACCTGAGAAATCAGTGACGATATCTCGGATACATAATCAGGGAGACCACGTTGGAACTAAGTTAAAAAATGCTTGTGGAAACCAATCCAGATAGCATGACAGACAGTCCCAACAAACTGAAGACAAGTAGATACTAAAAATCATAAGGCCTACTTTTATACATGTACAAGTCCATATTACCAACTGCCAGCAGCAGCCTAATAACCAAAAATTGCTATGTCTGCTTCAAAGCATTGCACACCAAAATGCACTGAGTTGAACCTTTAGGTATCACCTGGATTTTTTTTAATGATCTTTTAATTCCATCCTCACAGAACCATACCGTAAGATGATCACCAGAACTGATCTCCCCCTATGCAGCAATCAATTTCTATTGAATAGGAATTATAATTTGAATATTACAGGCCTTTTTCCACTTCCACATTCTCCCACGGGTATTCACAAGGGTCATGCACAATTCTAACCCAGATGCCTCTAATTCCACCCATTTCTCTACACATAAGAAGCAAATACATGATAAGAACCATCTCTAACTTTAAAAAGAACAAATCATTCTGGAACCTGCAGTACTCAAATTATCTTAATTTGATGTCATAGGACGTCTCACAATTGATCAATATGTCAGTGTGTCCCAACAAACTAGTTAAGTACTGCTGTTCTTGGAGAGAGTAAGATACAGTATGAGCAATTTTTTTTAATCTACAGTATTTTCAACAAAAGTGGATTACTTATAAAAAGAGAAGCTCAGAATCATTAACAGTTTAATAACCTGAAGTGAGCATCTTATTTAAAAAAGCATTCAATAAAAGCCACTACAAAATATTTTTATAGATCTATGTGGACACTGCCCTGAAAAAAAGAAAGATTATACATCAAAAAGACCAGATGAATAAACGACATTCATAGTAAGAACATTCACAGTTTTAGCCTTTGCTCTCTAATACAAAAGCGAACATTCTAGTATTTTCTCTATTTCTTCTCACCTGTGACATACTATCTGCACTGGAAAAGGAGTTAATAGCCTGCTTCCTAACTTGAAATTTCAATTCGTAAGACAGCCTTAATAAAGAATGTATGTCCTGCAGAGAACACACAGGCCCAAAACGTTACATCAAGTAAATCCTAACGGTTATATTTATCATCCCTGGTTTCATGCAATAAAGCCCTCAAATAACCAGGGAGCTCTGAATGCAAGCAACGCTACAACCCCATCTACTGGAGAGATGCAAGTAATTGAGTCAATTTTTAATAAATGTGTCCTTATGTGTGAGCCTTGTTAAGGACCAATATCATGGAAATCCAGATAAAAATACTTCAAAACAGTAAGGAAGTCTTACCTACATCTTTTCGCCCTGGTTTTTCAAAACGTCTATCACCCCTAGAAAAGGTAAAAATAAGTTTCAAACAAATCTTGAGAGTAATGCATAGATTTCCCATCTATGACACCCATTTTCCTATCTTTCTTAATAGCATTTCTTTCTTTTTCAAATTATAAAACAAATACATTGTTATTGCCTAACCTTTGGAAAATACAGAAAAGCACAAAGATGAAAACAAAAATATCCACCATCTCACCTACCAAAAGCTAGCTTCTACAGACCCAGAAATGTTATTTTTTTAATTAGATACATGTTTTATTTTAGGTATCTGCTGTACAGAGCTTTATATACTGCTTTTAGAATGTGTTTTTACATATCACTAGATATTTTCAAAATTATCCTAACTTTAATGGCTATATACTATTCTACTGTGTGGATACGCTATTATATAAGAAACCACACTGATATTAAGCTATTTGGTTTATCTCGCATTATTTTATATTATAAATATTATCACAGTGGACATCTTTGTACGTGTATCTCTGTGCGACTGCCTTTGCTCATCTTGAAAGACTTCATATAAAGTCACAAACAATACAGAGAAGATGCTTTGATTAACAGCAACGAACAGTAAAATGAAGATGCTTCCCACTGAGCACTAATCAAACAGCAAATCTAATTAACTATTAAATATCCATGCTGGCACTAAAATATTAATGTATTTATCTAGAATGCTTCTTCCTTTAAATAAGGATCATTTAAACATTTCTAACAAAATTGATATTCAATTAACAGCATTTTTTGAAAAGTGAAACCTTGTAACTCTACAAAGAGCCTTCTCCTCTGCAGAAAGCAGAAAAGAAATGTTTCTCACACCAAGAAACCTTTATACCAAGATGTGGATCCTTTTAGTTACCTTTCCTCCCAGCTCTGCGACCTATGCATTTCCCTGCCACCTCCTCGACCAAACACACCCTCTACTTCATCAAAGCTTCTTTGGTAGAAACCACATTCACCTCTGCCCCTGCCTGAAAATAAGAAAACAGAAAAAATGATAGTCAGATGTCAACATCTGCACAAGTTCAACACCAAACATTAATCTCTGAAGTTCTGTCTATATACAAAGTAGGATGTCTACATTTAAGTATTTGGCAGGGCCCACTGAATCTTTACCAGTGAGACCGATGACAGCACTGAAGGAGCTAGACCACAGGAGGATAAAAAAACAAGTTAGAAAACTGTGTAAGAGTCCCAGTTCCAGTCCTGAACAAGAAATAGTATCAACATTAGGCTCCTTAATAAAAAATTCAATAGTGAAATTCTAAGATCAGTAAGCCATTACAAATCAAACCTTTTATTGTATTATTTTCAACAAAAATGGAAGATGTGGAGAGTTTGAGAAGAGAGCAGATAAAGTACAAAAGGCAAGCACAAATGTCAAATTAATTTAACTCCAGAGAAAGGATAATTTAATTGGGTTAACTCTAAACTAACAATTTTGTGAACTAACTCCTTAAAGGATATTCCACAGGGACCAAAGGCACTCTTTCCCGTTTGCTCAAATCTTGAAGAAAAATATCAGGCAGCACTAAAAATTCAAACTGCAGAGCTGGTAAGAATGTGTGGATGTAGGAATTTAGAGGCTCCAGTGGCTCAAGTGTACACTGGCCTTCATTGAAGGCAATTTGATTAGATCTATCAAAATTTGACTCAACAATTCTAACTAGAATTTATCCTAATAGAAATACTCGCACAAATATGCAAATACATATATACGAAGCTGTTCACTGCAATTTTTAAAAAAACAGAACTTAATCAGTAAAGGATTGGCTAAATAAATTCTGATAAAACAATTCAGTAGAATACCAGGAAGCCACAGAAGATAAAGTACTGACATTAAAAGAAATCTACATTATTCTGCTGAATGACAGAAGTATGCCAAAGAACAATACATATAAGAAAGATTCCATGTATATAAATGATATGGCTGCACAGTTAGGGTCAGGAACGATATAAATACAAATGTTGCATCTGGGGGCAGAAGGCAGTATGCACTTTCAGCTTTATACTTTCTGTATAGTGTGAGGATTTCCCAACTAACCTGTGTGTTGGATACACCATTTGCATCCAACACACAGGTTAGAAAATTGGAGGGCAGGGAGGTGCCTAGGGATGTATTTATACCTAGATGAAATCTTAGCCATTATCCCTAGCTCAACTTCTCCCATGGTATAAAACCACCCAAAGAAAAATGATGATGAATCTTGAATAAAAGCATGAATGCATTCCAAAGCTAAATACAACTGAGTTAAATAATTGTTTCAAATATCCATGCAGTATTTCTACTTCTTAGTTATAATTCATCAAGAACTGACTCAATACAATTGTACTTCTATATGACATTATGGAATACAAAAATAATGCATAGCATTTTATGTACATAAATACCCTCTCAACTAGTCCAAGTATCAATTTCTTCATCTGTAAAATGGAAGTGAGGACTAGGGTTGAACTACAATAATCTTACCTTCCAGTTACCTTCCAGTTGTACCAACTTAACTTCAAGTCATCTTAAAGTCAATGTTCAGTTTTGTACCTCTATCCTCAGGAAATACATTTTATTTAAGATCCTAAAACAGTGTAATACAAACTGTTATATTACACTGGGGTGATCCCCTACAACAAGATTTTTAGGGTGAAAGAAAAAAAGTCCCCTGTCCTTTTAGAGAACAATTTCCTCAAGAAAACCATTAAGTACACAGCACCTTGAAAAAGTGTTTTATTCTGGAAACAGATGAATACGAAAAACAGCCTTCCAAAGTTGCCAGAAAAATAAGCAAACCAAAGACAAAAATATTTTCTGCCAGTTACGACTAGCACTGGCACTGGTCCTCCTTATGAGCCTAAAGCTTTATAAATGGGCACAAGAAAAGAATCAGATTCTAGAGCTTTCCAGCTTGTAAAATGTAAGGAACAATCTTCAAAGTACAAGGTCCATAATCATCTATAAATGTAGTCTCCATAGGAGGAGGAGCAAGTAAATACAACGTGGTAAATCTTTCATAAAGTTAAATTTAAATGACTGTCCTATTGTCTGAGTTTTCACCCTATTCTTTGGGAGGATTAAAATATACTTCCTTTAATAATGATGAAGACAGTGGCTGACAGTTGTGTAGATATGCTTTACTGTTGAACATCTTAACCAGATAAAATAAAAAGATGACAAATTCATGTTGTTTTCCTGTTTGCTTAGTTAAATTTTACTAGTTCTCATGATATTCCGAAGTCTGGAAGTCAGTCGATTTCCACATCAAAGTTTTCTCAAGTTGGAAAGGGCCAGGATAATCATCTGATGTTAGTGCTGCCCGTGCAAAAAAAAGCCACATTAATCACTATTTATTTAACCCACAAGTTAAAATTAAGTAGTAAGTGAAGAAAACAAAACCACAGATTAAAGGTCTTATGAAACCATTAAAAAGAATCACAGTTGGGACAGTGGTGTTAGAAGTATTTTTCACCAAGTCAGTTCATTCATTTGACTAGTTTCACATCATTCACTCACATCAATGTTAATTAAGTCACTGCTTTTATCACAGTATCTTTTATACATGCCCCGTTTAAATTCTGAATGTAAGAGTTCTATCCTATGGGATAACCCTACACACTTCAAAGAAACCAGAAGGCAGGAAGAAATTTATCAACCCTTCATTAGTTTCTTGATATGGAATTTTTTTAAGCCTATTTAGAGAGATTGGTTGGTATTTGCAATACACAACATTGGTGGTCACTTGAGGAACAAAAAACAGCTGCTTGTGGGCCATACTTCTTAATTAACATAAGATCTCTCAATGCCATGCCCTGAAAAGCACTAGCGGCAAAGATGTGTAAGTGCAATCTCTCCTCGCTGCCAGCCCACTGCAGAAGAACACAGGAAATACCCAAGGAGCAGACCACAGCCATCCTCAAAACACCATCATCACACCGCCGAGAAGCACAGATCTCAGACGAATTCTGGACCAACGGAACCTAATCGCATGCATATGGGAGTCTAAACGGCCTGTGGACCTTCTGAAACACAACACACACATGCTTAAATCTCCGTTTTTGCAGACACCCAATTCTTCTTAAAGCACCTCTTAAAATTACAAGGTATGTTTACACTTCTGCTATGATTTAACCAACTTAGAAGTAAAAGCTCAAGTAAATATTTATATTACAAACATTAAGAATGCCCTTAAGGGGACTTCCCTGGTGGCGCAGTGGTTAAGAATCCGCCTGCCAATGTAGGGGACATGGGTTCGAGCCCTGGTCCGGGAAGATCCCACATGCCGCGGAGCTACTAAGCCTGTACGCCATAACTACTGAGCCTACGCTCTAGAGCCTGCGAGCCACAACTACTGAGTCCGAGTGCAACAACTACTGAAGTCCGCGCGCCTAGAGCCCGTGCTCCACAAGAGAAACCACTGCAATGAGAAGCCCGCGCACCACAACGAAGAGTAGCCCAGCCCCCATGCGCCACAACTAGAGAAAGCCCGTGCACAGCAACAAAGACCCAATGCAGCCAAAAACAAAATAAGTAAAATAAATAGATTTATTTAAAAACAAACAAAAAAAGAATGCCCTTAAGTAGCAGAAGATCAACGAACCCCAAATAGGGAGCAGATATCAAAGAACAAGTAATATCAAAATAAGAATTATTCTTCCAAGAAAAGACACAAATTTACACAATATGAAACTACAGGTTAAATAAAGGATTACTGTGTAATTTTTTTGTTGTTGTTCTACACCCTAAAATAGGTCTAGTATTGATGAGACAGCTTTTACAAATGCCTCTCTCTGGCTGGGGACACTCCTGGCACACGGCCTTATATGGCATAGACCCTGTGTCACAGAGGCCTGGCAGGGACTTGGGTGCCACTCCAGCAGCCAAGGCACTTCAGGGAGCTCTGGTTCTCAAAGTGTAAGGTCCCCGGGGGATGAGGATAATGGATATTTGCCAAAGATAACTAGGACCATCTAGAATCATTCACACTCAAATCTCTAAGCTAGAATTACCCTCCTCTACTCCAAATCAGAGGTTGTGGAGTAGATATGCTGAGAAAACAGTTCAGAAAACAAATGTTCAGGACATTTATTAGGCAATTAATGTCAAAGAGCAGTCTTTTAAAAACCAAATATCAAAATATTCTTAAAGCAATCTCCCTATCCTCTCTCTCCACCGTCTCCAGCATTACTTTCTTCACGTGAAAGCTCACCTCGCCCTCTTGAAGAACTTCGACCTCTAGGAGCTCCCACCACTGTTCCTCCTCCTCCTCGTCCTGTCAGTCGCAGGACAGCAGCACTGTTTACAGACATGGAAAAGTTTCTCTGCCAAAAAAGTGAGAAAGAAAAAAATGAATAAAACAAATAAAACTGCATGTTGTTCCTGGCCATCTCCCACTGCATCTATAAAATGGCATTTAATGACTACTAGAAATGGGAAACAATCACTACATGACCCACTAAGATGCTCCAAAACCTGATTTTAGCTGAAAATTTCAAATTAACATTTCAGATCAACAAACATTAATAACCAATGCCTTATACTATGTTAGGTTCTGTGAGGAAATATTAAGCAGACAAACTCTAAATGCTGTATGTATCCGGAAGCAGACAGGATATTTATGCATCATAATATATACAGAATACTCGGTAAAAGAGATCTGGTTTGAAAGGGTCCTTTAACTACTGAAAGGTGGAAATGAGAGGGAGTCACAAAAGGTCTGAATCAACAGTATGATAAAGAAAAAAATGATCATTTTGCCTCACACTGCTCACCACTGTGAATTAGCAACTCCAACTAGTATTTAATAGAATGACAGGTATCAGGGGTGAATGGGGAAGGGCAAAGTAAGAACCTACATAAGATCAACCATCTAAACGGGTAGGGGGAGAGAATGCTTGAAAAAAATAAACAAAATCCCAATCGCTTGGTCATTAGCCTGCACTTGCACCCACAGTCAATCTGGAAAAGGGTCAAATACAACAATAGTAGCGGCTGGGCATCCTTCAAACATGAAGAGGGACACAGGAAGACAGGAGGTCTGGGATTCAAAAATATGTTTAGTTGATACTTCTGGATAAATGGAATATACAGAGCTTAGGAAAAGGTAAAGCAAGAGGCAATTATAAAAATATTGAAAAATGATCTATAAGATATCAAAATCCTGGGCATTTGAAGGAGAATTTCATAAGAGAGCTTTAAACTCGGAAAATGTTGGAATATATCCTTACCTGAATACTTTCTATAAACTTAGAACCTAACAGACATCTGTGCAAAAATGCAGGTGTGGTAACAGTGTGGCAAATCCAACTTCAGCGTGGCTGTAGCCAAGGGCCCTCCTGGCAAAGGGGCAAGAAGTGAGGCTTAAGAGCACATCAATCTGGTAGCAGCTACCTAAATCACAGGAAAATAGAATCCTGCAATTCAACTAATATTTTAAGTCCAAATTGTTCTCCACTGTGAAGTCCTGATTTGCTGTTCTGATTCAAGATCAATTGAAATGTGATGTCTAGTCCTCTTTTGAAGAAATCAACATGTAATTGGTTTTAAAAACTTCTACTTTCATTACTGAATTTCTTGTTTTAATGTATGGGTCATTTTCTCCTCATTACCTGTCATTACTTGTCTTTTTCAGAACTGTGTTCAATACAATTTGTTCAGATAAATTTTAGAAACTTATCAATGGAAGTTTTTTCCTTTGACTTTTATAGGTGTATAATCATATAATCAAGTAACTTCAACATTGAAGACTTAAAATGTAATTGATAACTAAAAACTAGAGGCAGATACCAAACTTGATTAGTACTTATTTCAAACTATTTTTTAATAAAACTTAAAAAAAAAAAAAAGTTTGTTGAAACAAATGCAATAATTTATCTTTTAACACAGAGTAACCAGTGGAGTTACTGAATAATGCCTCTGGGATCACAATTAAGCAAGACTATGAAGTCCCAAAATCTAGATTAATATATTCTAAAATTAGAAAAACAGAGGTCAGAGCTAACTGTATTACGTATACCAGGATCTGACACTGTTGAACACCTCATTACCAAAGTATTACATGTATGAAACTCAAATGCACCCATCTATAGCATTCAGGGAAACTCTCATATGCTTTCATACATCCTCACACATCGCAGCTGAAAGTGCAAACTGGTATAATCTCTGGAAGGCAATTTCTCAAAGTATATTTAAATGTCCATACCCTTTGACACAACAATTCCTCTTCTTACACATGTGAAAAATAACATGAGCAGAAAGATTTTAACTGCAGTACTGTTTGTGAAAGCAAAAATGGCAACCAGCTAAGAATCAACCAAAAGGAGCTAATTTAAAAATCATGGCCACCTATACAGGGAATTCTGTGCAGTTGTTTAAAAAAATGAGGCTGGAACTTCCCTGGCGGTCCAGTGGTTAAGACTCCAAGCTTCCACTACAGGGGGTAGGGATTCAATCCCCGGTTGGGGAATTAAGATCCCACATGCCAAGCGGCGCAGCCAAAAATTAAAAATTAAATAAATAAATAAATAAAATGGGTAATCATGTTTAAAAAAAAAAAAATGAGGCAACTCTATTTATTAGGGTGGACCATATAAAATGGCTAATATTCAACCATTTCTGATCCAGAAAGCTACAATTTCATACAGTCAGCCTAATATATCAATACAAAGATATAAAGAACAGCTGGAGTTAAGAGCATGGAGAGGTTAGACTGCCTGAGAGTGAATTTTGGCTCCTTTACTCAACTTCTCTGTGCCTCATTTTCCTCATCTATATAATGTGAATAGGAATCTACTTCGTGGGTTGTTGCAAGCACTTAACACATTAAGCAACAAGTGTTTAGAACAGTGTCTAACACATATTAAAAGCTAAATAAGTATCTGTTATTATTTCCCAAATAGATGCTCAGGTGAAAACAGTAAAGTGTAGAACTGTATGCATAGTATGCTACCATTTATGTGTATGTGTGTTTAAAAGAATAGATGCATAGATAGTTGCAGATGTATTAAATACCCTAGGAAGGGAAGACAAGAAAATGGAAACAGTGGTTATTCCTGAGGAAGAATAATAGGTAGCGAGAGTCTGGGTTACTCACAAACTTGCTTTTCACTATATGCACTTTGTGAATTTTGTATATACATGTATTATCTATTCAACGCTGCATAAATGATTTTCTTTGATTTCAAATAAATAAAACACACCAATCTGGTAGCAGCTACCTAAATTACAAGTGTAATGTGTAGAGTCATGCTTTTCAAACTGTGATAGACATACAGGGAAATGTCAAAACAAAGAAAAACTGGGAGATCTTATTTAAGCGTTAATTTTGTTCTAAGAAAACCTTTTACCTAGTTATATTTTATACATGCATGCATGTATATATATATGTGTGTATATATATATGTGTGTGAGTGTACTGGGGGGGGAGGGCGTGGGTAGTGAGGGAATGTGCACAAGCAGAAAATTACCTTGCAGTTTAAAGATAAAATATTCCCTTCAGGTAACTTCAGGAACTAAGATATGCAGCAAGAAGCTATTTTAGGTTATTAGAATTATTTACCTCCCCAATTGGAGTAATAGGGTGAATAAGTATACAAAACTCTAGCCTAGGAAGATCTAAGCAATTCCTGAACAGGTACCTGACTATCCAAAGTATACACTTCAAAATGTTAATGAACCTCTTGCCAGCTTTAAGTACTGTCCTACTCCAACATATTTTACAAAAAGAAAGGCTACGAAGTGTCAGGAATTCCTAAATGATGCCTTTTTAAATGCTTTCAAAAATGAACCCCTATGGTCTTCTGTGATTACCATGAAAACTTCACAATCCTTACATTAAGCCCTTGTGATTATAGCATCCAGACCTTAACACCTTAAGATAAACTTTTCCATTATAAAAACAAAATGAAGAGTTACTCCTTTAGTCATTCTAGAACTAATTTTGGAGTGTAGGTGTACTGCATACCTAACTTTATTCCTTTTCAAATTGTTAACCAACAGTTCCCAGCAGCATTTGTTGAATAATTTTTGATTTTTCAAATGATTTGTGTAGCCCTTAGTAAATACAATTTCTGAGAAATGTTACAGGATTTTTCTGAATGATTCAATTACTTTTTTTTTTTTAATTAAAAGTCTATCATGTTTTGGTAACTAGTAGCAAGTCCTCCTCCCTACTTATTACAAAGCTTTTCTGGCCCATGTAGTCTCTAAGAAATCCAGGCAGTCATTTAAGGAAAAATAAAAAGAAATTATTAAAAATATTCATAAACAGTTGGAAAAATAATCACAAAAGATTGAAACTGGTATACTGAGCTATATAAAAATTAGCTTCTGCATTAAAAAAATCATAAATGAAATCAAATGCAATTAAAAATTTAGAAAATTTAACAGGTTAGGGTTAGGGCTAGCTCAAGAAAAAGATTACTATCCAAAAGAAAAATTGGCAAAGACAAGAACAAAAAATTAAAAGAAATATAAATGCAAACATCTGAGAAACTGCACTAGGGAAAGAAATGCCAAGTAAAACAATGGAAGAATATTTTATCCAAATCTGCAGAGAATTTTTTCAATAATGTTGGAAGTATAGAACAAAGCTTAGTATACACCATCACCTGCACAAAAAGGGGGAAAACATATTTACTTGGAAAAATACACAAGAAGCTGCTAACACTGGCTGTCTTTCGGAAAAGGAGACAGGTGGCTGGGGGAAAGGATGGGAGAGAGATTTTCTATTATACACTGTTCTGTAAATTTTGATTTTTAAACCATATGATTTGCTGCTTATTCAAAATAATTAATTAATAAATAAAAATACTGAACGTGGCAAAAGTAATGGTAAAATGCTACAGGTATGGCAGCAGTGAAACAAAAGAAATATCCTCATACAAAGTTTCTTGAAAACGATTTAGCAGTATGGAGTGATTTGCTTTTATTTCCAAACTTTCAATTCTAATCAGCTGATCTATATGTCTATCCTTAAGCCACAGTTTTGATTACTGTAGCTTTGTAGTAAGTTCTGAAACTGGAAGTATAGGTCCTCCAGCTTTGTTCTTTTTCAAAATTGTTTTAACTACTTAGGGTCCCTTGAAATTCCATACGAATTTTAAGACCAGCTTGTCAGTTTCTACCCAAAAAGCCACTGGGATTTTGATGGGGATTGTACTGACAGTAGATCAAAACAATATTAAGTTTTCCATGGCTTAATAAATGCTGATGCCTTTCCACTTATTTAGCCTTTAATTTCTTTCAACAGTGTTTTATACTTTTTATGTAAAAGTTTTATACCTCCTTATTCCTAAGTATTTTGGATTTTTATTTTTGGCTGCATTGGATCTTCGTTGCTGCATGCGGGCTTTCTCTAGTTGCGGCCAGCAGGGGCTACTCTTCGTTGCAGTGCGGAGGCTTCTCATTGTGGTGGCTTCTCTTGCTGTGGATCACGGGCCCTAGAGCACGCGGGCTTCAGTGTTGTGGCATGTGGGCTCATTAGTTGTGGTGCTTGGGCTCTAGGGCACAAGGGCTTCAGCAGTTGTGGTGCATGGGCTCAGTAGTTGTGGCTCGAGGGCTTAGGTGCCCCGCAGCATGTGGGATCTTCCCGGACCAGAGATCAAACCCGTATGCCCTGCAGAGCAGGTGAATTCTTAACCTCTGGGCCACCAGGGAAGTCCAACCAAGTATTTTCTTTTTAATACTACTGTAAATGGAATTGTTTTCTTAATTTCCCTTGTGAACTGTCCATTGCTAGTATACAGAAATACAACTGGTTTTTGTGTACTGATTCTGTAGCATACAACTGTGCTGTATTCACTTAGTACACTATAAAAGGACAAACACAAAATCTGCTACTTTCCAGCCCAAAACTCTAACTTTCTCACAACATCATTTAGAAAATTGGTGACAGGGCCACAACTACTGCAGCCCGTGTACCTAGAGCCCACTCCACAACAAAGAGAAGCCACCGCAACGAGAAGCCTGCGCACCACAACGAAGAGTAGCCCCTGCTCGCCGCAACTAGAAAAAGCCCATGTGCAGCAACGAAGACCCAACGCAGCCAAAAATAAATAAATAAATTTATTAAAAAAAAAAAAATTGGTGACAGAAGAGCACATTTTTAAGCACATTGTGAGCTGAAGATCTACATTTTCCTTTAATGGTAAGAACTGGTAAAAAATTGGTGAGAACTCATGTTTTGCAGAAGAACTGAAAAACTACATGTTTCTGAAAAGAAGGCCCTCTCCCCCCAAAAATAACTCTTTCTCTCTACTCAAATACATCTCCTTATACTCAACAGCTTCAGATCTAAAGCAGAATCTAGTCAACTAAGAGAGGCATCCAAACACCAAGAGTAAGAAGGAAGCAGATCTGGGGGGAATGGAGGACACTCCTCAGGGCCTAAGTAGGAACTTCACATTTTCATGCCTCAGTGGGAAGGAATATGGGTTTGACTGAAGCTCAAAGGTAGATACAAACCTGTTCTTCTTCTGTAAAGGGTACAAGAGCCAATGGCGGCAGGGGTTCCTCCTGTAGGATTGGCAGAAATTCTTTATCCAGAAGGTCTGAAGGTATCTGTTTGACCAAACACATGACCAAGAGATTAATGCTATCCCTCCAATTACAAGAAGATATAACAAGAAAATAATTCTTTGATTCACCTGTTGCTGGTTATTAAAAATATGGATTAAAGCTTATTCAGACACAATTAATATTCTGAAAGGGTCAAACATTACAAACCCCAGTCACTCTCCCTGTCCTCCCATCAGACTACCACTCTCAGATTTGATATACAGCACTGACTCTGGTATTCCAGAGCGCACATTTAACTCAAAGCACAAGGTGGTAAGGAGAGTTTTACAAGCAACTGTACCTGTCCTAAGCAACCATCATTAAAATTTGATTCTTAATTCATTAATAAAATTAAAAACAAAGTATACTTAAAAAAAGAAAATGTTATTTCTCACTAGTCAGGTAATAAAAGTGTATTTTATATAAAGCAGAAACTAACGCACCATTGTAAAGCAATTATACTCCAATAAAAATGTTTTTTAAAAAAAAGTGTATTTTATACTGTTTGAGTTTTGATCATTTATAAGTAACACAAATGTGGTGTCACATTTTAAGATTTTGTCCCCACTGAAAATTTTATATTTAACTCAAATGAAAAGAACAAGAGAAGCATCTGCCCTCCTCACTCCTAACTTCTAACTGGAAAGAATAAGAGATGCAATAAAGAGAGAAGAGAAAAATTCTTCCTTTCTTAGCCATCATACTGGGATAGAAATAGAGGTTAAGAGGAAATTAGTTAGACAAAGCATTAAGTCCTGACTATTCTCCTGTTTTCACGAAGCTTTCTACTCCTGTAATGAAATGTTAGGTCTTCTCTAAAAAAATAAAGAGTACGCAACATTTAGAAGAGTCTCTGTGAACTACTGCAGGTTCCAAGAAGAGCCTCTGTGAACTACTGCAGGTTTCAAAGCAGGAAAAAAAAGGGTAGAGAGAAAAACCATGGCTGTTTCATATATCAGCACATAACTGTACATAACCTGAAATCTCATTCATAATTCTGAACTCTTTCCTACTTTCTTACCTTGTTGTCTTTAAGGAAAAGTGCTAACATTTCTTCTCTGCCATAACGATAGTCTGCTAACTTATACTTCGGCAATGCTGGAGAAAGAGGAGGGGATGTAATACTCCCACCACTGGACAGAGCTCGGAGCCTAAAATAGTAGACAAAATATAAAATGAAGTGTCAAATATTCTGGCAGTAAGGACTTTTTATTTTCATATAATATACTATAAAAATTTTATAAAATAAAAACGAACAGAAAAAAACCCCATTATCTCAAAGTATCCAAGATTTTAGCTCTAATACAACCTGCTATAATAGCTAAGAAAACAGCTCATTGAGAAATAACTAGACAACCATTTGAAAATTCCTTAACTTAGAAAGTATCAGGGCTTCCCTGGTGGCGCAGTGGTTGAGAATCTGCCTGCTAATGCAGGGGACACGGGTTCGAGCCCTGGTCTGGGAAGATCCCACATGCCGCGGAGCAACTAGGCCCGTAAGCCACAACTACTGAGCCTGCGCTCCGCAACAAGAGAGGCTGCGATAGTGAGAGGCCCGTGCACCGCGGTGAAGAGTGGCCCCCGCTTGCCGCAACTAGAGAAAGCCCTCACACAGAAACGAAGACCCAACACAGCCAAAAATAAATTAATTAATTAATTTTAAAAAAAAAGTTTAAAAAAAAATGAAAGTATCGTGGTATGTCTGTGAGAAGCTTAGGGGGTGAGATGGGGACACCTTTTTCCAAACTATAAAAATAACATATAATTAAAACAAAAGTCATATATCACCTTACACCCACTAGATTAATAAAAATTAATAAATCCGACAATACCAGTTGTTGGTAAGGATGCAAAACAATGCAAATTCTCAAGTAGTGTTTGTGGGATTATAAACTAGAACAGCCACTTCGAAGAATGATTTGCTAATATTTAACAAAGTATGCTACACAAAAGAAAAAGCAAAATACAGAAGCTTATAAAAAAGATGATACTTTTATATATGCCCGCAATATTTCATAATTCACTTTTAATGAAAGCAATTAGTGATCAGTGTAGAGAATTTTAAAATGCAGTACAAGGAGAAAAAAAAATAAAAGCCATATTTACTGCTAAGAAGAAAAAAAGTAAAAATATACTTCGAGCTGATAATAGCAGCTGCCTCTAAGGAATGGAACTGGGAAAAGAGAAACATTTTAATTTTATAATAAGATGTTTTATTTTAAAAAGGAGCGGGGTGCAGGGGAGAACCTCAGCAAAAGAACGGCAAGAGGATGATCGTACTGCAGCACTGCGTCAAACAGCAAGCGGGAAAACTACCATCAGGAGCAGCTGATTATCTGGGAGTGGCCCGAAGTTCTATAAAGTAATAGATAACAAGGGTAAAAGAGACCACGGTACTGCAATGCAGTAGTTTAGCACAAAGGAAAATTCAACAGAAGCATTAAAATATATCCCCCAAATTGCTAAGCTTTATTGACAAAAAAGGGGAAGGGGGAATGGTCTACAAATTATACATTAAAAAGTGTGAAGGCCAAGCATAGTAAATACTTGCACATTATTCAAAAATGGCAGGAAAAAACAGTATGTACATAGTAAATATATAAAACGTGCTTACATGTAGAAAGCAATACCAAAAAAAAAAAGGAGTATGCATTAGTAAAGTGAGACTCTAGGGTTTTGTTTTTCACGTCAATGTTTCTATCTTCTCTTTCCACTTATTTTTTAATGTTTTATTATGGACAATTTTGAACATATATAAAAGTACCAAGAAGAATATAACAAACTGCCATGTACCCATCACCCAGTCCCCAATCCATAAGGCTCCTTCTGCAGCACCATCTAACCATCCTTTAATACTATTTTGAAGGAAATCTTTGGCTTTCAAGATTTTTGAAGGAAATTATTTTCAAGTTTTGAGAAAATCTTTTGAAGAAAAGTTATCTCATCTGTAAATATTTCAGAATGTTCTCTCTAAAAGATAAGGATTTTTCTTTTAAGTCTCAACTTTGCTGATTTTATCCCTGTGATATAGTTTAACATGTTTCTCCGTTCTCTGCATTTCATGTAAATTGGTGACTGGATGCACAGTCCTGATCAGACCTGGCAAGACTACTTCCATGTGGTGGTGTGTTATTCCATCAGGAGGCACATACTGCCTGGTTGGTTTTGCGAGGCTAAGCAGTCCCTGACGACCAAAGCTTAGATCCTTAAGTTCACTAAGGTTGCAAAGTGACTTTATCATTTCTTTCTTCTTTATTTGCTAGCTTGAACAGTTCTACAAAGAGAAACTTCCCTCTTACATTATTTGGTATTACCTAATAGGATATAGTTCATGTAAGAAAGGAAGGAAAAAGCCTTCATTCTTTCTTTTCACTTACTAATTTTCAAAATAATGACTTGGTTCACTAACATCCTCCAACAGTAACAAATTATTTTTTATTAATGTATTTCAGTTCACTGCAATTATTCTTAGCCATACTCAAACTATCTCATCTTTGCCCAGTGGGAGAGGCTTCAGGTTGGCTCCCAAGTCCTTCTGACCCAACCCTAGTAGTCTTTAACAGCTTCTTTTCTATCTGGTAGGTCAAATGTTCCAAAATCAGCTTATTTCTTGCCTCAGACTTAGAATCAACCATTTCACCAGGGAGCCTGATCCTCTTTAGTAATATATATATTAAGACACAATCTGGGTGCTAGCAGTGTTCACTGCTACTGGGTTGGTCTTTTGTTTTCTTTCCAATTATTCTTGGACTCAGAGGTCATTGAGTCCAACTCCTACAAGACAGGTTAAACAAACCAGTAAGAAAACAACATGCCCACGAAGGAGTGATCCAACCACTGCTGAAGGACCTTCCGGTACAGTGGTTTGCATCAAATTCATGTACATTTGAGCTCTTTCCTGAAAAAGTGGAATTAATATCCACTAAGAACTGAAGCTGGGAACGTTACACATACATTACCTCATTTAAGTTCCACAACAACCCCAATATAACAGATGAGAAAAATGAAGCCAAGGAGTTAAGCAATTTGCCCACAATCACCGCCAGCAGAACAAAGAGTCCAAAGCTAGGTTTTTATGACTAAAAAGAGCAAAATCTTTCCAAATTTTTATTTAAAATAGCCAAGGTTTATTCTGCCAAAAATTAATTTTTAAATATACATACATATATATAATTAGGAATTATTTTAAAATATCTTTCTTATACTGAGTCAATATGCTCCCCAAGAGTTTCTACCACTAGAGGGCACATCTAAGCGCTCTTCCAAGTGAAAATCATCCCAGTATTTGCAGTTATTTCATCTCACCAGAGACTTTCCCTCTCACTGCCCAACATCCCTAATTTCATCTGCTCCTCACAAGGTTTCAAATCCACCCACAAACCCCACGGGCTTTCCATGCCTGTGAACTGAACACTTCTTATAGGCACCACACCTAAAAAGTAACACGACCAGAATGCAGACTCAAGAGATTCCTCTAGCTACTGTGAAGAGAACAGACCAAGGCAGGCTGAGAGTAATTCAAACTAGGAGAAGATGGTAGCCTGAATCAGGATAATGGCTGTGCTATACTAAATAATTAACAAATCCTATCCCAAGTCTTCCTTCGCCTACAGATATCTGGAAAAGCTAAAACATATTTGGATAATGTCTTTCCCTAAAAATCCACCAGTGATCTTTAACTCCTCTAGGATCTTGCTCCATACAACCCCCTTTTAGAAATTCAACCCTTCCCTATTGGCTTTCCCCTCATCTCTAAATATAAATATATCTAATAGTGATTTGTTTAAAACTCCTCTAATGCAGCATCCCCCTCTACCTATGCAGCAATGGTTATCTTTCCTCTTCATTTCAGAGACATCTCCACATTCTCACTTCCCAATCACTTCAAAACCCAGCACAACCTGGCTTCTCCCCTACCACTCCACTGCTCTAGAAAGTTCAATAACCTCAACACTAGGCCCAAGTGAAATTTTTCTGTCCTTATCATCTTCATCTTCCCAGCCATATGGAGATCTGTTTAACACAGGAGGCCCAGTGCTACTCCTAGTAGTACTAGTAGTAAGTGATAGGTAGCAGCAGCAGGGCTGTCTAAAACCCCCCGATACTCCACAATCCTCACTTGTTAACTGTTGTCCAAAATCCAAACTTCAGCTTAAAAAAGTAATTTAGAATTTCAATGTAGATGTGTGAAGACATACGAATCAAAAAGCACTTCTGTGTAAGTTCACAATTCTCAATTCCAGCTCTGAACTCTTCCCTAGAGAGTAGGGTTTTCTTATTCAACCACTCACAGCCCTTCAAGTTTATCATATCCAAAACCCTACTCATCAGTTTATTCATCCCAACCTCCTTCATCACCTGTATTCCCAAAGGCAAGTAAGGATACCACCATCTACTCAGACACTGGATTAAGAGTCTGGAAATCATCCTTTACTCCTCACCTTCTATCCATCTCCCATAAGCAATTACAACGTCCCACCAGTTTAAAATCCTGTATCTCTCAAACCATCCCCTGATCAAATAACCTATTATTGTTCACACATTATTGTTCACACTTTTATTTCTTACCTCGACTGCGGCAACGGCATCCTGAACAATTTAATTAGGCATACTCCATCCTCCACACTACAACCAGTTATTTATCTCAAATGCAAATCTGAATAAAACACTCCCTGCTCAACAATTCTTCACTGGCACACAATGATCAAATAAAAGCTTCTTAACATAAAAGGGCTACCTGCAAGCTCTTCTCTCCCACACTTCACATTACAGTAAAGGCAAACGTCTTGGAATTCCCCTCTTAAACCTACGCTTTCCTGTCCCCTTGTCTTTACACATGCCCTTTCTACCTGGAATATTTTTTCCAATCTAATATTTTTTCACCTGGGGTGTGGTGGGGACTGCCTGGAAGCAGAGAGGTTAAGTGGAAAGGAGGAACGGAACAGAGACAATGAGGAGGAGGGGGGTTGGAACGAGAGTGGTAGGAGGGAAAGGAGAGAGAAATCTACACACAAGTACCTGCCCAATGTTCATGGAACTAATTGACTAGTGGGAAAAAAAGCTAATAAACAGTCATACAAATAGAGAGCTAGTGAAGGATTCTGGAGAAAACTTGATCCAATTTACATTTTAAGATTACTTTGGCTGCAGTGGGGAGAGCAATCAGAAGAAAGAATGGAAGCCAGGAAACATCAGAAGGCCACTCCTTATAGTTCATGTCAGAGATGACGGTGGCTTACACTAGGGTGGAGGCAATGAAGATGGAGAGAAATGAATGGATTCAAGAGATATTTTGGAGGTAGAATTGACACAACATTGTGGTGGAATAGACATAGGGATACAGAAGTAAAAGAAAATATCCAGGATAACTCCAAGATTTCTGGCTTGAGGAAAAGGGCACACTGTGGTATTAAGATGAAATAAAAGAAGAAATTTAAAAGGGCAAAATTCATAAGCTCAGTTTTGGAAAACTATGAAGGATGAGATGCCTACAGGCATCAAATGAGCAGCTGAATATCCTGTACTGGCATTATACTCCCTTTACAGCACTGACATTACTGTGAAATTATTTAGTGTCAGCTTCCCCACTAAATGATTCAAAAGTAGGTACCATGTCCTTTATCCTTGTTGCCTCAGCACCTAACCCAAGACATAAAACATATGAGGCACTTGATAAAATGTTTTCTAAACAACTTTTAATATTCTCTTCTAAAATACACCCTAGGATAACATCTAATTTACCATTCCTTCAGATGGCAGTTATCTTTTACTCTTTTTGAAAACTGGGACTATTAATGCATTCCATCCTCTAGAACATCTCATTTTCTCCACAATTCCACAAAGATCATGAATAGTAACCTAGCAATCTCAGGTTTGAATTCTCTTGCCCCCATGTCCCCCACCCTAAGACTTGAATCATTCAACATTTATTTACTAAGTACCTACACTAGCTAAACAATGGGCTTACCAAAACTGAGAAATACAGTGCCTTTCTTAATGGAATTAGTTCTTTTCTGAGTAAGGTAAACACATATAAAGAGACACAGTACAAGGTCATAACTACTTTAACATAGGTCTAAACAAAGTGCTTTGGGAAAAACAAAAGTGCCTCATTCATTTTTGCAAGGAAAGACCTGGGGAAACTTCCTTAAGGCCATGGAGATGAGACAGAAGAAACCCCAAATGAGGTTCCTTGGCTCCTTCCCCATAAAGCCAGGTAATTGTCTGCAATTATTCATTCCGCTATAATAAATTCCTTTATTATCCAGACTTATGTAAGTAGATTTTGAATGCTCAAAATAAAAATAATAAATAAATAAAAATCCCCAAATAAAGCAAGTTACAATGAATTTGTTTTGCTTTTTAAAAATGTCTTGAAGTATACAATTATTTGCAAACAAGAAAGAACAGGAGGATATAAACCAAAATATTAACAATGGTCCTTTGGGTGGCACGATTAAGGGTAACTTAGATCTTTTCTTTCTCCTTTTGTACTACTGCTTCCTCCAAGGTTTTATGGAATGAGCGTGAATTATTTTACTACTGGGACTAACAACAAAAAAATTCTTTAAAATCCTAAATCTACCAGATTTAGAACTAAAAAAATTTTTTCTTCAAGGTAGTACTATGTGTTCTGTCAAGGGTGAAGTAAACAGGCAGGGGATGGGAATTAAATTCATACAATCCTTCTTGTGGTCAGTCTGTCCATATATCATCCAAAGCCTTAAAAATTAAACTTTTGATTTAATAATTCCACTTCCAAGATATTACTCCAAAGGAAATAATCAGCAACACAAAAAGAACTGTTCAAGGATGTGTATACATATTGACAATAGCAAAGTATTAAAAACAACTTTACTTTCCAACAATTCACTCATTCATTTAACAAATATTTATTGAGTACCTACTATGTGCCAGGCACTGGAGATACAGCAATGAACAAACAGTACAAAAATCGAGACCAAAGTACTTGCCCTCGAAGGAGCGCACAGTCTAGTGGGGGTTGGAGGATGGGATATAAATAATAAAGAAAATAAGTAAAATATTTGGCATGTTATATTTTGATATAGACCATGAAGAAAAAAATTAAACAGGGAAAGGGAGGTAGGGAGTAAGGGGAGTTGTCATACAGGTGGTCAGAAAACATCTAAGGTGGTAATATTTGAGTAAAGATTTAAAGTGACTCTTGTTTTATACCTAAAAAATGATTTACTCCTCCATTAAATCTATCTCACTCTTTTAAAAACTGCTTTGGTAATTATGTAGTACATTTCTTTATCCTAAATATAAAGATAAGCTAAGACCTAATGATTCTTCCAGACCTACCGTAAAAAGTCCATGCTTATGGTCATTCACGGTCTGTCCCTAGCACAATTTCCAATGCTCTCCCATCCTCACTACTGTCAAATAAACCTCTTCCTTTTATACATCTCTTACCGAACATTATGTTTTACATCATTATAAAAATGATGACCTTAGTAGAAAGAATACAGTATCACTAAATGTTTCTGTATGGTTCAGTTACACACAGATTCAGTGTAATGACTCTAAACTTTGATTCTCAAGTTATTCTGGACACAGCTCCTTACCTCAAGTTTCACAATGAATGTAATGTTACATGCAGAAAAAACACAGCGGTAGTCTCTATTCATACTGCAGCTTTCTAGATCAGGGTTATCTGAGTTACTTCAAGGTCTCATATATTCCCTTTGCCAGAAGAAATTTTGATAGATGGTGCAAAGAAGGCAGTGTGCCTACTTAGACCTTTGCTCCTCAGTTTATCAGCATTTCAGATGACTAAGGGAAGGCTCCTAAATTCTAATGCCTGCAGGGTAACAGAGGTAACAGTTAGCTAAAGCTACTGCTTAAGCATGGGACTGGTAACTTTCCTCTGCTAAAGCTACGTCAATTCAAATTTTGTGTAAAACACTGGGCTGATCAAACAAAACACCATCAAACAAAACTTCAGAGTACCGATGAAAAGGATGTGTAAGACCCTACTGATAGACTGGGTCAATGACTCACTGAAAATGCCTTTGGGAACCCATGGTTTAGGACAGGGGCCAGCAAACTGTTTTTTGTAAATGGCCAGAGAGTAAATATTTAAGCTTTTTGAGCCAGATGGCCTCTGTTGTAACTACTCAACCTTGCCACCAGTGTGAAAGCAGCCAGATACTATGGAAACAAATGAGCGTGGCTGTGTTTCAACAAAACTTTACAGTCCCATGGCCATAGTTTGTCAACCCATTCAGCATGAAGTTAAATGTGTAATGACTCTAAAACATCACCAGGAGTGCGTTTTTTTCCTTTTGTTTTAGGTAAATTCCTGGTACTGTCTCTCTTTGTTATTTCTTAATAGAGAGATAGTGGAAGAAAAAAAAAAAAAACTACCTTAAATTAGCTGACAATTTTAATCATGTTTTTACAAAGAAAGATACAAGAAAGTGTGTAAATACAAAAGAGAAGCAGTTACAAAATCTAGATGAAGGCAGAAAAGCTGCACACAAAATGGCTTACAAAGTGGGCTATACGAATTTAAAGCCACCTGGTAAGATGTGAATAAAGTTTTAGCTATAAGAACGTTCATCAAAAATATTTTTATAATAATGAAAAACTGAGAACAGCCTGTATGTACTACATCTAGAAGACTAGTTAAATAAATGATGGTACATCCATACAATGCAACCATTTAAGATAATAGGAAATATTTATTGATAAAAAAAGATATTTCTGATGTGGTTTTTTTTTAAATACAGGTTACAAAACTGAATGTACAGTATGATCCCATTTTTGTGAAAATAAATGTACATTTACACAAATAAGCATACACAAAACTACCTAGAAAGATACACCAACCTATTTACAGTGGTTACCATGGACAGTGAAATTATGGTGATTATATCTTCTTCTGGATTACTTGTAATTTCTAATTTTTCTAGAAGTAATAATAAGAACTAAAAAAGGTGCAGAATTATTTAGGTCAACATTTCCAAAATAAACTCCCAAAGTATATAAGTTGCATCAGTTCTTAGAATTTCAAATAGTGATTTCTCCTCAGTCTCCAAATGCTAGCTATAAGGGCCAGGAAAACTTAGGAAATACACATAAAAAGAAATGCACATAACAAGGTAAGTAGGGAGTTACTACAGGAAGTCTGATCATTTATCAAACCACCACCACCTAAACAATCAATAATATTTAAGAGACTATTCCAATTTATCTATTTTATATACTGCCTCTGGTTCAATGTTTGAATGGAAAAAGCAACTATCATTATTCACGCCACTGATGAGAGGATCTTCAATCACCAACTTTGGGGGGAAAGGAAGAAGAGGGGGGAAAAGTCACACTACAAGGTGATGGATCTCAAAATTCCATGAGAATTCCATATTCGGGGTCCAAACACATCTGTAAGAGACTCAAAGGTCAATTAATTGTTATTATGGCAAATGCTAACCCGATCCTAAATGGGATGTTAATAGCCAGTGTAATTCTGGATCACCTGCCTAGCCCATCAATAAAATAAAACTCAAATAATAATCCAATAAAAACTATTTTTTCAAAAGAGTCTATGAATAGCACTCACAAACATTGTAGCAGAAAGCATACACACATAAAAATGTTACAATTATATAAAATTATATATGCACCTAGATAAGGGCTCAAGCACAAACTAAATAATTTACTAGGGTGGTGGGACTCTGAGGAGTTTTAAATCCATTATCATTCCACAACCAAAACAGAAAGATTTTTTAATAAAGTATAAATGCAGTCACTAACCAAATAATAACTTATTCCTAGACTAGCTATATTGTTTTCAAGCAGGCACATAAAGCAAAGTCTCAAAAACATGCACATTTTATAAACCCCCCAACACCTGCACAAATACCTTACTACTGTACTAGTCATCCAATATCGAACAGGGTGAGATTTTGAAAACTCACCATTCAGGCCCGAAGTTCAGCGTCTGCGTTTCCGCTGCCATTCTTTTCCGTATGTTTACAATAGATTTTTATATGAGGAGAAACCTGTTAAAGAGAAAAATATCTCCATACAGTTGGTCACGATTAAATGCAGAATTCCAGCCCAGAAAGTATAGTTAGGGAGTGTGTTTTGCTTGTGCTCCTCTCAACCAGTCACCAGAATGAGGTCTTTTAATCCCTATTTATAACAATACAGCAGGCAAAGTAAAAATGAATAATTCCACCTTTACATTCCAATTCACCATCTTTTTATGTTTATGTGGGGAAAGGAGGCATGGTACCAGATGATGCTGGTGAGACAGGTGGTAGAAGACCATGCAGGGCACTGGGGACCAAATTAAGGATCTCCTTTTTTAGCCTTCGAGCAATGGGGAGGGAATGAAGGGTAACAGATTTACATTTTAATTTGTATTACTCCCTTGCAATGGCTCTCCCATCACCATGAGGTGTATCAAAGATTCTCCTTACCTATCTCACAGCTTCCGCCACAACTCTCCTCTCCCCACTGTCTGCTTAGCCCTTTACACTCTAGTGATTCTTTAAAAGTTACCTTGGACCATCAAGTTAAAATAATAAGCTAACCAATTTCATGAGTGATCCTTCAAGAGCAATTTCAAGATATCAGATCTTAAAGTGAAGTAAGTCAGACAGGGAAAGACAAATACTGTTTATTACTTATATTTGGAATCTTTAAAAAGCCAAACTCATAGAAACAGAGAGCAGAGTGGTGGTTACCAGGGGCGGGGGGTGGGGGAAATGGGGAGATATTGGTCAAAGGTACAAACTCCAGTTATAAGATTAACAAGTTCTGGGGAATCTAATGTACAGTATGGTGATTATAGCTAATAATACTGTATTGTATACCTGAAAGTTGCTAATAATACTGTATTATATACCTGAAAGTTGCTAAGTTGCTAAACAGAGTTTCTTTTTCACAAAAAAAAGAAATGGTAATTATGTGATAGGATGGAGGTGCTAGCTAATGCTATAGTGGTAATCATTTTGCAATATGTAAATGTATCAAATCAACACATCTGACACCTTAAACCAACACAATGTTATGTCAATTATATCTCAATAAAGCTGAAGAAAAAGGATATGAGAGTTTAGAAAACAAAATACTGTAAACATTGTAACATACTGTAAATATGTCCAAGATGTATCACATCACCCTGATTGTTGCTGTTTAAAAGATCTAAAAACAATAAACTAGAAATTGGTCTAAAACACAGAAACGGCAAAGTAAAAATGTGCTAACATCCATAATCAGCTATTTATCTGCCCTCTTCCTGGAAAGTATTTCTGGCCCCATGTCAACCATGTGGCTTCCAAGGAGATTCCCATGTTCTTACTTAACCCTGATTACCTTTTGCCTGGCCAGACAAGTGTGCACACCAGACCCAAGCTGAGATCAACTTAGTGCCCTCCCCACCTCATACTGATAATTCCAAAAAAACATAAGGCATATGGTTTTTCCACTTTAAACTCTCTGAAACTGGAATGCAACTTAATCAGTGCCATGCTACAACTGCTACTGGCCCACAACGGAAGCTGTGTCACAGCTGTCATCGTCTGCACAAGGGTAAAACTTGGTCAGAGCCGCTCCTTATCGTCATCCTTTCAATTGTGTTGTTCCTAGGACCCGATTTTAAGTGCTGCTTAAAACACCTTCAAAAAGATCATGCTATGATTCTAAATTGAAACATACTGTGTAATGGAAAAGAAAGCAAATACAGCAATAGGATATTAGTGAAGTAACTCTTCATCACTGGAGGAATGATTGCAAGTGCTTTGCAGAACCTGAGAAAGGAAAAAAAAACCACATGAAGATAAGCTTGTTGTGGTTTGCTAGTGAGACTTGACACTGCACAATCCATGTGGCCACATGCAGCAGCCCTGATGTATTTAAAGGAGGAAAAATTAAACAGCTTAGACTACTTTTAAGAACTTCACAAGCACCAAATCACTGAATTTTAAATCAGTGAGAGAATAATGGAGCACTCTCTTAAGAAATGCTTCATCGCCAACACCCTTAATGACATGACACTACACGGATGGGGAGAGGGAAGAAGGAGACTTCTACAATCCTAAGTTTTTCACAATTTAGAAGAGTCAGACTTAATGTGTAGAAAGCTGAAGAATATCTTAACCAATTTATTTCACTTCTATTTTCCTTTTTATATATGCACAAAATATACACTATATAATAAAAATCCATTAGCCTTATTTGCTAAATAAGTTTAAACGAATTCTTTTTCAAAATGTAAAATAAAAAGTCTAAGTAATTAAAAAACTGTGCCAGCGTTTACTTGGCAGTATGATTTCTTTCTTAGTAATATATAAAACGAAGAATCTCACAACTGATGCATGTTAGATTCAATTAAATTATGGTACATCCCAAATGAAATCACTTGTCAAGGTAGTGATGATAAGTCAGGTAAGGTGCCCACTGTAGATTAGGACAAGTATCCTGCTTACAAATCAGCTGTGTAAACTTATTTAGCATAAATCAATTCAGTGTGCTTTAAAAAAGTACGTGGACCTACTTGGCTAACAAACAGAGCTGTAGAGACTACAACTATAAAATTTTATTGTAACACAAAATATCTTGAAGGAGTGTTTTTACCACCATTTTAAACTCCACATAGCCAAATGTTTTATATTCAAACCCCTATGGACTTTGGACTTTGACCACTGGAAAACAACTCTGAATTAATAAAGCAGGTCCAGATTTGAACCAGACTGAATTTATAAAGCAAGTGAATCTCAATTAAAAACTGAATTATTTGTGATATTTGTGAAAATACTAAAATCATTCTTAGAGATTTAATATTCTCTTCCCCTTTAAATTACTACAAGGTTACACAGGTCGTGGAAATACAAACTCCACGGGCGCCATTACCACAAAGGATGCAAATGGAGCCCCTAGAGTTGTGTTGTGCAGGCAGTGGTCTTGAGTTACAGAAGCCCTGGATGCAGGCAGCACCTGAAGAACATCGAGCAAGGAAATCTTTATCACTCATTCCACCTATGAACCTTTATGTAGAGACAAAATACCATACAGCAAAAACATTAAAAGCTCAGAAGTTTTTTAATGCCTTGAGCTGGGAGCCTGACCACCATTTACTACTTCCTATGGTAAGAGTTTTCTGGAGAACTCTTAAAAACCTAGAATAATCATCCAAGCAATTTAATTATCAACTAAAGAGACCTACGTTACTCAGAATGGTGTTCTGCTCATTCTCCTTTATGAATTAAAGCAGGAAATCTATGAGTTATGACTGAAGAAATCTAAACATTTGAAGTACTGTAACTTCTAATCCTGAATTCCCCACCCCAGATTGCTCCTTCCAAATCAATTTAAATGAGCCCAGTTCTAATGTATTTATTTATATGTACTGGAGGGATTGTCTTACACGATGTCTTTGAATTATAAATTATTTGGAATGGAAAGTGGGACTTATTTCTCAATTGCCCTTTCTAAGGATGCAGGGAGGTATCAAAATGAGCATAGGCTTTGCCGTCATTTAAACCCCACCAAGCTAAATGTTGTCAACTCAAACCCCCAGTAGACTTGTGACCAATTAGGAAACAGCTCTGAATTTTTATAGCAAATCAGGATTTAAGCCAGACTCTGGAGGCTGTGCTCCCACCATGCTCTTCTGCCTCTTTAGACTGCCTTTTCTTGAAACTATTTCCTTCCTTTTCCTCCACGACCAGCAATATACTGATATATTTTTCCTATCTTCACTTCCTTCCTATTTAGTCACCATTCCCCAAAAGCTTCTCTCCTTTACTAACTTCCCTCAGTGTACCCATGGTTTATTTAACTATAAATTCTGTGTAGATACTGTCTTGAGTCTTACTTACAATGGTGTTCTCTACCAACACTTAGGGTAGAACTCTGCCTGCTGAATCGTGGGGGATCTAACATAGAACATACAGTGGAGGTGCTGTCATAGCAAGAGCAACCAAAAATTCTTCCACAAATTTCTGAACTGTCCCCCACCCCTGCTGTGAATTACATATTTGACTTTTTTCTCCCATGACCTATGTGGCTTTCCAGCAGCCTGCTCCTCCCAGATAGCCATCTAACAACAACTGATCAAGGTACCACTGTTTTCACCATCCACTGGTCAGCCAGGCTCAAAAGCCTAGTCATCAGAAATTCATTCCTCTTCTCTATCCCTCATATCTAATCATTTTGCCTGAAATTTGGTCAATTCCTCCTTCAAGATTCCTTCTGCATTCTCCTTTCATTATAGCCAAACATCTGTTAACTCATGTCTGGATTATTACAATAAAATTCTAACCTGCTTCCCTGACTCAGCCTCTAATTACATCCAATAAGATCAATCTTTCTAAAGCACTGCTCTAATTACATCCAATAAGATCAATCTTTCTAAAGCACTGCTCTGGTCATGCCTACCCTTCTTTATAACAGTCACTAAACCTACTGTGCATAGTCAAAAATCCTCGTATTTTCAGCTTCCCATCAATCTGACAATCTGCACCTTCTCAACTCAATCTCCCACTGTTTCACCTCCGAACTCAAAGCCAAATGATAACTTTCTACTTCTCTACTGCATTCTTCTTCTGTGGTTCTGGCTCATGCCATTCCCTTACCCCAGAAGGCCCACCCTCCCTCCTTTACAGTGGCTTATACAAAACCAAGGATCCATTCAAATAAACACTCCATAAAATATTTCCCGAAGTAGAAGAAGGAAAATCTAAACAAAGGATGCAGAAATGGAATGGAATCTATAGCATGCAATACTGGCGGTGGGGTACTTTTTGAATCTGTATAGAAAAGCTTTAAAGGAAAGAGAAGATGGAAAAGAATCAAATTTGGGAGGAAGGACACACCATTTTGGACAAAATGAATGTGAGGTGCCTGAGGAGCCATCCAAAAGACCATAATATACATACACCTTGAACTCCAGTGTAGAGTCAGGATAAGAGACATAGATTTGGAAGTAAATCTACAGAATTGAAACCAAAAATTGAATGAAACTATCCCAAAGCAGGAATCAAGAAGGGACAAGCTCAAGAGACAAGAACAAAGCCTCAGCAAACACTGTGCAGGAGGATACGGGAAGAAAAAAAGACCATGTAGTCAGGTATCTCTAGCCCTAACCTTTCACCTAAAATCAAATTCATTGACTCTAGCTTTCTCCACATTCACTTTATCTGAAGCAGAAAGGAGAAAGAGCTAGGTTCTTTTTGGGGAGATTATCCATTTG
The DNA here is from genome assembly GCF_028023285.1 of Balaenoptera ricei. NCBI lineage: Eukaryota > Metazoa > Chordata > Mammalia > Artiodactyla > Balaenopteridae > Balaenoptera > Balaenoptera ricei. The sequence continues at coordinate 114,711,897 of NC_082645.1, read as the reverse complement.
CTCAATAAGGCTAAAAACTAAAGTGAAGTTTGGTAAAGCAATGGTCATATCACAGAAGTCTTTGTATTTTATATCTCAAGAGTAGTGAAAGGCTATGAAAAGATTTATGCAAGAAAGTGTCCAGGATGAAATCTGCACTGTAGAAAGATCATTCAGGATGCCAGGAAGAGAATGAATCAGTAAGAGCTAAAGAGAAAGGAGGGGTGTTAGAAATCCAACAGATTGTATGGATCTACATACCAGTAGAGAAGAGAGAGCAGTAATGATAATAAGTATATTCACTGACATGAAAAACTGTCAACAGTATGTTAAGTGTTCAAGACAGGTTATAGAATACAGAGAATATAATTATATTAAACACATTTTAAAATACATTCTTAGTGGGTACATACAGATATGCCCACAGATGTTCATATTCTTAATGGTGGAATTATGAGTAATTCTTTTCCTAGTAAGTTACTAATTTGTGTTAACAAAGATAGCACTGGCAAAGAAAAAAAATGGACAAATTCAGAAGTTTCAAATATTGAAGTCAAAAAAGAGAAAGACTGAAAAATCTTCATTAACTCCCACAGTGAAGTCATTGGTGACTTGAAGAGTACAGTTATAGAAGTGTGGTGAGGGACTGGCTAGAGCCAGATTTCAGTGGTTGGGACGTGAGGAAAGGAAGACTACAAATGCATCAACTTTTTCTAGAATCTTAGCTGCGAAAAGGTGAAAAGAAATGAAGCAGAGTAGAAAGAAAATTTCCCCTTTTATTTTAGACAAAAATATCCTAATGGAAAAGTACTAATAGAATTAAAAAGTAAAGAAACAATTTAGCAAAAATATGATAGAAATGAAGCTCTGAGAAGGCAGGGTGGATGGGGCTTCAGAGAACAAATGGAAAAAAAAACTATGCCTATCCACTTGTGACAAGAGCAAAGTATGTCCAAATGACTTAAGATACGTGCAAATTTATTTTTGTGGGGTTTTCTTTGGGGAGGTGGGGAGGAATAGTAAGCTGTGGGGAATTCACATTGATGGCCTCAATTTTCTCAGATAAGTAGGCAAATGACAGAGCAGACGACAGGGTAAGGTTTGAGAAGAATGAAGAAAAGTTAGCTGCTGTGATCTACAATAGTATTGTTTATTAAAAAAATCAACTTTATTTAGGAATAATTATTGATTTACAGAAATGTTACAAAGACATTACAGAAAGTTCCCTCAGTTTCCCCAATATAAACAACTTACATTACCACAGTACATTTGTCAAAACTAAGACACCAATATTGGTACACCACTAGTAACTAAACTCGGATTTAACCAGTTTTTCCAACAATGCCCTTGTTCTGTTCCAGGATCTAATCCAGGACCACACTGCAGCTAGCTACACTAGTTCTGAAGGCCCAATCAAGATGGAGATGGCACCTATCTGCATGGTTGTGGGCTTCTTTCTCCAGCTTTGCAGCCTGGGTAGAGGGCAGAGAGAGCTGACAACAGGACTGAACCCGGGTTAGGATTTTGTTAACACAGTAAACGGAAGAAAAAGAGGGCAAAGTGGAGGATGCTGGCAGAAGTGTGACTGAAGCACAGTGAGGAAGGAAGTAAAAACAGAAGACAGTTTACAAATTTGAGATGTTGGTAATGTCAAAAAGCAAGTATAGTAGGAATAAAAATGAAAGCACTAGACAAATTAGAGATGGAGGTAAGTCAAGGAACCAGGAGCCTAGGAAGATTGGATCAGTCATCCTATGGACTCTGAAGTAACTTCCGGATAATGGCAGAGAGAATAAAGAAGAAAATGAGGGATGATGCCACAGGGTCTATATCTGATAACGAGGGGAACAGATAGTTGTATTGTCAGACAGCATGAACTTCAGAGGAAAAGAGATTTTGCAAAAAGGAGGAGGAACAATGGCTAAAGTGACTATACCTAATCTATCATCTAAGCCAGAAAATGTTTCTGCGAAAAGAGATATTAATAATTACATAGAGACAACAGGAGCATTTCAGGCTGAATGGTCATCTGAGTAAAGAAACAGAACAGGCATGTGAATGGAAGAGGATGAAGATCCTGATGCTGTCTGCTGATTCACCTGCCACTGTGCAGGGAAACAGTACTGATGACCTCAGAGGGATAAAGGGAAGGTAAAATTATCAGGGCAAGATGGGCTTCAGTTACCTTAACAACACTGAAAAACATACTTTGAATAGTTTAACACATGGAGAGGTAATAACACTCTCAACCTCCCTACTTCGGCCTCTACTCTCCTTTGGCTACTCCAATTCTAAGGATAAGGACCTCAGAGAAAGGTCTACCCTCAAATTTTAAATAGAGTTGACTTAAAAATAGCTGAGAGAATATTTCTACATACCTGCTATTTCAGACCTTGTCCATTATTCAAAATTCCTTATAAGTGAATTCAAGTAATGTATTTCTTCTGCAGTTAATACCAGAAAGTTGGTCTTCGATAAAATGCATCCTGTGCCTGACAATGAACTTTATTTAATCTGGCCTTTTTGTCAACTTTTTTAAAACTCTAAGCTAAATCACTCCTCAGTAGCAATTATTTTATCTCTGATTACTAGTATATAATTATTTTTCTTTTTTTTCTGTATATTTTTCTAGTTTTCCTGACATCCTCAGCTCCTCTTTGGGACCTCATCTATCACTCTGTGTGTACGTGAGTACATGTTCAAGGGTGAAGAAAGAGAAGAAATCAACCTAGCCTTTTCTTACTGCTGGGTTTGCAACAAAGAAAAGGGAGACCCTGGCCTCACACAACCTGGCACTGTGTTGAGGAGTCAGATGTCTTCTGGGCACACGCAATCACTATCAATATGAGTGAGCTACGGATCTACATAGTAAGTTCTGTCTGGACAAAGACAGTCAGGAGAAGCCAAAGCAGAATCAAAATCCGGCATAATGGCTAATTATGAAAGTTGTACTCTGAAAGTGTTCCCGATATTGCTTCCCAGGAGAAGTCTTAATATACTGATTAGCTACCACTATTATACTAACAATTCAAAACACATACTCCTTTGAAAACCCCCTGAATCTTTCTTATAAACAGTATCTACTACTGCAAATCTCCCTTACCTGGGTATGTAAAAATTACCCAGAAAAAAACTATGGCAAACCTGGAATGAAGTCCAACCAGTATCATGCATGTTGTCTGTCAAAAGACTAACACAGAATGAACACCAAGGAACCTGAATCTGCCTCCACCTTCCCAACCTCTATTTTCCCAAAAGTAGAAAAAAGAGCTACTCCTCTAGCACTCTTCACATGTACCAAATAAATAGTTCTGTGCCCATTCCAGCAAACAGCTATTTTTATCTTAGCCAAATCTGGATTAAGGTAACACAAAACTGGGGAATTCCCTGGCAGTCCAGGGGTCAGGACCCTGCTCTTTCACTGTTGAGGATGAGGGTTCAATCCCTGGTCGGGGAACTAAGATCCCACAAGCCATGGGGTGCAGCACACCCCCCCAACAACAACAGCAAAAAGATAACACAAAATTAATAACTCCATTCCTGCAAATTAGTTCAACCACTTCAAAAAACAGTTTGGCAGAATCTGTTACATCTAAACATACACCTATCCAGCGATCGCACAATCCACTGCTAGATATACATGCAAGGAAAATTTCTACTAAGAGAAGAGTATAGGATATTCATAGTAGCTTTATTCATAACTACCAAAACCTGACATTTGGCTATTATGTTTATCAACACAAATGTCAATCAACAGATGAATGAATAAACAAATACAGGGGAGCTTCAAGGTTGGTGAAGGTGTGGAAACGATGGCACACCAAAGAGCTGTGAAGCTCTGCATCCCTTCCCACATACCTTGCCCTACGCATCTCTTCCATCTGGCTGTTACTGAGTTAGGTAACATCATTAATAATGAGACAAACTGACACCATGTGTTTCCTGATGTGATACACTTAGAAGGACACAGCATCACTTATGTTATATTCCTAACAATAATGCATAAACTGAAATTAACCTTGAAAAAAAATCAGATAAGCCCAAATTGATAGACATAAAATCAATCAACCACAGTCACCAAAAATACCAATGTCATAAAAGACAAAGGCTGAAGAACCATCCCAGATTAAGGGAGACTACAGAGATATAAAAACTAAGTGCAAGTATGATTCTTAACTCCATCCTGAACCAGCAAAAAATATGCTATAAGACACATTACAGAGACAAATAGAATAATTTGAATAGGAGCTATGGATTAGACAATGGTATTGTATCAATGTTACTTTTTTATGATTCTGAAATTTTTACTGTGATTATGCAGAAGAATGTTCTTATTCTTACAAGATAACACTGAAATATTTAGAGGAAAAGGAGCATGAGGTCTGTAAAGAACTCTCAAATGGAACAGAAAAAAATTACATAAATTTAAAATTATATTAAAAATTATATACATACATATGTGCATATAAGGAGAAAGAAAAAAATGAAAGATAAAGTAAATACGAGGAAATGTTAAAAACTGGTGACCAGGGAATTCCCTGGCAGCCCAGTGGTTAGGCCTCTGTGCTTCCACTGCAGGGGGCACAGGTTCAATCCCTGGTCGGGGAACTAAGATCCAGCATGCCGCGTGGCCAAAAAAAAAAAAAAACTAGTGACCAAACTGGGTGAAGGGTATATGGAAAGTCTAAGTAATTTTTTGCAACTTTTCTGAAGTTTGAAATTATTTCAAAATAAATTTTTTTTTAATTGTAGTATATTTATACAACAAAATACTCACCAACTAAGAAGAAAAGAACCAACTACTGATAACTGCAACAATATTGCATGAATCTTAGACATTGTATCCAGCGAAAGAAGCCAGTCACCAAAGAATATATACTATATGACTCCTATAATGTTCAACAGGTAAAATAATCTATTTTGACATACGTCAGAATACTGCTCACCATGGAAGTAGGGACTACTTACTGGGAAGAAGATGACGGAATCTTTTGGGGTGCTAGAAATGCTCACTATCTTGATTTAGGTGGTGACTACAGAACTATATGCACATGTAAGAAATTTTCCGAGGACTTACCTGGTGGTCCAGTGGTAAAGAATCTGCCTTACAATGCGGGGACGCAGGTTTGATACCTGGTCAGGGAACTAAGATCCCACGTGCTGCAGGGCAACTAAGCCCGCGTGCCACAACTACTGAGCTCACACACTGCAAACTACAGAGCCCACACGCCCTGGAACCCACTCGCCACAACTAGAGAAGAGAAAACCCGCACGCCACAACTAGAGAGAAGCCCGCGTGTCACAACGAAGATCCCGCACACCGCAACTAAGACCTGATGCAGCCAAAAATAAATTAAATAAATAAATAAATAATAAATCTTTAAAAAAGAATTTTCCAACTATACACTTCAGATTTGTGCATATTTACTATATCTTATACCTCAATTTTAAAAAGGTTAACATAAACCATAAATGATTTAGCTAGGGGTAAAAAAAACAAGTACAATTAAAAATACTTTAATAGACATGAAGCAAAACGATTTTAAATGCAAATCTTCTGATAACAAATATTAAAATTCACTCCCTACTTAAATTTCTGTCATTAAAAAATTTTTGTACCACTATCTTGATAAAATAATCTGTAAATCTGTCGACTCTTTTAAGACCATAAACAAGTCCACATTCAAATGAACCAAGACTCAGTCACTAGGCTAAAGTACGTAGGTCTCAGATGCACTTTTTTCAAACTTCAGAAAAATGCTAAGTGAAACAATGAAAAGAAAAGGTCCAACCATGAGAGGGGAACCACATATACCACATCACTTATTAAGTGTATAAGACTGTAAGCAATCTTGTAAAAACAGCACGTTCACTCAACAGACTACAGGTACAATAATGTCTGCACACAAGAGTATAATTATACATACAGTCAACCCTTGGTACCCGAGGGGGACTGCTTCCAAGACCCTCTGTGGATACCAAAATCCAGGGATGCTCAAATCCTTTACACTCGGCCTTCCACATCCAAGAATATGGAACCCGTCTATACAGAGGGCCAACTATATGTCATAAATAGACAAAGAGAACATAAAAATAAAGAAATGTTCATGAGGTGGGATTAATGATTTTTTTCTATTTCCATAATTTGCAGTAATATTCTTCAATTACTCTTATAACAATGTGTATCTTAACACCCACAAGAAGCGTTTGCCTCCCCTGTTTGAAATACTTTTACAGCCCAAACATAAATGTCAAAGAAAGTTAATTTCTTTTGAACATTAACCCGGTTTAAAGAAACAATTTTAAGGTACAAAAATAAAATGAAATTCTCCTCCCATCTATTACAGCAGAAAACACATTTTCCTTCTGCACCCATCTGTGTGACAATACCAGATCTCTTCATTTTTAAACATGCAAACTTTTAAAAATAATTTTTAAAATACGATCTGTTAACATATCTACTAATGATAAAACTTCATGAAACAAAATTAGGCTTCCATTATTCACTTTATTACTAAACATTTATCTTAAAGAACTGACAAAGAACTCCCCTCCCTCCCCAGGAAGCCAGAATTGTCTACATCTATCTGGATCGCACATTTTTATATGAAACTTTGCAAAATACTATTTATTTCTATGTTAATTATCCTTTTCATGGAATATCTTCAAAAAAATTATAGATGCTCTGTTGGCTTTTCTCCTCATCCTAAAAAGAATTTAAATTCCTAATTTACAGTGTTGAAATAAACACTGCAATCCAGGACAGTCTGAATCACTACCCATTGCCATGAAACTAAGGTCAGCTTTATTCCTAACAGCCCCAAAGCAAGATAAATGGATAAACACATATTATAATGACCATACCTTGGAATATCCTCATCAATAAAAACACCTAATTACTGACACATGCAGCAATATGGATGTATCACAAATATTACGCTGAGCAAAAGAAGCCAGACCCAAAAAGAATACATACTGAATAATTCCATTTATATAAAATTGTAGAGGAGGCAAAATTATCTATAGTCACAGAAAACAAATCAGTGGTGGGAGAGGGGAAATGACTGCAAAAAAGAAGGAGGAAAGTTCTGGCAGTGATGAAAATGTTACCTATCTTGACTGTGGTTATGGTCCCATAAGTATATACACTTGTCAAAACTCATCAAGATGTACACTTAATACAAGTATACTTAAAATGAAGGCATTTTATTGTATATAAATTAAACCTCAGAAAGTTAATTTTTAAAAAGACTAAGCTTACTAAAAGTAGACTGCCTCCCTCAAAAAGCAATGCATTTCAAGACTAACATTTTATATTTCTTTTATGTTAAACTGCCTTTCTTTAAATCTATTAAAATAGATGTTAAATAAAGTTCTGGATAATATTTAAAACTGAGAAACACTCTCTAGAACTGTGCCATCTTATATAGTACCCATTAACCACATGTGGCTATATCAAGTTAAATTAATTAAAATTTAAAATCTAGTTCCTCGTGGGGGAGGGAGGAGAGTAACTTTACAGTGGACAAACCTGACAAAGCATGAACGTCAACCAAGTATCAAAGTTAATGTTAACAGTGATAATCAGTTAATATTAACAGTTATAAATCAGTATATGCTCTTGATATGATGTGATGAAAATGGCACTTTACCTCTGTGGTCTTCCTCCCAAAAACGCATGACCCATAACCAGGAGAAAAACATCACACAAATTCCAACAGAGAAGCAGTCTACAGAATGCTTAACCAATACTCCTCAAAACTGTCAAGACTGTTAAAAACAGGGAAGTCTGAGAAACTATCACAGCCAAGAGGAGCCTATGGACACCTGACTAAATGTAATGTGATGTCCTGGATGGGATCCTGACATAGAAAAATAAACTCAGGAAAACTAAGGAAATCTGAATAAACTATGGACTTAGTTAATAAGCAATACTGGCTAACTAACTGTAACAAATGGACAACAGTAATGTAGGACGTTAACAGTACAAAACCTGGGTGTGGTATACATGGGAGCTCTCTGTACCATCTTCTCAATTTCTCTGTGAATCTAAAACTGTTCTTAAAAATAAAAATAAGAGGTCTTGAGTTGTAATAAAAAAGTAAAGGTTTTTTACATTTTTAAAAATGCGATTCCCTCAGTCACACTAACCACATGTCAAGTGCTCCACAGTCACATGTGGCTAGTGGCTACAGTATTTGACAGTGCAGATTTATAGAACATTTCCATCACAGCAGAAAATTCTGTGGGACAGCGCTGGTGTAGGAGACTATTTTTATGGGACCATTTTAGAAGAGTATTTTATAACTGACTGCAACTTATGAATAAATCTGTATCTACCCAGAATTAAAAACCCTCACTAAAATCTAAAAATCCTCAATGATATGTTTATTCCAGTTTCTATTTCAAACTACTTTTTTTTTGAAAACTCTTTTTAAAAAGTCAACGTAATATCAATATATATAAATGTAATACTGAAAAATGTTCCACTCCCCAGAGCAGCAATTCTCCGAAACACTTTCAAGATATCCAAGATGGCAGAACTGTTAATACTAAGATATTCTTTGCATTTTTCACTATGTTGGCACTGCACTAATCATGGGTAAAACTGCTGGCACCTTAGCATCATTCAAATTAATGGCACCAAACTACAGTAGTCTTCACTGCCATGTGCCATATATTCACAAGAGAGGAAAAAAAGCCAGGTTTACTTAAGAATGCCCTTGATAAAGCAGTAAAAACTATTAATTTTTATTAATCTTGGTCCCTGTGTACACAGCTTTCTAATATTCTTAATGTGATGAAACGAGAAGTACACATAAAGCACTTCAGCTGCATACCAAAGTCTCAAAGAAAAGCATTTATGTGACGGCTTTGAGTTACAAACTCAACTAACTGCTTCTGCTCATGAAACATCATATTGACTTGAAAGAGCTGACACACAAAATTATCCAGACCTGGGTATACAGCAGACCTTTTTTTCAAAAATGAATGAAACAAGACTGTCACTTTAAGGAAAACAACTGATAGTACTTGTTGCCAATTATAAAACTTGAGCTTTCAAGCAAAAGTTAAAATTTTAGAAAACTTGTATTCATTACCATGAGCTTGACGAGTTTTTCTAGTACTTATACTTTCCAATAAGTAATGGCTTTTCTGATGGGTGTTGATATTAATGGATGTTTTTTTTGATACTGTATAATATAAAATATCCATTTAATGCACAAGATAGACCAATAGACTTTAATGTAATAGAATATAAAAGTGCATTGATATAATTTCACATTGCAACTAACCTTTATAAACTACTACTTGTCGAATTTTAGTGTAATATCAAAATCTGCAATTATCTGAAAAAGCTCTTAAAATATTCCTCCCTTTTCCAGCTACATACACATCTCTGTGAGGATAAATCTCCTGCACAGACTTCAACTAATACAATAAAGAGCAACGGGTTGAATGCAGAACCAGCTGTGAGAATCCAGCTGCCTTCTACAAAGCAAGACATAAAAAGCAATTTGTGAAAAGGTAAAACAGTGGCACTCTTCTCAGCAAAGTTTTTTAGAAATGTTTTAGAAAATAGGTATTTTTCATTAAAAATATATTTATGTTAACATGTAAAGAAACTATTGCTATTTTTAAATAAATTAATAAATCATTTTAAATTTCTCAATATCATAAAGATAGATATAACTGAAAAACCAAAAGCTCTTTGGGGTCCTCTAACTCTTAAGAAGGTAAAGGAGTCTTAAGATAAAAAGTTGAGAACATCTATCTCAGAGAAAGAGGAAAAAATGACAAATAAAAGAAATACATAAATTACCTTAAAACGAACAAACACACATACCCTGGAAAGCATATCAAGAGGCATAAAATATCCCTGACAACAAGAACACGAAGATCCAAATATAACACTTATTCAAAGAATATCTAGGGTTTTAAAAATGTATCTTTTCCAAGGACAGAGAAACTTCCCACATTTTGAAATTTACTTATATGATTTCTTGACTGCCTCTACCACTAGGCTGTAACTCCCACGAAGATAGGTGTTTTGCTCACCACTATGGCTAGCCCAGCACCTGGAAAGAAGCAAGTATTCAAATATTTGTTGGATTGAAAACAAAACAAAAAAAAAGACAGAAGACTTAAAAACAGAACCCACCAAGGCCTCTATTCAAATTATAAAGATGACATTTTACAATCAAAATGTGTCTATTTACATAGCAATAACAATCGTAACCGCTACCATTTATTGAAGGCCTATTTACTATGTGCCAGGCATTGTATTGGGCATTTTACTTTTAATTCCCAAATCACCATGGGATATACTTTACAGTAAGGAAAATAAGCCTCCAAGAGGTTAACTTATTTATCTAAAGTTACAGGTAGTTAAGTGACAGAAAATTAAACCCACATTTCTCTGCTTAATAGCCACAAGCTTTTTCCTCTACATACTGACATAGTGCTCAAAACTGCTTGGTTACCTTTTCTTCTCCCCCATTTCCTTGCAATTTTCAGGGGAATTCATTTTGTGGAAGTCCTTTTTCTCCTTTTTCCAATCTCCTTCTCTTTTCCACTATCCTCCAACTTCTACCCCTCTGCATCACTCAATTAAGCAATACAGTGAGCCCCCTGGTTGAGGAAGAGTATATCTTCTCATAACACACTATCAGAAACTTCATTAACAATGACAAAAGTAGTATGAAAGATTAAATAAAGAGTGTCAGATTCCAGAACATGAATTAAGGCTCTCTGACCCACTGATCTTGCAAGATGGCTTCATCCAGTTACTCAACTGGCCACGGTTTGGGTAACAACATCTGAATTCCCAAGGGGCTAACCATGAAATCTGGATGTAACCATCTCTTCAAGGACTGAGTCATGATTTGCCAATTATTAAGTACCAAGACAGTACCTCTGCCAATTCTCTGTCAGTCTCTGCAAGCAAAGGACCAATACTGAAGTGGCCAGAGCTCCCACGACTTCCTCCAGGTTCAGGACGACTAGAATAAAAGGAGCTTTGTTCCCAAAGAACATACTGGCCACAATATCACTACAAGAAAAAGCTATTACTGTTACTGCCATTCTCCCCACTGCTTCTGAACAATATATAAATGTTTCTCTTTTTTTCCCCCTTTTGGTGAAAGGAGAATAAAATTAGCAACCACTTAACTATTCAAGGAAAAATTACAATGCCATAAATATTACCATATCATTTGATAATCTCACCACAAGGCAATCTTTTCCAGAGAGGGATGCCCAGAGCCTGTGAAAGTTTTACACTGATTATGTGGAAATCTTTTTAAGTCTCACAAAGCCCTACGTATGCTTTACCTCAACATCCAGATTAAAGAACATGTACAATATGAGAAAGGACTCTTCTACCTTAAAAATGAATTTAGCTGCAATCTGCTAAAGAAACCTTGGCTGGAAAAAAAAAAAAAATCATAGGAGGTCACATCTGTGGTCTGTCATTCCATACATCATTCTATAATAGATCACTTTGATTAGTAATTCCTATGCTTTGCATCAAAATCTGGATACACTGATATACTAACATAACAAGATGTGAGTTATAAAAAATGACTTAAGCAATTAGATGCTACCAAGTGCATACAACCTACAAACAAAAATAAAGAGAACTTCAAAATGCTCCATTAAAAAAAAAAGTTTGCGGGGCTTCCCTGGTGGCGCAGTGGTTAAGAATCCGCCTGCCAATGCAGGTGACAAGGGTTCAAGCCCTGGTCTGGGAAGTTCCCACATGCCGCGGAGCAACGAAGCCTGTGCGCCACAACTACTGAGCCCACGCACCACAACTAGTGAGCCTGTGCTCTAGAGCCCGCGAGCCACAACTACGGAAGCCCATGTGCCTAGAGCCCATGCTCCACTACAAAAAAAGCCAACGCAATGAGAAGCCCCCGCACCGCAATGAAGAGTAGCCCCCGCTTGCCGCAACTAGAGAAAGCACGCACCCAGCAAGGAAGACCCAGTGCAGCCAAAAATAAATTAAAAAAAAAAAGTTTGCTTCAATATTACCTAATAATTCTAGTATACAAAAACATGTAATACAAAAGTTTATACTGTCTCCCTGATCCTCTCCCAAAAGTGAAAGTCCCTGCTACCACTCAAATAATGTGAATATAGATTCATATATAGACGTCCTACCCTTCAAATTCTCTATGGCTTCCTCATAATCAAGTGTTACTCAATACTGTAAAAAGTACACAGAAATTAAAATTTATAATAGTAATCAATGAAAAATAAATAAACAATGAATTTTTCCACAAACTAAGCGTCTTATTTGCTTATGTTCATTTACTAAACCTTTACCCTAGATGGTCCTCTGAACCCCCAAATCAAGAAGTTTTGTTAAACACTGCACTAGGAAGTTCCAAGAATGCTTGGTGAGACCTACTAGGCCTCATTCACCGAAAAGATACACATATATTTTAACTCTTCAGAACACGTAAATTGAAACTGACAAGATATATACAGGAATTTTTCTAGGAAAAGGAAAAAACATCTAGAACCTTCTGTGGGATTCTGCCTCAAAAAGGCTACATTCCACCTCCTCTGAGACCTGCCCCCACTCTTAGGAGTGGGACCTTTCAAGACCCCAACCCCATTGCCACACTAACTGGACCAATAATGGATATTTGGACCAAGTTCAACCAATCAAATTTTCCCTCCCAGGAATGTGAAGTGGGGACACTGAGCTAGTAACCAGTTGGCTAGTGGCACTAGAGCTTGAGTTTATATGTGGCTCCAAGAATGAAGTGGCAATTTTCTTCTGTTTTTGTTAAAGCAGAAAAGACCAGAGAGTGCAAAGACAACTAAAGCAAGATATAAAGAGACAAGAGATGACACCTACTAGCCAGCAAGGAGAAAAGTGCTCTCTGGACCACCATGTCTCCTGAATGCTTCCCAGTTTCCGGTTCATGTCCTTCATGAAGCCAGCTGCTCTTGGGTGCCTTAAGGTACCTCCTTACCCTTCCCCTCAAAGCACTCCTCTTCCTGTTTCATGCCATCAAAAAACCATTATGACAATTTAAGACACAAATTCACACCAGGATCAACGCAGAAAAGGTATGATTATTCTCACGGTTCATAAGGAATCTGAGTGGTACCAGAGAAGTTGTTTCTATCTACTATCTATAACTTCAGGAGAAACAATAGGACAAAAATAACCGGAGACTTAAAAGCAAAAATTATCTGTTTGCATAAGCCCTCAGGCTTTGTGCTTCCCTTCAAAACTCACCTGTTCAAAAGTTCTGCTGGTTCACAGCAGGAGGTTTGAGCAGACTTTATTCAGGTCCTTTTAACACTGTAAATAATAGAAGTATTAAAGTAAATAACTCAGCAATCTCTTATGAAACGTTAGAAACGTAATTTTTATCATGAATATATTTTACAAGAAATGGATTCCAAACCTGGTTAAAATAGTAGAATCACCTGATATGCTTATCATCTAGATACCCTGTCCTAACATCTAAAGAGTCTCTCTCAGTAGCTCTGGAATGGGACTGAAAAATATATTTTTTTAACCGAAGTTCTAAGTGATTCTGATGAAGCTAACAAATGAGCACCACCATAGGGTTTCAGGAAATGATTATTTGGGGTTTTCATCCAACACTGCATTTCAGGGATTTGGTATTAACTTTTTTTTAACATATCTGATAGAAAAATGACAGCCGGCAAGACGGCAATACAGCATGTATCCTATGCAAATAATCAACGAGCCCCAAGATGTATGACCACTGCCAAAACGTCCAAGGAGCAAAGCTCCAGATGTGCTTTCAGCTGCAAAATCACAACCTTCTTTTAATGCTCTGATGAGACAATATCTTAAAAATCCACAAGATGGTGATATTTCAAGCGACAAGTAGTGGACTGAAACAACAGCTCTAAGTGATTTCTTAGCTAAAATCAAATGATGCTTTGAAGGCTGCTACTAAAAAGTAAAAAAACAGTAACTAAAAATTAAAGTTGACAATTTTACTAACAGCAAGAAAGCAACTTGAAAAAGCCACTTCCACCTCTGAGTTAATTTTGCAAAAAAGTAGCCATGTTACAATGTCCAAAAGGTCACCCAACTTTATCCACTGCACTCAACTTTTTTTTTTTGGGGGGGGGGGGGGCTGCGTTGGGTCTTCGTTGCTGCTCGTGGGCTTTCTCTAGTTGCGGCGAGCACAGGCTCTAGGCTCGCGGGCTCTAGAGCACAGGCTCAGTAGTTGTGGCACGTGGGCTTAGTTGCTCTACAGCAGATGGGATCTTCCCGGACCAGGGCTCGAACCCATGTCCCCAAGCATTAGCAGGCGGATTCCTAACCACTGTGCCACCAGGGAAGTCCTGCACTCTACTTTTTATAAGAGCAAGCAGAAGCAAAAGAGGGGAGAACTAGGTAATAAAAACTCTTCTCTGGGACTAACTCAAGAGAATAAGCTCTAGGGTATCTCCTATTATTATAAGTATAAATAAAGTTCAATTTCAACGAAACTCTGTAGTTAACGAGAAAATATAAAATTGTGTTCCTTAATTACCTGAGGTAGGGAAGTGTATCATACTTTGAAAATATTTTTATAAAATTAATTTTGGCCACTTAAGAGAATATTCTTGGGGCTTCCCTGGTGGTGCAGTGGTTGCGAATCCGCCTGCCAATGCAGGGGACACGGGTTGGATCCCTGGTCCGGGAAGATCCCACATGCCGCGGAGCAAGTAAGCCCGTGCGCCACAACTACTGAGCCTGAACTCTAGAGACCGTGAGCCACAACTACTGAGCCTGTGTGCCACAAACACTGAAGCCCGCGCGCCTAGAGCCCGTGCTTCGCAACAAGAGAAGCCACCACAATGAGAAGCCTGCGCGTAGCAACGAAGACCCAGCTCAGCCAAAAATAAATAAATAAAATAAATAAATTTATTTTAAAAAAAGAGAATATTCTTTTGTTTTTCAAACCTCTCCCCTCTTCTCCCTCAACCTCAAATAAAATTACGGGCAATCCAACAAAGGTATCATTCTGTATTCCTATATAATTAATCTAATATATTTCTCAGTTATCTGAGAGCATAAAAAATGATAAAATGCTATCTGGTCAAGAAATATTAGGAGTCTAACTGTAATACTTGTCTGTGGAATAAAAATCTACTTATATTTTTAAAGATATGCAATTCTTCAGGGCATTAAAAATGAATGGAAATACTAGGACTTAATCACCATAAAATCCTAGTGGGGGTTAAGGGGGGAAAAAAAAAACTTGGGTTCAGAGTTTTACAACAATGACCAAACAATGTTAAGGCAATTCGAACTGCTGAAGAAAACAGACATTGAACTTGCCTCTAATATACGTGGATTAACACCAACATAGGCTGTAGATTCAACCTAATGAGACTGGTCTCACTATAATCTATAAGAAATAGAATAAAACAGTACTGAAAATTTAGTCGTCAGGGGCTAACAGAGAACTGCAAATGAAGTCAGTCTTAAAAAATGGCACAAATCAAAGATCCTTTAGAAGGGCAAGGATAAACAGGACAGTAATAATCTGGTCACCCAAAATGGTTCTCCCAGATATCAATCACTTTCAACAGTGTCATCTTCCAGTGTGAAGGTCAACAAAAAAATAGACATATGGAAACTAAAACGCAGAGTCATGAGAACAAATGAGCTGATATGACATCAAAGACATTATAATTTGGAACTGTGATTTCAAAAACTCACCAAAGGAACAAGAGAGCAAAATGCAATTCGTTAAAACACTATCTCCTCACTAGCGTCACTACATCTCCTCTCGGCCAAGGAGCTCCACTCACACCCTGAAGTTGCAATTCCTAACTTCTCAGGATTTTCAGGCAAGCCAAGACAAATTCTTTTTCATATATACAACTCACCAACAAAAGCATTTAAAGCCAAAATATTAAATTCCTCAGATGAATTAAAATGAAAGAGGACATTTATGAAAGCTCAGTAATAAGAATATGGAGATAAGCTGAAAGAAAATCAAAAAAAATTTTTTTCCAAGAAAAAGTCTACTAGTATAAAATTAATTGAAGAACTAGTCTGAAAGGTCAAAGCTGAGGAATAAAAAACTCAGCACAGAAAGTTCTACACGTGTAAAATGCTATAAAAGATATACAAACAAGTTAGTTGAACAGTCCCTGAGGAATTTAAAACTAGGCTGGACAACACAGAAATCATTAAGAGGAATTCTTTACCATTAAAAACAATGTGAGTTAATACACTTCTTCCAGGTTATATTCCTTAATGACCTGTGTCTAAATTTCAAAGGAAATTCATTTCCCTACATTTTCAAATATTCTGAAGTAATTCAAAGATCCTCTTCTTAGAAAGCAATTTCTTTTAAAAATCCTTTTATCATCAATCTCATTTAAAAACTTTTACTTTTGAGAAAGCTATTTCATGACAATTTCCTGAAATACATTATATGAGCATCCTGAATTTTACAAACTGGGGGCGGGGAAGGGTGTCATGTTGGAGGAAAGAGGTGTGGAAAAAGACTCCAGGACAACTGAATAACCCCACTCATCTTAGAACCAGTGAGCTGGGTACACACTTCCTACTAGGTTCCCTTGTGATCATGCCTCTCTGGCTAGGCTTAGCCTCCATACTCTTCCCAGCCACACCTGATCTGCTCCCACTTCAGTTTCTGCCTCAGGGTCTTTGCCCTCGCTTCCCTAGCCTGGAGCGTTCCTCCTCCAGAGAGCCACAGGAATAGATCCTTTACCTGTGTCAGGTCTTCCCTCAAATATTAGCTTCTCCCCGTGGCCTTCCCAGGGCACTCCACCTAAAATTAACCCCTCCCCCAGCTCCCTATTATCCTATTACCCTGTCTCATTTTTTTCCCACATCACTTATCACTACACTATATATCTTACCTAAGTATGTATTTATCTGTCTAGGAATGAGCTCCATGGAAACAGGAATTTTTGGTCTGTTTTGCTCCCAGCACCCACCAGTGCAGCAGGATCTCCATATTCTTCAAACAAATAAATGCACAAATGAAAGAATAAATGAATGGAAGCACACAGTCCCTTCTCCCTCCTCAGTCTCAAAATCTGAAAATGCTTTGTCCAGTATAGAAAAGGTTCAAAGCCCTTTCTTTTCTAGTGAATCACCACCATCATCAGTGTATTCCCCAGTATTAAATGTCAAAGACTGTGTGACATTTCTCCAGATACATACCACTTTTACTTTTTTTTTCTAGTGTCTTCTACTGATGTAACATTTGCTGTAACAGGAAAGTACATATTCCAATTTGAGCACTCTGAACGCTGCTACACTAACTAGTTAAAACACATAAAAACACCAACAAATGAGACAACGCTTTGTGTTCTAACCAAAATAGACAAACTCTGAAAGGCCAGAGCTGCAAATATTAGAGAGATGAAAGTTAATGTTCAGAAAGGATGACAATTTTTTTTCTTAATCTAGAAAATCACTAGATTCTAAAAAGGAAATACTATGTAAGGAAAGAATATCTTCCATGCATACAAACTGGGAATCGAGACTGCCTATAATCCAAGATATTTAACATTGACTAAGTATAATCCAAGGTATACAACACTGGATCAGAATCTGTTCACAGGTTCTGGCCCCTTCCTCAATTTCTTGCAAGTTATACTGAAATACTTACCTTTCTTACAGCGAAATTAGGTGTGCTTAAGTGCTCTTTCAGGGAAAGAAAAAATTTTTAAAAAAACAAAAGCAAACAAAAAACAGTGCTAGATAAATGCAAAGCAACGTTACTGCTTCCCAAACACAGTCACACAACCTGCTTTCTTGACACCCCCTTCTCTGGTCGCTTGGTTTATGTTTCAGCCACAAAACTGAAATATTCTGAGTGCTTCGTGGGGAACTACTGTCACTTAAGGCTAATGCCCATTTCAACCTGATGTGAACGTTCGGGTCCCAAAGCTGCCATGGGTTCTACCTTCCCAACCTCCGTCCCAGGTTCCGATCATGGATCCACCTGGCTTCAGGCCTGGTCCAGACCCAGTCCTCTCGCCACGGAAGGAATCTCCCCAGTGCAGATGCTCGGGGAGGAAGGCAAGGGCGCATCTCCCAGAGACCAGGTGTGGGGAGGAGCGCGGGCAGGAGCAGCTGTCTGGCCGCAGCAGCTGTTACCCCGGGCACCCCGAGGCTGGGCGGGTGGCTGGCCCCGAGGACCAGGTAGCGGAAGGCGAGCCCTCTGGCCCTAAGCAAGCCGGCCTGACACTGTCCATTCCACCACCCTCTTCCCTTCCTCGGCTCCCCCTGCGATGCCAACGGGCCCCGGAAGAAGGGGCTCTCCAGCTCGGCGGCCGAGACGCGCCCGGGCCCGGCTTGCCCCCGGCCGGGGAGTCACTCCGACCCCGCACCTGACCTGTCCCTTCGCCTGACGCCCGAGCCGGCCGCGGCGACTGCCGGGCGGCCTGGGGGTGTCCATGCGGCTGGGCCGGGTCAGGCCGGAGCGGCGGGGACGCGAGCGCGGGCGGCAAGCCCGGGAGACCCAGGCGGGACGGCGGAGCCGGGGCGCGGAGCGGAGCCGGACAGGGGAGCGAGATCGAGTCACTGGTTACCTGCGGTCCGGGACAGGGAGTCTCTCCGAACCCAAGTCAGTCCTCAGCCTCAACAACACAAGATGGCCGACACGTCCCCACGCACGTCACGTGAGAGCGTGCTCGTTTCGCCACGCCCCCTGCTCTGCCCTCGCCCCGCCTCCCCTCCCTCCCAGCTCCTCCAGCCTCCCACGACATCCTTCCTTTCCGCAGCCTCCCTCCCCTCTTTCCCGGGCACGCCCCTGCCCGAGCCCCGGATGTCAGGCTGGAGGAGGGCGGGGTCGCGGCAGGGCGCAGGCGCCTGCTAGCCGGCGCTCCCTGCCTGCCCTTGAGTTGAGTAGAGTTTGTGTCCAGAGCTGGAGCTGGGTCAAGCGCCGTGTGACTCACCGTCCTCTGCGCCCAATCCAGAGCCCACTGGCAGTTCAAAAACCTCTGCATCATTTAGGAGCGGATTTTCCACACCAGAACTTTTCCACAGGTTTTCATCCAGCATTTTCCTGCCCGTTTGCCATCCTAGAGAGAACTGGGAAGTGACAAAAGCTGAGGTTCAAAGCAGTTTGTCTACTTGTTAACGGTTCTGGAAGAACTGAGAATTCATTCTAGATTCTTGGAATGTGACAGCAGGGGAGGACTTTAGAGCTCCAGCTCCGTCCTAGTGCACCTGGGACTATAATTCTTTGACCTAAAAATTTCCCAATTGGGGGTTGCCAAATGAAATACAGGCCACCAGCGATATAAGGGACATACTTACACTAAAAAATTATTCATCGTTTTCCTGAAATTCAAATTTAACTGGGCGCCCTGTATTGTTTTTACATATAAATTTATTTATTTATTTATTTATTTAACTTTATTTTTGGCTGCGTTTGGTCTTCGTTGCTGCGCGCGGGCTTTCTCTGGTTGTGGCGAGCAGGGGCTCCTCTTCGTTGCGGTGCACGGGCTTCTCACTGCGATGGCTTCTCTTGTTGTGGAGCACAGGCTCTAGGCGCTTGGGCTTCAATAGTTGTGGCACGTGGGCTCAGTAGTTGTGGCTCACCGGCTGTAGAGCGCAGGCTAAGTAGTTGTGGTGCACGGGCTTAGCTGCTCCGCGGCATGTGGGATCTGCCCGGACCAGGGCTCGAACCTGTGTACCCTACATTGGCAGACGGATTCTTAACCACTGCGGCACCAGGGAAGTCCGGGAGCCCTGTATTTTTATTTGGTACATCTGGCAACTCTACTCCTCTCAGGTCATCCCATTCTTTCCTTGTGCCTCCAACCTCTCCCTTATTTATGGGATCCTTCCCATTAGCTTTTAAAAATACTCAAATGTCTTTCATCTTAAAAGTTAATGTTAAAAACTCCAATTCCCCCTCCAACAACCTCCCTACCTCTCTGTTCCCTTTCAAAGCCAAACAGCACAAAAGAGGTGTGTATAAGCACTTTCCTGATTCCCACACCGGGCAAGCAATCATCGACCATTCTCATGTGGCTTCTGTACTGACCCATCCACCAATTGCTTGCTCTGAGGACACCTCAACCTACAGGTAGATAATTGGAATGTTTCAGTCCTCATCTTGACTTAGTGCTTTCCCGTCTTCATTGTGATTGACCACTCCCTACTTTCTGAAATACGTTCTCCCTTGACCTTTATGCTGTCTCTTGCTGCTCAAAGTGATCCGTGGACCAGCAGTATCAGCCTCACTTGGAAGCTTGTTATAAACACAGAATCTTGAACAGATCCTTCACAGTCCCATTCTGCTGAACTCTAGAATCACCCACATTGCTCCCCTCCCCTTCCTCTGTCCCCTTAATTTAATGCTCCGGTTATGCCCATGTATGAAGGTCCTCAAATATGCTAATTCATTTTAGCCTTTGCACATGCTGTTCCCTCTTGTCATGATGCCATTCCCAACACTTACGCCATTTCTCACCAGCCTGCATGACTCCTGCTCATCTTTAAAAGCCTAAATCATGTGTTATTGATGTGGCTTATCACGACACATCTCAGATGCTATGCCACCTGTGCTGGTAATTTTATATATGTATAAAATATACATATACAAAATTATATATATGGTATAATTTACCTATAGTAAATTTAGTATTTTTAGTATGCAGTTTTGCAACTTTTGACACATTTATACAGGTGTGTATAACTACTACTAAAATCAAGGTACAGGATAGTCCTATTGCCCTCAGAAGTTCCCCCAATGATCCTTTGTAGCCAGCCCTAACACCCACTTCCAGCCCCTGAAAACATTGTTCCGTTTTCTGTCCTTATAATTTTGCCTTATGATGTCATATAGATAAAACCATAGAGCATATAGCCTTTTGAGACTGACTGCTTTCACTTAGCGTCATACATTTGAGATTCAGCCACACTGTTGCATGTTTCAGTACTTTCTTCTTTTTTATTGCTAAGTAGTATTTCCTTGTATGTATGCACTATCTTTGTTCATCCATTCCCCAGTTGAAGGCCATTTGGATTGTTTCCATTTGGAGAGACTATGAATAAAGCTGCTATATTCACATGCTGGTATTTGTGTGAACAAAGGTTTTTATTTCACTTGGGTAAATACCTAGGAATGAAATGATGGTTATGTGGCAAATGTTTGTTTAACTTTGTCAGAAACTGCCAAACCATTTTCCAGAGTGCCTTCGCCATAATTTTAGCCCTAAAGTATAAGCTTTCAGAGAGCAGGAAACAAATTTAAGGCGTGATGATGATGGTGATGATGAAAGCTAACGGAATCCCATGCTTTTAACCATTACAAATACTGCATTATTCAACTTTGCATCCTCAGCAGCTGGCATTGTCCAGGTACACAGTAGATACTCAAAAAATACCTATAAAATCAAATAAATTCTTGATTACCTACTCCTCAGGAAGGGCGCTTTTCTTCTTTTATTCACTCTGACTCTCCTATGTTTCATCAAATAATAGTTGTAAAATTACAGCAGTAGACTCTGCCTGCCCTAGTCAGGGATAGTAACAAAGTTTCAGCTTTATTGTAACATTGATAGAAGCAGAGAAGTTGAAAATAATAGATCATTAGGGGGAGGGAGGAGTAAGAGTTTAGCTCAAAATAAATTTAATTTGTAAGGAACACCGGTTGATCGACTGTGACAGATACATTTTTCTAAAGAAAATACAACAACATCCGTTCAACAACATCTGTTCAACATACTCCTATAGAACCTTGCCACTACCTTCCCCTCCCCTCAAGCCCTTATAACTAATAGACCGTGGTGGAAGTGAAATGAGATGACTTCCAATGCTAGATCATAAAGGCTATAGAGCTTGTTTGCTCACAGCCTCTTTTGAAGCAAGAGCTGACATATGGTAAGTCCAAATGCCCTGAGGGTGCCATTCTGCAAGGAAACCCAGACAACAAGGAGAGGCCCAAGTAACTGGCCCCATCAATAGCCCCAACTAAAGTCCCAGCATCAACAATCAGACACTTGAGTGAAAATTGCCACCAGATGATGCCAGCCCCAGCTGTCGAGTCACACCCAGCCATCCAAGCCCAAGACATCATGAAGCAGAGACAAGCATCGTCACTGTGCCTTGTCTGAATTCCTGATCCACCAAATCCATGAGCATAATAAAATAGTTGTTTTAAGCCACTAAATATTGGGATAATTTGTTACACAGCAATAGTGACTGGAACATCATTGTTATAGATTGAATTGTGTCCCCCCAAAAGATATGCTGGCCTCCTAACTTCAGAATGTACCCCAGGATGTGACCTTATTTGTAGATAGGGTTTTGAGGTAATTAAGCTATAATGAAGTCATTAGGGTGGACCAAAATTCAATATGACAGGTGTCCTTATAAAAAGAGTATATTTATACGCAGACATGCATGCATAGAGAGAGAACTCCATGTGAAGATGAAGGTAGGGAACCAGGTGATATTTCTACACCCCAAGGAACACCAAAGATTGCCAGCAAACCACCAGAGGCTGGGAGAGAGGCATAGAACAGGTTCTTCCTCACAGCCCTCTGAAGGAACCAACCTGGCCAACACCTTGATCTTGGGCTTCTATCATCCAGAACTGTGAGACAATGAATGTCTGTTAAGCCACCCAATTGGCAGTACTCTGTTACAGCAACCCTAGCAAACTAATACAATCATCCAAAAATTTAAAGAGGCAGTTTGAAATGAAGGAGATTAGAGGAGGTCAGAGCTAAAAATCTGAAAGTCATCCATAGAGAGGAGATCTTTGAAATCCTGGGGAATCACTGCAATTGCAGTGATTACCAGCAACTGCAGAGAGGGAAAGTATGGAGTTAAGGCAGGCTCTTGGGAAGAAAAGGTGTAGCTGGTGGACAGAGAGAAGTTACAGGTAGGACCAGGTTAGAAGCAGGAACCAGCCTCAGAACAGAGGGAGGAAGAGATTGATCGAAAATGCCAAATCTGCAGAGTTATAAAGGGGTCTGGGGCTGGGGACCAGAGGCGTCTATGGAGCAGGGAGAACAGAAGATTAGGAAAGAGTAGGTGATGAAGAAGGGAGGACGCAGAAATTTGAAAGTGGATTAAAAAGGAGGATGGATTCATCAGTGGAGAGGGCAGTGCCGCTCAGATTGGTACCCTAAATAATAGTGTTGGGTACACAGCTGAAAAGCAAAGAGAAAACACAAGGAAGAGAGTGTGGGAAGAAAGCGAGCCAGAGAGCGCAGCAAACGTCAAGGAAAAGCTGCTCAAATGATAACTATGGAAACAGATCCATTTTTATGTTTGAAAATATTTTTTATTATAAAAGTACTCGCATATTTTAAATTATTTTTTTAAATTTCCAACCTCCAGATGTATACCAAGAAAATTAAATCATAAAAACTATCTTGGAATACAGGTAAATGCCCCACGATGTGTCCCAAAATGTTATTCGTTTTCTCCGGAGTCTTGCATATTTAGGATTTCATACTTTCCCTGTCCTAAAGAGTTTCCACATGCATGTTCAACTGCTCTTCTCACTTTCCTTCTGGTCAGAGAGTCCCCTCTCTTTTTCAGTAACTGTTATTCACAGTTGCAATAGTAAAGCAGTGCATGTTTACAGTTTGAAATTTTTTTAGAGTTCAAAAACATATAAAGGAAAAAATTTAAATCCCCCCCGGACCTACCCAGGACCCTTAGGTTCTCTCCCCTTTCAAGTAACCCACTGGTGACAGTTTCTTCTATGGCTTTCTCCGAAATGTTGTATAAATAACAAGCATGATGTACTTCTTAGTTCTCAGCACCACCAAGAGCTGAGGATACAAGCAGTTTGACCCAAAATCTACTTGGCCACTGACCTCATGCAGCTTAGTTGACATGGGCAGAGACGTGGCTTTATATCTCTCATGTAAAACAAAACAAAACACCTGAGCAGTATTGTGCATGCTGCTCTGCTCCTGGCCTTTTTCCAAGAATACGTCATGGGGTCCTCCACGTCCTTTTCATTGACTGCCTAGCAGTGATTATTTACATGGATGTATCATAATGCACTTAACTGATCCCCTGCTGATAGACATCCTGATTGTTTCCATTATTTTTGCTAAAACAAACAATGCAATAACAAGTATCCCTTTAAATATACCCTTGTTCATGTTTCTGTTTACCTATAGGATAAATTCCCAGAGGTAAAAATCCCTGGGTCAAAGCTCATGAGTATCTCTGCAGCAGACATCTGCCATTCTTTCACAACTGTTCTGCATCTGAAGTACGTTCCCATGTTTGGGGGAAATAAGCATCTTGGTGGGAGACAGTGCTCACCTCGCCTTACAGAAGACAAATGGTCCAGATCCTAACCCTTCCCATCTCCAACAGGTGGGCGTGTAACTGGACTCAGCCTCAGACTCTGAATCTGGAGTAAGCACCTGAAGAAGCAGGACACCCCAAAGTTCTTATCAGCCAGGGCAGGGGCACCAGGCCTGGCTTGTTCCCATGGCGTGCTTTCGGCCGTAGTGCCCAGCCACCTGGCCTCCTGCCTGTTTTCTTAGCCTGGTCCCCCAACCCCGCTAGTGATTCTGCAAGCTCCTCCTTGTCTTTTCAATCAATTCTGCTTCTGCTTAAGTCAGCCCACTTAGATTCTGTTACTTGTAGTTAAGAACCCCGACTGATTCTGTAGTAGCCAACCTCCACGATGGCTCCCAATAATTCTGACCAGTCGGGCTGACCTGTGTAGCCAGTAGGATATTATGGAAATGACAGAACGTGCTTTATTTATTTATTTATTTTGG
Source organism: Balaenoptera ricei (assembly GCF_028023285.1). Classification (NCBI taxonomy): domain Eukaryota; kingdom Metazoa; phylum Chordata; class Mammalia; order Artiodactyla; family Balaenopteridae; genus Balaenoptera; species Balaenoptera ricei. The sequence goes on along the minus strand of NC_082645.1, from coordinate 114,687,162 downwards.
CTGCACAGGCTCTTAATCACAGCGTGCGGAGTTCTCTAGCTGCAGTATGTAGGATCTCAGTTCCCCGACCAGGGATGGAACCCAGGCCCCCTGCATTGGGAGTGCAGAGTCTTAACCAATGGACCACCAGGGAAGTCCCCATAGATCATGATTTCTAAAACTTGGTCTTAAAAGACATTGCAGCTTACCCCTTTCTTGTATCACTTACTTTGAGGGAAACCAACTGCTATGCTATGAGGACACTCTAGCAGTCCAGTGGAGAGGTCCACGTGGCAAGTAACCGAGGCTTCTGGCCAACAGCCAACACCAACTTGTGAACCACGTGAGTGGTGGATGAGATCTTCCAGCCCCAGTCAAGCTTTTAGATGGCAGCAGCCCCAGTTGGCATTTTGACTTCTCATAAGAGACCCTGAGCTAGAACCCAGCGAAACCACTTCTGAATTCCTGACCCTCAGAAACTGTGTGAGATAATAAATGTTAATTATTGTTTTAAGCCACTAAGTTAGGGGATGATTTGTTAAAGCAGAAATAAATGACTAATACAAATACAATTTAAAATTTTAACAGTCTACCAAATTGCCCTTCCAAAGGACAACAGCAATGTACACTCCCACCAATACCATGTGGTAGAGTGCCAGAAGCGATTGGTTTTGGAAAGGAGAGGAAGGGAGCAGGGAAACTGACCCCCGATAAGGTCCCATCTTCAGTGCCACCCTAAGCTGTAGAATTGTAAGTTGGCCCCCTAGAACCAGTTGGCCTCCCCCGCAACCAGTCAGGCTGGTGGGTAGGGATGTGGCCAGAATCTGGCCTGGTGTACAAGCAGGGTCAGAGAGGAGAAATCTGAGCAGGGACAAGGCCACAGGTGTCAGGTCACATGATCAGGCCAGGAGGGCTCAGCAAGTGTCAGCTGCAGGGGCGTGGCAGGTGAACAGGCAGATTGGCAGAAATCTCTCCAGGCTGGTTGGGAAAGGAGACTCAAAAAAACAGAGGAGCTGGGTGAGTGAGCATCTGGGCTTGGGGCCAAGGCAGCAGCCAGGACTGAGCGTTTCTGGGCCACCCTGGCCTGGAGTCCTTCGCATGTGACTTTAAAGACCCAGGGCTCAGAAGGAGACAGAACTGTAGCAGTGCAAGGTAGAAGACAGAGAGGGGACCCATATGTCCTGAGCACTAAATATATGCCAGGGATGGAATCTGCCAGGTAGACAATCACCATTCCCATTTTACAGAAGAGGAAACGGAGGCTCAGTGAGGCTACATTACTAGCCTAGTATCTGATTGCAACTCCTATTACATCACGCAGTCTCCAGGGCAGAGGCAGAACTGATTGGTGTGCTGGTGTTCCCTATTTCTCAGTCAAAGGGGGGCCTTTGGGGAGTAGCCTCATCACCTTTCCAGTGAGACAGATGTCCGCGCAATCTCCGCTGTCCTCACTTTCAGAGCTGTCCTCTCAGGCTAGGCTCCCACGTCAGGTGCTGAGAAGGTCCCTGAGTCAGTGGCAGTGGTCTTCCCTCGCCCATCTCTGTCTGCTCCAGCAAACCTGGTACGTCCTTGTGAAACAAACATGCATGTGCGGTGGGAGTTTGTCACATGCGAGGCAGCATACTAGGCCTACAGCAGTGGGTAAGGCAGTTTCTGCCCTTCAAAGAGTCCATAGTCCAAAGAAGGAGGAAGAGAAGAAAAGACAAGGATACTGCATAATGTCATAAGGATTACAATAGAGAAAAACTTAGGGTGAAATGGGAGCCCTGAGAAGGGGCACCTAGGCTGCAAGCATTAAGAAAGCTTCCTGAAGATAATCTCTTAGCTGAGTCACAAACAATGAGAAATAGTTTGCCAGGGGAAGGGAGGGAGTGCCAGGCACAGGGAACAGCATGTGCAGAAGTCTGGAGGAGTGGCACTTTCTAGGAACTGCTAGGTATTGCATATTCCGGGAGTATACCATTTGGAAGGGAGGGGGAAGGGCAAGAGATGAAGCAGGAGGCGGTGAGCAGGGCCCAGATCCTGAAGGTGGGGAGCCAAAAACTGAAGGAGAGATATTAGCAATGGTTCGCAGTTTATTAAGATTATTCTAACGGCAGTTTGGACAGTCAGGGCAAAATGAGGGCAGGGAAACCAGTTCGGAGGCCACTGTAGAGACCCAGGAAAGAACCAATGAAGGCCATGGCCATGGAGATGGAGGATGGGAACTGTGGGTAAGAAGCATGAAGGGAACACTATCTATAGGACTTCATGACCAAGAGGGGGCAAAGAAGTGCTGCCTCTGGCCTTTGTAGTTCCATAACCCAATATTTGTCCCTTTTTTTCCCTTAAGTTCTTTGGTGTTACATTTTCTATCATTTGCAATCAAGAGGTTTTAGCTCTTACATGGCTCTAGTTGTCCACAGAGGGAAATGGACATTTGAAGTAATTACACTGTTGTCGCCATTCCTTCCTTCCTTCTTTTTTCTTTTCTTTTCTTTCTTTTTTTAAATTAATAGATTTTATTTTTTGGAGCAGTTTTAGGTTACAGAAAAACTTAGCAGAAAGTTCAGAGTTTCATATACCCCTTTCCTCCCTCCCCCTCCAGTTTCACCTATTATTAATATCTTGCATTAGTGTGGTACATTTGTTACAACCGGTGTGCTCATATTGGCACATTATTATTAACTAAAGTCCATAGTAACATTAGGGTCCACTCTTTGTGTTATACATTCTATGTGGATTTTGACAAATGTATAATGACCATTATAGCATCATACGGAATGTTTCACTGCTCTAAAAATCCCCTATTCATCCCTCCCTCCCCACCCTAACCCCTGATAACCCTAATCTTTTCACTCCCTTCATAGTTTTGCCTTTTCCAGAATTTCATATAGTTGGAATCATATACAATGCAACCTTTCCAGATTGGCTTCTTTCATTTAGCAACATGCACTTAAGTTTCCTCCATGTCATTTTGTGACTTGATAGCTCATTTCTTTTCAACAGTGAATAATATTTCTTTTTATGGCTGAATTAATATTCCATTGTATGGATCGACCACAGTTTGTTTATCCATTCACCTGTTGAAGAATACCTTGGTTGCTTCTAAGTTTTGAACTATGAATAAAGCTGCTATCAACATTCATGTGCAGGTTTTTGTGCGGACAAAGTATCTCAGCTCATTTGGATAAATACCAAGAAGCACGATTGCTGGATTATATGGCAAGAGTCTCTCCATGCCTTTTTCATATCCACTTCCTCTGGTGGGGAGGTTGGGGTGACCCTACATGGAAAAAGGATGCCTGAGAATTGTAGGTCTTGGGTTTGTGCAGAAACAGAAATTATTCTCCCTGGGGAGCTCTAAGGGTGTTCTTTTAGGCCAGGGGTCTTTACCTAGGTCCCCTAAATACCCTGGAATTATACATGGGAGGGAAGGGTCATTGGCCCTCATCAGAGTTTCAAAGGGTCCAGGAAGCAAGAGAAATTAAGCTGCAGATTTTACCTGCAGCTGAAAGACTCCTCAGTGATGGGAAAGGGAAGAGTAGCTGACAGGCAACCTCAGTACTCAGAATGCCCCGGAGTGAAAGCCAAACCTCTAATCACCATTTCTAACTCTACTTCGGGGACTTGGTGTGAAACAGGAGCCTAGGCTGGATGTGGCCCCCACGGAAAACACCCTTCTCTCCCCTCCAATTCACAGAAGACTAGAAGCACATTGATGTGATGGCAAAGTCCATTTGCACTGTTTATTGAAAAAGAACAGCCGTAAGGTAAAAATGCAGATGTTTTCTTTTTTGTAGAGACAGCAGGTAAAAAAGAGAAGAAATAAATATGATGTTAGAAATTCTTTTATAAAATACAAAAAACCCCTGATATTTGTGAGCAATCCCAAGAACTCATAACATATAAAAAATTATGCTGAAGAACAGCTTCACCCCAGCACCTTAGAGCAGAGGTTGGAAACCAGTTAGATGGTGAGGATGGTCATGACTTTTGGGATTTTGAAAGGCTCTGGGTTTGTCACTTGGGAATGTCAGGGGTCTACTGTAATATAATTTGCATAAAGTCAGAGTTAACAGGAATTCTTCTACTCATTAATATTACTTATAATCATTCTTTCATTCTTACAGTTAAGTAGCACAGTATTTAGTAGTAGGAAAACAAAAGGCTGAAGTGGGAAGAGGAATGAAAAGGATAGATACAGGGGGAATGCTAAGAGGACAGGAGAAAGGTGATGGGAAGGAACAGAATCTCTTATCCTTTCACTATTTTGTGTCATCTCAGCAGCATGCCGTGCCCCCTATTGGAGAGGGGATAGGGAGTGGTCCAGCCTGGCCTGCCTTAAACCTCACCATCATCAGAGGACAGAAGATGCAAAAGCACCCGGCAGGATCAGGCTAAGAATGAGAACAGGGAAGTGGGATGAGAAACAAAGGAGAGAGGGGCATGACGGGAAAAGGCACAGAAAAGGATTACCCAAGACAATGGGCAACATTAACGCCATAGGCCTCCAGGGACTATCTCCTCTGAGGACCACCAAAGAAAGTAGTATCTGTACAAATTAACACAGCAGACCACTCTTTGCTGTGGAGTTGGAAAGAGACAAGGAACAAGCAAAGGTTGCCAAGTAGAGGCACATTCCAGCCACAGGGAAGGACAGAGGAAGGCGAGCAGGAGAGGGACTTGAGGCGGGCAGTTGCAACTTCTGGGAGGGGCTCCCAAATGGGGATGAGAGCCCCCCCCCGCCACCCCGATGAGGTTAAGGAGTTTGCGCTGGGTGCTGGTTGTGAAGGCTTGTTGGGGCAAAGGGTCAGCAGGGGCGAGGATGCCCGGCCAGCTCTCCCCGGGGCATCTGTGAGGCACAGCGGTGGCCAGAGGTCAAGGTCAGCCCAACTATGTACTGAAAGCGGCCTTGAGTTCCCGGAAGGCTGCCTGGCGGAGCCTCCTCTTCTCTTCCGCCTGCTTCCGCTCATCTTGCTCCGCTTTTAGCTCCGCTTCAAACTTACTGGCACAGTTCAAGGCTTGGACCTGCAGAGAAACAGCGAGGACAGACCAACAGAGTGAGAGAGGAAAGAGAAACCTGGAAAGGGAGCAGCCCATCAGACAGAATTCGCTTGTCTCCAGCCATGTGACCTGGGATCCTGGTCCTGTTGGGGACCTGACCCCCGCCCAATACTCCCTCCCCTTGGTCTTCCAGTGTTTGCTTTCTAACAGCGAGGACACCGTCACTTTATTTGCTGCTGTGTTACACATGCCCCTTCCTATCTGCTGGGGTTGGCTTTTCCACCTCAGCTTCTTTTTCAGGATTCCCTTAACATCCACGCCTATTGCCCACTTCTACTTTCCACCTTTAATTTCACAGTAATATTCTTTAGTTCTAGGGGAAAACAAAAACCAAATGAGCTTCCTGCAGGCATTTCGAATAGGATTGCATCAATCTGCCTGTGGCAAAGGGATATCTTTATAATGTACAGTTTTCCCTGATTGACTCAGTTTTCATTCAGTACTGGTTGTTTTGGGTTTTTTTTAATGTTACCAACTAAAATTTTCAGCTTTCTCTGAATCAATCCTTCTAAATTTACTTCCAAATACTGAATGTTTTTTGTTGGCATTGTGAATGGATATGAATCCATCTTCAATAATACAGTATCAGATAAATCCATCTTATCCTCTATTCTAGGACTGATTCTTTTTTTTTTCCTCTCTGTGTGTCTCATCAATTTGGTAGAATTTGCAAACACGTTGGGCATGTACATTATTTTTAATAAAGACTGCTAAACTGCTCTCCAAACAGCTGCTCCAGTTTGCACCCCACCATCACGGAATGCAAGCGCTCATTTCCCAACCTTACCAACGCTTATCATTAACCTTTTTCCTGTTTGCCAATCTGATAGGCAAAAAAATTGGCACCTTCTTTTATTTCCTCTTTGGTGAATTACCCATTTGTATGCTTTGCCCATTTTTCTGTTCAGTTGGTTTTTTTTTTTCCTTTAATTTGCAATTCTTTACCTAATTTAGGTTTAGTCCCCCATTATATATTTTTCTTCAGTTACTTTCCTCTGGTCTTTTGTTTGTCTTTTAACTTCAAGGTATCTCGGGTCACACAAATATTTAAATTTTGATGTCATCAAAAATTTCAACAGAGACTGCTCTTTCTTGACTCTGGCAAGAAGTCCAGGTTGGAGTTTACTATCTACCCATCCTCTCCAAGCATCCATAGAACCCTACAACCAGGGTTCACACTCCCATCCCCTAGTGTGTTGGCCTCGCCCTAGTTTACTTTCTAACCCAAAAAGGATGCCTGACCAATCTCTGCAACACACCTGTCACAGTACCTCCGACTCCCAGGACCTGCACTTCTTTTTTTTAGGACCTGCACTTCTGCCTGACACACTTCACCTCTCCCCTCCCAGTCTGCCAAGTGCTGCCCTTGGACCAAGGACTTTGTTCCTGCTTGCAGGCTGAGAACGTGTTTTTCTTCGAAGTCTCACAAGGACGGTGTCTGGACCCACTGGGAGGTGAGGATTTCCAGTTTGGGCTGGGCCTTCAGTAAAGCTCAGCCCTCCTCCTCCCATCTCTTTCCCCACAGCGGTCATCCAAACAGCCGCAGCCTTTAAGGATCCTGCCACTCTCAGCAGCCCACCTCCTCCCTCATTTAGAAAACACAGAGGAATGCAGTCCGTCCACTCTGGACTCCTCTCCCACCCATTTTATCCCTCCCCCTTTCCCTGTGCTTCTGGAAGTGAGACCCTGGGCGCTTCATTGAACATCTCTAGGCTCAGAGGTGTACTGGCTGGTACCTGCTTGCAAGCCAGTTGTTTGATTTTCAGGAATTTTATGAGCTGGTTATTAAATATAGCCATTGTTAGGGACTTCCCCGGTGGTCCAGTGGTTAAGACTTTGCCTTCCAATGCAGGGGGTGCGGATTCGATCCCTGGTTGGGGAGCTAAGATCCCACATGCCTCACAGCCAAAAAGCCAAAACATAACAAACAGAAGCAATATTGTAACAAATTGAGTAAAGCCTTTAAAAATCGTCCACATCAAAAAAAATCTTAAGGGACTTCCCTGGTGGCACAGTGGCTAAGAATCCGCCTGCCAATGCAGGGGGGGCACGGGTTCGAGCCCTGGTCCGGGAAGATCCCACATGCTGCGAAGCAACTGAGCCCGTGCACCACAATTACTGAGCCTGCGCTCTGGAGCCCGTGAGCCACAACTACTGAGCCCACGTGCCACAACTACTGAAGCCTGCACGCCTAGAGCCCGTGCTCTGCAACAAGAAAAGCCACAGCAGTGAGAAGCCCACGCACCGCAACCAAGAGTAGCCCCGGCTCACCGCAACGAGAGAAAGCCCGCGCGCAGCAATGAAAGACCCAACGCAGCCAAAAAAAAAAAAAAAAAAGTTTATAACAAAAAAATCTTAAAAAAAATATAGGGCTTCCCTGGTGGCGCAGTGGTTAAGAATCCGCCTGCCAATGCAGGGGACACGGGTTCAAGCCCTGGTCTGGGAAGATCCCACATGCCGCAGAGCAACTAAGCCCGTGCGCCACAACTACTGAGCCTGCACTCTAGAGCCTGCGAGCCACAACTACTGAGCCCATGAGCCACAACTACTGAAGCCCGCACGCCTAGGGCCCGTGCTCTGCAACAAGGGAAGCCACTGCAGTGAGAAGCCTGCGCGCCGCAACGAAGAGTAGCCCCCGCTCTCCACAACTAGAGAAAGCCCTCGGGCAGCAACAAAGATCCAACCCAGCCAAAAATAAATAAATAAATTAATTAATTAATTAAAAAAAATATATAGTCGTTGTTAAAAATTAGATTTATATACTTTCACAATTAAATAAATTATATTACAAACAAAAGTAATACATACTTAAAAGTCATCACTTCCTGATTATTTTACTACATTTTACTACTATTTGTGTTCTTGAGGTTACCTACATCTGTTATATCTCTAAGGTGGAAATCCTATATGATGACATGCTACCACGAATCTTCCCAACTCCGCGTTCAACAGCATCCTGTTGGTAGCTTGAAAGCAACCCCAGTGGGAGTATTTACATCTTGGAACAACTATGCTACAAACAAGGGTTTGATTATTGTTTCATTGACTGTCTAGACAATCTTTTCTTTTTTTTTAATCTGAAAGTTGAATCTCAATCTTAGTGTTTTTTGGGTTTTTAAAAAATTTATTTATTTATTTATTTATTTATTTATTTATTTTTGGCTGTGTTGGGTCTTCGTTTCTGTGCTAAGGCTTTCTCTAGTAGCAGCAAGCGGGGGCCACTCTTCATCGCGGTGTGCGGGCCTCTCACTATCGTGGCCTCTCTTGTTGCGGAGCACAGGCTCCAGACGTGCAGGCTCAGTAGTTGTGGCTCACGGGCCCAGTTGCTCCGCGGCATGTGGGATCTTCCCAGACCAGGGCTCGAACCCGTGTCCCCTGCATTGGCAGGCAGATTCTCAACCACTGCGCCACCTGGGAAGCCCTAGACAATCTTTTCTTGAGGAAGTGATGGAAAAATGTTAAAAATGCAGATTAAACTTAAACATGTATAGTGTTTGTAGCCTTTACATTGTGAATAGCTCCAAGATGGAGAGAATGTTCTTCCAATATTTGAAAACTATTATCAAATTCAGTGAAGATGTTGCTCACGTCGTTGATGAATGAATGAAGTTCTGATATATGTCCTTTCACTTTTTTCTTAGAAATTAATTTTAAACAAAATACCAACCAACATTCATGTTGGAATTACATTTTTTATTTTTTGGCCGCACCACACAGCATGTGGGATCTTAGTTCCCCAACCAGGGATCGAGCCTGTTGTCCCTGCATTGGAAGCACAGAGTCTTAACCACTGGACCGCCAGGGAAGTCCCCGGAACTACATTCTTTTGTCAGTTGCAATCATAGGCTGCCTACAGATGCAAGAGTCCAGCAAAGGGGGATTCCTGCTCTGTCCAGTGGTTAGGACTCCTCCACACTTCCACTGCAGGGAGCACAGGTTAGATCCCTTATCAGGGAACTAAGATCCCCCATGCCACGCAGTGCAGCCAAAAAAAAAAAAAAGAGTCCAGCAAAAATCAAGGAGCCATTCTTTAAGAATCAATAGGTGGGGGCTTCCCTGGTGGCGCAGCGGTTGAGAGTCTGCCGGCTGATGCAGGGGACACGGGTTCGAGCCCTGGTCTGGGAAGATCCCACATGCCGCGGAGCAACTGGGCCCGTGAGCCACAACTACTGAGCCTGCGCGTCTGGAGCCTGTGCTCCACAACAAGAGAGGCCACGACAGTGAGAGGCCCGCGCACCACGATGAGGAGTGACCACCGCTTGCCGCAACTAGAGAAAGCCCTAGCACAGAAACGAAGACCCAACATAGCAATCAATCAATCAATCAATAAATAAATCTTTAAAAAAAAAAAAAAAAAAGAATCAATAGGTGGACTTCCCTGGTGGCGCCGTGGTTAAGAATCTGCCTGCCAATGCAGGGGACACAGGTTAGACCCCTGGTCTGGGAAGATCCCACATGCCGCGGAGCAACTAAGCCTGTGCGCCACAACTACTGAGCCTGCGCTCTAGAGCCCGCGAGCCACAGCTACTGAGCCCGTGTGCCACAACTACTGAAGCCCGCGCTCCTAGAGCCCGTGCTCCGCAACAAGAGAAGCCACCGCAATGAGAAGCACGCGCACCACAATGAAGAATAGCCCCCGCTCGCCGCAACTAGAGAAAGCAGCGCACAGCAACAGAGAACCAAAGCAGCCAAAAATAAATAAATTTATTTAAAAAAAAGGAATCAATAGGCTATATGGAATCTACAATTAAAATAGTATATATTTTATTATTTGCAAATTGTGTGCTAAATATTTTTTATATCTGCAAAATATATTTATAATAAACTTAGGCATATATATATATATAGTTTGTCCAGACAGCCATTTGCTTAACATATATCAACAAACCACTGTCTAAGCTTCAATTTCCTCATCTGCAAAGTGGGTCAGTAACACCTACCTCCAGAGTGACTCTGTGTGAGCATTAGATAACACAGGAATCTGAAGCACTCAGCAGAGGGTCTGGCCAATCATCAGCACTCACATGTTTGTCAGTCACCCCACCTGCCCATTCCTGGCCAGGCCAGAGGAGGGTTGGGGGCCCTTGTAATTACTTTACTTGGGCTCCTTCTTCTCCACATTAAAAGTCTACCTTGGGGCTTCCCTGGTGGCGCAGTGGTTGAGAATCTGCCTGCCAATGCAGGGGACACGGGTTCGAGCCCTGGTCTGGGAAGATCCCACATGCCGCGGAGCAACTGGGCCCGTGGGCCACAACTGCTGAGCCTGCGCGTCTGGAGCCTGTGCTCTGCAACAAGAGAGGCCGCAACAGTGAGAGGCCCGCACACCGCGAAGAAGAGTGGCCCCCGCTTGCCGCAACTAGAGGCCCGCACACCGCGAAGAAGAGTGGCCCCCGCTTGCCGCAACTAGAGAAAGCCCTCGCACAGAAACGGAGACCCAACACAGCCAAAAATTAAATAAATAAAAATAATAAAATTAAAAAAAAAAAAGAAAAGACAAAAAAATAAAAAAATAAAAATAAAGAGGCTTGGGTAGGAGGGGCGCTAAAAAAAACCCAACAGTGTACCCTTCGGATGAAGGGGCGGATCTTCCCTTGCCTGAAGTCACCTCGGACTTAACAGTAAAACCCAGCTTATCACTTTTCCTCCATAAACCATTCACATTCACGGGCACGGGTCCTGTCTTGATTTTTTTAAACATCAACCCCTGGCCACACAACTCCAGTAACCTCGTGGCATTATACTTTCCACCTCCAATCAAGTGGTCATAAATACTGAGAGTTCTAGGGAGTTGGGGATTCATCCTTATCTCCTCCCCAGCCCCTCTGTCACGCTCTTCATCGGACCTGCAATTCTTCTCCAGCCATCTACGGAGGCCTCCCTGAGTCCAGCCTCCCCCGGGGCAAGTCTGTCCCCACAGTGCCCACCGCTGATCACATCAAGGCCCTGCTCTCCAAGCCTGGCTATGCACTGGATCCACCTGCAGAGCCCAGGTAGAGTTGGGTGAGGTCTGGGAAGCTGGTTGGCAGATAATTCTGGTGATCAGCAGTCTGGGGAAGGCCTGACCCTCAGGGGAGCCCAGAGCTCCCTGTCCAACTGCATCCCGTATGGACAGAGGCCAGCCTCCAAACACTCGCCCCCCGCCATGCCTTGGAGCCTTTGCTCTTGCTGTTTCCACGGCAGGAACGCCTTCCCTTCCCTGATTACAAGGTGAATCCCCATTCACCTCTGAACATCTGTAGCAAATGTCAGCTCCTTTATGGCCTTCTCCCAAACTTGGGCAATAATTCCTTCCATTCGTCATTCATGCAAACATTTCCTGAGGACCATTATTTTTTTTTTTTTTAAACATCTTTATTGAAGTATAATTGCCTTACAATGGTGTGCCAGTTTCTGCTTTATAACAAAGTGAATCAGTCATACATATACATATGTTCCCATATCTCTTCCCTGTTGCATCTCCCTCCCTCCCACCCTCCTCATCCCACCCCTCTAGGTGGTCACAAAGCACCCAGCTGATCTCCCTGTGCTATGCGGCTGCTTCCCACTAGCTATCTATTTTACATTTGGTAGTGTATATATGTCCGTGACACTCTCTCACCTTGTCACATCTCACCCCTCCCCCTCCCCATATCCTCAAGTCCATTCTCTAGTAGGTCTGTGTCTTTATTCCCGTCTTGCCACTAGGTTCTTCATGGTCTTTTTTTTTTTTTTTTTCCTTAGATTCCATATATATGTGTTAGCATACTGTATTTGTTTTTCTCTTTCTGACTTACTTCACTCTGTATGACAGACTCTAACTCCATCCACCTCATTACAAATACCTCCATTTCATTTCTTTTTATGGCTGAGTAATATTCCATTGTATATATGTGCCACATCTTCTTTATCCATTCATCTGTCGATGGACATTTAGGTTGCTTCCATGTCCTGGCTATTGTAAATAGAGCTGCAGTGAACATTGTGGTACATGACACTTTTTGACCTATGGTTTTCTCAGGGTATATGCCCAGTAGTGGGATTGCTGGGTCGTATGGTAGTTCTATTTGTAGTTTTTTAAGGAACCTCCATACTGTTCTCCATAGTGGCTGTATCAATTTACATTCCCACCAACAGTGCAAGAGTGTTCCCTTTCCTCCACACCCTCTCCAGCATTTATTGTTTCTAGATTTTTTGATGATGGCCATTCTGACCGGTGTGAGATGATATCTCATTGTGGTTTTGATTTGCATTTCTCTAATGATTAGTGATGTTGAACATCCTTTCATGTGTTTGTTGGCAATCTGTATATCTTCTTTGGAGAAATGTCTATTTAGGTCTTCTGCCCATTTTTGGATTGGGTTGTTCGTTTTTTTGTTATTGAGCTGCATGAGCTGCTTGTAAATCTTGGAGATTAATCCTTTGTCAGTTGCTTCATTTGCAAATATTTTCTCCCATTCTGATGGTTGTCTTTTGGTCTTGTTTATGGTTTCCTTTGCTGTGCAAAAGCTTTGAAGTTTCATTAGGTCCCATTTGTTTATTTGTGTTCTTATTTCCATTTCTCTGGGAGCTGGGTCAAAAAGAATCTTGCTGTGATGTATGTCATAAAGTGTTCTGCCTATGTTTTCCTCTAAGAGTTTGATAGTGTCTGCCCTTACACTTAGGTCTTTAATCCATTTTGAGTTTATTTTTGTGCATGGTGTCAGGGAGTGTTCTAATTTCATACTTTTACATGTACCTGTCCAATTTTCCCAGCACCACTTATTGAAGAGGCTGTCTTTTCTCCACTGTACATGCTTGCCTCCTTTATCAAAGATAAGGTGACCATATGTGTGTGGGTTTATCTCTGGGCTTTCTATCCTGTTCCATTGATCTATATTTCTGTTTTTGTGCCAGTACCAAACTGTCTTGATTACTGAAGCTTTGTAATATAGTCTGAAGTCAGGGAGCCTGATTCCCCCGGCTCCATTTTTCGTTCTCAAGATTGCTTTGGCTATTCGGGGTCTTTTGTGTTTCCATACAAATTGTGACATTTTTTGTTCTAGTTCTGTGAAAAATGCCAGTGGTAGTTTGATAGGGATTGCATTGAATCTGTAGATTGCTTTGGGTAGTAGAGTCATTTTCACAATGTTGATTCTTCCAATCCAGGAACATGGTATATCTCTCCATCTATTTGTATCATCTTTAATTTCTTTCATCAGTGCCTTATAATTTTCTGCGTACAGGTCTTTTGTCTCCTTAGGTAGGTTTATTCCTAGATATTTTATTCTTTTTGTTGCAGTGGTAAATGGGAGTGTTTTCTTAATTTCACTTTCAGATTTTTCGTCATTAGTGTATAGAAATGCAAGAGATTTCTGTGCATTAATTTTGTATCCTGCTACTTTACCAAATTCATTGATTAGCTCTAGGAGTTTTCTGGTAGCATCTTTAGGATTCTCTATGTATAGTATCATGTCATCTGCAAATAGTGACAGCTTTACTTCTTCTTTTCCAATTTGGTTCCTTTTATCTCTTTGTTTTCTCTGATTGCTGTGGCTAACACTTCCAAAACTATGTTGAATAATAGTGGTGAGAGTGGGCAACCTTGTCTTTTTCCTGATCTTAGTGGAAATGGTTTCAGTTTTTCACCATTGAGGACAATGTTGGCTGTGGGTTTGTCATATATGGCCTGAGGGCCATTATTAGTCAAGCACTGTAATTACAAACATAACACACCTGCCTTTGAATCTGTGGGTGAGGAGGCAGATGTATAAACACAAAAAATTTTATTGCTATTCTTTTCATCTTTTCTCCTTGTTGTAAAAATAATGCACACACATTATAAAACCTTACAAAATTATAGAAAATAAGTTCCTCTGACATCACTATTACTAATACTTTAGTATATAATTATCCAGGTTGTACTTAACTATTTAATGAAATTGGGTTTCAAACATACTGTTTTGCCTAATTCGTTCGGGACATCTGTCCACACATAAATGCAGCTGCATCTCATTCTTTGAGAGCTGCAGGGTGTACAAATGTGTGGGTGCACCACAGTGGACTCAATTCCCTGGTAGTGGAAGTTTTGGTTGTTTCCAATTTTCCTCTGTTATAACAATAGTGTACGAAAATCCTTGTCTATACATCTATGTGCATTTTCATGAGTATCTCTGAAGGATAAAATCCTCGAGGCAGATTTCCAGAGGTGAAGGATATGAAATGTTAACAGTTGGCCCCAAACTGCTCTCCAAAAAGTTGGGTCAATTTATACTCTTACCAAGAGCGTCCAAGAATGCCTTGAACAGATAAATTATAATACTGCTTCCATTCATAATAGAGGCACCCAGAAGAGCATGGACAGTCTCAGCCCCGAGAGTCAGGAAAAGCAGCCAAGAAGAGGCAGCTCTTTAAGGTGGGTTTGATAGAATGAGTAGAGTTCTCGTGGAAGAGGCATTTGGGTGGGACATTCCAGGCAGAGGAAACAGCAGGTATTGAGGCCCAGTTGTGAAAAGACGTGGCAGTACTTGAAGAACTGTGCATAGGGGTGAAGAAGGCTGGAGCTGGGATCAGAGCCAGATTATAAAAGGTTGGGAATGCCCAGATAAGACATTCCCAGAGATTCCATACAGACTTGAGCGCTCGGCATATCGAGCTACAGCAGTGTGCTGAAAACAGGGTCCTGTTAACTTTGGATTTCAATCCCAGGCCTCTGCCCAAGGTATCTCGGGAGATCTGCAAGTGGTGACTCAGTCAATGAATAGAGAGGACTCATCCCACCATCCCTCCTCTCTACTCATCATTATCAATGCAAGTTTCTCCAGAGCTTGATTTGGTGTCTGGCATTTCTGGAACTGAGTTGAACCAATGTTAAGTCATGAAGGAAGGGCCAAACCACTTTCAGGATTGGATATACGATGCTGGTGTTGAAGGTGCAGTGAGTGGTCCGCCTGTCCCTGAAACTGCCAGGTGACAGCAGTAGGGGATGCAGGCATAAGGAGGCCACCACGATTCACAGTTTACATACTGGCAGAAAGATGATGGACTCTTGTCTCCAAGGCAACGTCACAGAGAAGTGAAGAGAGAGTGCTGCTTAGGGGCCTGAGCAGGCTGGGCTGTATCACCAGGACACTTTGTCTCTGGGCAAACTCCTGGAATAAGCCAAAACTCCACAAGAGTCTGGCTGTCTCCTGCCTGGAGTGGAAGGGAGTCCCAACAGCTCATGTCACATACAGAGTGCTCTCGGTGAGCCAGGAGCTTGCTAAACACTTTATACACATGAGTGCATTTAATCCTCATGGCAATCCCATTATCAACCCCATTATACAGATGAGGAAACTAAGGCACAGACAGGCGACAGGTAAGTGGAGGAGGCAGAATCTGAACCCAGGTAGCCTTATCCACTGCACTCCACTGCTGTGGAGGGGGATTCGGAGGGCTCTCCTGATCGCTCTTTCTGCCGGTGTGCCCGGTGTGCCCTGCGTAGAGGAAAATGACAGCACCCAGCAGGGGTAAAATCACCATAAACGTTCAATGACTGTATGAACTCGTGAATGAATGGAAGCACCCAGAAGGGCTCCAAGACCAGGCACTGGAGATTCCTTCCCAGCTCCCAGCCATTGTCAATGATGCAAATACTTTTTCTGATTCAGGGCAAGCCACCAAGGCACCCTCCTTGAGCCCCATTATTCACTTGTTTACGCACAGGTGTCTACGATGCAAATATGCAGGTAGCTGTTCAAGTAACTCAGCTGAGGTTTGGGGTAAGGAGGAATTCTTTAGGAAAGTCTGGATTCAGAGTCCATCTGGCAGCATTGCACCAGCAAACCTGTTTGAATCTGAAACCAGGATCAAATGCATTTGCCGTCTGGCAGTTTTCCTGTTTTGTTTTTAATTTTCAGATGGCACACAAACGCACTCTCATTTCCCTACAATCTCACACGATTAAGCGCTTGCTGTTTCGCTTGTCCTGAGGGAGTTGATGAGCTGGTCGCTGGCTGGGAGCTCCTGCTGGGCAGGGTGCGCAGAGGGAGGGATCGCCCCGCACAGGAAGGAGGCACCTACCTTGGCTTCAAAGAAGTCCTTGGCACCTTTGACGCCCTCCAGGGCAACATCGATCTCAGAAAGCTTCGCCAGCGCCATCAGCCCACTGTCTTCCTGTAGTTCCCCCGCTGCGGCCTTGTGGAATATGAGCAGGAACTACAGGGGAAGGTTGATTAGGGTCAAAGTCAGCATCACCGAGAGATCTGCAACAGTCCCCTCTGGCCTGAGCTAGGGTCATTATAGCCAAGCCTATTAAAAGGGGTGTATGTGTGTCCGTGTGACAAATTATTTTGTCAAAGCTGAAAACATAGGGAATTCCCTGATGGTCCAGAGGTTAAGACTCTGCCCTTCCACTGCGGGGGGCATGGGTTCGATCCCTGTTCGGGGAACTAAGGTCCCACGTGACCCATGCCAAAAAAAAAAAAAGAAAGAAAGAAAGAAAGACAGAAACCAAACCTGCCTATTTTTCCACAAGGATGTAGGGGAATGGGCACCCTTATATCGAGTTGATGGGAGTGTAACTTGAATCAAAATTTTTGGAGGGCACTTTGGAAACATTTACCAAAGATAAAATGTTTTCACCCTACCAATCATTAATTCCACTGCTGGGAATCTATCCTTTAGAACCATTTACACAATAGTTTAAGAAGCATTGTCTGTAAATGCAAAAAATTGGCAACATCCTAGTTAACAGCTATGAAAGAAAAAATCCAGTAGACCTGTATGTACTATTTTTTAAAACTAAATAATTCAATATTTCTGACATTTTTGAACCATTCCTATTTTCCATTTGTGTCCCATTTTTGGCATTAGACTATTTACCTTTTTTGGTGTTTTCTAAGAGGTCTTTATAGAACCTTGTTCCAAATACTTTATGTTTCAAATACATTAGCTCTGTCACTTCCCTTTCAATTTTGTTTACAGCAAAATTTTTTCAAAAATTATCAATCTTTCCTTTTCTCTCACCAATGTTATGCTTAGAAAACCCTTCCTTGCCACCAAGGTTACAGAAACAATTGCCTGTGTTTTTGTCTACTGCCTTTATGACTTTTTTAAAAGCGTAAATATTTAATCTCAAATTTATTCTGATTTGTCATGTGAAGTTTATCATTAACCTTATTTTCTTCCAAATGGTTAGCTAGTAATCCCCACATCATTTATTGAATAATCCACCCCCTTCCTCCAGATTCAAAATGTGACCTGAATGAATTTGTCTTTAAAGCCAACTTGTACTAAGACCTCTGCAAAATAAATTTTTAAATAAATAAATAGGCCAACCTGAAAGAGCTGTCCCTGTCCCTCCCCACCCCCACCTGCACGTCCTTCCATCAACCCCAAGGACGTTTTATGGCTTTTTACTTCTCTCCTTTAAAAAATTTTTGTGAATTTATCTATCAGACATCTTCTATCCAACTTCCATAGTTTATTTTTCCATCTAGAAAGAATAAAAATTGATGTATTCCAAGTCATCCCAGAAAGAGGCTCCTCCAGGTTTTCAAGTGCCTAAAATATGTGTGAAATTTCAGTTTTCAGGGGTTTTTTTCATGACCATCTCCTCTAAAGATTGTCTTCCCCAAGAGGAAAGAACATTAGCTAAAGCAGAGTGAGAGGTAAGACAACTTCAGCACGCTTTTTCCAAATTCCAACTTGTGTCTTTTACTGCCAACGCTCTTAATCCCTATAGGGAAGCGTGTTTCATTAAGTGAAAGTCTCGGCTTCCACCACCACCACCCCAAAACGCCTTGCCAGCAAGCCTTTCTTTGTAATTCTTGCTTCAGGGGTCCTAACTCCACTGTGGACATCGCCAAATACAAAGCAAGCGGTGAAGCAAGATGCTCCAGGACTTTCAGGTTCACGGAGGCCACCATGGTCAGCTTGACTCTACAGAAATGCCACGTTCACCCACCTGCAGCTTCAAACTCTCTCACTAGAGGCCGGCAGAGACTCAGTTTGCTGCAGACTATCTGAGCCAGAACACTGGCTCCAAAGAAACCTTGGAAATCAAGCCTACTGAAGGAAGTGAGGCCCCCCCAAGAATAGGATGGGGGACAAGGGGGCAGGGGGACGGTTGTGGTCGGGCTCTCATGGAAGAGACTGAAGCAGCCAAGACTTCAGCGCTGCAAACGTGAGCCTCGGGCAGAGAGAAGGAGTAAAATACCCATCCATCCCTCAGTACCCTGCCCATCCTTAAAGCACTTAGTTACAGAAGCCACCCCCCTCCCCAATGCTCCATACGGTAAACACAAAACAGACAGCCCCTCCATACCAGGGAGGCAGCTTAGGAAAGATGGAGCACTGCCCCCAGCCTAGCAGCAATCCAAGTGACCTGGCGGGGAGGGGGTGTCTCTTCATCTCTGAAACTCATTTTTCTCACATCTGCAGCAGAGATGACAATGTTGGTATTTACAGAAGGACTTAAAGTATTCCTCAAGGGTCCCGGCCACGTGTGCTCACTCTCACTCTGCCAGCTCAGCGGATGACCACCAGCAGCTCTGTCCTAACTTAGGGGTCCCCCCAGCCCCAGCCAGTTAAAAAAAAAAAAAAAAATCCAGCTCAACCTGAAAATGTTCAGCCTTCCCTAAAGCATGCCAGACTTTCCCATTTAATGTATTACAATCACCAATCCCTGAATGACAATTTCTCCAACTGCCCAGTCTTGTTTGTCTCCCTATTTATAGTCCACAAAGACTGGTATGTTGTAGAGAATTGGAAAGTGTCCTAGCTGTGACTCTGAGCAAAGAGGGGGGAGGGAAGGAGAAGCAGAAAACAAAGAAACAGAGAGAACTAACAAAGCTAAAAAGCAGTTTCAGACACAAGCTGTCAAACGCTTCTGATAAATTTAAGGAAATTTTTTTTGATTGAATTTTTTTAAAGATTTTTTTGATGTGGACCATTTTTAATGTCTTTATTGAATCTGTTACAATATTGCTTCTGTTTTATGTTTTGGTTTTTTTTGGCCGCAAGGCATGTGGGATCTTAGCTCCCCGACCAGGTATCGAACCTGCAGCCTTAGCAATGGAAGGCGAAGTCTTAACCACTGGACCACCAGGGAAGTCCCAAATTTAAGGAAATTTTAAATTTCATGGCTCTGATTGATGATGCAAACACTTGCCCACATTAGTTGGAGCTCTTAGATGGCAAGTGACAGAAACACACTTGTTGGCTTAAGTAAAAAGGGGGTATTCGTTATATAAAAAGGATGTCTCAAAAACCCAAGGGTAAAATACAGTGACCTGGAAGAGGACTGGAACAGGGAGAGGCAATGTTCTCAGGATTGGAGGCAACATTCCCTCTCGAGCTCTTGTGTCTGGACCACATGGGAGAAAATGGTTGCCCCACACTGAGTTATTCTTATGGGAAGAGCCACCTGCACAGCCCACGTGCAGTACTTCAGCCCCAGTTTCAAATTCCCAGATAGGGAATCCAACTGACCTAGTCTAGCCAGAGGTCCATCCATGGTCCAATCAACCATGAACAGGCAGGGGTGCAACCCAGTACAGCCAGGGCTGCCAGGGACCCACCCCAGAGAGGGTAAGGTGGGAGGAGAAAACAGGACCTACAGTTCTCAGTACTAACATGTAATCTAGTAAACCCCTTATCCAGCCTTTGTACAAAACTACCACACATCTGGTCTTGGAGCAATTCTGCTTTGAGACAGGTGTAATGGAATTAGTAAGAACTACAAGAAAAAGAGGGGAGGATATTAAGGTCTCGCTGTCTGCCTCCAAAGGAGAATGAGGTGGTGAGTGCCTGGAATAGGATTCTAGATCCCTACAGCTATGGACATATAACTGCTAACTCTGGTCCATCCTTATGACTTCTTCTACATGTCTGCACACGTACATAAACCATAAATGCAAACAATTATATTTTATTTTTTAATTAATTTATTTATTTTAATGATTACTTCTTTTTTAAAATATTTATTTATTTATTTTTGGCTGCGTTGGGTCTTCGTTGCTGCGTGCAGCCTTTCTCTAGTTGCGGAGAGCGGAGGCTACTCTTTGTTGCGGTGCGCACTCTTCTCATTGCAGTGGCTTCTCTTGTTGCAGAGCCACGGACTCTAAGCGCGCGGGCTTCAGTTGTTGTGGCTCGTGGGCTCCAGAGCACAGGCTCAGTAGTTGTGGTGCACAGGCTTAGCTGCTCCACGGCATGTGGGATCTTCCCGGACCAGGGCTCGAACCCATGTCCCCTGCATTGACAGGTGGATTCTTAACCACCACACCACCAGGGAAGCCCTAAACAATTATATTTTATATACAGTTTGGAAATTTGCTTTTATCCCTGCTTTTTACATTGTCAACATGTGTTCTCTGGTCATCAAACACTGTGCTATTGAATACAACATCATTTTTAATGGTTCTATATATGCCATCTTCTAAAATGCCCCTCGTGTGCATATATTATTTTCATAATTGGAAGAGAAATGGTTTAAAAGAAAGATCGATTTCCTTGTATGTTGGGGGAAAGTAGCTTTTATTTAGATGTAACTCACTTCAGTTGAGTTAATCCAAAGAAAAAGAAAGGGAATACAAATTCACCAAGCACCTACAAAATGCCAGGTCATGAGGACACCTGTGATGATGGTGGAGCTGTTGACTATGGTGCCTGGTGGCACATGACCTGGATCTAGCCAATCACAGTACCCTGGATGCAATGACTGGTCCAGGAGGTGGGCATGTATCCCTATTAGGGCCAATCAGAAGCCTTCTCCTGAGACTGGTAGGGACTCTGGGATAAAGAAGCCCTCTATCCCCTGGGACAACGTAGCCTGGAGCTGCCAGCAGCCATCTTGTCATATGCCAGGGACAACACCCTATTTGCAAAGAAAAGATGAGGTGGACACAGAAAAAGGCACATTCAAGATACGGCAAGAGGAAGACTCTGAATTACTTGTGACTAAAGCACTTCCACTTCTTCATCTCCCAGGTATGTAAGCCAATAGTTGTTTGTTCTTTTCTTGTTTAAATTAGCTAGCATTCTCTTTCTCTCACTTGCAATCAAGAGTTCTAACTGATGGAGGCATAGAAAGAGAACTTGGTTCTCGAAACAGTCCTGAGCAAAAGCTATTAACAGCCCTATTTTAAGGACAGAAAAACTGAAGCTGAGAAGTAAAATAACTTGCTCCAGTTATGCAGCTCTGTGTGGAAGATGGAGGTTGGGCTGTAAGCCTCTTTTCATTACACAAACGCAGCATCAGCCCACTAGTGTCTTACAACATGTGCAGAAACCAGCAGAGTGAAACACTAAGAGCAGGAGGTTAGGCTGTGGAGTATTAATGGCAAATGCATCTACACGTCCAAATCCTGTACCTCTGGGTACAACTCCTAGAGCTGGGACCACAGTGGGGCTCTGAACTGACAAAAGACTGAATGTGAATGTCACCGAAGGCCTGTAGGCAGGTTGAGGACCCACAACAAAACCCTTTGGAGATGTCCAAGCCTCTGATGTCCACCGTCTGCATGAAATGGCCAAGCCAGCAGCTAACCAAAAGCTAACTGAGCATCTTGGATGCAGAGAGGGGCACATTTGGGTGGCTCCTGGGTAAAACAGGGGGAGGGATTGCGTCTTAGCTCAGTTGCTGACTTGCACAGACTTTCTAAGCACCCTCAATTTCTGTTCTCCAGAGGTCACAACTTTGCCGTAGAAGTTCTTTCCCCAACCTTGCCTTCAAAGCTTTGCCAAGGCATGATCCTTTACCTTCTATACTCCAGGGGTACCCAGATTGGAAAGAGTCAATGCCCAGCACGATGTATGAATGATACAAAGGAACCAAATGAGAGGTGAGGGAGACAGAGAGGCAGCTGGGAAGTTGAATGTGGTGAATGATGGGGAGAGGCTGTAACCCAGGCCCAGCCCTGAGCTGGGACCTAATTTCAGGCAAGTGCTGACCCTTTTGGTCTTCTAGCTCCTTAGCCTTGAAATGAGAAGTCTGGTACCAGATCATCCTGAGCGCTATGCCCAACACAGGTTTTCGTGATCCATCTCCATATCCGCCAGTTCAGGAAAGGAAGAGATGGGAGATTCTGGAGTTGATCTGTGGGCAGTGAGAGGCAAGGCCAGCTGGGGAAGGGACTCATGGCTGCTAGGTCAGCTGCAGAGACCCCCAGGAAGAGCATCCAAAGGCCCTATCTAGCCTGAAAAGATGACCAGTATTTGGCTAAAGTTCTCACGCTCAGAAACCAGGATGCCTGCACTCCACTCTTTCTGGAATAACCAAGGTTAAACACGAGGAGACAAGAACAGTCCTCTCTTCTCTCAACTCCCGAGGGCCCCAAAAGAGACACGACTGAAAATGAGACCACAGCAGCTGGGCTAATGTCCAAGCCTTTAGCCTGGATGGTATCGCTAAAGTTATTCTAATAACAGGTCACTGACATATCTAAAAACCTTTCCGCAAGACTCAAACACACAAAACATGGAATCCCCTTCCTTGTGGAGCTGCATCCTTGCCATGGAAGGAACCCAATGGCCTTGAGATTTATTCCTCAAAATAAAAATGGCTGAGGTTTTCATCCATTGGGAGATCAGGTGACGCCATGTGCTCTTCCAGGAAGATATCTGTATGAACACAATTTCAGGGTTTCAAAGACCAAAAAAACCTGTTTGGAGGGGAAGGTCCATGGGCACAGAGTAAGATCCTTTGTATAATTTCTTTTTTCTTTCTTTCTTTCTTCTTTTTCTTTCTTTCTTTCTTTCTTTTTTTTTTTTTTTTACTATTTTTAAATGCTTGTTATAAAATTAACAGTTTAAATATATTTTTTAAGTATAAAATTATAAAACCACCAACACTTTGCACCCACAAACATCCACAATGAATATTTTGGTGAACATCCCTCCAGATTTCTCAGTACTTACCATTTTACCCAAATGAGGTTATCCTACCCACACTGACTTTCAATCTGCTTGCTGAGCATTTTTTCATGCCAGCACTGCGGTTCACTAGCTCCTTAAATTTATTTTAAAAAGCAGAACTGTAGGTTAAATATCCAAGCAGCACTCAAGAGAGGCCAAAGCCATTTGCACTCCAGGGGATGGTAAATCTGCGAGTCCTCTCACTCAGGGCCACCCCCCTCCTCCAGGGGCTCAGGGTCAGCAGGACGCAGGTACCTCACGGAAGCTGAGTTTGCCATCAAAGTCCTCGTCCACCTCCTTGATCATGCTCTTCAGGCCCAGGTGGGTCTGGGGGGCCCCGAGCTTCTCCATCATCAGCTTCAACTCCATCAGGTCAATGAAGCCATCCCTTCCGGCATCATACCTGTAGGTCAAAGGCAGGGCGCTGGTGAGGGATGGCCATGGCCAGGACCAAAGGACACTTGTTAATCTACCAAATGTGTAATGCTTTTGGCCTTATTTACTGAAAAAATGACTCAAAAGACTCCTGCCTTGCAGTGCCCACCCGGGTCACTGCATTGGAAGGGTCCCCTCTCTCTCCTCCAACACCGCTGGCGCTCTGCGGGATATGACTCAAAGTGGGTATTGTACCGCAGGAGTGTTTTCATGTCTTTCAACTCCTTAATTAGGCCATAAGTTTCTTAAGAATGAAAAACATGCTCGTCTACCTTGATTTTTCCCAGTTTGGGTCAACGAACATCAACTGAACCTCCTGATGCTGGACCATAGAAGAGCTGCTGCAGGGCGCCCCACGCACCCACTCTATTACGTGGAGCAACTGACAGTTCTGGAAGCCTCCCCTTGGTCACCGGCCCCTGGGTCTCCGCCGCTCCCAGTTCCACCAACCCCTCCTCTCATCCTCTGGTCCCCTGTCTCTGGAAACTGCTTCCCGCCCTGGTGCTGGGCTGTGAGTCAGGCCTGGCCCCAGCACTGCGGTTTCATGCTTTGCCCACCAGCTCACAATCTAGTCTCCAGGTCTGAATGGTCACACCTGTGTGTCACAGATGAGCGGGGTGGTGGCTCTGCCCTCCTGGCCAAGTTTCGACACAGAGCCAGCACCTCTGCTGGCTGTCCCCCCACCCCCCAGCCACCTGCAGGAAACGAGCCCAGCCTCCCCATGGCAGGGGTCCTGGCCCTGCCCTCTACTCCCGAGTGCCTGGTCAGCCCCGTGGAGCCCTCCTCAGCCTTCTGTCCTTCTGCCCCGGTCACTCCACCACCCCCGCCCTCCTCTATACACTTGGGCTATTATGGAGCTTCCTCACAGACTCGCTGGCTCTTTTCCCGTCAAGTCCATCCCATTTTCCGCTCCCCAGAGATCACCTGTTGCTCAGGTATGAACATCATGCTTTCAGAAACAAATCCGTTCATAATAGCCCAAAGGCAGAAACGACCCGAGTGTCCACTGACAGATGAACAGATAAACAAAATGAGATATATCCATACAGTGGGATATTATATATTTACACAATAGAATATTATTCGCCATTTAAAAAATGAAATTCTAATACATGCTACAACGTGGATGAACATTGTCAACATTATGCTAAGGTTGAAATAAGCCAGATGCAAAAGGACAAACGCTGCATAATTCCACTTATGTGAGATATCTAGAATTCATAGAGACAGAAAGTAGTTACCAGGGACCAGGGGAAGTGCGGGGTGGAGGGGGTTATTATTCCACGGGTTCGAGTTTCAGTTTGGGATGAGGAAAAGGTCCTGGAGATGGGCGGTGGCGAGGGTTACACAAGAATGTGAACGTACACTGATCTCAACACTTACACGGTTAAGACGGTAAACGTAAAAATCAAATACATGAACAAACAAACAAAACAGGCTTCTTCACTGTCTATCACCCCCAGCCCCAGCTCCACAAAAGAAACCACCATTGTTAGGAACCACAGTACCAGCTGCCAAGAAATGTAGCCTGTGGGCAACCAGAAATCTAACCCTGTGGGCTGGTGGTATTTTGAGGCCCATGTGGTCACGCTGGAGATGAGGCCCGGTAGTCCCCAGTGTGCCCTGCTCCAGCCACAGTGGCCGACTCATGCCATTCCTCCCACCCAGAACATACCTCCACCCACCCTCCTCGGTGGCCTTTTCTGTCCCCTGGAGCCGCGGAGCCGCCCCTTCTTCCTCTGACCGCTGGCAGCCCTCTGTGCCTCAGCAAACGCCACCTCCTTCAAGCAGGTCTGCGCTCCCACTGGGCTCCCACTCCCTCCCTGTCTGGAAGGATCACGTTGCGAGATGCTAAAGGACACAGACAATACCCCTGGAATCCTGTTGGTGAGCTCTGAGGACCCTGAAGGACAAGACAGGTGTTCCAGCGTGGTTTCCAGGAAGCGGGCAGAGTGTATGAATCACAGATGGACCAGCCCAGGATCTAGTATTATCAAGGGATGGCACTTAAAAGAGGAAGCAATGATTGCCACGGGTCCCCTAAAAGTAATTCAAGGATTGGCCTCATTTACTTGGTTTTTAACTTCTTTTTATGGATTTTTTTTGCTTTTTTTGTTTTTGGCATGCATGAGGGATCTTAGTTCCCCGACCAGGGATCAAACCCATGCCCCCTGCAGTGGAAGTGTGGAGTCTTAACCAGTGGACTGCCAGACAAGTCCCCACTTCTTTTTAAAATAACAGCTTTATTGAGCTATAATTTACATACCATAAAATTCACTCGTTTAAAATTGCACAACTCAGTGATTTTTAGCATATTCACAAGGTTGTGCAGCCATCATCACTATCTAACTCCTCAACATTTTCATCACCCCAAAAAGAAATCCATGCCCTGTAGCAGTCGTTCCTCATACCCCTCTCCCCAGCCCCTAGCAACTACTAGTTTGCTTTCTGCCTCTATGGTTTTGCCTATTCTGGACACTTCATATAAATGGCATCGTACGATATGCGACCTGTGTCTGGCTTCTTTCACTTAGCATAATGTTTTCAAAGTTCACCCAGCTTGTAGCACACGTCGATCAGTACTTTATTCTTTTTATTCATTGCTGAATAATATTCTATTGTATAAATATACCATATTTTGTTTATCCATTCACCTGCTGATAGATGTTTGTGTTGTTTCCACTTATGGCTGTGACGAATAATGCTGCTATGAATACTCACATACAAGTTTTTTTGTGGACATTTGTTTTCGTTCCCCTTGGGTATATAACCAAGAGTAGAACTGCTAGGTCATATGCTCATTTGCTTTTGAAACAGGGTTGTCAAGCTGGTCCAACAGAAAACTATGATGACTGACCTATTATCTCTACCAGAGTCAGCAAGCCCCCTCTATTAGGCTTCTGGGGAATGCCAGGGAATGCCATACAATTCAGCGGCTTGCCTGTTAGGTGTAGGGCCACCTAGGAAGAGTGCTGACTATCAAATTTGCTGGTGACACAAAGCTGGGACAGAATCTAGGCCCAAAGGATCTCAGCAAGCTGGTGACGGCCGGAACTGGGCTCTGTGTGTGGACATGACAGAGACGGGTATTAGCCAAGCACAAGGAAGACCTTTCTGGCAAAAACAGCTAACACAACACCTGAGGTGAGAAGAGCTCTTACAAACAGGCCGGAGGGATGGTCTCTGTTACAGGGAGTCCTAGTCAAAGTAAACAGGCTTCTTTAGTGTGGAACTTTCCAGAGCCTTCCATATGGTCACGTGTCTGAAACTTACCAGAGGGAAACAGCACCCAGACTCATCCGACCACACAATCCTCTGTGTTCAGGGATTTTCCACTGGAGGAGGCACGTCTAAGCAATCGAGTGTTCCAAGGAAAACACTTTGGGAAGCGCTCCTCAGGGCAATTCTACCTTAGGCAGGCGGCCCGTTAAACGGCCCCTATGTTCCCCTCCAGGCCGAGATTGTGCATGAATGTCCTCTGCCCGCTGCTCAGCGAACAGTGCACGTTCCTGCGAAGTTTGCAGAGGAGACTGAAGCCACGAAGGGGGATGCATTCAAGATGTGGATCTTTCGGAGCAAAGGCAGAGGTTTGGTGTCTGAACTCAGAGAAGAAAGGAAGGAAAGTGAAGGGAGGACGAGAGCAGCTGAAAAGCTCAGGGGTAAAGAGAGGGGAGGGGGCCCCAGAACAGGAGATGAATTGGGGCAAGATAAGAACAGGTCAGGGAACAAGGCAGGAATTTGTCCTCACCCAGCAGGGGCAGGAAGGACCAGGGCTCCCCGCTCACCTGGACCCACAGCTAGCTCAGCCTCCCCGGCACAAACGGCAGTCAACATAGGGTCGTGGCAGAGAGGGGCTCGGAGACCTTATCCCTGGCATTTCTCTGGGGTTCTAACTGAGAAGAGTCAAGAAGGGTTGGAAAACCTCTTTTAGGCCCTCAAGCTGGAAACATTCTCCAAGCCTAAGAAAGAGGACAAATATGTGAGAAAGGGCCTTGGCAAAGTCTGGGTGACAGGTTAAAGGAATTCCAATTTCTTTCAATAGGCAGGAAATTTTGGTTTGACCACTTTGGTGAGTATGGGCCTGGGAGCAAAAGCACACCACCTTGGTGGGCAAATCCCAGACAGAAGAAAGGGCCAGAGGACTTCCATGGTGGCACAGTGGTTAAGAATCCGCCTGCCAACGCAGGGGACACGGGTTCGAGCCCTGGTCCAGGAAGATCCCACATGCCGCAGAGCAACTAAGCTCGTGCACCACAACTACTGAGCCTGTGCTCTAGAGCCCGCAAGCCACAACTACTGAGCCCACGAGCCACAACTACTGAAGCCCGTGTGACTAGAGCCCATGCTCTGCAACAAGAGAGGCCACCGCAATAAAGCCACGCACCGCAACCAAGAGTAGCCCCCGCTCGCCACAACTAGAGAAAGCCCGCTTGCAGCAACGAAGACCCAACGCAGCCAAAAATAAATAAATAAATTTAAAAAAGAAAAAAAAGAAAGAAAGGGCCAGGTGTCCTGCCAGGAGCACCAGTTTGGCACACGAATAAAGCCTGTGTGTGGACTGAGAGGGGATGTCTCCAAGGCAAGAAGGGCAGGAAAGAAAGGGGTCACGAGTCAGCCACTGCCTCAACTCCCAGGGACTCAGCAAAGACTGTGTCCCTTTGTTCCTGCCTGAAGCACCAGCCAAGCCCATAGTTAAGTCCTGGGAGGACCATAAATTGACCACATTAGTGGTGTCCTCGCCCCTCCCCATGGAACTGGGATTTGTAATCCAGAAGTGCATCCTTCCCTCTTTAAAGTGACCATCTCCGAGGGTTTGTCCACAGCCACTTCCTTCAGGGCCTGCATAGGCAAGACAGGCAGGAAAAACCTCCCAGGTCCCCCTCATCAACTTCCTGTTTCATCTGCTCCTCTCAAAGAATCCGACTACCATATGCGTTCCGCACACACAATGGGATTCAAAGCCCCTAATAACTACAACTAGCCTGCTTTGCAGTTCCCAACACATTGTCTCATATACTAACCCTTTCATCTTCACGACAGTCCTATGAAGAATTCGTAATAGCCGCCTGCGTTTACTGTTTATTGCGTGCTCACTAAGTGCCAGGCACTGTGCTAAATCACCTGATTTAATTCAGCGGTGCTGTGAGGTGGTAATGAGTCACCCCATTTGACAGGTCGTGAAAGCTGAGGGGTGCAGTGAAGCCAATTGCTGTGGATCAGAACTAACCTGGCGCTTTCAAGCGGGTGCTCGGCTTCACGTGGGAACAGGGAAGGCAGGAAGGACCACGAACTAAGCTTCTACTATGTGCCCCTTAACTCAGTGGGGAGCCAGGGGACGGATAGAGTGCATACACAATGTCCCAACAAACAGACCACTAGTTAACTGTGCGATTCACACCTTTTACAATTTATATCTGATGACTTCGGTAGGAATAATTGGAGCCATGTTGCTGAGTCCCACACGTGTGTGGGTTCTGATTCTGGTCTCGGAGTGCGGTATCGCCAGCTGCCCACATACGCAACATTATTCACTTTTGCCCGAGAGAATACCGATGTCTCACAAACATTTGAAGAAACGGTCTCACCAACACAGCCCTTCAAATAGATTTGATCTGCTTTAACCCTCCAACACTCTTTTAAGGAGTGTCACACTGTCAGGCTGACGAAGAAACCAAGCCCACCTAGGTCAACCAACCGAAGGTCACTAGGCCCAGCGAGGTTAGCCCCGGGGCATCCCCACTTGATGCCCAAGCCCACAGCCCGACCGCAGGGCCGGGCAGCACCGCCACCAGACGTAGGTTTGGGGGAAGAAAGACTTGATAGCAGGTCGGTCCTTACAGGATGCCAACGTGGCCCCTCCAGTGACAGTTGACAGAGACAAGCCAGCCAAAGCTGAGGCAGAGAGGTGTCCTGGGGAAGCAAGGTGTTAAACGGATAAAGGCCCTTCTGAAAGCTGTAGGACAACTTCAGCAACGCATTCCACTGTGGGTGCGCTTGAAGGAAGCTGGAGGTGAGGACCCCTAGCAGAGGGCCCCAAGGCTGGACCGGGGGCAGAGCACTCACCCTCAACCTGCTCAGAGCCCCTCTCCTCAAGTAACTGCAGCGTGAGGACCCCCTGAGACAAGGCCATCTGCGAACATGTGACCTTACGCCAAACTTCTGGGCCCGTGGGAGAGATGAATGCGGTCGGATTTGTTTTCTTCATTCTGGAAACCCCTTTGCTTCCAGTCCTTCCACGAAAATTCCATCACATTCCTTGCAATTTGGAATCCAGCCCCATGGAAAGGGAGCAGCACCTAGAAGAACCTGCCCAGGTCGGGCCCAGCTGGCAGGGCCACCCACTAGGTGT
Organism: Balaenoptera ricei; assembly: GCF_028023285.1. Lineage (NCBI taxonomy): Eukaryota > Metazoa > Chordata > Mammalia > Artiodactyla > Balaenopteridae > Balaenoptera > Balaenoptera ricei. The sequence continues at coordinate 114,657,500 of NC_082645.1, read as the reverse complement.
GGGACCAGGCCCCAGGGGAGTCAGGGAGAGAGCTCCAGCCCTAGGCTCATCTGGGGCTCTCCTTCTCCCTACAAACCTGGCCTAAGCTGCAACGCTCTCCCCCTATTTCTTTTTCTTTTTTTTTAAAATAAATTTACTTATTTATTCATTTATTTAATCTTTGGCTGCATTGGGTCTTCACTGCTGCACACGGGCTTTCTCTAGTTGCAGTGAGCGGGGGCTACTCTTTGTTGCGGGGCGCAGCCTTCTCATTGTGGTGGCTTCTGTTGTTGCCGAGCACAGGCTCTAGGCGCGCGGGCTTCAGTAGTTGTGGCACACGGGCTTCAGTAGTTGTGGCTCGCGGGCTCTAGAGCACAGGCTCAGTAGTTGTGGCGCACGGGCTTAGTTGCTCCGTGGCATGTGGGATCTTCCCAGACCAGGGCTCTAACCCATGTCCCCTGCATTGGCAGGTGGATTCTTAACCACTGCGCCACCAGGGAAGCCCTCTCCCCCTATTTCTAACCATCAAAATATTTCCTTGCCCCACCTCCCAGTAGTTTATATCTTTCAGATGCTTGCAGGCTCATTGGAGTTCCCTTAAGCCCTTGGCTCCTCCCCCTACCAACATCTTAGCTCCCTGTACCAGCTTTTTTCTATAATTTAAATTTTAACCAAGATTTTTCTTGTTAAAGGCAATTCCAGGATATTAAAAAAACAAAAAACAAGAAACCTCACTCATAACTCCAAGACCCCGCATCCTTGTTTGTTTCCTAGGGCTTCCTTCTAGCCCTCCTCTGGATTGGTGAGCTTTTTCCATGTCTTTGCTTTAAAATGTCCTCATTCCCTTCATCTTCCTAATCTCCAGGATCTGTTAGGGGGAGATTCCAGTTCCATCAGCACTGCACATGGCCCGGCAGACACAGGCCTGGGTGCAAAGCCAGCCCTGCCATTCATTTGGGAGAGACGGGCTGCCGAGCCCACTGCAGGCTGACTATAACTGAGCTGTCTGTGCCTTGCAGAGCTGTAGAGGGGCCAACAGGAGATAACACGCCAGCACTGGCCCCCGGCACCCAGTAAGCAAGCAACGGGAGGGAGCTATATTTAAAAGTAGGACCTGTCTGCAGCCGTGAAGAGGAAGCAGACATCTTCCAGGGCTGCTGCTCTGAAGAGCTGCCCACACCCACTGGCCTCAAACAGCCTCCACCATCTTTAGCATTCTGGGGGAAACCCAAATCCACAGGCTGCTGTGGCCCCTTGGGCTGAATTGCCAGGAAGCCCTTGATGAGTGACTCTCATCACCCCGCCTGTCCTGTATGAGAGCATCACATCTGTCTTCCAAGGGCTCACTTGAAAAGCCTTCCCAACTCAACTGATTGGGGTCATCACAGGTCAGGGGAATGGGGTGGATTGACGCAGGATGGGCTGAGATCCCTGAACACTGGGCCCACCACCCTGAGTGCCTATGACCTGGGAAAGCCCCTGGCCTGGCCAGAGGGGCCCAGGTGACCCCTAATCCTCACCCCACCAAAGGCCTGCCAGTAAGGAGACAGCAGCAAGGGCGCAGGGGCTGGTTTCCAATGTCCGCCCAGTGCTGGTCCATGAATGGCTTGCTCTCTCAGCTCCACTGTGCAGAGCCCCTGGGTTTTCTTGGTTTTCACCTCCCCAGAATAACCTTGCTATCAAGGAAGAAAGAAGCAGGCCAGCCTTTGTCTGCCTGAAACTCAGCCATCAGAAACTCCCCAGGGATCCCCAGGGGGTAGGGGGGTTCTTAGGAGGATTGCCCCAGAAAATGCCTTACTCTTAGTGTTGGGGGGAACCACCTATACCTCAGAGACCCAGAACATGGGAACACACCGGCTTTTCTCCAGAAAGGCCTTGTTTGGGAAACACGCACTGCCTTTTCAGACAGGCAGCCTCTGGCAGCCTCTCAAAGTGTGGTCCCCGGACCAGCAGCATCACGGTCATCCAGGATTATTCGAAATGCAGAATTTCAGGTCTCTTCCCAGACCTGCTGAATCAGAACCTGCATTTGCACAAGATTCCCCGTGTTGCCCAGGCTCTTTCAACTAGGAGAAGGGCACTGTGCCAGACTATCCCCAGAGCAGGTAGCCCTTCCTGGGGCTTTCCTGCTTCTCCCGTGGGTGTCCCTAACTGTGCCTATCCAGATGAGCCTCAGGGTCCCCCGAGCCCATAGGACTGTTGTTCCTCCGTGCTTCCCTGCCTGCCCCTTCTCTGAGGTCCTGGTTTCCTGTCTTTTGTGTAGGTCCCCCTTAGCTGTCAAGTTATCTGCTCTTTCTTTCCTCCCTCTCTCCCTTCCTCTCTCCCTCCCATTCTCCCTCTCTTTCTCCCTCCCTCCCCTCCTCCCTCCCTCCCTCCCTCCCTTCCTTCCTTCTGATTTGCTGCAGACTGAGAAACCACATCTCCAAGTGTGTTACAACTGCATGCAAAGTAAGAGAAAGCAGGACCCAGGAAGGGGGACTCTGAGGAATTAAGTACAAAAGCTTGAGCCCAGAGTCGGATTTCCAATCAGGCTGCTCCCAGCCGCCTTTGTGGGATGAACGTCTGGCTCTTCGAGTCACCTGGCTCACATCTACCTGGGGCCTCTCCAGAGCAGAAGAAAAGCACAAAGACCAGTCCCAGCGGGGAGGCAGATGTACAGACAGTTGAGCTGTGACAAGGCCGGAGCATGGGCAGAGCTGGCTCTAACAGGAGTGAGTGTGCAGAGCCCTGGGAGGGAGCCCCTGTCACCAGTGCAGTCCAGAGGTGCCAGGATGTCCCAGAAAGGGGGAGGGGGCCAGCTCCCACAAGGCATTCTGGGAGAGCTATGTCTTCTTACGGGTAAGAAGGGCAACCCCCAAAGAGTGTGAAGCAGAGAAGTGACATCAGGTGGCTGTTTCAAAAAGACCCCTCAGCTCGATGTGCAGGATGGATTTAGGGGGGCAGTGGTGGGGGGAGAGTGGAGTGAGCGGTTGGGGGGCATGCAGTAGTCCTCACTGTGGAGAGGTGCAGGGAGAGAGAAGGTGAGCTGGGAGTGGCACTGGGGTGCAGGTGAGCACAGCTTCACCTGTCCTGTGCACAGCCAGTGCTGCGGGGACTTGCTCCTGGGAAATATCCTTCTTTTTCTGGTAAGGGGCCAACATCTTTACAGGCTGCAGGAGACCAGTTGGGTCTCCCTAACCACAGCCTCCTATAGTTCTGCACATGGTGTCTGGAAGTTCATAAAGAAAGGGCAGGTGGCAGGGCAGAGCTGAGGGGCCATCCCCACCCCTACAGAGCACCCACTGTGTGCTCAGGGCCCCGCAAGACAGCAGAGGGGATGCAGAGTCAGGCAGCTGCTACCCAGGCTTTTGAGACGAGCAGGGAAATCCTCTTTGTCCCAAATACCTGCAGCGGTAGTACACTGCACCCGCCAGGGACTCCCACGCGGATTCAGGAGGAGAGAGAGCACCAAGCTCCCCCAGCCTCGTGCTCCCAGACTGGCTGCCGTAGCTCAGTAGTGAAAAAGACCTCAGATTGGGAGGTTTCAGCTCCACGCAAACTCTCCCACTGATGCCAGCAGCCCAGTGTGGAAACAAAGCAAGCCAGCCCCCGTGACCACCCTCCAGAGGAACGTGCCGGTGACAACCAGTTAATAGGCCAGGAGTGCTAAGTGCTTCAGCCACACTGAGGGCACAGATGCCAAGAACCCGCGAGTGACCAGGTAGAGAGGGACAAGCCTTGGAAAGCTTTTGACCTGGCAAGTGTGGCAGGGAACAGTTCGTCTATTGGAGCCTTGCTGGGCTCCTCCTGAGGAAGGTGGAGGGCAGCAGGGGCTGGCAGTGTGCTCCTGGGGTCAGACTGTCCTGGTTCAAGGCTCCGGTGACATCCTGTGCTGTGTGTCCTTGGGCGAGTTACTCTCTGGGCTTTGTCCAGTTGCTGCCAAGATTACAGGAAGACAGATAAACTCTCAGCTTATCCGTAAGCTCATCAGTAAGGGCTCACTTTTTTAGTTTTGGCTCATTAAGAGAAATTTCTCATCAAGAGAAGGACCCTAATCCTGGGGTCTCCCCTTGGTCCTTTTGAAATCGGGGCACCTTTGCTGGGTTTGGATAAGTGCAGGCGGCTGGGGACTCGCTTGGGAACAGGGAATGGAGCAAGTGGATCTGGGAATTTAGAGTTACCGGCTATCCATCCAGGAAGGAGGGGGAGAAGGGCATCCCAGGGGACGCCCGCCCTGAGCACACCCTGATGGAGGCGATGGGGAGGCCACAAGGGCTCTTCTGATCAGGGGTGTCGAAATGAGCCAGGGTGGTTCTTTGCTGTAGTAATGGGGTGTCTTCCCCTTGGCTCCCAACACCTCCTATAAAAGGCCTGATGGGCTGGGAAACTGGGCCAGAGGTGCCTCTGGAAACCTAGTTTGCCTGGGAATCCCCAGGAGCCCTGTGGATCTCGGGGGATGGGTGCCCCAAAACAACCCAGGGTTTCCACCCCCAGACCCAGTTAGGCCTGGTGCAGCCCCAGTAGTGACCCACACTCCCTCGACTCCCAAGCCCAGGAGCCAGGGAGGGAAATGGCCAGGGGGAGGCCCTGAGGGAGGGGGAGGTCAGGGGCTACAGGCCCAGTGGAAGCGGACTGTGGGGGGACTCAGCGGTCCCTCCACATGGAAAGGAAAAGCACCTGGGCTGCCAGCCTCTGGGTCTTCAGAACCTCCACCCACAGCTTCCCTGCCGGTGGCCCTTTCCAGTGTCCTTCCTCTGGGCTGGCACCACCTTAAATCCAGCAGCCCTGCTAGGGGCCTGGACCTGCAGCTCTCTCAGTGGAAAGAACCTGGGGCTGGAACTGGAGTGACCTAATTAAGGCTGCGACTGCACACCAAGTGGTCACGCGATCTTGGGGACAACCTGAGAAGGTGGTCACTTTCCTTTTTCCGCATCTCACTTACAGGCAGGTGCCCTGTGTCACGCGGTTGGTGGCACTGCCGGAGGGTACTACACAACCCCACCGAAGGCTCCTATTCCTGACAGCCCTGGGAGCTGGGAAGCTCCACTGGGGCCGTAATTAGGGCCTCAGGGCAGCTCCAGAAGCAGAGCTCAGGCCCCTCTACAGAGGTCAAGGTACCCCTGCCCTGCCTGTGGCCCTGGGTCCAGCCCTGGGGACTGAAGGAAGAAAGAAGTCAGCCACACTCCACCTTAGAGAGCGGACCCTGCTTTCCCAGGGCAAACACCTGGGAGGAGGGGGAGGGGAACCTCCTAAGAATCAACAATAATGGACAGATTGGAAATTGGGGGTTATGGGAGAGAGACTGTGGGGAACCAACAGCCCAGCAAGAATGGGGCCAGGCTGGGGCAACCAGCGAGAGAGAAGAATGCAGTAGCCAGCTGTGACCGGCCTTGAGGGTCAGCGTGAAGAGTCTGAACTTCGTCCCACGGTCCCCATCTGTAAAATGAGGGAGGATAAAAGCACCATCTCACAGTGCTTACGATGTGTAAATGCCGAGAACGGTGCCTGCACACAGCAGGTGCTCTGTAAGCAGTGGCTGTGAGCAGTGGCTGTGCTCAATACAGTTGGCCCTTGTAGGGAAGGGTGTGGGGCGCATGAGCCATTTAGGGAGGGGACAGAGACCCTGTCACTGAGGTCAAGATGGACAGAGCTGCACAGGATCGGGGGCCAGCACTTCTCCAAGGCTGAGACAGAGCCCACCATGTCCCTGTGGGCGCAGAGCTGAGCCTGTCAGCAGCCAGATCTTGTTGGTAGAGGGTTGATGACCGGGGACCACGGTCCCAGGCACAGTGTTCGGTGAGAATTGCCAGGTGGGGCTGGGGGTCCCCAGGAGCTATCTAATCCCAAGGCTAGGATCAACTACAGCCCTGGGGTCCCTTGCCATTCTTACTAGGAAGGGGTGGCAGGGCCAGCCTTAGGCATGTGACAGTTTATAAGTCCTGAACGACATCCTTCTACTTCCTGCAAACCTGATCCGAGCTGGCAGAGTGCTGAGGACATAGTGTCAGCCAGAGGCAACCTCGTGTGGAGACAGACCACCAGTCCTCGCCTCCAAAATCAAAGAATTTACCTTCATTCAGCAACACGGGGGGCAGCTAGGCAGAGACTGAAAGAAAATAAAACCAGGCCTGGACACCCTCCAACACACACACCTACCCACCCACGACTTGTACAAAGGCCTCCACACTGAGAGAAGGGCCGTTAGCAGCAGAACATCAGGCGGGCACTGAAAGGAACCAGAGCCATCAGTGCAGGTGACGCGCACCAAAGATGGCGCTGGCCACATGCACCCCCGCCTCTCCACCTGGAGACCCTTCTAAAAGGAGAGGAAATCAGAGGCACTCGACTCATGATGATAAAGGGAATAAGGGAGGTTGGAGGGGGGGCTAGGGAGAAGGGGGAGGGTCCAAAGACTTGAGATGAAGAACCCCTGCTTTAACCACGGGGCTCAAGGAGGCAGACAGACACCCAAGGCCAAGGTCTCTGTGCAACCAAGTTAGTTTTCGTTTTCCTTTACATCTGGAGGGCTTTTGTTCTTTGTTTTTCGTTGTTTTTTTTTTTTGGCCGCACCACACAGCTTGTGGGATCTTAGTTCCCAGACGGGGGATCGAACCCGTGCCCTCTGTGGTAGAAGCACAGAGTCCTAACCACTGGACCTCCAGGGAAGTCCCTAAGCCCTTCCTGACCACAGCCCGGCTCAAACACACCTTGGACCACCTCTCAAAGGAGGTAACACCAAGGCAGCCCTTCCAGGGTGCAGAATGTCACCCAGGGATCCCAGTGGCAGGGCACCAGCTGCCCGGCCCTCTTAGTTGGCAGGAGAAGCAGATACATATGTTGTTCCTGCTCCAGCAATAATCTTCCAGAAGCAACTCTGGGGTCCTAGAGCTCTGGGATCACTCTACCATCCACTTCTGCTTCTGCCTCTTTTTCCCCTGGGGGCTCCCGGTCTGCCCCAGCCAGTGAAACCCCAGGCCACTGACAGGGAGAAAGGCCGAGAAGTGAGGAAAGGGATGAGCAAGACCACCGAAGGCTCACAGGGCTCAGGATTCAGAAGATTCCAAAGCAATTGCCTAGAACAGGGGCCGGCAAACTATAGCCTGCAGGCGAATTCTGCTCACCAAGTCTTATCCGGACACAGCCATGCCAGTTAGTTTAGGTTCCTTGACGTATTGTCTGCGGCTACTTTCGGTCACAGTGGCAGAGTCAGTGGCAACAGAGACCCTAGGGCCCACAAGGCCAAAACAGATTTACTACCTGGCCCTTTACGGACCAAGCTGGCCCAGCCCTGGCCCAGAAGGAACTTTGACCGTCGTACAGCCTATCCCACAGCCTCCCAAGAGCCTCCCAACCCTTCCCTGCTGCAAAACTCTCACTCCACGAAGACAGACCACACCTTCCAATGGAACTCCAGAGAAAAGGGGCTTACCACCTTTAAGACCATTCTTTTTATTTCTCAACAACTCCAACCATGAGAAAGTTCTTTCTTCTCTACGCTGAACCAAGGCCGTGGCTTCCTTTCACTGAACCCTCATTGCCCACCTTCTGGTCCCTGAGGTCGAGCAGATCCCCACCAGACTTCAAACTCTCAGCTCCCATCCTCTGGCTCCAAGAGCCTCGGCCCCAAGGCCTTTGACCCATCGAGGGCCTGAACCCCTTCCCAGTCCTGGCTGGCTGCTCCCCGCTGGCTGTGTCCAGGAAGACCACCACCCCCTGCCCTGAATGCAGCATCTTCACAGTGTCTGCTAGGCTAGCCGGGGTGTCTTATACATGGGTGGTGGATGGCTTTTCCAGGATTTGCATCCTTCCCTGTCAAGCAGCATCATGTTAAATCCAGCCCATAGTTCAGAGTTCGTAGAGCTTCTCGAGGGCAGAAACCCCTCCAGATCAATCTGTATAATCCCAGTACCTGGCATGTGCTTCACTGAATGAATGAAAAAACTGAATGAATGAATAGCTCATAGACAGCAGGTGAGAAAGAGGGCTCATCATTATCATCATGATGGTATCACAGGGGCAGACATTAGCAAATGTACAGACAGTGCTGGCCATGGGAGCCCAGGGGTGGGAGCGCTGGGAAAGGGGTCACAGAAGGTCCGTGCAGCCTTGGAACCAAAGAAGGATTCAGTGCGGGACTTGGGTCTGTGTCTTGGCAGGCCATTGAGCACAGGTAGAGTTTCATCCTGCAGGATGGCACAGTCCTCGCTCCAACAACTCAGATATCCCTGTATGTAGGCCTTCCAAGGACCATCTAGCATTTAGGACCAGGGGAGCCCTTCAAATCACCAACACTGAAGGGACACAGAAGCAGGGGGAGGCTGCAGAGTGTGAGCCTGCAAGAGTGCACCTGATACATAGATATTCCTGAAGCAGGAAGCTAATAATCGCAAGCTGTGCAAAACCTAGCGTGTGTGCTGGGATCCTACACTGAGTATCTCTTCCCCAAGTCACAGACAGGCCTGGCAGCCACTAGCTCCAGAGCCTGAGACCTGATTCATTCGACACATCCTTAGAGATCACCGGCTCAGCCACGCCGTGAAACCACACATGATGTAGCCCGTGTCCACCGAGCCCCCCAAATTCAATGGAAGATGGTATTTCTATTTACTAGTTAGTCTGGGGGGTGGGGAGGTATCACAGGGCTAAGAGTATAAATAAAGTTAGAGTCCCCTGGACCTTAACGCTTTGAAACTAGGCACTTAACCAATTTTGCAAGAGAGAAAGGAAAAAGAACTTTTTTTTTTTTTTTGCATTATGTAAGATTTTAATAAGTCACTTGAATTCTCACAAAATGTAATGCTCTGTAATAAGGACGGTGGAGGAGGCTTCCCAGAGAAAGGTGAGGAGCAAGGAATGAGGAGAAAGGAAACTCTGCAAAGATAAAACTGCCAGGGCTTCCCTGGTGGCGCAGTGGTTGAGAGTCTGCCTGCCAATGCAGGAGACACGGGTTCGAGCCCTGGTCTGGGAAGATCCCACATGCCGCGGAGCAACTGGGCCCGTGAGCCACAACTACTGAGCCTGCGCGTCTGGAGCCTGTGCTCCGCAGCAGGAGAGGCCACCGCAGTGAGAGGCCCGCGCGCCGCGATGAAGAGTGGCCCCCGCTTGCCGCAACTAGAGAAAGCCCTCGCGCAGAAACGAAGACCCAACGCAGCCAAAAATTAATTAAATAATTTAAAAAAAAAAAAAAGATAAAACTGCCAGAAACGGTGGCACCTCCTTCCAGCTCCCCCGACATCACACTCTGGGCAAAGAAAACCAGTGCTTAAACCTCTCTCTAAGAAATAGTTCCCAGTTACAGCGTCTTTCTGCCGGAGACCAAGGCCCCAAACAGAAGCCGGCCTGGGTTCTGGCTGACTGCCCGCCAGGAATTCAGACAAGCCCTGGGTTCTCCTGCCCCACCTTCAAGCAGAACAGTCAAAATCCAGTGCAGGTGAGGGAATTTCAACTCTAAGGTGGATCACCGTGCACTAAAGACACAGTCAGGAGAGTCAGAAGCCCTCGCCTTTCTCTAAGGGGGAAAAAACCACTTAACTTCCAGTTATTCCCATCCACCTTTCCCTGTGTATAAGGCAATTCACTAAGAAGATACAGATAAAGATCCACCTCCCCAGTAAACCTCCCTAACGGGGCTCCCTTCACCCCTTTGGCAAATTCCCAGCCCTCCAAGTCCACACCCCTTCCTCCCTCCCTCAGAGAAACGTCTAGGGAGGAGAAAAAGAAACTGGGGGGGCTTCCCTGGTGGCGCAGTGGTTGAGAATCCACCTGCCAATGCAGGGGACACGGGTTCGAGCCCTGGTCTGGGAAGATCCCACATGCCACGGAGCAGTTGGGCCCGTGAGCCACAACTACTGAGCCTGCGCGTCTGGAGCCTGTGCCCCGCAACGGGAGGGGCCGCGATAGTGAAAGGCCCGCGCACCGCGATGAAGAGTGGCCCCCGCTTGCCGCAACTAGAGAAAGCCCTCGCACGAACCGAAGACCCAACACAGCCAAAAATAAATAAATAAATAAAAAAGAAAAATAACAAGTGACAAGTGTTGGCAAAAGATTTGGAAATATTAAAAAAAAAAAAAAAGAAAAGAAACCGGGGGTGGGGGAGATGAGAAATGAAGAGTTCCAGGGCAGCCCTGCCTTTTCGGGGTTCAGCAGTGATGGGGAGTCAGGTCCTGGCAGGGCGTCCATGATGTCATCATTTCGGATTCTGATAAAAAGACAACTTTCCCACAGCCAAAGGCTCCTCTCCCCACCCTCTCTCTGGGGCACTGAAACACAAGCTTCTAGTATGCGCGGCAAGAACATCACAGCTGCATTTTAAGATGCTGTATTTGGGTCCGCCCTTAAGTGGCTGCCCTCATTACCTCCCTTTGAAAGGGGCCTCTGGATAAGCCCAGGGTAATTAAAATTTCCTGTCTAACCTTGACCGCTCCACCAGCTCGTATTACAGCCCTGGACACACACTGTAGAGTCAGTTTCTTCGGGGCCTTCTCACTCTCCGTTTAAAATCAGGCCACTATTCTCTTGGCCCAGCCTATCCAGTAACACTCTTGGAAACGGAGAGTGAACTTTCTCTGGCGGGGCTGGTGACGCCTCTGGCTTCCCACACTCATTAGAAAATTCTCTCTCTTCTATAACACACCAGGCTCATTTGTGGTAGGTCCCAACAATACAAAGACAAATAAATGACCCCCGCTCCAAGAAGCTGATGTGTTCACAGGCTGGAAAGGATCCAGGCTTTTTTAAACCTTGAAAATGTAAGAGATCCCTAAGCGAAATACTTTTAAATAGGAAAATCAAATTTAAAAGATCAAAGCACGTTTTGCAGTGTCTGCATGAATCTATATAGCCCCGGACAAAAAGAACAGGCGTACTTTGTTCTGGTCAAGTCAGGTTCTGAGTGAACTCTAAGGCGACATCAGAATCTGGATCTAGAAACGGATTAAAAGTGAAATTCTTGCTGAAAGTAAGTGCACTCCTGGCACAAGTTGGGGGTTTTCTATTGGTTTTGTTTTTTGTAGTTAGATGGCAACTCCATTTGAAATAGGGTTAGACTTTGAGAAGACTGATCCCCCTTCTGTTGAGGGTAGGAATCATTCTGGCTTTGGTTACATCTCAGACCTCCTAAATCACCTAAGCAATCTAAAGTGGTTAAGACTCTGACATGTCATGATGCACATAGACAGAGCACCTCTGCCCAGGGGGAGTAATGGGTTGAAGAGGGTCCCCCCCCGCCAAAATTCATAGCTATCTAAAACTTCAGAATGTGACCTATTTGGAAATAGGATCTTTGCAGATATAATAAATTGAATTAAAATGACGTCACTCTGTGGCATTCCCTGGTGGTCTGGTGGTTAGGACTCAGCATTTTCACTGCCGTGGCCCGGGTTTGATCCCTGGTCGGGGAACTAAGATCCTGCAAGCCACGCAGCGTGGCCAAAAAAAGAAGTCATACTGGATTAGGGTGGGCCCTAGATCCAAGGACTAGTGTCTTTACAAGAAGGCCGTGTGAAGACACACACACACAGGGAGAATGCCATGTGACTATCAAGGCAGGGACTGGAGTGATGCGTCTGTAAGCCAGGGATGCCAAGAATTGCTGGCAACCATCAGAAGCTAGAAGGGGCATGGAAGGGTTCTTCCCTAGAGGCTTTGGAGCGAGCGTGGCCCTTCTGACACCTTGATTTCAGATTCCAGCCTCCAGAACGGTAAGAGAATACATTTCTCTTGTTTTAAACCACCAGCTTGTGGTCCTTATTACAGCAGCCCTAGGGCACTCATCCACTCACCCAGAAGTAGAACGAGTAAGTCCCCTCAACAGAGCCCTGGGGGCAGTTCCAGGGGGACCAATTACCCACCAAGCGGCCACATCTCCGCTCCACAGCTCAAGCTGCAGGTGAAATCAACTTCAAAGGAGAAACCAGACATTGCAAAGTGTTTGTAAATTATTTAACAAAAAGGACAACGCACAATTTGCACATCCACCAAAATTATGGCTGTGAAAATTAGTGCCTGAAACTTACTGGTCTCACCATGGGCCAAGCATTGAGCTAACTGCTTCATATACATGAATTTATTTAATCCCCACAATAAACTCACAAGGCAGGTACTTTTCTATCCCCACTTGACATAAGGGGAAACCGAGGCACAGAGCTTTTCAGTAGTAACCTGCCCAAAGTAACCTTCCAAGTAGCAAGTGGCAGAGTTGGGGTCTGAACCCAGGAAGCCCGGCTCCCAGTTCATGCTCTGAACAGCCTCACAACACTGCTTCTGCAATGGATAGAATGCGGAAAGCATGGAAAACAAGTTGAGATCTTTCACATGATTTTTTTTTTAATTTATGCATAAAAACCAAAGGAAAAAGAAAAAGACACATTTCAGTTGGGGGCAGATGTGTGGCAACGAGCAGCTGCTGACTGGACAGGGTGATGGCAGAGTGACACACCCACAGGGCAGGGAGACGAGTCGGGGATGGGTGGGCATGCCCAGGGCTTCTCCAGGAAGAGGCACCACAAAGGGGTCTGCTTGCCCAGCCCTCAGAGAGTGGCCAAAGCATGCGCAGAAAAGTTTCGATACAAGAGTGCGCGCGGGGAGCGGGATGTGAGCAAAAATTAGGTTTTCAAGAGGACCTACCCAGATGTAGTTTTGTTTTTTTAAAATTTTTTTTAAGTCATGCCGTTTTTTAAAAACGTCAAGTAGGACAGCAGGAAGAGGAAAACATGAAAGCGGGCCAGCAGAAAAGCTGGGCCGGGCTGTGAGCAAAGCTGGGACCTCATGAGTTCGTCAGCTGCGGAGGGCCAGCTACAGGACAGGTGGTACTGCCAGGCCAACGGGTGGCAAATCCCCAAATGCCAAGCCCCACAGCAGCCTTCCCGGGTAGGAGGGGGCCCACAGCCTACCGCAGCCTGGGCAAGGGCAGTGGGTGCAGGCAGCCCCCAGGGCTGGCGAGATCGGCCGAGCGGGTCCTGGAGCCAGCTGGCCGCCTGGAGCGAGCTCAAGGCAGCAGGATGGCAGAGAGACCAGGGGGTGGTAGGGGGGCTAGTCTGACTTAGTGACCATAGGGGGCCCTCCATGAGATGAGGGGTTTGTCTATCGACTAGAGTCACTGCCACGTGCCCTGCACCGAGGATAGATGAGGACCAAAAGCAGAGCTGTGTCAGAGATGTCCAAGTGACAAAATCTCCCAGACTGGGGAGTCCCTGACCCTGGTGGGGTGGGGAGAGCAAAGTTTCAGCTGCCTCCCAGGTGAGGAAACTGGGTGGAAGCACCTGAGGGGAACCCCATCGGGCTCAGCTGGAGGAGGCTGGGTCTGGAAGCTCGGGGGGTGGGGGGGGACCGGGTGTGGGTAGCAGGGCAGCCTGAAGGCACGGCAGGGCGGGAAGGGTTCTAATCATGGACATGGGGCCTGGAGCCAAGGCGGGGGGGGCCTGGAGCCAAGGTGGGGGGGGGACAGCCTTCAGCAAAAGGCCCCTGTTCCACGTCACATGCTGACTTGGCACTGGCCACCCCCTCCTCTCACTCAGTTCTCACCAAACCCTTGAAAGAAAGGGTTGCCCCCGTTTTACAGATGAAAAGACAGAAGTGGTTAAGCAACTTGCCCTTGATCACAGCTAATGACCTTGGAATGAGGGCTATAGCCCCACTTTCCTCAAACTCATGATGGATAATTGGATCTCTTTTTTTTTTTTTGGCCGCACTGTATAGCATGTGGGATCTTAGTTCCCTGACCAGGGATGGAACCTGTGCCCCCTGCAGTGGAAGCTCAGTGTCTTAACCACTGGCCCACCAGGGAAGTCCCAAGATAATTGGGTCTTGATACTAGGTTTAAGGGGTGGGGGGGCCTTTCCTCACCACTGTTGGGGGAGATATCATTCCCCGAGTGGCCCCTGCCCCTGGCAGCCACAGCAGCTACCTGGCCCTCATGGGAAGGTGGTACTTTTACCAGCAAGAAACTAAGGCTTCGAGGGACTGTGTAGCTTGCCCAGGGTCACAGGTCCGAGGCCCTGTCTGACCCTACGCTTGTGAGGCTCCTCCTGCCACACTGGTGTCTCCAGCCACCACTGGGCCGACTCTGACTAGAGCAGTCTTGCCTCCCCTGCCTTCTAGGACATGGGGGGAAACCCCCAGGAAGGTTTCTTTGCAATGACTCGTGCCTCAGATGCCACTGCCTCATGACCGGAGCCGCCGTTCGTGCCTCAGGACACTGGAGGCTGAAGGCCTGAGCCTGCCCACAGTCGGGTCCGGGATGGAGCTGTGAAGGCCCTTCACAGGGACAAGCGCAAATCCCCCCTCCTCAGCAAGAGCCCCACCGCCAGTCCCCCTGCTAGTCTCCGCAGGGGTGGGGCACGTGGCTCAGGCCTGGCCACAGCAATTGGTTCAGAGCCAATAAGAAGCAATAGCAAAGCTACAAAAGACACACACGCAGTAAGGTCTTTGCTGTGGTTACTCTTCCCACTGGACTTGCTGGAGCTGCTGTGGCCACACTGCCACCACCGGGGATAAGCCACCTGAGAATGGGGACAACACAGAGAGGAAGCTGGCTTAAGAAAAAGAAATTAAGCTCTGATGGCATCATTTGAGCTCCCTGATCCAGCCATACCTGACACCAGTCCTTATTTAGTTTTATGAACCCATTAATCCCTTTTTTGTTTATGCCAATTTTGGTTGCAAGTGACAGAAAACCCAACCTTGACTTGTGACTGACACAGTAGCTCTGGAGAAAGAAGTCTCGTGCTCAGGCTGGATTGCCAGCTCTGTGGGACCCCAGACCACACACTGCCTTCCCTTTAGCTTGACCCTCTTCCAGGATCTGTTTCCTCACCAACGCCACCTTGCTTGGTCTCCCAAGCCCCTCTGATTGTGTGGACTCCCTTTATTACTCTTAGGCAGCCAACAAACAAACAAACAAACAAACATCCTTTCAAAGATTGTTCTGCAGAAAAAAATAATAGTAATAAAAATAAATGAAAGAAATCTGAATCACCCCAAAGTGATTGGAAGAAGAAGGTCCCCAAGATGCCCTCTCTGAAACCAGCTTGACTGGGAGGAAGTGCTGGGACCTGGGCGCAGCCAGAGGGGGAGCAGTATGCCAGGAAAGGCATAACCCCAAATAAATCAAAGGGGCTGTGACGCACCATTCACTATTCTGTCTCTGCCCCAGTGCATTCTTTTGCCTCAACTCAGCCTTCCTTAATGGCCCAAATTAGACCTACCGGGTGTTAACACCAGAGATCAGTGTCTGGAAGCCAGGGACGGGGAAATCAGCGTGTCAGGGAAGCGGAGAAGATGCGGAGGCTCCGGGTACCAGCCTCTGCTGACCTCCGCGCAGGGGCTGGGGCTGGACAACAGCCCAGCCTCAGGAAGGGGCCCAGGCTCCCGCCACACAGCGCCGGTCAGAGCGCCTTTAAATAGAACCTCCACGCGGGAGGACAAACACATTCCAAGCGCATTTTAAACCGCCCCAAGCATGACCTGGCCGGCGGCCTCCGCTCCCCCAGGCATTTTTCCGGTCTTGGCCCAATTCTGGAACTAATATTAATAGCTCAGTTAGGAGCTTACGGTGTGCAAAATACTTTCTGGCCTTAAAAGGCAGGGACGATTACTTCCCCCACTCTCCAGATGAAGAAACTGAGGCCCAGGGAGCTGCCAAGCTACAAGGCTGACTACTGGGGGTCTCTCTACGCTGCCTCCACCGCCCGATGGGGCTGACACGGCAGGACCGGAATGAGCCCCCGCCGGACCAGCTGCCAGCTGCCTTGTCCGGTTCCGGAAGGGCGCCTCCTGCCCAAAAGGCAAGAAGGGGGAAAACAGCCAAGGCGACGCTCCCAAGAGGCTCCCCGAACGTGCTCGCTCCAGGAACGTACTGATCTTTCGTGAAGAGTTTAACAAACTCCCAGTTCTCAGTCTCTGTTGGTACATCAAACCCCGCGCGGCAGCCAAGGATAAGTCTCCTCCTTTGTTTTAAAAGATAAAGGACAACGAGGCTAATTTCTCCCTCGGGAGATAAACTTGGCAGGTGAGGCGCGGCGCGTATCCGTTTCCTAGAAGTTGCGCCCTGGGCAAATCTCGGAGCCAGCCCGCAGAGGGGGCGGGACCCGCCGTCGGGACCCGGGAGCCCCGGACTCGGGCTCGGCTGCCCGAGGGGAACTTCTGACCTGGGTCAGGGAGAACGGCGGCTCCCGCTCTCGGTGTCCCAGACCCCGCTGGATCCCCCCAACCGCGCCGGGATCGGTCGGGGCGCGCTGGATCTGGGGGGCGTTGGGTTAAATGCTAAAGACACCCTTGGAACCCCTGCACTATCCCACCCTGAATCCCCCCGCAAGCGGGGCCCGGGACTCCCAGCCAGAAAGACCAACCCACCGCCACCTCCCCCTCCCTCCCGGGCTCAGGGTCCCCGGGGGCGCACGGCGCAGGACGCGGCGGAGAGCTTACAGTTTGAACATGCTCTCCAGGTCCTTGATGAGACGGCGGCTGAACTCCGGGAACTCGGAGTAGGGGTGGAAGACCTTGCAGCGGCGGGGTCGCGCCGCGCCCTCGTTGATGTCCAGCCGTCGGTTGAGCTGCGCGCTCAGCTCGGCGTCGGCTCTGGCGGTGGGCGCCCAGGCGGACGGCTGCGGCTGGGGCTCGGGGACTGGGGCGGCTCGGGGCGCAGGCTGGAGCCCGCCGTCCACCTCCTCCCACTGCAGTCGCCTCTGCAGCTTGTTCGCCAGCTCCTCGCTGGCCATGGCCGCGGTGGATCCGGGGACGCGGGGACTGGGCTGACAGCGCGCTCCTCGCCGACTCGCGACTCTGCGACACTTCGCCAAGACGGCGGGGACCCGGCGGTTGGGTGGAACCGTGGGCGGGGGCGGGGGAGGGGGGCGGGGGAGGGCGGGGCGGAGCCGCGGCTTTAAGGAGGCGCTGGGGCTCGGGGACCGCCCGCCCGGCCAGAGGCCACAGGCCACAGGTGTCGCCGCGTTCCGGGGACGTCGACCCGCTCTCCACTACCCGGGGCTCCAGACCGGGAGCTGAGCGCCTCCCGGGACGAGGAGTGGACCCTCGGATCAACTCTGACTTTGCCGCCCTCTCCCAGGGAGCCCAGGGACCCTGTGGTCCCCGGGGGAACGGCACCGGGAAAAGTTTCAGTACCGTTCTGGCGGTTCCTTTCTCGTCCCCCAGAAGTGCCCAGACTGGAGCCGCTCGCGGCTGGGGACAGACTGGGGGTGGGGGGAGCCGAGCGCCTCCGGATGACACCTACGCGCCCCCAAGGCTGCGGGTGGCACCCACTGGTCGTGAGGTCTGGGTGAGGGAGGCACCCGCAGGGGACGCGGGGAAGGGGAAGCTGAGTTTCACTCACTGAAAAGAAATGTTTCCAAAACATACTAAAAATACTAAAAACAAATAAGCAAACCAAAAAAAGAACAAGCAAGGGAGAGAAACTCGTGGCTCTCCCGGTGACAAGACACCAGCGCCACTTCGGGGGCTCTGGCCTTTTCTGTGAAACGCAAGAAAGCAAAGAAAAAGAAGCTTGAAAATAAAGAAATAAATCAGCCTTTTTAACAAGAGGGTAAAAACAAGTACAGTCGTCACTCCCCTAAGGATGGCTGTTACATCAGCCAAGCCTTGAGAAGAATCTTGTAAACACTGATCCGCCCCTGCTGGGACCACTCTGTTCTGACTGCCTCAGGGACTGCTGACCCAGGGCAGGCCTGCATCACCCGGCTGTGGGTGCCTGAGACCCAGGACCAGCCCTTGGCACGCAGGCAGGCAGGGCCCGCACCTGTCCTGCCAGGGATTCTGAGCGTCTGTAGAGGCCTAGAGGAAAAATATATATATATATATGTTTTAATTAGGGAAAATATTATGTTTTTTTTTTTTTTTAATTTATTTTTGGCTGTGTTGGGTCTTCGTTTCTGTGCGAGGGCTTTCTCTAGTTGCGGCAAGCGGGGGCCACTCTTCATCGCGGTGCGCGGGCCTCTCACAATCGCGGCCTCTCTTGTTGCGGAGCACAGGCTCCAGACGCGCAGGCTCAGTAGTTGTGGCTCACGGGCCCAGTTGCTCCGCGGCATGTGGGATCCCCCCAGACCAGGGCTCGAACCCGTGTCCCCTGCATTGGCAGGCAGACTCCCAACCACTGCGCCACCAGGGAAGCCCAATATTATGTTTTTAAATGAAGTGATCAAATAGAATCTTTTTAACATCCCTACTAAACAATTTTATTCGGTTTTATAAATGGCCTTTTTTACATCAGATTTTATGCTTGAAATGGCAATTGATGGACCCCTTCAAATACACCACAGGGCGCTACCCTTCCTGACCTGGTGATGGTGACTAGATTTGCTTTTTTTGTCATTTGTGAGCACTTTATGTGACATTATTTCACACACATACACCAAAAAAAAGAGATTTAAAATTCTTAACACTCTACATCAACAAGAAACTTTACATGAATAGGCATTAAAAAATGTCAGCAACCGTTTTACACGCTAAAATTTACCACAGTTCACATTAAATTTAAAGACTCTAATAGCTCTTCCTTTTCTTTCATTTATGATTCAAGTATAATGTTGAAAATTCTCATGTTCATGAGAATGGATTTTGAATGCAATTGGACTTTTTCATTTAAGTGCCTCCAAATGAGACAGAGCTTTTAAAAAAAAAACAGTTTTATTTAGGTACAATTGATATACAGAAAACTGCACAGATTTAATGTACACAATTTGATGCACTTGGACATGTGCAAACACCCATGATACTATCACCACAATCAAGGTAATAAACATTTCCATCACCTCCAAAGGTTTCCTTGTGTCCCTTTGGTTTTTGTTTGGGGGATATCTTTGGTGAGAACACTGCACATGAGGTTTACCCTCTTAACAAATTTTCAAGTACACAAGACCATATTGTTAACTACAGGCTCTGTGTTGCACAGCGGATCTCTAAGGAAGCACTCTGGAGTAACATACATGTGGAATACGAGCTGTCCCCCAGGCACCACTCAAAAGGCACATCACCTACAAGGGGCAGAGTTTGGGGGCTGTGCCCACCAGGCATCCCCAAGCCTCTCTGCCCTGAGGTAAGAGTGGAGGAGGGAATGCCTCCTAACCCCTGGCACCAAAGCAGCAGGTACCCAGAATGCTCACCAGGCAACAACTGGCCACCCCTAGGGAGAAAATTTCAGTATCTCACTAGTGACCCAAAGTGAGTCACAGTCACGGCCAAGACTGGAAACCTTGCTTCCCATCTCACTTTTTCCAGTGTCCAGCTGGGTGCCTGACAAAGAACTCAAAACATGATTGCTGAATGATGGGCCAATGTCAGTACTGCTGTGCAAATATGACCCATGTTTTATAAAATACATTTCTATGTATAGAAAAAAAAAAAACTAAAGGGAAAGGGACCAAATTATTAACAGCTGTACATGCTAGAAGTCGAACCATTTTCATCAACTATTTTAATTCTCAGTTCCCTGACTTTTCTACAATGACTATATAAAACTCTTATACCAGAAAACAAATGTTATTGCTTGCAATGGTGAAGTACGAGAGGGTGGATATTTTAGCTGTAGAAAGTATTGGGTTGGCCAAAAAGTTCGTTCAGGCTTTTCCATAAGATGCTACATAAAACCCGAACGAACTTTTTGGCCAAGCCAATATTTTTGTCTGTGTCATCCCATGAGCGTGTTTATTTCACTAACATTCCTCTGGGATGGCTATAGGAGCTTTTGCATTTCATAGCGAAAATCAAACGTGTTTTACCTGCAAGATTTCTTTTTCAGTTCTATATTGCTGTGTAACAAACCACCCCCAAATCTATGGCCCAAACAACAAATTTACTTTGCTCATGAATCTGCAATTTGGGCAGACCTTCATGGGGAACTCTCTTCTCTGATCCACTTGGCGTAAGCAAGGGCAGCTCTGAGGCTGGGGTCGAGAATCATCTGAAGATTCATTCCCTCCCAGGTATGGGATTGATGCTGGCTGATGCTTGGCCCTTGCTTGGAGCTGTTGGCTAGAACACCTACAAGTGGCCTCTTGATATGGCCTGCGCTTCCTCACAACATGGCCATTGGGTTCCTAGGGCAGGCTTGCAAAGAGGGAGAGTCAGGTAGAAACCGTATCGCCTTTTATGAAGTAGACTCAGAAATCACATAGCTCAACTTTATTGGTCAGAGCAGTCGTGAAGGGGAGAGAACACAAATCTCCACCTCTCAATGGAGGAGTGACAACATCATCGAAGAACAGCCCGTGAGATGGGATATGTACCATTGTGGCCATCTTTGGAAAATACAATTTGCCAGTCCTCCCTCTGAAAATCCCTAAAGGCTTGAGTCTATTGTGGTACTGTGGCATCCAGACAAGAACAGGTATGTCCTTCAGCCCTGATGTGTTGGCACAATTCTCTGGGCCCTCCGGAAGTGCGGACCTGCAAGTCACAGAGAAGTCAGAATGAAATGAAGTCCAGAAAGGGAAAAGCCCTTCCAAGAGGGCAGAAACCTGGAGCTGCGTCCATCTCTGGAGGCATTCAGTCTTATCTTCGCATTATCAACTTCTTTAATGAGTCAGAATCTCAGGGCTTTGATATGTTTTAGAGGAAATGGTTTTGTCCTTTAAAAATGAGGTAAATGTTAGTGCCAGGTGCTCTTTCTAAGTCTCTTCACGCCCTAGCTCACTGAATTGAGAATATTCTAAAATTAGAGAGTGGAGGCGGAGTCAAGATGGCGGTGTGGGAAGACTTGGAGTTAGCGTCTCCCCACAGCTAGGGCACCTGCTGGCCGCTGTTGGGGGACTGACGCCCAAGGAGATGGGAGAAACCCCACAGTGCACTGGTAGGGGTAGGATGTAGAGGAACTGAGGGGGGAGGAGAAGTGGAGGCCAGACAGGATCGGCATCCCCGAGGCTGGGGAGATCAGCAGGCGGGAGGGGCCCTCCGGGAGGAGCGGGGCGGGAGAGGAGTGGAGGGCGATTGCCCCGTCCACTCGAGCCCAGAAAGCCTGCTGGGCTCCCAGGTGAGGTCCCCTGCCCTCTGAGACCAGGGGTGGGGGGCACGCCTGGGCACCTTCTGTTCCTTGAGCCTAAGCCCCACACCCCAGGCCCCCAGGGCCTTTTCCAGCCCTGTGGATCCTGAGCATTGGCTCCGTCCACTGCCCAAACCTCGCCCTTGCTTAGGCCCCGCCCTCCACAGCCAAGGCCTTTTCTCCCTCCTTTTTTTTTCTTTTTTTTCCCTTTTTTTTTTTTTTCCCCCTCCTCCTCTTCTTTACTGTTGTGGTACTGTTGTACCTTCTGGTTGTTGACTCATCTATATTTTTATTTTTATATTCTTCCTAAAATATCTGTTAGTTTCCTAGTCTAATTTCATTTTTTACTTTGTTATTTTTTTTTTGTTGTTTTTTTTTTTTTTGCCACCCCAGGCATCTTGCAGGATCTTGGTTCACGAGCCCGGGGTCAGGCCGAAGCTCCTGCGGTGGGAGCTCTGAGTCCGAACCACTGGACTAACAGAGAACCTCAGACCCCAGGGAATATTCATCGGAGTGAAGTCTCACAGAGTTCCTCATCTCAGCACCAAGACCCAGCTCTACCCAGTAGCCTACAAACCCCAGTGTGGGAAGCCTCAGGCCAAACAACCAGTAAGACAGGAACACAATCTCACTCATAAAAAAAAAATAAAAAATGAGACGGCAAAAAAATATGTCACAGATGAAGGAGCAAGGTAAAAACCGACAAGACCAAATAAATGAAGAGGAAATAGGCAATCTACCTGAAAAAGAATCCAGAGTAATGATAGTAAAGGTGATCCAGAATCTCGGAAATAGAATGGAGGCACGGATTGAGAAAATATAAGAAATGTTTAACAAAGATCTAGAAGAACTAAAGAAAAAACAAACAGAGATGAACAACATAATAACTGAAATGAAAAATACACTAGAAGGAATCAATAACAATAACTGAGGCAGAAGAATGAATAAGTGAGCTGGAAGACAAAGTGGTGGAGGAGCAGAATAAAGAAAAAAGAAAAAAAGAATTGAAGACAATTTCAGAGACCTCTGGGACAACACTAAACGCACCAACATTCAAATTATAGGGGTCCCAGAAGAAGAAGAGAAAAAGAAAGGGTCTGAGAAAATATTTGAAGAGATTATAGTTGAAAACTTCCCTAACATAGGAAAGGAAATAGTCACCCAAGTCCAGGAAGCACAGAGAGTCCCATACAGGATAAACCCTAGGAAAAACACACCAAGATACAAATTAATGAAATTAGAACACTACATAACACCATACACAAAAATAAACTCCAAATGGATTAAAGACTTAAATGTAAGACCAGACACTATAAAACTCTTAGAGGAGAACATAGGAAAAACAGTCTTTGACATAAACCACAGCAAGATCTTTTTTGACCCACCTCCTAGAGTAACGGAAATAAAAACAGAAATAAACAAATGGGACTTAATTAAACTTAAAAGCTTTTGCACAGCAAAGGAAACCATAAACAATACAAAAAGACAACCCTCAGAATGGGAGAAAATATTTGCAAATGAAACAACAGACAAAGGATTAATCTCCAAAATATACAAACAGCTCATGGAAGTCAGTATCAAAAAATCAAACAATCCAGTTTAAAAATGGGCAGAAGACCTAAATAGACATTTCCCCAAGGAAGACATACAGATGGCCAAGAGGCACATGAAAAGATGCTCAACATCACTAATTATTAGAGAAGTGCAAATCAAAACTACAATGAGGTATCACCTCATGTTGCTCAGAATGGCCATTATCAAAATATCTAGAAACAATAAATGCTGGAAAGGGTGTGGTGAAAAGGGAACCCTCTTGCACTGTTGGTGGGAATGTAAACTGATACAACCACTACGGAAAACAGTATGGAGGTTCCTTAAAAAACTAAAAATAGAACTACCATATGACCCAGCAATCCCACTAATGGGCATATACCCTGAGAAAACCATAATTCAAAGAGTCATGTTCCACAATGTTCACTGCAGCACTATTTACAATAGCCAGGACATGGAACCAACCTAAATGTCCATCGACAGATGAATGGATAAAGAAGATGTGGCACATATATACAATGGAATATTACTCAGCCATAAAAAAAAACGAAATTGAGATATTTGTAGTGAGGTGGATGGACCTAAAGTCTGTCATACAGAGTGAAGTAAGTCAGAAAGAGAAAAACAAATACTGTATGCTAACACATATATATGGAATCTAAAAAAAAAAAAAAAAATGGTATTGATGAACCTAGTTGCAGGGCAGGAATAAAGAGATAGACATAGGAAATGGACTTGAGGACATGGGGTGGGAGGGCGAAGCCGGGGCAAAGTGAGAGTAGCATCGACATATATACACTACCAAATGTAAAATAGTTGGCTGGTGGGAAGCAACAGCATAGCACAGGGAGATCAGCTCGGTGCTTTGCGATGACCTAGAGGGGTGGGATAGGGAGGGTGGGAGGGAGGCTCAAGAGGGAGGGGATATGGGGACATGTGTATGCATATGACTGACTCGCTTTGTTGTGCAACAGAAACTAACAGTATTGTGAAGTAATTATACTCCAATAAAGATCTATTAAAAATAAATAAATATAAATAAAATTAGAGAGTGATGATGGTTTTACAACTCTATGAATATACTAAAAACCATTGAATTGTACAGTTCATAAAGATGAATTTTATGGCATGTGAATTATATCTAAAATCTGTTATTTTTAAAATGATGACAATAAGCCATTACATATTAACATGAATAATATAAGTGAGAAGAAAAACATTGTTTTACATTTTTGCATGACTTTAATCTCTGCCTTAATAGAAGACACTTGGATATCACATCTGCTTCTACATTTGATTTGCTGCAATTTGTTGCTTTGTTTGCAGTATGTGAAGAAAATCCAGGCTTCCACAGATGTCTGGGAATTTAGTTGGATATATAATTGGAAAAGGGAGGAGTATTTGTTCAGTCTTTTCAGATAATTGTGGTTATCATTTTTCTTTGTTACTACACCAAAACTGCTAAGTGATAGTTTCCTGAAGTTTAAATGCAACATGGAAAGTGGAAGCATCCAAACCAAACTCTCCATACTCTGTTACATTGAAATCCATCACTCTACCTTGCACATTTAATGGGGCCTTGATTTAGGCATAACTTTGTACCATCATGCATTGGTCGTGTTGACCCATTTCACTTATATGATAAAGTCCAAAATTCTAACTTTTGCTTGGAACTCAAATGTTATTATTGATAGCAAATACTACCAATTGTTTCCAGAAAGCCCTTAATTACTTCTTCCTTTTCTCCAGGGATGTCTCCTTGAGGGCAAGTTTCAGGTCTTTATTTTTATTTGGGAAACCCTTAAAGTGACTCACCTATCTGTCCCCAGGCTGGCTGCATCTTCCGCAAGGAAAGCCCACAGGCACTACCTAAATGGGTTTTCTCACCTTTCTCTCTAGCCCAGGCAGTACAAAAAAAATCCCTAACCACTCCTTGCCCTGGCACAGCTGCCAGAGAAATTCCTGGCAGAGAATCAGGCAGAAAAGCTGGGGAGTATTTTAAACCTCAGACTCCAGGCCCCAGGGTGGACCTAGAGGCTCTGACCCCCAGGGGAGGCCTGGTCCCCAGGCTCCTTTGGCTCCAGGCATCCACGTCTGTGGCCTTGGGGACTTGCCAGGGAGCTCCCAGGGGTTTCGATGAGCTCAGACCCAAGTTCCCTGGGTGGCCTCAGCTCCCTGTCTGCTCAGAAAGTAGAGACGCCGGGCTGTAGTAGATGCTGCTGAAAGCGAAAATAATTCACTTTCCTATTTCTCACCTGATGGAGCAGCAAAGAACTATGAGTGGGCGAAAATGAATTCTACAGGGTTGGAGGAGAGGCAAGCCAGACCCTCCCACGGCTCTAGGGACCCCTGGCTGTGACTGTCAGATCACCCACCCTGCCCTCTCATCTCCCCACCACGCCCATCAGGGATGGCCTTCCCTCCGCCTGCTCACCTAGTCAATCAAGTCTTGGTTCCACTCCCTGAGGCCGTTCAGATCCCTCCCCTTCTTCCTTGAATCCAGCCAGAGCTCGTCTCTCCGGAAGGGCGATAGGGGACAATGCCATCCTCTGAAGCCAACTTAACCCTCTGCCCATCTGTCCTCCATTCGCTCACCCAGGCAGGAAGAACTGGTCTAAAACAGTGCTGTCCAATAGAAACAGAATGCATACTTTTATTTTAGAATGTGTATTTGGTATTTTAAATTTTCTAGTAGCAACATTTTAAAAAGTAAACGTAAAAGAAAACAGGTGAAATTAATTTTCATAATATATTTTCTTTTACCCAATATATGCCAAATATTATCATCTCAACAGGTAATCAATGTAAAAAATGTTAATGAGATATTTTACATTATTTCCTACCAAGGCTTTGAAATTTGAGGTGTATTTTATACTTACAGCTCATCTCAGTTCAAACTAGCCATATTTCAAGTGCTTGATAGCCACGTGCAGTTGGTGGCTACCATCTCAGATAACTCAGGACTAAGGCAAATCAGAGGGGTCCCTGCTCCCTGGCTCTGACCCTCAGCTGGTGAAGAAGTTCTGCTACTGAGAAGTTCCTGTCTGGCCTCACCTCTGGCCTGTACTCCCTCTGATTTGAAATAACGCCCCCAACACCCCCACACACACACTCAACTTGTCCCTAACACAAGGTACTTGGATCCACCCAGATCTGACCCAGTGCTCCATGGAGGATGGACCTGAGAATAATATCCTAAAATAAAGACCAAACTGTGCCACTGGTCCCAGTTCCCGGTCTCCTTATTTGTTCCAGTCTGGGGCCCTGTCAGTGGCTGCAGGAAGCTGGTGGGAGTGGGTGGGGCTGCC
The DNA here is from genome assembly GCF_028023285.1 of Balaenoptera ricei. Lineage (NCBI taxonomy): Eukaryota > Metazoa > Chordata > Mammalia > Artiodactyla > Balaenopteridae > Balaenoptera > Balaenoptera ricei. The sequence continues at coordinate 114,631,697 of NC_082645.1, read as the reverse complement.
CTGCCCCTGCAGAGGGGACACCTCTGAGGTTCAAAGGTTTGCTTGGTTGCCAGGCACCTGATGATAAGAGCATTTCTTAAAGAGTTTGGGGATATTACACTTCATTTGATCCCCCAAGTTCTCTGACAGTCTTTACATGTAGCACAGGGTAAGATAGGCTTTTGGCTATCTTATCTAATAATAATAAACTATTTTGGCTCTTCCATTTAGACACAGAACCAGGAGCCCTCAGTCATGGGGGCAGAGGTGGAAGGAGGAGAGCAGTTGTATAAATGCTGGCTCTGTCACTCAGCGGCTGTGTGACTTTGAGTTAGTTACTTAACTTCTCTGAACTCCTGTTTTATCATATATACAACAAAGATACAGCCGTCGTCAGAGATATTGCAGGTTTGGTTCCAGACCACTGCAATAAAGCGAGTCACATGAATTTTTTGGTTTCCCAGTGCATATAAAAGTTATATTTACACTATACTGTAATCTATTAAGTGTGCAATAGCATTATGTCTAAAAAAACAATGTACACACCTTAATTTAAAAATACGTTATCGTGGGAATTCCCTGGCGGTCCAGTGGTTAGGACTCCATGCTCTCACTGCTGAGGGCCCGGGTTCAATCCCTTTTCATTCTCTTTTCTTTATTCTGTTCTGAGGCAGTGAATTGCACCATTCTGTCTTCCAGGTTGCTTATCCATTCTTCTGCCTCAGTTATTCTGCTATTGATTCCTTCTAGTGTATTTTTCATTTCAGTTATTGTATTGTTCATCTCTGTTTTTTAATTCTTCTAGGTGTTTGTTCTTTAATTCTTCTAGGCCTTTGTTAAACATTTCTTGCATCTTCTCGATCTTTGCCTCCATTCTTTTTCTGAGGTCCTGGATCATCTTCACTATCATTATTCTGAATTCTTTTTCTGGAAGGTTGTCTATCTCCACTTCATTTAGTTGTTTTTCTGGGGTTTTATCTTGTTCTTTCATCTGGTACAAAGTCCTCTGCCTTTTCATTTTGTCTATCTTTCTATGAATGTGGTTTTCCTTTCACAGACTGCAGAATTGTAGTTCTTCTTGCTTCTCACACCAATGTTTTTTAAAAAATATTTCTGACATCATTAGCTAATTAGCAAGTCAAGCTTCAGTTATTGATCCAAGATATGGGTAACAGGAAGACTTGTATTAGCCACATCTAGAGTGACATCCTTCTGATATCGTGTTGGCTGGTATATCTGGACTGTGTGTTCTTTTTTTAAAATTAATGTAAAATTCACAAAACATTTTGAAGTGTTCAGTTCAGTTCAAATCAAGCGAAAGTAACCTTTAGTGTCAGAAGTTAGGGATGAGGGTAGGGGGAGTGACTGGGAGGGAGCCTAAGAGGGGTTTCTGGTAGTGTTCTATTTCCTGATCTTGTGGGTTACTATAATATATGAGTGGTTCATGTTGGAAAATTGCCTCAAGCAATACCCTCATGATTGGTATTTATGTGTTGTAATGTTTTGTATTTATGTCTGTGGTGGTTTAACAACATGGCCACAAATGATTTGACACACCTCCCATTGAGAGGGTCTGTGTTCCTACCCGTTGAACTTGGATGGGCTCGTGTGGCTGGTGGACCGAAAGAATATGGTAGAAGTGATAGAACATCGCTTCTGAGACTAGGTCAGGAAAGGCCATGCTGCTTTCACCTCACCTGCTGGGAACACTCATTCTTGCAACCCTGAGCCCCTGTGCAAGAAGCCTGGTTACTTTGAGGCTGCCAGACTGGAGGTGCCACCTGTAGGGCTATAGTCCGCAGGCCCAGAGGAGCTTGTCCATCCCATGTGCCACACATGTGAGTAAAGAATCATCTTGGAAGCAGACTCTCTGGCCCAGCTCTTCCAGCCCCAGCCATTGGGGTCACCCCAGCTGAGGTCCCAGATATCTTGGAACAGAGAAGAACCACTTCCCCTGTGTCCAAACTCCTAATTCAGAGAGCGCATGAACATAATACAATGATGGTGGCTGTTTTACATCACTGTTTTTTAAAATTGTGGTTAAAAAACACACACACACACACACACACACAACATAAAATTTATCATCTTAATCATTGTTAAGTGTATGGTTCAGTAGTCTTAAGTATATGTGCAACGGATCCCAAAATATTTCATCTTGAGAAACTGAAACTCTGTACCCATTAAACAACTCCCCTTTCCCCCTCACCCCTGTTCCTGGCAACCAGCATTCTACCTTCTGTCTCAATGAATTTGATGACTCCAGAAACCTCATCTAAGTGGAATCACACAGTATTTGTTCTTTTGTGACTGGCTTATTTCACTTAACATAATATCCTCAAGTTTCACCCATGTTGGAGCATGTGCCAGAATTTCCTTCCTTATTAAGACTAAATAGTATTCCATTGTACGTAGAGACCACATTTTGTTGACCCATTCATCCATCAGTGGACACTCGGGTTGCGTCCACCTTTCGGCTATTGTGAATAATAACGCTGCCGTGAATGCCACTAAGTTTTGAGGTGGTTCGTTACACCAGAGCAAAGAGCTGGAACAACATTGCGCCTCAATAAAAGTGTATTTAAAAAAAAAAAAAGACAATTAAAGATGACTACACTTTAAAAAAGTATTACCCAGCAAAGCATTCTTACAAGGATTAGGCAACATGCAGACGCTCAGGGAATGCAGCCCTGTGACTTCTTGAAAAAACAAAACCCTTCCGTGCTGGACAGCAGCATCCAGAGATAAATCCAAATAAACAAGGCTAGGCATGGAAAAGCTATAGAGGAAGGTCCGGTGGAGAGCACCAAATCTACTCTATTATAGACACTAAAGAAGAGGGGGAATCATGGTTATTCGGTTGAATATGTACACTATAAACCTGGAGGTTTTAAAAAAAATTATGTAAATAATCAAATTATTTATAGCCATATAATTACATATGTAACACTATATATAGTTATACATATATATACATGAAAAAGGTGGGATTGGGACAGAGCTAATTTCTTCCTCTAAATATCAGAAAATCAATCCATTGTATCTACTACCAAACTATGCAGGGTTTTGGTTTGTTTTGTTTTTGATAATTACAAACACAACAGCAACAAAGAACGAGTGATTTGTTTGGAAGGGGCTTTCTGTACAGCACTGTCTTCAAGCCCACACCACCCTGAGGTTAGTGGTATTTGCTCACTTTACTGAGGTTCAGAGAAGGTAAGCGCCTGCACAAAGGCGCACAGCTGGCAGTGGGAGGGGCCCAAACGCAGGGTGTCTCATGCCTGATCCCGACTCCAACCCTCCAACTCCATCCCTGCAGGCTTGGCCGCCCCTTCCCCAGCCTTGGAAAGCTCTCTCTTCTGCTGGAGTAGGGAGAATGTCCAGGACTAGGTCTTAGCGGGCTGAGTCAGCTGCTAATTTGAAAGAACTTGGGAAAATGGCCTTCTAGCTTCAGGTTCATCTCTAAGACAGAAAGAACGATCCTTTGCTTTTCATTCATCAATAACAACAATTGAGGGCATCCTCTGTGCCAGGCCCTGGGTCACAATGGGGCAAAGTGCTGTGATGGAGACAGCCCAAGGAAGTGCTGACACCTCGGGGAGACCTCCGGAGGGAGGAGAGACACTGGAGCTGATAGCTTGGCAAGGACGGGAGGGCGTGCCCACCAAGGAGGGCACAGACAAGGCAGAGAAGTGAGACCCTCGTGGTGGGTGGCAAGTTACCCCTGCCCCTGGTAATCCGGATCCGTTTTCTGCCACTTTCCATTCATTTGCCTGTTCTAGAATTTTATGTAAATGGAGCCATGTAGTATGTACTTTTTCGTGTCTGGCTTTTTCCATTCAAATTGACTTTGAGATTCATGTGTATAATCAGTCTGGGTTTCTTCTTACTGCTGAGCGGTAGTGCATTGATGCATACACCACGACTTACGCATCAGTCATGATGAATGCTATAGACTGAATGTCTGCGTCCCCCCGGAATTCATATGTTGAAACTTGACCCTAATGTGATGGTATTTGAGGGTATTTATGTATTCTGGATACAAGTCCTTTGCCAAATATATGTATTGTGAATATTTTCTGCCAGTCTGTGGCTTGCCTTTTAATTTCCTTATTGGTGTCTTTTGAAGCTCATGCTTGTTTGTTTGTTTGTTTTAATAAATTTATTTATTTATGTATTTATTTATTTTTGGCTGCGTTGGGTCTTGGTTGCTGCACACGGGCTTTCTCTAATTGCGGCGAGCAGGGGCTACTCTTCGTTGAGGTGTGCGGGCTTCTCACTGCGGTGGCTTCTCTTGTTGCGGAGCACGGGCTCTAGGCGCACGGGCTTCAGTAGTTGTGTCACGTGGGCTCAGTTGTTGTGGCTCGTGGGCTCTAGAGCGCAGGCTCAGTAGGTGCGGCGTACGGGCTTAGTTGCTCCATGTCATGTGGGATCTTCCTGGACCAGGGTTTGGATCTGTGTCCCCTGCCTTGGCAGGCAGATTCTTAACCACTGCACCACCGGGGAAGTCCCTCATGCTTGTTTTTATGTCAATAAAATATCCAGTGGTGATCATTTTGTGATGTATAGAAATATCAAATCACTATGTTGTCTACCAGGAACTAACATTGTATTGTTGGTCAATTATACTTCAAAAACAAACAAAGAAACAAAGTCATAGAAAAAGAGATCAGATTTCTGGTTACCCGAGGTGAGGCGTGGGGCGAGGGAATTGGATGAAGGTGGTCAAAAGGTACAAACTATCAGCTCTAAGATAAGTACTAGGGATGTAATGTAAAACGTGATAAATATAATTAACATTGCTGTATGTTATATATGAAAGCTGTTAAGAGTAAATCCTAAGAGTTCTCATCATAAGGAAAAAGGTTTTTTTCTTTTTCTTTTATTTTGTATCTATATGAGATGTTGGATGCTCACTAAACTTATTGTGGTCATCATTTCACGATGTATGGAAGTCAAATCATTCTGCTGTACACTTTAAACTTACACAGTGCTGTATGTCAATTATATGTCAATAAAACTGGAAGAAAAAAATATCCAAAAGAGGGAGAAATTCAGTGCAGGGGTGACGCTCCAAGCCCAGCTGATTTGGGCATTACTCGGAAATGAGAATAAAGCAAAGCTGAAGTGACACGGACTCTGATGTCCTAACTCATGTCTGGTGTTAATGTTTCCTCATTTGGAGCCCTGGCAGGTAAAGGGCCAGGCAGGCTGGTTTTTTACTGGACACTGGCCGCTGCCGTCTGCTCTTCTGGACACCTGGGAGCTGGCCTGAGGAAGCCTGCACCCGGTTGGGAGAGCATGGCCCCCAATTTCCCAGACAGGCTGCCCCCTGCTGGAGGTCATGGGGAACCACATGGCAGAGGGTTCCCTGAGTCACCTGGCTGGTTGGTGGGAACCCCCTGGGCATGGAGGCCTCCTACCTGCCCCTTCTCCGGATGCCAGCAGAGGCTTCCTGATGACAGTACATCGCTGGGACAGTTCTTGCCTCAGGGGTTTCAGGTTTAGTTCTTGGAATCTCTGAGGTTTAGGAGGACAAACAGAACTGCTCTGCCCAAGGAAGGGAGATTCAGATGCAGAAGTGGCTCCAACCAGCCGGTGAGTAGCTGGGAGCACGGCTGGCCCACCTGCCTCCCTGAGTTCTTTGCCACTGCATTCCAACCGACTGCCACAGGGTGTCTGCATCTGGGGCCTGGCCTTGACACGATTTCTTCATCCCCCAGGTGACTGGAGCCCTCTAGCTATGGAAGATCTTGCCACGAAGGTCATACATGTGATGGGGGGGGTGTCCGGGGGCAGTGGACGGCCCCCTCCCAAGATGCCACTCTGGGCCAGGTTGCAGAGCAGGTGTCCTCATCTGGCTTTAGGGCTCTGGACAGACTCACCGAGGCAGCTGTCTTCTCAGGATGGACCCCCCTGCACTTCCAGGATGCATGTGGGATCAAGGGGTCCCTGGAAACCCAGCGGACAGGGTGGGTGTCCTGGTCATACTAGTTCCCTCGTCCCTACAGATGGGGTCTGGAGCCTCCACCCCCTGGGTCTGACTGGGAGGTTGTTGATTCATTTGACAATATTTACTGGGCATCTACTACGCACAGATAGTCATAGGCACCTGGGCTGCTTCCTGCTAGTGGTAAAAACAATAAAAGCTCCCGTTCAACCAGCACTACTCTGTGCTGCATGCTGCACGTGGTACTAGGATCTTTACATACATGGCCTCGCTTGATTTCCCAAAAGTCCTGCAGGCTAGGATACGTCTTATTTAATCCTCCCAGTAGCCTGGTAAGTACCCTCACCCTAACCGGAATCAGACTCGCTGGAGATGGAGACTGGGAATATCTGTTTTATTTCCCCCAGCTTGGGGTTACCAAGGAGGCGGATCCTGTGCACCCTAACTTTAAAGATGAGGGTCTGTGCGGTGCAGAACTTGCTCAGGGCGTCTCCAGCCCTGCGGGTCTCCGCACTCGACCCGCCCCTCAGGAGAGACCGCTAGAGAATCAGGAGCAGAGCAGGAGGGAGAGCGTGGGTCCCCCTCTCACTAATGTTCCAGGTGAGTCCGACTGCGGACTTCTCCACCTCCACCCTCATGCTAGGGTTGTAGGGGGCTGCGAGATCTTACAAGCTTCCAGTTACCAATTCTCTCGTCTACAAGGCAAACTCGAATATGGGTTTAAAAGTGAAGAGGATTTCAAATCCCGCCAGGCAGGGGATTTAAAACTGAAAGTGCCACCTAGTGGCGGCAGCGAGGAATTACCGCGTCCCTACAAAGCTACAAGAAATTTGCTAAGAGAGTAGACCTTAAAAAAAAAGAGACTGGAGCCTACCCGGGCTCTTTGGTGGGGCTAATGGCGGACTCTGGGAAGGCTCACACCAAGGAGTACTTCCCAGAACTTCTGCTGGCAGTGTCCTTGTGCTCATGGTGAGACACAGCCACCCCCCGCCTCTGCAGGAGACCCTCCAACACTAGCAGGCTGTCCTGCGAGCGGAGGAGTGCCGCCCCGACCCCTCGACAGCTGGACTCACAACAGACCCCGCCGACGAGCGCCTGCTGCCCACAGGAAGCGAAAGACAATTAAGGGTCATCATTCCACAGAGGGAGGCTTCCGTTCTCCTTCAGCTCACAGGGAAGGTTCTCTGCTGAAATGGGGTCTCTGGAGGCCCCTGGGCTCTGAGAGCACAGACCGGTCATCATAAGAAAACAATCTCCCACGACACACTCACTCCTCGCCCAGGGATGGGGACAAAGGTGCCACCTCGCAGAAATTCCCCTCGGAGCCCGGAGCCTGGCCCGTGGTGCAGGGGAACCGGCCCCGCACGGCTGGGGTCCCCAGGGAGCCACAGTGGCAAGGCCCCCCCGCTGTCCCCTGGACCTGATGCCCTGATCTAGCGGGACTGTCCGGGCCGGCGATGCAGGGATGCGCTCTGTGACCAGGCGGTTTATTTATAAGCCCCGGTGCAGCGCCGACCCTGTGACCTCAGAGTCGGGCACGAAATCAGGGCGCAGGGTGGGGCGGCCCCAGATGTAGGGAGGTGGCTCCGCGTCCGGGAACCCCCGGCCTGCAGAGGGCGGCCGCCGTCCCTGGGGGGGGCCTCCGGAGCCCTCGGGGGACACTCACCACGCGTGCCCCCGCTGAGGCGGACAGCGACCCCCCCCCCCCCCCCCGCTCCGGCTCGCCTTCCTTCACCCTCGATGTGTTTCCGAAATTCCGACGACGGCACGACACGCTCCAGACAGGCTCTGACGATGCCCTCCTGTGGCCTGCCCGGTGCCCCGTCAGACACGGCAGAGCCGAGAGCGCGGGCAGGCCTGGGGCCAGGGAGGCCCACGAGGCCACGGCTCCTCCCGTCTCCTCCGTCAGGACGGGGGTGCGATGCCCGGAGGCCGCCTCCTCCTCCGGCCCCGCCCGCGGTCAGGGTCTCCACCGGCTGGCCCTTCCCCTCGGCCCTTCCACGTGGCCAAGACCACAGGCCCCGGCCCCACGTCCTTCCAGCAGCTGAGACGCCACCTCCCGACCACCCACCCCGTGTCCGGTGGCCCTGACAGCATCACCTGGAGCCCGGCTTCCAGGCTGTCCCCCGCTTCTCCACAGACCCCCAGCGGCCCCCACCCTCACTGCCCCTTGAGACTCACCCCTGCCCCCTCCGCCGCGTGGCCCGCACCCACTCCCGCATCTCCCTGCCTTCCCACCACGTGCCCTGCGCTCTAGGGTGGGGTTTCGCTGCCTGGTCTTTCCCAGCAGGATGCAGACCCCAGGGAGGCTCTACTGCTGCCCCCTCGGCACCTGGACGACAGCAGTTCTCAAACCTGTAGAACCGCGTGCTCTTTCCAAACAAGCCTGGCGGCCAACGTGCAAAGAACGAAGAGCCGGCGGGGCAGGTGGTGCCAGGCTGGTGCCTCCACGATGCTCACAGCCGTAAACACAGATGACGACAACACAGCTTTTAAAAAGGAAGGTAACGGCCAAGTCCAAATGCTTGGACCAGCGCTCAGCCGAAAGAGAACGCAGGGTGGGAAAAAGCACCGTTTCTAGAAAACGTATTTTATTAATACTTGATGTACAAAGAATAAATATCTCACCGTTTCACCCGGCAAAAAAAAAAAAAGAAAGAAAAGAAAAAAGAAAATTATGTGAGGTGATGGATGTGTTAATAACTAAACGGGGGATGCTTTCACAATGTATACATATATCAAATCACCACAATGTACACTTTAAATGTCTTACTATTTTATATGTCAATTATACCTCAGTAAAGCTAAAATTAAAAAAGAAAAAGAAAAAGATTGTCTGGTTAACGTCGAAAATTACAGCCTTTCAAAACTGATAGGGGTTTTAAAGAGCACCAACTACAACCCTCCCATTTTCCGTCTGGGGACTGTCTCACTTGTAAGGGCGATGCTCTCATGGTCGTCCTGAAGAAAGTGAGTGATAACAGAGAAAGGCCTCTGTTAAGACTAAATCATCAAAAGGAAGCCAGACAGAGGCCCGAATATTATTTACCTGCGCTTGGTATGCTTTCCTGAAGCACACCTAAAGCTGAACCCGGCGAGTTCCAGTTCATCAGGAGTTTGAAGCGCCCTCTTCTGGGTACTAATGGTTTGTCAATGACACTCTTAAAATTTGCTTCGAAGACCAAATAAAATTCATTATGGCCATAGCATTTGTTCATTCATTGAGCAAATGTTTATCATGACACCCTATGCAGGCACTGTGCTTCGTGCTGGAGATTCAAGGAACACACGACCTCAGTTCTTGTGCTCAGGGCATTAATGGAGGAGACAGATATTAATAAAACATTCACATAAATTCACACCAGCTGTGATAAATTGCCAGGATGAAAGAACAGGGAGGTGACAACGTAATACAGGGGACCTGACCTGGGAGGTTAGGGGGGGCTTCCCATAGAAGGTGACATTGCTCCTGAAGTGGAAGTCTGGAATTAAACAAAATGTCAGGCAACAGGGCCTGATGTGGAAAGACTGAGCCCCCATCCAGCCTGGTGCTGAGGTCAGTGCAGGGGAAGCTGACCTCAGTGCACTCTTAGGTGGAAACAGTTTACCGAGAGGGATAAGTAGCAGGATCCCGTTTCCAAGTTTCATCAAAGAATGTTAATAGGAGCTCATTTTAGAATGGGAATTTGAAAAGTTCTATCATCTTTTGTCATTTCTGGGTCAGTTAATATAAGCTGATTTTTCCTCAGGCTAAAGGCAACCTTTTACTTCTTATTCTTTTTTTTAAATCATTAAGTCTATTATGTATGTATTTATTTATTTATTTTTGGCTGCATTGGGTCTTTTCGTTGCTGCGCGCGGGCTTTCTCTAGTTGTGGGGAGCAGGGGCCACTCTTCGTTGTGGTGTGCGGGCTTCTCATTGTGGTGGCTTCTCTTGTTGTGGAGCACGGACTCTAGGCGCGCGGGCTTCAGTAGTTGTGGCACGTGGGCTCAGTAGCTGTGGCTTGCAAGCTCTAGAGCGCAGGCTCAGTAGATGTGGTGCACGGGCTTAGCTGCTCCACAGCATGTGGGATCTTCCCAGACCACGGATCGAACTGTGTCCCGTGCACTGGCAGATGGATTCTTAACCACTGTGCCACCAGGGAAGCCCTTTACTTCTTATTCTTATGTCAAGTAATTTTTTTTACTGGATGTCAGACATTGTGAGATTTTTGTTTTGGGGTGCTGGGTGTTGTTGTGTCCCTTTAAAGAGTGTTGGAGTTTTTGTGGCAAGCAGTTAATTTATTTGCAGATCACTTTGATCTCTTAAGACTTGTTTTTAAGCTCTTTCAAGATTGGTCTCTCCTTTACCGCCAATTTAACCCACTTTTAAGGTGTGGCACTTCTGGGCTCTCTACCCAACACCCTATGCATTCAATGAAATCTCTTCACTTTGGCGGATGGGAACTCAATTCCTAGTGCTTATGAGCTTGGGGAATTGTTCAGCTTATGGCTCTGCAGTAATTGTTCTTTCCCTGGAAGGTGTTATTGTCTGGCCCTCCAAAACTCAGGGGACCCTATGAAGATTTCCAGAGCTCTTCATCAGCTTCTCCCTCCTCCTGCCTGCTCTGTCCTGTCAGTTCTAGTTGCCTTGACCTCCCCAGATTTCCATCTCTGGCTCTTCAACTCAGAGAGATTACTGAGCTCTGCTTGGGTTTCCCTTCGTTGTGCCAGTCTGGATTTTACCTCCAGGCAGAAAGCCTGAGACAGGGTAGGACTCACCTCATTTATTCTCTGTTCTCCTGAGTTGCCTGCTTCCCAAGGCCAACTGAGCATTTTGTCTAGTTATCCAGTTGTTTCTGACAAGAGTGCGTGGGAGGACGGTCTGATGCTCTCAGGGCAGGAAGCAGAAGATTCTATTCTTCACCGGAGCCGGCAGTTCTGTCCTCTAGTTGTTTTAACATTTTAATGTAAAACAGCTTTAAAGTTACAGAAACATTGCAAGAACAGGACAAAGAACTCCTGTATGTCCTCCAGCTGGAGACCCTATTCACGTGTCACCAGTTGCCCCAGTAGCATCGTTTAGAGCAAAGGATCACACATGGCAGCCAGCTGTCTTGCCTCCGCAGTCACTTTCCAACCGAGTCAGCCCCTCAGTCTTTCTTTGACTTTCAGGACTTTACATTTTTAAAAGAGTCTAGGCCAGTCATTTTGCAGAATGGACCTCATTTTGGATCTGTCCAATGTTTCCTCGTGGTTGGACCCAGGTAACGCGTATCACATGCACTGTGTTCTCTCTCTTGTAACCTGGTGGGTGAAGCCTGAGGTTTCCTGGTCGCACAGCTGGTGGCAATAACTTAATCCGCTTGATGAAAACAATATGTGCCGGGTTTTTCCAATGTAAAGTTTCTTTTCTTCCTTTTGTATTTAATAAATGTTTTGTGGGGAGATACTTTGGGACCGTGTAAAACCCTGACCCTCACTCCCTTTCACCCACTCATCTTAGCACGCCTGAGTGTTTCTTGCTGGAATTAGTTCTTCTATGGTGGCTTCCAGACAGTGATGTTCTCATGTCTGCACTGCTTCTATCCCCGCCATGTCATACACTAGATTTTAATATGTACCTTAAGGTCGTCTGGGGGGGTTTGCTACTTGAAGAATCATTGAAAAGTGAAAGAAATTATCGTGCAGTTAGTCAATTGATGTCTCGTCCACTGAAGAGGAGTCACGGATGAGGGAGCCAGAGGTCCAGAGCAAAAGCGGGAAGGGGGTGAGCTCCATCTAAGCCTGTTGAATTGTGGGTGACAGTGAAATCTGTGTCTAGTGAGAAGGTGGGAAGAGGAGACGAGAGCCTGGACACCCCAGGTGACACCCATGTAGCCCACGCCCAGCCGCCCCCAGAGTCCGGCGCCGCTGGATAAAGCGTCGCTGGGGTCTCTTTGGTCCTCAACCTGCTCTGATTCTGTTCCTGCGCCGGGTGTGGGCTGAAATGCGGCAAAGTAGAAAGCGACCGCCAGAGGGCGCTGCCACACCCCCTTACATTCCGCCCTGAGGGTTGCCCGAGACTCAAGCGAAGATCTCCCGCTGGCGTCAACCTTTGATAGCGATGGCGGCGGTTCATTGATCCCCACCACTTCCCGGGCACTGCGCTGACTCTCCGGGACTTTATAGTATATTTGATGCTAAGGGAACCTCACGGCGTAGGAAATCGTTACCTTTCCAGGCGACGACCCAAGGCTCAGAGCGGTCTAGTGACTTGCCTGAGGTCACACAGCTAGCAAGCAGCAAAGCTGGCCTGACCCCACAGGCTGTACCCTCCGCACCTGCCCGGCACAAGCGCTTCCAGGATTAAACTTCCGTGTTGAAGGTGTTTTTCTAGATACTCAGGAGTCATAGACAAAAAAGTCACGTCCCTATGGTAAAGGAGGGTGGGCGTCACAGTCTTCAGGATTTGGTCCCTAATTCTTTAACATGCCCCCAAGACTGGGGGGGGGGGGCGCAGCAGCTTAGTGTTTGGGTGTCTGACTTCATCACCAACTGAGTAAGAAAATGGGGCAAGAGAAAAAAAGCAGGACAGTGAGACATCCAGGGAGCTGGGACACACCCTGGAGGGAGGGGTCTGTTGAGGACATCGAGGTGCCTGGTGCATCCCCACCTCTTCCTATGCTCTGCAATTAATAGATGCCCAGTCTGGTAAATTGCTTCCTTTCCTGGAGCCTCAGCTTCCTTATCTGTAAAATGGGATCACAGGACTTCCCTGGCGGCGCAGTGGTTGAGAATCTGCCTGCCAATGCAGGGGACACGGGTTCGAGCCCTGGTCTGGGAAGATCTCACATGCCGCGGAACAACTGGGCCCGTGAGCCACAACTACTGAGCCTGTGCATCTGGAGCCTGTGCTCCGCAACGAGAGGCCGCAATAGTGAGAGGCCCGCGCACCGCGATGAAGAGTGGCCCCCGCTTGCCGCAACTAGAGAAAGCCCTCGCACAGAAACGAAGACCCAACACAGCCAAAAATAAATAAATAAATTTAAAAAAGAAAAGATGACTACTATGTTAAAAAAAAAAAGGGGGGGATCACGATTGTCTGGCTATGAGAGCTTGGAAGGATAGAATGAGATTATGTATTAAAGGCATAACTACACACTGGTGTCAGTGCTGGTAAGAGAATGTATGGGCACCAAGGGGAAATGGCAGCTGTGAGAAACATGCCCAAGGAAACCAACATGTCCAAGAGGGGCACCAAGGTTTCTGAGTCCAATTCATGCAGGCTGAGAGGGGGTTTCTCTGTCTTGAGGACTGTGGGAAATGCGAGACTGGAGATGAAAATGATACAGTTACCTAGCTGGAAAAGCCCAAAGAATCAACCACTTTCTACACAAACACATGCCCTACAAACTCAAAAAACGTTAGAACTAATAAGCTGGTTTTCAGTAAAAGGTGGTTATAAAGGAGAAATTTACAAAAACAATACCCATTCCCTCCACTATATCAGTTTAAAATATAATGAAAAAAAATCTACTCTCAATAACAACAAGATATAAAGCACCTTGGAATGAATTTAATAAACATGTATAGGACCTAGATTTAAAGGTAGACAAAAATAAAAGTAAACAATAAAACTTTGCAGAGAGACAGAACAGACTTGATTAGAGAGGGATACAGAGCATGGCCTTGAAAATAATATACGATGTTATTAAAATATTCAGATTTTAATTCCATGCTCAGTTTAATCACTACATAAAAATAAATTCTAATACATGTATGAAAATAGTCAAGAAATTTTTGAAAAAGAAGAATTATGATAGAAGTCTTTCTTACTGTTACTAAAACATATTTTTAAACTATGGTTATTAAAACCATGTGTTATAGGCATAGAAATAACCATTCAGATCCAAGGAACTGAACAGAAAATCCATAAGTGGGCCCACACTAATATGATAATTTAATATGTGATAAAGGAAGCATTTCAAGTTCTTGGGGAGAATGCTTAACAAATGGTGTTTTAAAAAACTTGGCTAACATGATAGACTGAAAATAAGGCTAAATGCCTATCTTATATCTGAAGCCAAATTTATTCCAGATTTATTAAGAATTTAAATGCAAAACAAAAAACAAAACAAAAAGCACCAGTTTTACTGGAAGAAAATATATTATAGGTTAAAGTTTACATAACTTTAAAATAGAACTAAGCAAAAGCTAACATCATAAAGAAAAAAACTGATAAACTTAACAGGTAAAAATTACCATAAATGAAATTCAAAAGCAAATGACAGCCTGGGGAAAATATTTGCAACAGCTATGACAAGAGATTAGTATTTTTAATCTCTAAAGAGCTCTTCAGAAATCAATAAAAAATGTTTATTTTAGTAGAAAAACTGTCTCTGGGCATAAGTAGGCAATTTACAAAAGAAAAAAATACATGAATACCCAACAAATACAATGTTCAAAATAGAATAATATCATTTCTTGCTTATTAAATTGGCAAAGATTTTTTAAAATAATAGTAAGACCTAGAGTAGAGGAATGTGTAAGAAAACAGGTATTTTCTGGGGCACAGTTTGCCAGTGCATGTCAAAACCCATTCAAAGGCATGTAGAGCATGTTGTGATTCCCAATATCCCTGACATCCCTGCCCTGTACTGTGAAGAAACCAGGGGTGATCATTCTAATCCAACTGGGATAATCTCACCCTCTTGCCACAGCAATTGGCCAGGTAACCCAAACTGGTTTAGGTTTGGCCACTTTACCCTAATCAAGCCAAAGAGACTCAAGGAAGATTTGCTGGGGCTACTGGGATGGAAGAGTCCTTGTTCTTTAGCAAGAGCTCCTAGACTTCTGCTCTCCATCCTTTTCTGTAAGGAATGGAATACATTGAGAACTCTGGAAGTGCTGCAGCCATTTTGCCACCATGAGGGATGGTGCCAAGAATGAAGCTGTCCTGAGGGAGGCAGAGTGGAGAGAAGAGGATTGGGTCCTTGATGGTATTGTGGGACCAGTGAATCACAGCAACCCTGAAGCCTGCTCTACCTCTGGACCTTCTGGCTTTGTGTGTCAATAAATCCCCTCTATTGTTTGGTTTGGGTTTCCCTAGAAGCAGGCCTAGAGCAAGGATTCAGTGCAAGGCAACACCAATAGGAGAGTCTGGAAGTGAGACAGGGGAGGGAAGTGTGTTTTATGAAGCCACTTCAGGGAGGCACATCGAGTAAATACACTTAAATGTAACTGTTATTAAAATTAATGCAAAAAATAAAATAAAATTAATGCCTTTGGTGACAGCAAAAAGTTGGAAATAAACTAACATCCAACCACAGGGACTATTGAGTACTACACAACAAATTATTACATGGCCATCAAAAAGCCCACAACACTGCAGAAATGTAACCATTGACAGAAAGATGTTCATGATACATTGTTAAATTAACAGAGGCCATTACCAGACAAAAAGTACAATTGTGCCAGTGTCAGTTTCCTGGTTCTGATACTGTGCGATCTTTGTATAAAATATTACCACTGGGGGAAGCTGGGGGAAGGGTGCTCCCCACCTCTCTGTACTATTTCTGCAACTCCCTGTGAGTCTACAATTATTTCAAAAGAAAATGTGAAAACAAGAAAAAGAGGACCTACAGAATAATCCCATTTGTTAGAGATCTCTAATATGTATACGGTAAAAGTTTCACACCTTGGTAGTAAGACTGTTTTTCTGAATAAGTGAGATGATGGATTTTTCTAGATCCTTTTTTTCTTTTTCTTTTTTTCCCCCATCTCTTTGTACTTTCTGTAATGGAGCAGTTTTAGGTTTACAGGAAAAATTGAGCAAAAATTATAGAGAATTGCCAGATCCCCTCTATCACCCTCCCCAATTTTCCTTATTTTTTAACATCTTATTTAGTGTAGTACACTTGTTACAATTGACAAGCCAATATTGATACATTATTATTAAACAAAAGCCTCTTGTTGTACATTCTATGGGTTTTGACAACTGTATAATAAGTGTATCCACTATTACAGTATCATAGAGAATAGCAGTTTCACTGCCCTAAAAATCCTATGTGCCCGGCCTTTTATCCTCCTATCCCCTCCACAACCAATGATTTTTTACTATCTCCATAGTTTTACCTTTTCCAGAATGTCATAGAATCACACGGTATGTGGCCTTTTCAGCTTGGCTTCTTCTACTTAGTGATATGCATTTAAGATTCCTTCATGTCTTTTCATAGCTTGATAGTTCATTTCTTTTTATCACTGAATAACAGCCCATTGTATAGTTGTACCAGTTTGTTTATCTAATGAGCATTTTTTTAAATAAAGGGGGAAAGAAAACCCTTCCCTTAGAAAGGGGTATAAAGGGCTTCCCTGGTGGCGCAGTGGTTGAGAATCTGCCTGCCAATGCAGGGGACATGGGTTCGAGTCCTGGTCTGGGAAGATCCCACATGCCACGGAGCAACTGGGCCCGTGAGCCACAATTACTGAGCCTGCGCGTCTGGAGCCTGTGCTCCGCAACAAGAGAGGCCATAATGGTGAGAGGCTCGCGCACCGTGATGAAGAGTGGTCCCCACTTGCCGCAACTGGAGAAAGCCCTCGCACAGAAACGAAGACTCAACACAGTCATAAATAAATAAAAATAAATAAATAAATAAAAGAACGTGAATTTCTTTAAAAAAAAAAAGAAAGGGGTATAAAGCACATTTGAGGGAGATGAGGGAGAACAGAAAGGTGTGTTCAGAGAGGCACCATATGACAGTGCTGTGCACTGGTGAGGACGGAGCACATCGGGCATGCCAGGGCACAGGCATCAGGTTGCCTGGACTGGAAAGGGGCCTGCGGAAGGAAGGGCACCAGCAGGAGGTACTCAGCGGGAGCCCTGGGCCTCTGGGTCCCGGGAGAGAAGGCGGAGGCATGACAGGTGCAGGAGCGGTTAGATCTTATGTTGCTGCATGTTGACCTGTGTATTGAGGAATTTCCTGCCTAGCTCATGGTGGTTTTCAAACCACTTGTCTACCCCTTCCTGGCAGCTGCAGTCTGGAAAAGCTCATCACCGAGCCATCATTTTATAAATATGCTGCAAGAATTTCCCAGGAGGCCAGGGGCTCAGAGCCTGGACATTTAGCACCTTCGTGGCCAAACTGGCAGGCTGCTGGTTGTCGCTGGTGCTAGGGTGTAATTCACCAGCCAACAACAGCCTGAAAGCCTGATGCCACTGCATCCCCAGAACCAGGGTAGCTGCGGGAGGTGGCAGAGTAACTGTCTCCTCAGTTCTGAGACTCTCATATCCAGGGATGACTGTGGCCTTAAACGCCATCTGGTCTACCCTTGGGTGCGCCACTGGGATCTCCAAGGTAAACCATCTCTCTCTGTCTACCCAGAGGCCCTGGTTTCATGGCACAAGGCCATTTTCCACAGTCAATGAGACATTTGAAGCCATTCAACTGTCACTGTTCCTTTCTCCAGACTAGAGGACTTCCGTGGCCATCCTCCTCTCCCTCAGACTCTCCATCTGCATTGATTAGCCCTGTGTATAGGCAGCTGAAGTCTCTCTCCTTCCAGGGAATCGAGTTCAGGTTTCCCTGTCTCGGTTGTGAGCACACCTCCTGTTTCCTGCCTGGGTTAGCGCCGGGGGATCCATGATTTTCTGGGCTCTTGTCTGCACCCATGCTGCTGGACCCACCCTTTCCATGCTGGGGACAATTTAATCTTCCTCTATTGATCTCACACTAGTTTCGCCGTGTTCCTTTTATGCTCTGATCATCAATGAAAAGGTCCTTTCTATTGCCCATAGTCATTTTGGCAAGCGTCCGCTCAGTTGGGACTTCCATCTTGCCAACGGTTGTTCTAGAGATCCAGTCTTGGTATGGTGCCCTTTTCCTGCCTTTTCCCCCCAATATGATTGACCTGTGACCACGTTACCAAGCCTTAACTTGGGAGAAGACAGTCTTACCACTGGCCCATCAGCTGGTGGGGTGCCCCCTTCATTTTGGACTCCAGCGCCCTGTCTTGTGTGGACCACCCAGAGCCCACTTAGGAAGGGGGGGATCAGGTGGGGCTCCTTGATGGGCAAAGTGGGCTATGCCTTCCTGGGGCTCCCACCTTGTCCCCTTTCTGCAGGTCCTTCAGGAGCCACACCTGCTGTCTGGGGCCCCTTTCCTTACCACCTGCTACATTGGGGCTCCTCTTGCTCCTGGTGACAGGGGGTCCCATTCATCTTCATAAGCACGACCTTTTTTTTTTTGGCTGTGTTGGGTCTTTGTTGCTGCACGCGGGCTTTTTCTAGTTGTGGAGAGCAGGGGCTACTCTTCGGTGCAGTGTGTGGGTTTCTCATTGCGGTGGCTTCTCTTGTTGCAGAGCACGGACTCTAGGCGTGCAGGCTTCAGTAGTTGTGGCTCACAGGCTCTAGAGCGCAGGCTCAGTAGTTGTGGCGCACGGGCTTTGTTGCTCCGCGGCATGTGGGATCTTCCCGGACCAGGGCTCAAACCCGTGTCCCCTGCACTGGCAGACGAATTCTTAACCACTGCGCCACCACTGAAGTCCCAGCACGACCTTTTCTGACCTGAGCTCATGGAAATATTTCCCTCGTGTCAAGTGGGGCTCATGTTCATTTATTGTCAGTCTGGGAACCTAAAGCACTTACAGTCTGTGTGGTGACATAGGACTAGCATTGGAGAAGGTGGAGCTTTGTGCATGGAAAACAGGCAAAGTATACCTGAGTAACAGGCCTGCGGGCGTACTCCCTGGTGCTGGCACTGATGGAGCTGCCGGAACCTGCTCTGGAGAGCAGGAACCCGGGACTCACCTTAGAGCGAGATCTGGGCGTTGAAATCAAGCATCACGCCTTGGGCAAGTTCTTGGGCTTTTTATTCTGAAATAATTTTAGATTTATGCAAGACTTGCAAATATAGTACACAAAGTTCCCATATACCCTTCACCTGGCTTCCCCTAATATTAGCATCTTACATAACCATGGTACATTGATCACAACTAAGAAGTGAGCATTGGTACATTACTCTTAACTAAACTTCAAGCTTTCTTCAGATTTTCCCAGGTTTTCCACTGGTGCCCTTTTTTCTGGTCCAGGATCCCACGTTACATTTGGTCATCATGTCTCCTTCATTTCTTCCAGTCTGACAGTTTCAGGATCTTTCCTTGTCTTTCACGATGCTGACACTTTTGAATAGTACTGGTCAAGTATTTTGGTATTTTGTAGAATAGCCCTCAGTGTGGGTTTGTCTGATGTTTTCTCATGAGTAGATATGTTATGGATTTGGGGGAAGAAGACATCAGAGGTGAAGTGTCCTCATCACGTATCAGGGTACATGATGCCAACATGATCCAATGATTCTATTAACCTTGATCATTTGGCTTAAGAGGGTCTCTGCCAGATTTCTCCACTACAAAGTTACTATTTTTTCTTTTCCACACTCCCTAATTAGAAGGGAGTCTTCCTTCCTCCCTCCCTTCCTTCCTTCCTTCCTTTCTTTCTTCTGCACCTCGTGGCTTGTGGGATCTTAGTTCCCTGATCAGGGGTTGAACCCAGGCCCTGGCAGTGAAAGCGCTGAGTCCTAACCACTGGACCGCCAGGAATTCCCAGGAGTCACTAAATTCAATCCACACTCATGGGAAGGTGAATTAAGCTCTACCTCCTGGAGAGCAGGTATCAAACATTTGTGAACATATGTTAAAACCACTGCTGTAATTAATAAATATTTGGGTGGGGGGCGATATCCTGTTTCTCCTTAAAATTGTGCACAGTTTTTAGCATTCATCACTATGAATCACTGTGGCGAAATAATGGTGACATCTATTCCCCCCATTCCTTCTATATTCCTTATTAGGAATTGTTCTATAAGGAAGATGTCCCTTCTCCCTCATTTATTTATTAATTCAATCATTTATTTGTATTAGTATGGATCCATGAATATTTCTTTTATTCTTTGCATTATAGTGCAATATTACCTTATTTTGTTGCTTAAATTTTTCCAGCTTTGGCTAGTGGGAACTCTTTCAGGTTGGCTCATATGTCCTTTGTTTGTTTTAATAGACTATGTTTTTTAAAACAGTTTTAGATGTATTAAAAAATTGAGAAGATAGTAGAGAGAATTCCCATATTCTCCACACTTAGTTTTCCTTCTTCTTTTTTTTTTTTTTCCCCCTTTCTTTTTTGGCCACACCATGCAGCATGTGGGATCTCAGTTCCTTGACCAGGGATCAAACCCACACCCCCTGCCTGGGAAGCACAGAGTCTTAACCACTGGACCGCCAGGGAAGTCCCCTAGTTTTCCATATTAGTAACATCTTACATTACTATGGTACATTTGTTGCAATCAATGAGCCAATATTGACACATTGTTATTAACTAAAGTTCACAGTTTATTTGGATTTCCTCAGTTTCTAGTTAATGTCCCTTTTTTTTATCCCAGGATCCAACCAGGGTCAGTCATCTTGTCTCCTTAGGCTCCACTTGACTGTGGCAGTTTCTAGACTCTCTTTGTTTTTGACGACCTTGACAGTTTTGAGGAGTACTTGTCAGGTATATTGTAGGATACCTCTGTAGTGGAATTTGTCTGATTTTTTTTCTTAGGGTTAGACTGCGGTTCTGGGTCTTTGGGAGGAAGACCACAGGGGTAAAATGCCATTTTCATCGTATCGTATCAAGGGTACACACTATAACGTGACATACCTGTCGATGTTGACCTGGATCACCTGACTGACGTCATGTTTATCACGTTTCTCTCCTGTAAAGATACTCTTTTTATCCCCTTTCCATACTGTACTCTTTGGAAAGAAGTCACTATGCACAGCCTACACTTAAGAAGAAAGGAGTTATTCTATTCCATAAATTAATTGGAATTCTTCTCCACAGGGGATTTGTCTATTGTCCTCCATCTATTTATTTATTAAATAATTTATTTATATCAGTATGGACTCATGGATATTTATTTTATACTTTGGGTTATAATCCAGTAGGACTTTTTTGCTGTTCAAATTGTTTCATCTTTGGCCATTGGGAGCTCTTTCACTCGGCTCCTGTGTCCTTTTGACATACCTCCATTAATATGAGATTTTGCATGGTTTTTTAAAAATACTTCCCTACTTTCAGGCACTTCAAAATGCTCCAGATTCATCTTGTATTTTTCCTGCCTCAGCCCTAGAATCGGCTGTTTTTCCAAGGAGTGTGGCTCTTTTTATTGAATAATGGTATTTAGATGCTAAGATCTGGTTGCAAGGTGTGCTTGCTGCTACTGGTGTATCATTGCTTCTGGTCCCTCTCAGAGGATAAAGCCAGGGAATATATATATATTAACACATGTATACACACATATCTATTTTTATTTCTGTATCTATGTATGTGTGTATATTACAGTAAACATGATTTCATACTGATATTTCCTACACTACAGGGTTCCTTCCAGCATCTCATCTGATTTTAACAGGTTTTATTTTTATGGCAGTAATACATGTTGGATGCTGCAGGAAGGCTGTAGTAAACTGCTGTTATCCCCAGTGACTTCATCTTCAGTCTTTCATCTCGACATGCCCTTTACCTGCCAGACACTTTGCTACCTGACATTGGTCTCACCCATCAAGATGAGTCGACATGCTGCCAGAATGACTCTTTTGAGCCCCAGCTTAGGCCTGGATCCACCCTGAGGCTGCACATAATGGAAGCTAAGGACTAGGGAATTAGGTTTGGCCCTGCTCTGGGGCCTGTTAGCATTGTGATAGTTGAGGCATCAGGCAAAGTTTGGGAAACCCATGCGGTTAGGCCTAAGATGACCCAACAGGGTCTCTTGGTCCTCTCGGTCTTGTTTAATTCACGCTCCCCCATTTCAGTATAAAGTAAATTAATAGGGACTTAGTTAGGACAGTGATTCGTTAGAATCTTTGATGCCTGAGCCGCGACACTGGTGAGTATAGTGCACCATTGGGGCTGAGATGAGCGGAGTTAAGAGACGACGTGGGCAAGCTTCACTACTGGCTTTGATCTTCCTCTGACATCAAAGCCCACGCACATCTCCCCTCCTTTGTGGTTCCTTGACCTCCCTGCCCCTCTCTCTTTGCCATCATCTGGATCGCTCTCTTTCTGGAATCCTGTACCTGCAGCCCTTCCCTTCTGATCTTCTTTGACTCCTACCCCACCTGCTGTTTGGCCTCACCGAGGCCTCCAGCCCTCCCTGTTACCCTGCCATGATTCACTTTCTTCCCTGCAGGCCTTAGGCCCGTTGGCCAATCACTCCAGTTACTGGTTGCCAGCACCCTTCGAATCATCTGCAAAACTAGAGCAACAGTGTATTAATTCCCAGTGAACAAAATTCAAAAGCAGAAGTCAACAGTCTCACCCGCTGCTTCAGGATGATGGCTGCCGGCAAGACCAGGGAACCCGATGAGCACGAGCCCTTTGCTGCCTTGCATCTGCTGTAAAATGCTTTCTGTGCACTGTCAGAAGCAGCGCTGTGTGGAATACCACGCGACGACCAAGGCATTTTGTAACTTTGCTTTCAGCAGAAGTTCTCCGGGCAGCCAGCATCTGGGTGCCCGCTCCAAGCCAGCCCTGTTCAGAGATGAAGGAGTGGCCCCTGCTGTCACGGAACCCACACCCAGCAGGAGAGACAGACAAGGGCACTGGCATAGACCCAGGGCTGTGGGAACACAGGAAGTGCCTGTAATTCAGACAGAAGGGGTCCTGGAGGGCTCCCTGGAGGAAGTAGCATCCAAAGGGTGATAAGAGGTGGGCCAAGTGTGGAGAGATGCGTACGGGCCACATAGCAGGAAGAACAAGGGCATATCCGGGGCACCCCAGGGACTCAGTCTGGCCAAAATACGACCAGGGAGGGTATTAAAGAAAGAAATACAGGCAGGCCTTCAACAGTACCAGGCTTAGTAGAGTGAGCCACTACATGGGTGGATAGCAGAGGGTGTTACAGGGGGAGGTGGGAGGAGCACACTGATTAGACGAGGGGAAGATGCTGGGGGTTGAGGCGAGACGTCAGGTCACCAGAGGCCGGGGCATAGCGGGAGGCAGGCAGGGAGGAAGAAGGACCAGTCACCCGCGCTATGTGAAGGGTCTTGGAGGCCAAAGGGACAAAGTGGGAACCGTCAGGAGGCAGAGAGTGTGTGCGGGGTCGGGCGGGGGGGGAATGAGCAGACGCAAGTAGCAGCGGGATTAGTGACAGCAAGGAGCCTGGCGATGAGTGAGCAGGCCAGCACTGCAGCCCGGGGGGCCAGAGGGGCACTGCGAGCCGGAGAGCAGGGAGAACAGACCTGAGAAAACAGAGACCCCCCGG
Source organism: Balaenoptera ricei (assembly GCF_028023285.1). Taxonomy (NCBI): domain Eukaryota; kingdom Metazoa; phylum Chordata; class Mammalia; order Artiodactyla; family Balaenopteridae; genus Balaenoptera; species Balaenoptera ricei. The sequence goes on along the minus strand of NC_082645.1, from coordinate 114,608,513 downwards.
GAGCCCCGTGCTTGGCGGTGCCAGGCTAGCCCAGCCACAGATGTGCTCAGCCTTTGCAGGACTCTCACCACCTTCCAGGAACTGTCCCGTGCGGGAAGTGAGCGGGGCCCAGGGAGTGCAGAATGAGGCCAAGGTGGAGACCGGCCTCCGGCTCTTGGGCCACCAAGGTTAACAGTCCTCTTGTCAGTGACAGGGGAAGATGGACTGGCCAAGGGACCTCTGATTGATCCACTGCCTTCTTGGGCTCGTGAGAAGAGCCCAAGTTCAATCCGCGTTTCTCTGTCCTTTCACTTTCCTGACTGATTGTGTGGCAGGTGAGGGGTGTCCCGAACCCCCCGCCACACAGATGGAGGTCAGGGTGGAGATCAAGTCCCAGGACACAAAACCTCACTGTCTGTGTTTATGGGGCAGAGGGGCGGGGTGGGAGGATTAGGTAGAACATTGGGTGTTTGCTCTCAGGGTGGGAGTATTTCTTCCCAGGCGGCTAGTGGAGCGGCTCTGATGAGACAATGGGCCTGGTGGACTAACATGGAGAGAATGATTTGGGCAGAGCGACGTTGCAGGAATATTCATGATTGTGGAAACAGGGAACGGAGATGCTGAGGACCTACATGGTGTGGTCTGGTGTGAGGCCAGTACTCAGGCTTTTTTTTTTTTTTTTTTTTTTCTTGGCTGCACCCCATGGCATGTGGGATCTTAGTTTCCCAAGCAGGGATCCAACCCATGCCCCCTGCATTGGAAACGTGGAGTCTTAACCACTGGACCGCCAGGGAAGCCCCACTCAGGCTTTCTTGATGTCAGAAGGATGGTGCAGGATGAGGAAAGGATATAAAATGTCACCTGACAAGTAAACCACTGTGCCCTCCTGCCCCTCACAGGGACCGCAGGGGAAACTACCCTGCACACTTATTCTCGAGCCTCTGTGGCCAGCTGGGTGGGGCCTCTTACCCCTTGGGACCACCCTGCAGCAGCAGGGGTCATTTTATAGCCAAAGGGCCCGGGTGTGCTCTGGAGACCATCATTCTTATCCATCCAGTAACTGCAGCCTGGGCGAGCCTTCCCTCCCCTGCCCTAGAAGGTTTAGGAGCTTGGGACTCAACTGACCCAAGGTCAAACCCCATCTCTGCCCTTGCATGACATGCATGACTTTCTGCAAGTTGCTGTCTTTCTGCCTGTTTCTTCATCTGTAAAATGGAGACCATAATAACCTACCCATAGTGCTGCTGTGAGACTAAGTGAACTATACACATAAAGCTATCACAGCGCCTGGCACTGAGAGCGTTTAATAACAGGTACAATTTTCTACATGTGATACCAATCTCACCCAGAGGGAACACCTCCAGCATAAAGCCCACCGGTCGTCTCACGTCTGCATTTTCAAAGTCCGGGTGCATGAAGGTTACCGACCCACTGGACTGGGCCCACACTGACTACATTTGAACCGCAGATCCTCCGGGAGGCCTTCCTTCCTCCCTGGCCCCCCAGGACGCTAGAGCTCCATTCAGTTCTCCCACCACACTCTGCACACCTCACTTGCTGTGTTCTGGAGCTTCTCCCCTCCAGCCTGAGCTCCTCAAGGGTACAGCCCCAGACTGCCTATTCATCTATCACCATAGCCGCGACACTGCCCAACCACTGCAACCCCCCACCCCCAGGAGGCGAGTGTTTATGGATGAATGTTCTGAGGACAGCAGAAGCCTCCTGTGGGCTCTGTTCTCTTGCAGCTGACACATCAGCTAGCTGTACTTCTATGAATTGTTGCAATGGAGATGGGTTATTTGTCCAGGATATTTGAGCTCGAGTCAAAATGATCTTGGAGGTGAGCTCAGTGTAACGGTCACGTGGAACTAAGCTTGGGGGATGTGACACTTAACACCAAACAGGACTGTAGCCAAGGGAAAGTGGACCCCATGGGCAGAGATATGAGATGAGAAATACCAAAATGTGGACAATCCAGGTGGCCAAAGCTCAAAGAAAAGAAACAGGGCTGGATTCGTTCCATTGCCCTTTGGCAACCATGAAAGTCGATGCATATTCTGGATGTGGATTTGCATTCTTTGCCCATAATGCTTTTCCCATCGTGACCATCTGTGGACTAAGGGAATGCCTTATTCACCAGCATGGTATTCCACATGTTACTTTTAATTGAGAAACTCATTTCACAGCAAATGAAGTGAGGCAATGGACTTATGACCCTATGATCCACAGGTTTTACATCCTTCACTGTGGCAGAAGCAGCTGGGTAAACAGATTTGGTATGGCCCATTGAAGACTCAGTTCCGGCACCATTTGTCCTGAAAGGACAGAGGTGTCTTAGAGGTTGCAGTATATGCTTGCACGAGTCTCTCCCATAACCAGAGTCCACGTGCCCAGGAATCAAGGAATAGAGGTGGGAGCGGTTCCTCTCACCGGTCCCCTCAACAAGGAGGTCTGCGCCTACCAGGGGACACAGAAATGGCTCCATTGGACTGCAAGTTGCCGCTCACCTGGCTATTCTGGGCTGTTCTGGACACTGAACCAACAAGCGAATAAGGGGATTATTCTACTGCCTGGGGAGCGTCCTCAAGGGGACACCTGGGCGCTGCTACACAAAAGGGGTAGTGAGGACTGGCTGGAAGCCAGAGAGGCCTCTAGGGCCTCTTTTAGAAGTAGCAAGAATGAATGGAAAACTGTAGTAAATAGAGGCTGGATGGTTAACTCGATCTTTCAGGAATAAAGGTTTGGATCAACCATATCAAATCAAGAATCCTGACCAGCTGAGATCCTCGCTGAGAGCGAAGGAAATAGACTCTGTAGTGGAAAAGGAAGTTATAAATAAGTATCGGCTCCAGCCTCATGATAGTTACAGACTCTACATAGTCTTGCTTGTTATGTGTAAACACACAAATAATTTCCTCTTTCCTCGTCATTTCATGCAAGTTTTGGGGAAGTTTTCCCCCTTTAGTTTCGTTGTTCTATGCTCTGCTCAGATGAGCTTGTGACTGAACTGGAGGCATCAGCGTAGCCCAGAGGCCCACACTCACTGCTGAGCATTACATTTCCTGTTTGCGGAGCGGCTAAGACCGTCTTACAATTAGTTGTATGTTGGGCAGAAACCGAGTTGCTTTTGTACTACTACTGAAGTCCAAATACGTGTGGAAGGGTATGTATGGATGCCGGGTGGCTAGAGGGGAGGACTGTACCAATGATTAAGCCCTTCCCTCTCAGTTTCACACTTAACTGTTTTTAACTGTTTTTGTGATACGGGGCATAGAACTGGACACAATTCTACTTTGGCAGCTGGCAGACCATTGGATTCCCCCAGCAGGGTGCACTTCAGTGCTGGAGGAAGGAAAAGGGACAAGCTCCAGCCTCACCTCTGCAACAGCGGCGTGTTCCCACAGCTGAAGCCGGCTGCTGCTCCCAACGAGCTCAGACCAGCTTCCTTCCGCCCTCAGACACCAGCACCAGGTGAGCAAATCCATCCCCAGAGGCACCTCCCCCTGGAGGCGCTACTGCCTCGGTTTTTTCGTGTCTCCTTTAGGCCTTTCTAACGACTGAGTCAACAATTCTACCCTATTGTTAAAATAACTTGCATGGTTTCTGTCTCCACTCGGACTGTGACTGATACACACGGAAAGGAAATTTCTATCTATTGAAATGAAGTCTCGAAACTACAGTTTCAAATCTTCCATCAACAGTCACTGAGGCTCTGCATAAGTTTCATTCTCCCGTGTATTTCACATGGGCACTGGTCATTGGAATGCCCCACGTGTCCATTTTCGGGCTAAATAAAACATTCCAAGCTAAGGCCTGGGGTGATTTCTTACTTCCAAATCTAAACCTTCCTTTGAACTCCCCTCCATTCCAATATTCCTCATCCCAAATTTAGAAGAATTAGAATTAACAACTATATTTTGATATTAAAAATGTAAATTGCTATGGCAACGATTAATATCAGAGAATAGTTTTATGATACACTTACGTCAATGATACTGCAGTGTCTGGACTATCCCACATTATTTTGTTCTGGAATGTGTTTAAAATGAAGACCCATGCACTGAAGGGCAGAAGCAGTAGTAACGAACGACCAGTGTCCCCATTTCCATTGCATTCAAGAGTCCACAACCAGGTTCTTGCCGATATTCTCCATTTATTACTGCAGTAGACAATTGCTCTGAAAGTGCAACACTGACTCACTCTTGTCACAGCCTCTGCTCCTCCACTGGCTAATACCTGGAAATTCATTCTGGGAGCATCGTGGACCACAAGCTTCTCTCTGGGTGGAAAATTATGGTCACTGCCAATGTCACAGGGAAACACACACACACACGCACGTGAATAGAGGGATAAGATGAGAAGAGCCCTGGAGAGGAGTGGGGACCAGTTTCCGAGGGGTCCTGGAAACAGCCTGCCTGCGCAAAGGGGACAGTGACGCCCCACCTCCCAGCAGCAACCTGACACGTCTGCTAGGTTGGCTCTGGTGCACCTTTTCCCCTTCGTCTCTAGAACTGGTGATACCGTAACCGTAACTGTGTCCTATCTCAGTGTAGCAGAGGCGCATGGAGTCAAAAAGAATTGAAAAGACCTCGCAAGCTAACGTGGAAAACAGGTGGTTTGGAAAAACTGACTCTTCAATCCCCTATTTAAAGCTGTTAGCAGAAGAGCTGGAGAGCTCTGGGGGTAAGACGCTGCCTAGCAGAAATAACTCTTGTTCTAGCCAGCATGTGTTTGATGCGAAAAAAATAACTTTTGAATACTGCAAAGAAAAGGTTGGGGGGGGAGGCATGAGCAGCTCTAGAAAACACAAGAGATTAAAAAATCTGAACAAATGAGATCAAAAAAAAAAAAAGTAAACACAAATATGGACAATACACCATAGCACTCGGCCTAACGAAACCCTCACTCATGAACACGTTATACACATATGCACCCACACTCACACACTAATCATAGTCAGGCAGATGCCCAAAGGAGGGCAAATCCAAACATCTGCTCTCTTTGGAATTTTCATGGTGAATCTGAGTTTAGGCAAAAGTGAAGACCTCCCTGGGTCTAAACTCGGAAGGCAGCCTTTGCTCCCCATTGTAGCCAATGTTGCTCCTGTATCTGTCGGAGCCCTTCTCAACTGTATGGGCACTAGAATTTATTCTTCACATTCCTGGAGTTTAAGTCACTGCTAGATCTTATCTGATCTAACTTTACCTGTAATGGAAGCACCTCCCTTTTGGCTCTATACTCCCCTGTTCTTTTAGGAAAAAACATCCCAAGACAGTGGTAATTCCAGGGTGTTCAGGAGTTGGAAAGTAGGAAGACAGTAATATAAATACAATAAGGAAATGCCTGTTACTCTCATATGATTTCTCTGAGACCAGGTGGCTAAGGCCCCCTGGCCTGCAAGGATAGGTTTTAGGAGAGGCCTTAATTTAAGGTACTGCGATCTCTGCTCACAAGAGCCAAGTAAGACAGCGCTCCTTGGAGGTTGCCGCAGGACTGGTCCTCGGTACTTACTTCAACCCTAGGTGCTCTTTGACCTCTCTGATTTCAGTCCTTCTGGAGTCAGATCACCCAGCTTCTCTGATGTGTGCCTTCCCATTTTTAGAGCCTGCCTGCAGCAGCTGCAAGGTTTCTGTCCGGGCATCCTGGATCGGCACACATCTGCTAACACGTACACTGGGTGATGAGGACTGAGAGCAGGTTTCTCCAACCACTGCAGACAGGTACAGCCATGCACAGAAAGCCATCCATCATGGTCACCTTTTCTTTAGGTGTCCCAGTTTCTGGATCATAGAATTCACCATATTGTGTTAATACCTGGCAACGACCAGCTTTTGCTTCCCTTCCTCAATCAGAGGCATGCAAGAACCCATAGAAACAGGCTGGACACACAGGCCCTGCTCATCTGGGAAAACGGTTTCAGAAACTGCCCTCAGCTCCTAATCCTGTACTTGGAACCTCTATTATAACCTAGCTCCTCATGAAACTGGATTCTGCTCCAGTTTAATTTATGAAGTCATACCTTCTAAGCCGCCTTAGTGAAACCAGTGTAGCCCACTGGATTAAACTTCTACGTGCAGCAGTGCCTAAAAGGAAAGCGTCCCACAGGAGGGAAGACTGGAGGGCATAAGGCAGGAGACAATACAAAATCAGTAACACATCTTCCGAAAGTGGTGGGCTTGGGGGAAGAGGGGCGTGAAATAAACAAAATGTCCCAATAATTTAATGGCAGATCTAGAAGACAGCATTTATAGCTATTCCGGGACTCTCCAACAAAAAGCTTTTCCTGGATGCACAGACATTCATAATACTGATCACGCTCAGTCGACAGCTCTGGCTTGTACACGTGGTCACGACGCCCTTCGTACAGCAGAGGAGAGCACGACAGGGTGCCCGGGAGGCATCTGGACAGCACACAGAAAAAGGAAGGGCTGAACTCCCCCAACAGAACCCCATTAAAAAAAAAGTTTGTCTATTACAAAGTCACGTTTTCCATTTTTTCCGCTTTATAAAGTCAGCGATGCTGGAGGGTGTCTAGCGGAATCCGTCCTCCAGGAATGAGTGCAAAAGGGGAGCACAAGGCTCGGGGACGGCCCCTCCGTGAGCAGGTGGAAGGGCCAGCCGGAGGCCTCCCGTCCGCTTCGGACAAACACACACACACAGAAAAGGATTATTGCCAGCTTGTGTACTTTCACAATGTGATTTTTGTATTTCGAAAGCTTGAATTGTCCCTGAAAGAAAAAAATGGGAGAAAAGAGAGCATTCAATACACAGGTCGTCTCAAGGCAACACACACACACACACACACACACACACACACACACACACACACACACACGGAAACCTGGCCTCAGCAGCTCTCGGGCCCTCCTGACAGCCCAGGACCTTCCTTCCTTGCTCATCTGATGCCAACACAGCAACCTGCCTCCCAAGTCCCTTCAAACACTTGGACTCAACTGGTTGCAATTACAAAAGGTCAGAAACAACCCAAACACGTGTGAACAAGGGACTAAAAATTAATTAATAGGGGACTAAATATTAATGGGATACTGTGCAGCTTAAAAAAAATGAAAGGAAAAGAAACTCTCTACTAATATAGAAAGATCGCCAAGAGAAGCTGATAACATTAAGGTGCAGAACAGTGTGTGGACATGATATGCTACCTCCTGTGTAAGTGAGGGTGGAGGAAATAATAAGGCCCATATCTGCCTCAAGGAAGTCATACATAATAAAACGCTGTTACCTGGGGCGGTGTGGTGGCAGGGGAAGGGACACCGTGGAAGCTGGTGGAGAAAGAGTGGGACGGAAACCTCTTTCTCTTTTACACACGCACACGCATTTTTTTAAAAAAATTGAACCATAGATTGTATTACATATTCAAAAAAAATCAACCAACCAACCAAGAATCCCTTGGTTCAAAACTTATAGCTGCTTATGAAAGGATATTCCAAAAGGTGAAACCTGAGTACACTTTACTTTAGAAACTTAGCACGTGCACACACGCGTGCATGCGTGTGTGTGTGTAACAGATCTTGTGATGTCTTCTTAGTTGCCTTCTATTGGATGCAGACAGGTTTGGCCGCCCACTAGTAACCTCTCCTGTTCCAGCCTAGAAATCCAACAACACCTTAGCAGTTCGCATCGCCATTTTAATCCTCAAAATCTCAGGGTTGGAAGGGGCTTTAAAGGTCACTGCATCTACTGCTCTGGCCCAGTGCTTCAGACTTAAATTTGTCTGAAATTTTGAGACAGAAATTCTCATTAACCTGATTTTGGAATGATTTCTTCCATTTAATTTTAATGGAACATTCTAGAAGCTTTGGTTTTAACTGACCTGTCTTAAAATTGCTGCAATTGGTTGGGTATCTGGCAATTGGTCCAGAGTGAATTAATACTGACGAAGGAATATGCTCAGCCCAGCCAAACAGCAGTTTTCTCCTGCTGTTGGCTAACAGATTCTCCTCCATGACGGTGGCAGGCTGACAGTAACTCAGAGCCCTCACTACACAGAGAATAACTGCAGACAAGTACACTGAGAGGGAAACTGGATGGAGCTGGCGTGGGTGAACTCTGGCTGGGAAGAAACTGATGTTATCTCAAAAGCCCACTGGTATTTTTTTTTTTTTTTTTTTTGTAACTGACACGCATGACCATGCAGCTCAGTGATCAATGCTATTGAGAATTTCAGTGATTTCCATCTAAGGAGTTGAAGACTGAACACAAAGAGAACTTAGTGGGGTAATCATCTTTTTAAAGGGCCTTTCAAACGGGCAGACCCCACTGAGGGGCTGCAAGAAGCTAGCAAAGAATAAGAATGCATCTGATCATAAGACAGAGAAAAGCAGGCGTAACTGAGGTGTGCTATTTGAGTCCCCCCTTAGGGACGCTGTGCTGTGACAGAGCCTGCACAACGGAGCACACCTCTAATAACAAAGAAGTGGTTAGGAAGAAGGGTTTGCTGCTTCCTTCTTCCCCTTTGATGCCACCTCTGCCCCCACAGATCAACTGGATCACAAAAGTCAATCAGCAGGGAGACTAGAAAGCCAGGGGTGCGGGAAGGTAGAGTCAGAGAATCTTCTGACTGTGGGAGAATTATCTGTCTTATCTGGAGTAAGAGATATGGCAGGCAAATATCTGGACTCAGCCCTTTCTGCTGTTTAGTGATGTAAAGAAGAGAATCTTTAGGATTAATCATCACCATACGCAGGCCACCTACGTTCTGGAGAACTCCTGCACTGTGCTGGGGCTGGGCCAGAACAAACCCTCCCGGTGGCAGGTAAGCTGAAGGGCTCTATAACACCTTCCCACTAAGATACGTAATACTTATTCTAATTCTGTTGCCACAGATCTCTTCATAGTCAGAAATCTCTAAGAAGTCAGAATCATTCTAAGGGTTATTTGTAAAATGGAAATGGGGAGGGACAGAGTAATAGAGCCAGAAGAATCCAGCTGAGTTTTTCCAGAGTCTGATATAGAGAAAAACAAAGAGCAATGAGGGTGGGCAACAGGCTCCTGACAATGACAGGCTGAAGCAGGCGGGTGGCAGCTGGCGGCTCAGGTCCAGCCTTTCTTAAAAAAAAAAAAAAAGTGGGTTGAGAAGAGCTTGGTGCCAAATTTAGTCTGAGGAACGTGTTCACCTCAAACCAGCTGGGAACTAATCCTCGGGTATGTCCCTCACCCCAGGCTGCAGGGCACAGAGAGATCAGGAGAAAGGGAGAAGGCAGACAGGGAGTGGCAGAGGCCACAAGCAATTTTTCTTTTTAAAAGACGGGCTTCTCTTCTTTTAAAAGCAAACTAAAATTTAGACAATCTAGACAGAGCTCCGGAAAGCTAGACCCTCCAGGCACCTAGCAATGTGCAGACTATTGGGAAGGTTTTTGGGTTTTGGTTTTTTCAATGGTTTTCAATGATATAACAGATCGTTTAGAAGGAAATGATAACATTTTTACATCACGGTCTTCAGGGAGTCATTCTCTGGCTATTCAGCTGTCCGGCCCAGGCCAGCTCTGGCTTCCTCCTCTCTCCCTCCCTGCAAAGTAAATAAAATTGCAAACCCCCTAGGTTTACTAGGGCGAACCTCAACCTCTCACCTCTACCGAGTGACCACACCAACTTCATTCGCCATCAAGAGAGACCACTGCTTCTGTGCACGCCAGCCTAGACGTGCAGGGACTCAGAATCTACCCCACCCCGCAACCGCCCCAAACCAGCAGCTAACCGGGACTTCTACTGAAGCCATGGTTAAAAGGGCAATGTTTATTTGTAATGGTAATAGAGGTCAAATGACATAGTCCTAAAATATGAGCAGCCACATGTAATGTCACAAAACATCAGACAAATTGAGGAAAAGTATTTGTGGTTCAAGAATGATTTAAATAGCAGTCTTTTATTTCTTCATAGATAATGATCTACTTGGAAGGGAGAAGAGGGAGGGAGGACAAGAAGGCTGAAGTTTGGGGCCTCTAAAATGGCAGCTCAAACCACCACAAGCTGGGTATGCGCATCTTCTTGGAACACCCCTTTTACCACTTACAAGGTTAAATCAATAAAGGTGAAATATGAAGTCCTTCTCAAGTCTGTTAGGACAATGAAGTGAGCTGGGTTTTTTTTGTTTAGACTCTAATACTCCTCTCATTCTCCCAAGTCTGTGCTTCAAGGAGAACACCTAACCCGTGAATGCTCCCTTCAATCTGCCCTATAAAAAAGATATGGGGGTGGGGCAACAAAAAGAACAAAGAGACTACAAAACGGCAATTATGCAACTTATGCAACTCTATGACTTTTCAAAGCAATTCAAAGATCTTTTTCCTGGGGAATTTAGGGTTAGCTAAGGGGAGAGGGAATAATTTTAAGTCTTCTTCCATTCTGTCTATTCCAATTTCATTTTAAAGCTTTTTTTTTTTATGGAACCTAAGATGCTGTTGAATTTTAAAGGTACCACCATTAAGAGGTAAACGCTGCCAATTAAACTGACAAAAACCTTTCCTATCACATTCACTGTAAGCATTCCAATTTTAGGGATATCAAAAGCAAAAAAAAAAAAAAAAAAGAAAAAAAAAGGAATCTTAGGATTAAATATAGTAATGCTATTAAAACAAATCCATTATAGCACCAGGCCTCTGGAAATTTAACTGATTTATTTTGAATATCTGCTGCTTTCCAGCCTACAAATCAATGTATCAGTATTAGAGCTGATACATGTTTTTCATCCATCTCAGAATTCTATATTGACTATACTTTACAGAGAAACTCTTTAAATTGCAATTTTGAAAATCTAATGTTATCATCTGAAAGCTGAATTTATAATAAAGGAATTAAACTACTGAAAAAACAGGTATGAGTGGCATGAGTGTATAGGAATTCTGGGACTGTTTATTACTCAGACCCCTGGCCACCCGCTTCTGTCCCTCACAGTGTCATGCCATCTCTTCAGCCCAGCTGAGGAATGCCGGTCTCCTTTCCTTGAAGAGGCCTCCCTTCCTCCCCGGGAGAGGGGAGTTCTGAAGCAGCTGCTACAGCTGACATGCTCTTTTCCACCTTAGAAAGTCTCCATTTCTTAGGGGTGGGTTTGGGGCGGGGATGGTTACTGTCTAGGAATGTGCTCTCGGGTCGGGCACATGCAGATACTGTCCTCTTATCCATTCCTCTCATCCAGAATAAATTTACCCAATTCAACTCCTTCTGCTAAAGAGACAGACATGGACTTGGAACTCCCTTAACTGAAATACAAATATTCTTAAAGTGAATGCTTCGGTTGACCCAGCCTTCGCTATCCCAGGGCCTCTCTCTGCCAGCAAACACGTGGTGGTCTAGCCACAATACAACCTGGAACCGTGCCTCCTACCAGCCCTGACATCTACCCTCAGTTCACTTTAACCGCTGAAACTCAGAAGTTCCATCACTTGTTTCCTCACAACTGACAAACACCACCAGCAAACGAGACATACCTCTCACCTAACCCATACTGTGGCCTGTGGAACTGTCCTATTAGTCACAGGACACTGTCAGACGGCTTAAAAGTGGCCACGTCCAGGCCAAAGAAAATGGATCTCTGGTCCATTTATAATCATGGAATGTTGGCATCCAAAGACACCAGAGACATGTTAGTCCATGGAACCTCATTTTCCAAATCAGAAAACAGAGGTGTAGAGAGGCTCATCGACCTGCCCAGGGGTTCACCAGGAGACACGTGACCCAGGGAGCATAAGCCAGTGGCTGTGGACTCAGTGGTTTCCCCTGAGACCGCGGCGTCAGTCAATGAGGAGCGGCTGGAGCAGGCTCCGCGCTGGCAGAGGCAAGCCTGGGGGCAGGTGGGGAGAGGGCATCCCCTTGGGAAGAGGGGCCTACGGCTGAGAGGTATGTCACAAGGTTACAGAGAAGGTAGACAAGGCCCTACCCTGAGTGTGAGAGACAGAGGGGGAGCGTCCGATCAGCGGCCGCTGCTGTTCACCAGGCCATGAAACTCCTCCCAGGCCCTGGCAAACCAGAGACAAAAAACACAATAGTACATTCAGATCAAAGGCTTTTTAACAAAGAGAGAACAGACAAGATAAACCCACACCCCATTTCAGATACCCTCAAGGTCAAGTGGAGCCCACCGACACCTGGAAGCACAGCAGTGAGGTTCCCCTCCTAGACTTTCCTCTCAGCTTAGCAGGGTGGCCGGCACCTTTCAGGGGCAGCTGGCACTTCTCCTGGCTCGTGCTACTGGTTAAGTCTGGCCCTCACTACTCCCTAGAGGATTTGCACGTCCTTCTAGCCACTCCTTCCACAAGTCTACAGGGGAGACCAGTGAGGTCAGAGCTAAGCTCACCCACCATGGGAGACACCTCCAACTCCCTGAGGCGAAGGGCAGCAGTGCTTTCTGCCTTGGGGACATGAGGACAGGGGGCAGAAACTATCTTTCTTCATCAGGCCTCACCCTGACGGTAAAGGCAGGTACCCAACAGCATTACAATGTCCAAAGACGCAATGAGGAAATTACACCACTTTATCTGCTTTCATATTTCCAACCTTCTGACCCTTCTAAACTCAGACCCAAATTCTTATCAGGTTCCATCTGTTTCTGATAATACCCAAGTAACTATTATCTTAAAATTTAAGTTGTATATGTCACAGCAGCTCAAAATTTCCAAGGGCCAATGCGCAACACAACCTTAATGCTTATTAACTTAATTTAGAAATCGGAGTTAGGAAGGGATAAAAAATGCGACTGAGGGTAGAGTCTCTTGGAATGATGCTCCGCAAAGACCAGGGCCTTGGTGACTGCTGGCCAAAAACCGGGAGAAAGCTAGATCCCCTGTGTATCCGGAAGCCCTAACGTACCTCAAGTTTTCTGAGAGGAGCTTATGTCCTTCCTTTTTGCCTTAACCATTTTTCAGCCACTTAGGGACAAAGTGTCAGGTAACTTCCCTGGGAATTATATATAAAATGGGTAATTTGGTGCCTTTAAATCTAAAATTCCTTACTGTCAATTATTCCATTCTTGGTTTAAAGGGGTGCTATACCCATGGTGACAACATATAGGGTTTAATGTGCTAAATTATTAGCTCACTACAGGTTTAATATTATGACCACTAAAATATATTTTATCAGTAGGTCTCCTACAGATAGCTTTTCTTTTTTTAAATAGGAAGGGATTAAATACAGAGACCTGGCACAACAAATTCATTCTTCCAGGCAATATTCACATCAGTTTCATTAGTATTTCCCTCTTGTAAACAGCAGCATTTATAAGTTAATGATGTATCTCTCGGAATAAGAGATTGATCTGAAGTTAATGGTTTCTTCAGAGAGAGTATTGCCAAAATACTGATACATGTTAACTGAAGGAAAATGGAAGAGCACCCAATAAGCATGCCAGTCTTTATCAATTCACAAACTCAGTTTCCACAGAAAGACATCTGCTTCACAGCTCCTTCTGGAGAGATGGTAACGTGATGAACTTTGAGAGTCCACGAGTGATGTCAGAAGGTCATTTCACTCTTCACTCCAAATGAAGGTAAGGAGAAAGCAAAATCTGCTTGGGCAACGACCCAGGAAACCCCTCTCTTGCTCTAAAGGTGAGACTTAAATTCTATTTAAGCAATTTAGGTGTCAACAAGAAATTACATGGCTGTGTTGAAGCTTCACCTCATTTATCCTTTTGTTTCCAGAAAGCCCTACACTAGTCCAAACCAAAGTTCTCTGTGTCAAGAACCTTCAGAAATATGGATGTCAGAGTTCCCCTCTAATCCAGTTTAGTATTAAACTGCCCTCCCATTTTCTTCAGCAGTATTTTCTTCGTATGTAAAAACTTCAACATGAAGAATGTGGGCAAAGAAGTTTCCTCATATGGATTCAGTGGAGATAAAATAGCTGATCAGAGTCACTGGTACAATCGCTGGTTCTCACAGGCCAATGCTTGACTAAGAGGCAAATCAAACGCCTAAAACTAGGTGCGAATGTTCTAGCTATTTTCCATCTGGCATCCCAGGCATATTAGTAATATTAAAACTTGTTTCTTTTAAAGGTAAAGAAAGAACAAGTTAAATGTTAATACTGTCATGTAAATTGAGTTTCTTTAAAAAATATATATTTTTAAATTACCGTGAGATTAATAGAGCCTACAGGGCATTCTAAACAGATTCAAATGACAGGATAACAATGAGTCCTTTAAAGACCACTTTTTACCAGCTCACTTACCAGAAAGCAAATTCTGAGAGCAGAGATCTCATTTCTGTGTAACTCTGTACTTGCCCCTACTCTGGCCCAAACCTCAGTTCACAGCCTTGCACTCAGCTGGCCCTCATACTCACGGACGAACTTGGCCTCCTGCTAGTCTGGGCTTTACCCTGAACATCAGCATGGGGAAACATTTCACAAATGCAAAGCCCAGCAATTATGCTGGTATGACCCAGTGCCACCTGGCTATGATTTAGCCATGGCAAGAGAAGGGATGGTTGGTTCTTGCCTACGAAGTTCAATGTTTAAATACAGTGATATCTAGACGTGGTGAAGTCCCCGTGATTCGACCCATTTCTCCTCTAGAATAAATGAATAAAGAGAAGTCACCTACCCTCAGCTCTCTCTGCAGAGGGGCCTGGTCAGTCTTCCCAACACTGTGGCCCACTGAGTGCAGCTGGCCCTGTCTTCCCTCTCCCATTCCAGGCCAGAGGCACGAAGGGACTCAAGAGACTACTCCAAAGAGGAATTTCCTCACAAAAGGCACTGCTGCTCTATATGGCTCTGGGCCCCAAGTCTTATCCTGGTGGTCTCATGATTCTGGGTTGCAAGTCTGGCTCTGTTATGAGATTGTCCTCAAAATGGCAGATACAGTGAATCACTTGATGCCTGCAAGGACCCAAATCTCTAAAATCTCAGCTACAATTGGCCTCATTAGAAAGAGCCACACCCCTGAGCTAACACTCAACTGAACCAGTTTCACGTTTCTCAGTGGGACCCGCGCGCCCTGAAGGGGCTAACTGTTGGCAGTAAGCAAGGGGACGAGGCAGCAGGCAGCACCTCCTCTGCAGCAAAGCAGCTTGTCACGCCCTGTGTGCAGCAGCGCCAGCCTCTCAGGAGCGCAGCAGGGAAAGGCCGCAAGCAGCGTGATCAGGGGAAGCCTGGGAAAACCAGAGAGCTGAAGAAGGACACTGGATACTGGACTGAAACAGAGCAAGGTGGAAGTACGCTTGACTGAGAAATCTAAGCCACCTCTAAAAAAATTCCCCTCACCATTTCCAGGAGCCCTAATCTCCAGAGTAGGTGGGAGAGAACTGCTGGCTCTTTCTTCCTCATTTCCCTTGAATTCTCAAGCCCAAGCAGCTGCTGTTCCTTGGCTCAAACAGAGCCACCCCTGTGGTAGAGCCACAAGGAGTAGAACAAAGCGGAACAGTTCCGGTTTCTGTTCAGATGTGGCAAGGATCACAGGGGTCTCAAGGTCAGTTTGGTGCTTTCTGATCAACTCTTCTTTGGAAGGTGACATCAAGCTCATCCCCTGGACCAGTTACATTAGCTGAAATTAAGGTCAATACATGTAACATTATAGTGGAAGGCAAGAGGGAAAGGGCCATAGAAGGTAATTCTTTGACAAACGCTGAAAACAGAGAGAATAGGCATTTCCATACATCAACAAATCTCCATCTTCTAGGTCCTTCAACCAATTTGGGGTACGTAATAGAAAAAAAAGCAACGAACGAACACCTCCAGGATGCTGAGCCCAGGGCGCTTTAGTCCCAGTGTGTGTTCTGTGGGATCCCAGGCCACATGGAGCCCGACGGTCAGTGAGGATGGTAGAGCTCAGGGTGCTGCTGCCATAATGGAAGAGCACAGCCACTCTGGCAAACTCCACGTTATGCCCACAGCCACCTTCACATGCACAATCAGGCAACCTGGCCTAGTGCGGGCAAAAGTGTTTCATTTTTGGTTTTGGTGGTAGCTCCTAAGAAAGCCTAAAGTAACGTAAGGCTTGCTGAAATTCTACGTGCAGGTTAGGGGCCTGAAGGCCAAGCTGTAGCACATACACGCCAAGCCACAAAGCACATGAGGGGCTGGTACGTGCTATGTATGGTCAGACGCCCTAAAGAGCACACTCAAGCAGGACAAAGACATCTCCCCACCCCGGGTCCTGATGCACAACAACCCTGGGGACTGGGAGGAAGGGAAGGGCTGGAACCTTGAGACCGTGCAAGCAGGGCGAGCTCGAAGAGGAAGATGATCTGGCTCTAAGGGGAGAGCAGAAGGGAGAAGGCTGGCATAAGAGCTTGTGGCTTGGGCGGCTTTGGCACAGTGAGAAAACCCCATTAACACAAAGCAAGGAAGCTCTATACGTACAGCCGCACACAGACGGAAGCAGGGCTTTACCTCCAAGCAAGAGATTTCTTTGAAGTAAGACAAACAAAGTCAGCAAAGCAAAGGCCAAGGATCCCCCTTTCCAACCTTATGGACTTTCAAGCTGAACTCTAAATCAGAAATCACTCTGTTCTGGTCATCAGCATGACTAGATGGAAACTAAAATTCAAATACCAAAAAAATGGGGTCTCATTTTGAGAGCTAGATGTCACCTCATCATGTCGGACCTCAGCAGAGCTGGAACAAAATACCATGTGACGTTACACAGTGGGCTTATGGAAATGAGGCTGCACTCCCCGGATGGCCCTCCACGGAGAAGTCTGTGCCATTCCTTAATATGGTGACAGTCAGTCTGAAAGGCCGCTTCTCTGATGCACCATAAAGAGCAAGAGCATGAGACAAGCTAGTTTAGCACCATTTATTAAGTGATCTCAGCTGTTGTCGTAGCTGCTGCGCGTCAGCCTGTTCTTAAAACATAAAATGCTCTTCCGATTCCTCTTGTCCGGGACAGAAGGGTCTTCCAGGTAGCACGCCAACAGAACAAGAGACTCCGATGATGCCAGCTTCAATGATGGTGCCATCCAGAGAGGGAGAGGGTCATGGCACATTCAACCGCGGCTTCCAGAGGTTTTGAAAAAGGAGCCTTTGGGGGCCCAGCCTGCCTGGCATTCTAGTGGAAGTGCAAAATGTTGGCACATTGGGAGAGAAAGAGAGGGAGACGCGAGGGAAAAGTAGCATCTAGGTATCAAGGAGGGTTTTCTGGTCCCTGTAGCTGCAGGGCTGGAGTACTAGGCAGACCTCTGGATAAAGCAGCAAGCAGCAGACTAAGGCAATAAGCCCAAAGGCTCTCCTAGACTCTAAGGACTGGTACGTGTTTCTACAAAAGTCAGGAAGAACTGCTGCAGGGTATTAGAGAGGGAGAACAGTGGAGAGGGGAGAGTTGAAAAATACCTCTTTCCCTTTCCTACCCAGGCGAAAAGGTTGCTTTTGCGGGGGATGGGGGTGGGGAGCATTTGGGAACCTTGAATGTAAGAGTCCTAGAAAAGGCAGGTGTGGGTCTCTCCAGCCTAGACTGAGTCTGGCTGGAGGGCAGAAACTACTTGTATTACAGAACAAAGAACAGGAAAAATCTGCCTAGAGAAAAACAACGCTGGCCAGGGACTGCCTGGCCCGGGACTGCCGAGGCAAGCAATCAGGGTCGTGGCTAGCTAGTAACTGTTGGTGGCTACAATGCGCCACGCCCAGCCATGTGATACAGACCACCTCCTATGGCAGCATTCCCAATTAAAAACTGGCGCTTAGCTCATTTAAGCCAGTTCCACCCACAGTATGATCTGTAAATTCAGGGGAAAAAGATTCCCAAATGGTCTGCCTGCTAAACACCATGGCTGGGCTCATTACTAGTAATGTTTTTAATAAGCAGGATGGTGATATTATTACTAATGATGACAATGAGAGCAATAATACTTGGCCCTGTAAGCGCATTCTCCATCTGAGGACCTTCAATTACAAAGATTAAATCAGCCTCAAAACAACCCTGTCGGGTAAAGCGTTATTATCCCCCATTTTACCGATGGGGAAACTGAAGCAGAGTGGCAGAGAAACTTTTCAAAGGCACACATTGATATTAGAGTCAAAGGAGAGAACTAAACCTCCAAGTCCTGACTCCTAGTTGGCTCGCTCTCCCTCCAGTTGTGAGAAAAATCTAACAGCCACTCCCCACAACGTTTTCATAATAACCTGAATTTATTTATGACATTCAATCACTGAAGGAGCAACCCTAGCCAGTGATTCTCATTTGTGGACGTCCAGCTCCACTTCCTCGAGTCTTAGGTAGACTGCAAAGCTAATTTCCCCTTTGGCATCCATGCTCCCCTTAGATTCTACTCCCACAGACACGCTACTCTGCTTCCTCTACGAGTTCAGCTCTACACACAAGGAAATGGAGTCATCACTCCTGATACGAAGTCAATTTCCCAGGACAAAGAAAACAGACTGAAGCTAACAGGTTAAAAAGACATGCAGAAGTGGAGTGAGGGGCAGACAGGGAGGAGGGCCTTACTGTTCAGTGAAATTATCTTAAAAAACAGCAAGAAAAAGAAGAGCACTTTGTCTTTCATTTTACGACAGTGGTTAGTGCATGAAAGACAAGACAGCCTGTGTAAATAAAGCCAGCCCAGGCAGTGCAACTGGGATTCTGCAGAAGGGCGCTCTCTCATACAGAGCACCCCACAGTGCAGGTGGACAGGGAACCTCGCCAGCAAAGAACTGCCACAAGTGGCCAGAAGCACTAGGGGAAGACTGGTCTGTCCCTTCTCCTGAAGTCAGTCTCCGTACGACCACATTCCTCTGGGCCCAACTAAGGACCTACTTTTGCTAAACTTAGGGACACGCCCCCCGCAAGCCCCCACAACACATACTTGATGCTGTCGGTGTGGGTTTTGTATTCCATAATGGTGTTGGGAGGTAGGTTAAGCACTCGCCGAAGCGTATCCCGGATGCGGGCTGTGGTGGCTTGGTCGCTGGCAGTCTTATTCCATATTGAAATAATGTCCTCCTACAGGAGGAACGACAGAAAGAATCATCAAAGCAAATCGGAGGCAGTGAGAAGAGTAAAGGCAACATGCGAAAGCAGACCTGCCCGTGGGGTGGCTTACCTGAAACCGGACAGAGACCACAGCCCCACAGATCTCCTCCCCAACCATGAACTGTTCCCCCAACATGGCCAGGATGAGATTCTCCCAGCAACGGGATGCCAAGCCCTTCCGCAGCCGAATAATCCACTTGCCACCATTTTTATTTGCATCATCCTGTGAAAAGAGAGAAAGCATTTAAAGTTAAAATATGGTTTCACAGCTCTTTTGCTTTTGCTTTAGGGCCAATGATCCCTTGATCACTAAGAAGTCTTGTTGCTTCCCAATTATTCAACTCTATAGGAAAAAATGGCCAAACGGACCCTTTAAAAATAATCCTCTCTTGGGAATTCCCTGGCGGTGCAGTGGTTAGGGCTTGGCACTTTCACTGCCGGGGCCCCAGGTTCGATCCCTGGTCGGGGAACTAAGATCCTGCAAGCCACGGCATAGCCAAAATGGCAATGATCATCCTCCTCCTCCTCTTTTTTCAGAACTACATCAAAATGAAATGATGTCAGATTTCAAACACAGATCACTCCTTACTTCATTCGCCAGAAGTTTATCAAGAGTCACCATGTCCCAAATACAGACATGAAGCCACAGTCTCTACCTAGATCCAGTCTAGTGAAGAAGATAGACAAGAAAATTAATTACAGCAGTACAGTCTGACAAGTACTGCTGTAACAGAGATATGCATAGGAAGTTCAAAAAGAACAAGACAGAAACACCCAAGAAGAGGAAAACATTTAAGCCGGGTCTTGAGGGACACAGGAGTTAGCCAGGTAAAGCAGGTGAAGGGCTCTGCAGGCATTGGGAAGAACATGGCAGTGTGCAAACTCTGACTGTGAGACAGAGATGCAAAGAGGAAGGTCTAGCTACAGTGAAGGGAGGATTTAGAGATGATGGGTGACAAGTCCTGAAAGGTAATTAGGTGCAAGATCATGTGTGTGATGGAGAGCTGCATAAGATTTTTAACTGGGGTATGTGTATGTGATCCCGTTTGTCTTCTAGAAAAACACTCTGGCATCAGAATAGAGAAGATGGGTTACAGCAAAGAGATCATAGAGCTCAGCTCTGGGTCTCTAGTTGCTGCTCGTAAGCTTATTTTTACTCACTTTAATCATAAGTACCCTATGGTAATATATTACACACACACAAAACCAGTTCTATGGGAAGAGTAATTTTAAAAAATCCTCTAATGTTGTTATAATACCATTTTAGTGACAAAACAATCTTTGAAAACCATCCACACAGACAAACAATGGAATCAGCGCCTTTTCCTAGAGGTCCCATTTCCAAAGGACCAAATAGTGACGCAGCTTTCAGAGAAGACTTTTTTTTATCTTTTGGCAGCACCACAAGGCATGCAGGATCTTCGCTGCCCAACCAGGGATGGAACCTGCACCCCCTGCGGCGGAAGCGCAGTCTTAACCACTGGGCCGCCACGGAAGCCCCGAGAAGACTATAAAATACTTTTAATTTTGACATGGCTTTTAAAAAAAAACAAACCAAACCAAACAAACAAAAAACCCCCAAAACAAAAAACTTGCTCAGAAAAGCAGTCTGAGGCTTTCAGTTCTCACCTCCCACATGGGTTTAATTCCTTCTTTGAAGAGATGGAAGTCACTGTGGCCTGTCAGGTCCCCGGGACGTACCATGTGGCTGTAAAACCTCCAGAACTGCTCCACCTGCAGAGAGAAGATAGCAGAGTGAAACGATGTTTCTTATGCTTCTTTGAATGAATGTGAGATTTACTTAAGAGAAGAGCATAAACACGGAAGACACTCTGCTAGAGGCTCTACTTTCTGGAGGTTAGGTTTTCATTCGGGGGACTGTGTGGGAAGGAAGGCATGTTAGAGGAAAGCATACTGTATATTTTGATAAAAGAATAATGTAATATTGTTGATACAAGAATAAACTCTTTAGGTGAGAAATACCAGCCTCAGCTAGGAGCCTTAGTTGGTCAATGTCAATACATACTCCCCTCATCACACGGTGTAAGAGGACCCTGTTTTTACACAATAAAAACCACTTAAGGGCTTCCCTGGTGGCGCAGGGGTTGGGAGTCTGCCTGCCAATGCAGGGGACACGGGTTCGAGCCCTGGTCTGGGGAGATCCCACATGCCGCGGAGCAACTAGGCCCGTGAGCCACAACTAGTGAGCCTGCGTGTCTGGAGCTTGTGCTCCGCAACAAGAGAGGCCGCGATAGTGAGAGGCCCGCGCACCGTGATGAAGAGTGGCCCCCGCTCGCCGCAACTAGAGAAAGCCCTCGCACAGAAACGAAGACCCAACATAGCCAAAGATAAATAAATAAATAAATAAAAATTAAAAAAAAAAAAAAAACCACTTAAGTCTTGAGACAGATTAAATGCCACATAACCTCAGCCTGAATGTATTTCTTTAGACCCAAATCACTTTAAAAAAAAAATACAGTATTATTAACTGTGTGCGTTAACTAGTCATTGTGCTGTACATTACACGCCCATGACTTATTTATAACTGCACTTCTTGATCAAAGATGTTTACCATCAAATATAGCATTAGCTACAATGAAATACATTTTATTTCTGTTTAGTTACTGAGCATTAAGTGACAGAATCAACCACATGCACTACTCCATACCATGGTGCCCTTGATAAGGCCAGGACGGTCCAAAAACCAAGCAGGACTTAGCCTCTCACTTAGGGTTTAAGTCCATTTTCTTGGCTAGAAATTTTCTCTTTGCTCCTCCTCCACAGTCCTGTTAGAAAATTAGACATATTTCTCTATAAAATGTATGCTTATTTATATTCATCATGCTATTTCTGTTTCTCTCACTAGTGATTTGCTAGGAGAGATTACTTCCCTATTCCTCTGCAATTCATGGAGAATAGCTACAAAGTACTGGCCAGTGAAGTGCACACTTTAGGAGGAAAGAGAAAATGTGGAACAGTCTGAAGAAACAGTTGGTATTTGCCAAGACACTGCTGGCTCTAAATTAAACATGAAGAAAGATTCCATAATGCGCAGCTGAAAATGGGTACCAAGCAGACAGAGACTCAGGTCATACTCCCAGATCTGGATAGCAACTGAGGAGAAACAGACCTCAGACTGTGTGAAATGGCTGTGCCTTCCATTCCTCTAGAGAGCAGGAACATGGGAAATGTCTCAGGTTACAAAGAAATTAGGAATGAATGCCATCTGTAGGACTTCAATGCAGTGTTTCATCTCAGCCACTGCCTTGCTTAATTACACCCAGTGATTTGGGACAGTGAGTGGTCATATGCATACAATGAGCAATAATCTTTTCCCGCCCTAACACAGTGCAAAGAAATGAAGTATGCCTACTAGAAACCTTGGCTCACTGTGAATCAGGACTTGAGGGGGTGGTGGGGACAAAGTACACCAACCACTCCCAATCCTCCAACTGAGCATTGCTTTATTAACCGTTTGGTCTCCACCAATCTTAAAGCCATCCTATATAATCTTATAGCCAGAATCCTATATCCAAACCATAAGAGAGATGAAATAGTAAGCAGATCGAGAAATAGTATTAAACTTTTATCTTTTTTCCTTCTCTTAAGGCAATTTTCATTTTTGGAACTCCCAACTGAAACCAAAAAATAAACATTTAGACCCAGAATATGAAGTGCAGAAAAGACCTCAGAAATCATCTCAACTACCTTCTTCATATTATAATTGAGGAAACGGTTTCAGAACTTGCCCTAGCCCACAAAGTCAAGCAGTAGAACAGATGACACTTGTGATCCCCACATCCAATGCTCTTTCCATTTCAAGACATGGCTTTCTTAGTTACCTTAACTTCAAGAACTTTTTAAATGTTGTCAAACACTAGGATTGAGGACAAATGGGAAATACTGCTTTGGCATCATTGGTTTTACAATGCAATTATTTCTTTGTGAGGAATTTAATATTGTGAGGCATTTCCCAATGCCTTGAATTACATGACACTGGTGAGTATAAAGAAGCATTAACCCAAGATGACGCTGAGGACAAACTGTTCAACTCAGCATACATGCCCAAAGAAAAGAAAACAAAAACCCTCCTTGAGCAAGCTGGGTAAATTCATATATGCCTTTCTTAAGAGGGAAAGAAAAATGCTAGAAATAGTTATAATTATGCTAAAATAATTGAACAAATTCCTGAATGAAAACTTACTCCCCAGTTCAGTTTCTTCTCTGATCCTCTGAGCGCTTAACCAGTTGTTCACAACATAATGGCTGCCATTTTACCTGTAATGTCTAGCAAGCAATCAAAATTTCCGTGGATTCAGGAATGTTAGGACTACATGGATATTTTTAAGTTTAATTCTACTGTTCTCTCTGCCAAGAATTCCTCTTCTTATCACATGTTCAAATTCTTTAAATTCAATCTTAAACCCATCTCCTCCCAAAGAGGCTTTCTCCAAGCTGAAATTAATTCCTTCCCTCTGAACTCCAAGAGCACTCTAGCCACGCCTTTCTTACAGCACTTCCCACTGCCTCCCTGTATTGGAAATTCCTGGGCATGTCTTATTTCCCTAAGGGCAAGGTTTTTTATTCATTTTAGAACCCTATTAGTGCCTTGAATTCATTCAACATTTCTTGAACCAAATATGTACCAGTGCACAAGCTATTTTTAATAATTCAAAAAAGCCTAAATTTACTGGTGGTAAGAGAGCACAGGCCAACTAAAACAAGATCTTTGCTTTTGGCTGAAATTATATCAACTCAGCATAGTAATCAGATGATCTGATTATCAGTTATATATGCATATCTGATTAATAATAAACAGATAGATATAGCTTCTTCTAGTAAACAAACATTTTTAAAACTTGGAGCCTCCTGGCATGCATTTTGGTATATGGAAGAGTAAAAGAGTATAGGATTTGGAAGGTGGTTTTTACAGCCTACCCAACTTGAGTTTCAATACTGGTTCCTCCACTTAATCAAGTAAATTATCACAGATTTCAGACTTCAGATCAGATACTTAACCAAGCCTCATTTTTCTCATTTGTAAAATACGGATAACATCACTGACCTCATAGGGCTATCATAATGATCGAAGGAAATCACACAAAGTGCCTATTATTGTGTCCTCCTCTTTACTAATTTATCGTAAAATTTATTTTCTATTATAGTTTTCTTTTCCAGTGTCTGCATTTTAAACAGGACAAATACCTCAATAATTTCAAGAAAATAACAAATCCTGCATTTGATTCGGCCCAGAGATCGACTGTACTACACCTACAAAATATATAATAATCTTCACTGAACAAGACTGGTTTTAGTCGCAGACAGCTTCTCAGTGTGCACAACTCTAGCTACCTGTGAGGGAGATAAGACAGAGTGTGGGCTCTCTGCACTGACAGTACCCACAAAAAATAGACTTCCTTTTCTTTCTGAACACAGAAAAAAGATGCTACTTTATGCATAATCACTAACACATCCAGCACCCTAATGGGAGATTATTAAACACAAAAACTCTAATTTTATTCTCAACTTTATTGTCAAGCTTCATGAGAACAGACACCATGTACTATAAAATTCTGTATCCCCCGTGACACTGCGCACAGTAAGGACTCAATAAGTATCTACTTGAACAAGCCTGTGTTTCTGTATTGTCCCCTTCTGACCAGTTCCACAATTCACATACTTATTGATACTGACGTATGTTACCTATGGACGTGTAATGAGAAATCTAAGAACGAGCCAATCTGACTTCAGAGACTCAGGTCAGTCAACTAAGGAAACTAGAATCCTAAGTATGTTACCAGGAGGGTACATAGACACAATGATGTAAATAAACACAGGCATGAATGTACTACCAAGGCTCACTACATTAAACCACCCAGTACTCACAGAGGCAAAGGTGCCAATCTGTTTGATATTCTGTTCGTAGCTCTGTGAGCTGGTGGGACGGCCAGGGGTTCTCCTGGAGTACCAGAAAGTGTAGTTATACTGCAGGGGGTGCTCCGCTGGCCCAGGGACAACAGCCTGTGAATTAAAGAAGGTGTGTTAATCTGGGCATTTTTCACATGCTCTGAGACTGAGAAAACATTTTACAGTGTCACCCCTTACCACCTCCACACTTAAAAAGGATACATCCTCAATTACCTGCAGTGGGCTCAAGATTCTGCTGACACGGTAAGTTAGTGGTTAACTGACTCTAAGTTCCTGTAACATTCTCTCTGTTCTTAATGCTTTCATAACTTTCTAATTCCTATCACAGATATTTACGTTTGTATCTTATCTCAACATATTCCCAGGCCACGTCGGCCTCCTCCATGACACCCTATCACTTACTGGCTAATGACACTGGGCAAGCTGCTTAACCAGTCTGTGCCTCAGCTGCTTATCTGCAAAGTGGGGAAAATAACAGCCACCACCTCATGGGGCTGCTGAGAGGATCAAATTAATTAACAGATGTAAAGTGCTTAGCACCATGCCTGGCACATAGTAAGTACTCAATAAATGGCAGCTACTAGTACTACTGGTACTGTTAAGTGTAAACTCCTTCATCCAGTCTCATTCACCTTTGTGTCCTCTTAGCACCTGAAATGCCTGCATCTGGAAGGTACTCAATATTGTGGGATCAATCAGCTCAGACTATTACTAACTAAACGGTCAAAAATTCTAAGTGATGTGCAGGATTTGAAATACCGAGCAGCAGCTTCTGAAGCAATTAACGTCCTCGTTAAACTCCAGGGTTTACCCCCTACCTCAGGCTAGGGGAATGTTGGAAAGCAAGGCAGCACCTCAAGATCATGTGGCAAGGGAAAAGTTCTAAGTCCCAAAATGAACTCCAGTGATTCAACAACCTTTTTTGAGAACAAAATCAGATATTACAAAACAGGATGCCATCAAGTTCATCTGCATCTTCCAGATTTCCCAAGATAACCAAGTCTCAAGTCCAAAGGCAACCACATCTAGGCAGCACAAAACTTACCTTCCTCTTGCCGCTGCTCTGACTCTTGTCTCGTTCCGTTTTTTCCTTCTCACCATCTTTCTGTGTGCTGTTTTCTTCATTCTGATCATGGTCCCCACTGTCGTCATCTTTCAATCTAAACGGAAAGGCAAAACAACGTTACCCCATGACTGAGCTGATTCCTGCTTATCTAACAAAGCCACCAGGTCAAAAGAACTACCATGAAACCAACCCGAAGTCACTCAGGCAATGAGGTGCACATGAGATGAGAGACAGCAAAGGAATGCAGAATGGCAATTAGGAGGATTAAACAAAAATGAAACTGCCCATCAGCTAACTTGTGAATTCCAGAAAGCACCACATTCTAGTTTTCTAAAAGGCTGCACAAAGAAGCGAGAGGTAAATGGTGAAAGGGATTATTTTCTTTGCCAAAAATAGTCAATAATGAGAAGAATTTCTGGATTAAATAACTGCTTTGGCATTTCAAATGAAGTTAAAAAACTTTTCTTTCTTGCCACTTCTTCTAACCATCTTTCCTACCCCTCCCCGCTGCTACTGCTTTAGTTTAGGCCTTCTTCCCCTGTCATCTCAATTACATTGCCACCAGCATGCTCCTTCTAAATGCAAATCTAATCATTTAACTTCCATGCTTAAAACTCTCAACTGTCCCTTGCCCTTTGATGTCCACCATGCAGGATAAAGTACAATGAAATGTAAGATCCTCTAGAGTCTGACTCCTGTCAACTGGCATCCTCCTTCCCTCCTCCCACCTCCCCAAGCGACCTATATTCCCCCATCTGTGTTATTTGCAAACACTACCCCCTCAGCCTAAGGTACCACTCCTCCCACATCTGTTTTTCCTACTAGAGGGGGCCCTTAGAACAGTGTCTTATTAATTTTTGTATCTTCAGCATCTAGGACAAGATGCTGCCCTAACATGTAGCACAAGAAGATGCTCAATTGATGTTAAGTGAAAAGAAAAAGAAATTAAAGAAAGGAACGTCTTCTTGCCTTTTAAGTCAAATCCCTTTCAGGAGCAGTGAAACCACCCTAAGTGTTGTGTAGTGGTTTGCTATGATTTCAAATCCACTTATTTATGACTTAAATGAAGGTATTTTAATCCACCTGCTTATGACAAAGACCAAAAAAAAGTTGTTTTTAGAAGTAAAGTTGTTTTGATGTAAGAATAAGTGTGTCAGGATGTCACCTCATCTGTTGTCATTGATAAGCACTAGCAGCTCACCTGCTGAGTGGCACCGCCAGGGCCTTATCAATAAAAACAAAGAAGGAACTATGGCGAGGGGACATTTAGACTATAAATACTGAGAGTGTGTGAGGAAGATCCAAGCGCTTCTGTCCGGGCAAAGCTATCCTTCGCTGATCGTGCTCTCTGGAGATCTTGAGCCACTCGCTCCTGGTTGGCAGTGATGTTAAACCCTACAGCAGTCTCAGGAAGGCAAGGGACATTCGTTCCTGCTGTGGTCAAGGTGACTCCTTTAGCAGTGGTGGCAAACTGTGTAGCGGCCCCACAAAGATCAGCCTGCCCATCAACACCAGTGCTGTAGTTTCCTAGCAATGTGCTCTAGCAACAAGTGACTTTTATTTTTGAGCTGGCAGCTGGACTTCAGCTGTTGGTTGGCAAAGCCATCTCATCCAGTACCAATTCATATAAAGGTACAACTGAACTAAATTTGGACTTTATTCCTTTCATCTTCCCTTGCCTGGAACAATAGTGTGATTAACCTGTCATTGGTTTGGAGTATGGTATGTTATTTCTTTATCAGCTTAATAAGGGACATCTGCATGCTATTGGCTTATGAAATCACTGTAATTCCCACACTGAATCTGTGGTAAATAAACTACTGGCAAAGAAAATCTGTCTCTGAGCATAATTTGCCACCCCCCAAAACACAATACTAAGGCTTTCAGTGAACCTAAAGTTCACTGGATCCAGACAAAAAGATAAATGGAAGGTGAATTCACAAAGATAGTAAGAATGCTGTTTAGTCTAGAGCTGAACCATTAACTTACAGATATTTTCTGAAATCACTTTTCCGCCCCTATCCAGTCAAATGGAATCTGGCAATTCTCAGGAAAGGTACTAGAAGTGGTCAAACTGTAACTCAGATACAGGAATACCTCAGAGATATTGTGGGTTTGGTTCCGCATCACCACAATAAAGCAAATATCACAATAAACTGAGTCACGCAACTTATTTGGTTTCTCAGTGCATATAAAAGTTATGTTTTCACTGTACTGTAGTCTATTAAGAGGGCAATAGCATTATGTCTTTAAAAAGTATGTATCTTAATTAAAAAATACTTTATTGCGAAAAAATGCTAACCATCATCTAATTACACAGGGTTGCAATAAACCTTCAATTTGTAAAAAAAAAAGGCAGTATTTGCAAAGTGCAGTAAAATGAGAGGTATGCCTGTATTACCTTATAGATGCAGAAACATGCTGCAAAGTATTTTGTACTGTTTTTCTTTTTGCCCATGAATCCCCAGTGCCTACCACATAAAAAGCGCTCAAATGTTAGAATGGATGGGCTAGGCACGCGCTGGGGTGCCTGCTGTGCCCACTTCACAGCCCTAGCTGTAGAATATACTCCCAAGATTGTACATGGTGCCATGACCGTCCCCAACCCCACCCTGGCCAAGACATGACTGTGAAGGGCACCAGACTAAAGGGTGGCCCAGCCTGGCCAATAAGCGATGCCTCAGGGGCTTGCTCAAAATTATGAGCCAATTCCTCCCTCAGCTTTTCATCCAGGAGATGAAAGATCATATGGATTCAGGAACTAGGGCAGTCATATGAGTCTCATACAAGAAAAGCCATGAGGGAATAAAGACAACAAGCAAGAGCACAGAAAGTCAGTAGGGGTAAAGGGAATGAGCAGATGAGCAGAGAGTGGAAAGGAGAATGGTTTTGTCTGTGATGCTGCCATCTCTTTCACTTGGTTCACCCTCCCTGGACTCCTGGGAGACCTAATGGTGCTTACAATGCCCCTTCCCCTTCATTAAACTTGAGCTGGTCTGGTTTCCTTTTCAAGAGGAACCTGTCTAGCATGCAAGTTCCACAACATTTACAAGCACACTGTGTGTTTAAGAATACCTATGGAATACCTGACACACAGTTTGACCTCAGCATGGTACAACAAACTCCTTTCCCTCCAGTGGTCAACCTACTTGTTCATCACCTGGTCTCTGCTCAGAGAGCTCCTCTTCCCCTACTTAACTTGTCCTTCAGGATTCAGACTAAGGACCACTTTCTCTCTTTTTAAAAAATATTTATTTATATTTTGGCTGCATTCAGTCTTCGTTGCTGCGCACAGGCTTTCTCTAGTTGCAGCGAGCGGGGGCTACTCTTCGTTGCGGTGCGTGGGCTTCTCATTGTGGTGGCTTCTCTTGTTGCGGAGCATGGGCTCTAGGCGCGTGGGCTTCAGTAGTTGTGGCACATGGGCTCAGTAGTTGTGGCTCGCAGGCTCTAGAGCGCAGGCTCAGTAGTTGTGGTGCACGGGCTTAGCTGCTCCGTGGCATGTGGGACCTTCCGGGACCAGGGCTCGAACCTGTGTCCCCCGCATTGGCAGGTGGATTCTTAACCGCTGAGCCACCAGGGAAGTCCAGGACCACTTTCTTTTGAAAATATTTCCTGATCTCTCTCTAGGATGAGTTGGGATTCCCTCTTCTGAACATCCCCATATAAATGTTTGTACTTGTCCCAGCTGTACTGTCATGGCCAGTTTTTTGTCTCCTGATTATGAACATTTCATGAGTTTTTTTTAATTGCTTAGGCCCAAGACAGCTCCTAATTCTCTTCTTTAGGGCATACCACAGGGACTCACATCGTTTCTCTCTTCTCAGTTCCCAACTCCCCACTATATCCTTTGGGGTCCTTTCCATTCAATCTTGGTTAAAGAGGGGCACCGTCACCCCAGCATCTTACATTTTTCTAGCCCCAAGCGAAGCATATAAATGCCTTTCTTTTTAGTGCTTTTGCTGCTAACCACTAGGAAACAGAAAAATAACAAAAATAATTATGCCAGAGAAGAAACAATGCTACTGTGATCCCTGGACTCCACCTCCTAACTCCCTTCTAAGATAGTAAATGGAAACCCTAATGGACCTTCATCTTATGCTGTCATTTCTTGAGGGTGGAGCTAAGCAACCACTCTGCTCTTTGAGCCTACACTTAAGGCAAGTCATTTGCATCCTGTCTTCCGGAGGCTACTCTTACCAGCCTGAAGCTGGATGTGAGCAAAGACACAATCCAGACAGAAAAATCAGTGCTCAATACACTTAGGCAGGCAATTAGCATCTGAAGCTGTCCAGGCTGAGTGGCACCTAATTAGCTCACCAAGCTTCTGCCCAGGTATGTCCTCATACTCTAACTAGACGATTCACTGCATGTAGGAACTTGGTCTAATTCATCTTTACACGTCCAGCATCAGGCAGTGGCAGAAAGCAAACACGTTTAATGAATGCATTTCTAAAATCAAAGCAATACAAGGCAGACTAGGATGAATGTCGAATAAGTGGTTCAGACAATAATTAAGAATGGGCCAAGGCTAAGAAAAAAAGAATCGGGACAAAATCAAATATGGCATCTAGATTTGAAAACCAAGCTCAATACCGTAGGGACTGCAGTACAGTGAAAGCATCTTAGGCTTTTACATATGAATAGGATCAATGGCAATGGTAGCTAATGACTTGATGGGTGGGTGGGGGTGGCGGCTATTAGTTTAGGTCCTTAGAAGGTCACACAGAAAAGGAGACTAGAGCTCCTCTTTAATCTGAGCCCATCAGATTAGACTACAGTACTCAACTCCAGGCACTGGACTTTTAGGACTCTGGCAAACTGGAACATGTCCTTAGGAGCCATGTGGTGAAGAATGCAGAGACCAAATATGCAGCCGTGGTCTAAAAACTGCACTTTTTTTGCATGAAAAACAAAGACAACAAAAACAAAACTCAGGGCTGGAGTGCTGTCTTCAATTGCTAATTTCGAATGAAAGACAGCTTTGTTTTTTTCCTGCATAGCTAGAAGACAGATGTTCAGTATAATGAATAGTTAACAATTAGAACTAATTAAAAATGACCCAGGTTAATTTTTGTCAAGATGTGCTTGAACAAATGTTAAACAACAAACCTGGGTTTGAACCTCACCATATGGCCCTTCTTGTTGTTGTGGGCAAGTTATTTAATCTCAGAGAGTCTCATTTTCCTTATCTCTAAAAGGAGGTAACATGACCCCCTTACAGGGTTGTTAGAATTAGTAGAAATAATATGTGAAAAATAGCAAAATGCCTGTGGAAGCCATTACTGCCACTCTTAAATTAGCTTACTGCAAACCTCCAAATGATCTGGGTAGGGCTGGGCCAGATTACCCATGAAGTGCCTTCTTAAAATGAAATTTTGATTTCTTCAATTCGGCGGAGAAAGGGGTATAGGGTTGGCAGAAAGCTCCACTGAGGCAGGACTTAGAGCTGAAGCTAGGAGTTGCAGGGCTTATGACTGTGCGGGGGAGGAGAAGGTGGTAATTAGTATAGGGATGAGCTCAGCTATGCAGTGGACTGCAGAAGCAAACTCCCAAAGACTTTTTTCAAGTAGCAGAGCCCTCTCAGCAACCAGGAAGCATTCCTGAGGAGCTGCCAGGAGTGCTGGAATCCAGGACCTCGGAATTTGCATACCAGCACTCAAGGTACCGGAAAAACTCCAATTTCCCATCGGCAACAGTGGGTCACAACCTAAACTAATAGTAATTCCACTTTACATTTGTATCTTAAATGTAGTACTTTTTATATCTTAAAGTACCTTTAAGCATTGCCGAATGTGATTTGATGCTTATCACACTCACTGCGGCAGCAGAGCACTAACCACTAATGCGGTTTGGGTAACAGAGGCTCAGAGATTGGGTAACTTTCTTAATGTCAAATAACTGGTAACTGGTGGGTCTGAGACTGGAAATCTAGGTCTTCGGAAAAGAAGACAGATTTACTGGACTACCAGAAGAAAGCCAAAACATAATCTACCTCCAGATACAATCGCTGCAGGGAAACATGCAAAAATATTTTGCATTTCCTTTCTGCACCTCCCAATTGTTTGATGCTGGAACTAGAAACCACACAACAGATAGGGTACATACAGAACTGCAGGAGGAGGCAATAACAAGTATACCCGTTGGGCAAGAAACTGAGCAGTTCTTGGAGAGTGTGTTCGAAGAGGGGAAAAGGAGGGGGAAGAGAACGGAAGCAGGAAGGAGTCTCGGGAAGATGAGAATTCCGTAACTGAGCAGCCACTGCGCTGAGCGCGGCAGCCACGTTACCTCATTGCATCTTCGCAACTCTACGACACGGGCTCTGTTACCGTCCGCACCTTGCGAATGAGAAAACTGAGACTCAGGAGAGATGACCTGCCTAGGCCAGAGGGAGTGTGTGAGAAAAGCTGGGTTCAGAAGCAGAGCAGCCAGGCTGCGGAAACACCCAAACCTCCGGTCTCCGCCCCTCCACGCCGCTGGCAACCCGCACCCGCCCGGCAGGGTGTCCGAAAATCTCCTTCCAGGCGGCACGGCTCCCTCCTCCCGCCCGGACCCCGCACTTCGCTCTGGGTCCATACGACCCTGGGGTCCCTGAGACCCCTGCATCCCTCCTCCCCAACCCCCTCCTCCCCGCCGGCCGCCCAGGCCCGGCCGGCCCGCAGCCCTAACCAGGAAGGGAGGCCGGTGCCGCAGTTTGCGCCGCCGGCGGTGCCGGCGGTCCCGGCGGGGCCGGACGCGGGGAACGGTTGGGGGAAGGGGCCCCGGGAGGCGGCCACGCGCGACTCACGCGTCGAACTTGTTGTTCATCCTCTCGCCGCCGCCGTCGCCACTGCCTCACGGAGTGACTTCCGCTCCGCCAGGTCCCTCCGCCTAGGGTCCGACCACTTCCGGTTGCGCGGAGCGCAGCGGAACGTCGGCGCGCTGGCCGGGAAGGGGGCGGGTATGCCAGGACGCAGTCGTCGGGCGGTTGCGCGGAGCTGCTCAGGTTCGGTGGCCACGCGGGCTGCGGGCCTCGGCTCTCCCCCCTGTGCTTGCCCGCCGCCCGCCCGCCCTGCCCAGGGGAGCGCGTGCTGACCCCCTCCCGCGGCGGGCTCCGAGAAAGACAGCTCCGAGTAGCTGACGGCGCAGACTCTGGATTCAAGGCTCCCGACTCCAACCCCAGTGGGGCTGCACGATCCTGGACTGTCTCTTAACCTCCCTGAGGCTCTTTCTTCTTTGGTACTGGCCATACTATACTGTAGTACCCGCCTCTTCAGGTTGCCGTGTGGATTGAACGAGATAATCAGTTTCAGGCGCTAGACACAGTAACCCTTCATAAGTGGGGGCTATTGTTAATCTTTGCTTACTTGTGCCAGGAGCTACAGAGCTGATCTCCGCCTTCTGAGGCAGTCAGGTTGAGAGACTCACTCCAGGTGACTAAGCTAGTAGAGAGGCTTACAGGAACCAGAGATGGTCCCACCGTCATCAAATTGCCTGACGCTCCAAATACTGCTGGTGATTGATCCCCAAAGCCAGCAACCCTGTACTTGGGGGAGGTCCTCTCCCCCCACAACAATGTCCCATTGTCAGGTCTTTAACATTTTTTTATCACTTTCACCCGCACCTTTGATCCTGTGATGAGGGGAGATAGGAACTGATATCTGTGCCCATATTTACAGATGAGGAAACAGGCTCAGGGAGCACAAATGACTTGCCCAAGTTGTCTTGTCACCAACAAAACTCAGGCCCCAGTTACACTCTCAAAGCATGGCCTTACTCCCGGCCCCACCCCCACCCCTGAAAGACCCCGGCCCTCATTTCCTAAGTGGGGCAAAGGGAGGCTGGTCAGGGTCTCCTCCCTGCCTCCCTGCCTCGCTCTTCCTTGAGACCAGTGCAAATTCCCTGGCCTTTGAGAAGAGAAGGAAGAGGCATCCGTTTTCCAGGCCATAGAACTTTCTTAGAGGGTCTAAGATTGGGTCAGTGTTGGGAATTGTGGACTCCAACCCTTATTTAGCCATCATTGTTCTGGGACGCCCCTCTTACTCTAGGCCCCAATTTGCCCATCCTAAACATGGGGGAATAGTGATTCTTGCTTATCCATAATGCTGTGAGGAGCTCTTAACAATGAAAAAAGATAATAAAAGTCATACAATGTTTGGTGATCGATGGCAAAAAAATGCATCTGAATGGAAAGGTCACTGGTGCACATGAGTATTGGGTGCTTACAGCCCCAAGAAAGTAGGCAGATGCCAGCTGGAGTGGGCTGCTCCCCTTCTTTTGATAGAGCATTGGCTGCTACTCTTCACTTCTCTCTTGACTTCCTTCCTTTAGGAGCCTGCAGGGAACTTGTAAAAGGGAAGGGAGGCCCAGGCCTGGAGGGGTAGGACCTTGCCTAGTTGGGGATAGGATAAAACGGAGTCCTTAGGACTTCAGAAATGATGGGGGTTGATAACACTTTGCTCAAGTGAGGGGAGTGCCAGGAATAGCAAGCCAGTGCCATGTAGATGCCGATCCCACTAACACACTCTGCCAGCATCCCATCCCCAACCACTCCAGGGCTCCAGCTCTGTCTTTTTATTTCCCCAGCTTTTCTCAGGAACAGTTGGCTCACATGGCCCTGAAGGGTGCTTCCCAAAGAGCATACTCATGACCTCAGCAGCAGAACACAGCTGATAAGACTCCACATGGCTAGCAGCAATTGGTTGGCTCAGTCAGATGAGGGCAGGTAGGAGCGGGGGTCTCCAGGGAATGGCAGGGCAGGCATCCTGTTGTAGTGGGCCATGAGGAAGATTCCAGCAGTGCCACAGACAAAGAGCGAGAGCATGACCAGGAAGCAGACGCGGTCTAGCACTCGGCCCACCAGGAACCATTCCTTGTTCCCCTGAGGGTGAGAGGCAGGGGATGAGATGACCAGCGGTGGCACCAAGCTGGATCCCTGTACCAACCTTGGCCATCCAGCAGGCCTCTGT
This sequence comes from Balaenoptera ricei, assembly GCF_028023285.1. NCBI lineage: Eukaryota > Metazoa > Chordata > Mammalia > Artiodactyla > Balaenopteridae > Balaenoptera > Balaenoptera ricei. The sequence goes on along the minus strand of NC_082645.1, from coordinate 114,573,679 downwards.
TCTTCATTTCCTTGAGCCCTTCTCACCTACTTCCAGGCCTCAACCGGCTTCTTCCACGGGCCTCTGGCCCCACTTGCAGTTCCACTTTTTCCATCCTATTGCCCTACCATGGCCACCCCACTCATCCTGCCCCATCTCAGGTCCAAGTCCCTCACCAGGTACTCAAACCCCAACCCCACCCCTGACTGGCTTACACTATCAAAGTGACTCTGCTGGTACCGGGCGCAGGCAATGAGGTTGCAGGCTTCCACACAGGCCTGGATGGCTGGGGCGGCCTGCTTCAGGCTGCCACACCACTCCTGGCTCTGCCCTGACTCCGGGCCTTTCTCTGTGGAAGAGAGAGAGTAAGGTTTGGGAGTAGAATGGAGGAGAAACAGTCTGAGAAAGTGGCCTCTCCTTAGAAACCCCAACCCCTCTCTCCCCAACCTGGACACTTGCCCAACACTCATCTGCTGTCCCTGGCACCTTGGCCAACAGACACTTCCTGTCTGAAGTCCCTGGGGAGGAGTGTCCCCAGTGTCACACCCGCTGCCTCACCTAGCTTCTCCAGCGCTGCCCTTACTAGCCCATTGCGCTGGTGCTGCCGGAAGAGGAGTTCACTGCGGGGCAGGCAGAGGGCCACCTCCTCCCCAGCTGTGATTGACCACCCCGTGGAGGGCCCATTCTGTAGCCGGGGCCGGGCGTCCTGCACAGCCGCTGGGGCCAGCGGGCGAATGTGCATCCGCAGCAGCTGGGGCAAGAGCCGCAGGAACACCTGAGGAGGGGATGTCATGGGCGGCTTAGCTTAGCGGCCAGCAGACCTTCCTGGGTGATTGGGCGGCCAGGCTGGGCTTCGGAGCAGAAGGTGATGGTCGGCACGAAGGGTTCATGCACTGGGGGCCCGGAGGCTGCACTTCAGGGGCAGTGGCTTGGCCCTGGTACAGCTTACCTGTTCTGCGTCAGACACTGAACCTGGGCCCCCAAACTTTTGTGCACATAAGAATCACCAGGGCACTTGCTGGAAACACAGGTTCCTGGGCCCCACCCCTGGCCCAGGATGCCTGGGGTAGGCTGGGAATCTGCATTTGTAACAAGGGTCCCAGCTGACTGCTGCAGGTGGGCTGCAGATCACACGGGCACTGGAGCCAGACTGCCCGGGCAGAATCCTGCTTCCTCCACTTTCTAGCCATGCGACCTCAAGTAAACTATTTACCCTTTCTGTGATTCAGTTTCCTCATATGTAAACTGGAGATGATACTAATACCCACTTCACAGGGGATTTATGAAGATTAAGTAAGTTAGTATACGTAATACACCTGCCACATAGTAAGCGCCTGATGTTATTATTGATCCATTTGGGCATGTGCTTCTAGATGCACATGGGGCAGGTTAGCTGCTGAATGTGGTAGGTGAGGAATATGCCCAGGGACAGGAGTGCAGGGGAAGGTGCATGTAAGCGGAAAGGGCAGGAGGATGCTGGAGTGGGCGGGGGCGGGGAGCTTGCCTTGCGGACCCCTCGAGCCATGGAGTGTGTGTGTGGGGACCGCAAAGACACGTTGAGCACGACCACAGCATTCACAACAATCAGGATTGTCACCACCAGGAGGAAGGTCAAGTACCTGCCGGGGTGGGGTAGGCAGGAGGTGGGGCTGGCCCTTCGACACTCCACCCCGGATAACATCCCCACCCATAGTGGCTGATTCCCCCAGATCCCTTGGGGTGATGGGCTGGCATTGAGGATGATGGGGATGGGGGTGGCAGGAGGGCAGTACCCTGTGTTCCTGAGAAGGGAGGGGAGGAGGTGGGCACAGGCATGAGGACCGGCCTTACTTGCTGATGAGTGGCACCGCCTGGGAGGTCTCAGGCACCTTCTTGGCCACAAGGAAGAGGAAGACAGTCTGGGCCAGGAGCACGTTGATGGCGACGGTACACTTCTGACCACCCGCTGCCCATGACCAAGAGGCCTTCAGAGCGGATCTCAACCTCCCCACCGTGGGGCACCCCCCTCCCCACAAGGAGTCCATGTCCCCGGTCCCAGGTCATGGTGCCATTCTGCCCTTCCAGCTATCCCTTGTGCTGCCGGCCGGGGCCATGGCTCCCCTCCCACAGGCGCTAGGTACCCTTGGCAGGAAGGAAGTAGATGAGGATGGCCACAGAGGAGATGAGTACACAGGGCGCAATAATGTTGATGACGTAGAAGAGGGGCTTGCGCTGGATAAGCAGGTAGAAGACGACCTTCTGGTGGCCGGCCTCCTCGGCTGGTGCCGCCTCATCCAGCAGCATCTTGGCTGGCCGGTGCCGGATGGCCCACTCTCCATTTTCTGCGGGCAGCAGGCTGGGGTGGGCACAGGGAGTGCGGGCGGGCAGATCCCTGCAGCCCGTGTGACCCAGCTACAGAGCAACCAGCATGTGCCCAAAGGAGCGCCATTGAGGGATGGGAACAGTGTGGGAGGATGGATGCTTGATCCCCCTCCCGCCAAAACTGGAGTAATTTTCATGGGGAAAATCAGAGGTTTGCTGGACCTTTAAATATATGTATTTTGTGGTTTACTGTAGTTTTCATCTTGTGTTACACGGGAGGGGGCGTGATCTCAGCCTGGCCCTGCCCGCATAGCCAGGTCCAGCAGGGGCCTTGGGTGGAGGTTACCTGTGAAGGCCTCGGGGTCTATGAAAATCCACTCGATGGTCTGACCATCTTCCTGGCTCAGCTGCAGATTGATCTCGTTGGTGCTGTAGGTCTGGGACCTGGGAGATGGGGAGGGAAAGAGGATAAATTTGAGTGTGTGTAGACTCACCCATGAGGTCACATAGACCATCACCTGAGGGCAACTGTGGGCCGCTTTGCCTCAAAAAGTGCAGCCAGGAATTTCTGAGTTCTCCACAAAACCCTGGCACGAGATGGGGCTGGGGCGGGGAGTCAGGCTCTTTGGGGTCTGGGGAAGTTTGTGTTGAAGGACCAGGAGACCGCAGCTCAATGTGCTGCCCTGGTGGCAAGAGCCCAGGGCCACCCCGTGTTCCTCCCTCCCACCATCTCCAGGGCAGGAGGGGCCAATGGTGAGAACAGAGGAGAACAGTGTGTACCTCTCGGGTCTGCTTACTGAGGAGGGTCTCAGGAAGACTGTTCCTCTAAAATCCGGGGAAACCCTCTCACAGACCCCCTTTCCCCCATTAATGGACGAGGATACTGAGACAGCGCCGTCCTCTCCGTGGGGCTGTAGGGCGTAGCGGTCTAGTGTGGGTGTGCATGTGTGTCGGCGTGTGTGTGCCTTCTCGCCCACCCATCCCAGTCACTGACGTCTCTCCTCCGGGCACAGGCAGAGAAACTGAGGCAGTGAAGGAGGATGAGTGAGGGGACCGAGGCTTAGCAGGGAGGGACACGGGCATCTTCAGGCATCTGGGCCTGAGACAGACGCAGAGGCCCCAGGGAGGTGGAGCCAGGCCCCTGGGTCCCCACCCGACCAGGGCCCCTCTTAGAGCGGCTCCCGAAATCCCCACCCCAGCCAATGGCCTTACTGGAAGATGAGGGAGCAGTTCTGCCAGTCGAAGGGGAAGTAGGTGACAGAGACGGGGCAGGAGGAGCGGAAGATGGCGGGCGGCAGCCAGTAGACGCAGCCGTCGGGAGACACGAGCACGTTGCAGTAGAGGGCCACCTCGAATACGCCGTCCACGCTGCGCACAGGCCAGGCCACGTGTGGATGGGGCCCGGGGACACCAACCCTTCCCAGCCCGCCACACCCCTGCCCGGTCTCCTCCTGGCCTGGGGACCACTCCTCCCCCAGCCCCCTCCCCGCCCCCCCTTCCCCACCCCCCACGCGCCAGGCTCCCTCGGCCCAGCTCCTAATCGCTGCCGCTCTCCCCAACTCTCTTCATTAATGGTCATGACAGCAACTGACAGCGGTTAAGCTCCCACAGAGTGCCAGAGCCAGAGGGCAGCCCTTCCCGCGCCTGTCCTGTGGGCCCCCGAGAGAGCTGTCCTCGTCCCCACGTTAGAGGGACGGCGGCCCACCCAGGCGGCCCAGCCCGGAGGTGGTGGAGCCGGGTCTGGGATCAGGTCTGCTGGCCCCGGGCCCTACCCTTAGCCCCGCGCCCCAGTGCCCGCGGTGTCCCCGGGCTGCACCCTCTGTTCGCCTGCCTCTTTCTCCCAGAGCCCCCTTGTCCTGCTGGGTCCGCCCTTGTGTCTGTCTGTCCCCCCACTGCCCACGCCGCCTCCTCACTTGTTCTCCAGCACGACGTCCGGCCGCCACACCATGGTGGACGGCACCCGCAGCACCCACAGGCCGTCGTAGTCACGTGGGTCCCAGCGCAGGCGGTAGTCACACCACTGCTGCGGGGGGAGGGGTTGCCAGGCCCCCCGACCCCCAGGAATGGGGGCCCAGCCCGGGGGGGCAGGAGAGGCAGGGATGGGATGGGAGGGAAACAGGCAGCTGTGAGGGCCTTGGGGCCCCAGGGTGGGAGCTGCTAGAGGAAAAGAGGGCGGCAGGGCGGCTTCTTACCATTTCTATCCAGACGTTGGTGGTGAGGGCCTCCTCTCGTTCATTCTGGGGGCGCAGAACAGAGGGCTAAGCCCCCAGGTGGTAGTCCCTGCAAGACCCCAGCCTCTTGGGCGGCCCCCATGGGAGTTTTCCAGCTCCCTGGTCTCTCCCCGGTGGGCCCTGCCTGCTCCCGGCCACCGGAGCCAGCCCCTTCCTCTCCCCCCAATCCCAGGGGCAGGGTGGGATCCCCTCCTGCCCCGTCCTACAGGCCTGTGCTCACCAGGGAGATGAGGTTGGTGAGGGTGAGCTTCAGGCTGACGTTGACCACGTCTGAATCGTGCTTGGCGGGCCTCAGGTGGGGGACGTAGCTGTGCATCAGGTCCCCGAGCAGACGCTCCTCCTGGTTCCGGCCCTGGGCTCCTGCGACAGACAGCGGTGAGCCTGGGTACAGGGGCTTTGGGGCAGAATGAGGGGGAGGCCATGGGAGGGTGTGACATGGAGAAGTAGGGAACCGGGTGTGGGGGACAGGCTCCAGTAGCCCCCCAGACCCTCCATCCCCTGAGGCCTTGGACCCCTGCTCCTGGCCTCTCCAGGCCCCAGACCCCCTGTGTCCGCACCCAGGCAGACAGCCAACAGTGGCAGAAGGAGCAGCGGCCTCTGGCCCCCGTGCATGGCGCCACAGCTCTCTGCAGTGACAGGGGTGGGACTGCAGCTCCTCAGGACTGGGATAGAGGGATGCAGGCTCTGGGTCTCATGTAACAGCCCACACTCCCTCCCCAGCCAGCCCAGCCAGGCCAGCCCCACCAGCTGTCTGACCACAGCACTGTCAGCTGTTCCAGGATGGACACAATGCCGGGCTCAGGTTACCTGGGCTGAGGAGAACAGAGGGGCCCTGTCTGCCCTGACAGAGACGGTCCAGCCTCCATCCCCACTCTCAGGCTCAGCCGACCCAGTCCTCTGTCCATGTTCCAGCCGGGGGGCTGAGGACGCAGCCGGGGACAGATGGGTGTGGGAGAGAAAGGCAGAGCGCTGAGGAAGGGCCCCGACCGAGGACCCTTCCTCCTGCCCCCTCCAGCGGGTCAGGATCTGGGGAGGTGTGAAGGCCGTTGGGTAAGCATGTTTTGTACCTGAGTTTCTCTATGGCATGGTCCCTGACATCTTCATGGGTCACTCCACTAGACTGAGACACTGGAGGGTCAAGTGCCTATAGGAGAGATGCACTGGGGCCCCCAGGCAATGACACCTTAATGCAAATGAGGCGGTCAAGTCAGGGTTCTCTGGTCTTTGAGGCATGGAACTCGGGTCTGGTAAGCTTTAAAGGAAGGAGAGCCAAGGAAGATTTGGAACGCAGGCTCCAGGGAATAGGACAGCCCCTGAATAGGGGCTCCTCAGTGGGGCCTCAGTATTTATTAAATCATCCACAGATTTACGGAGTTCCCAGTGTGTGGCAGGACAGCTCTAGGCCAGGGGGACCCAGGGATGAGCCCGAGCCGCTCACAGGATCTCACAGTCCAAGGGGGGCAGGCAGGCAAGATCAAGGTCGTGGCCCCTGTAGAGTCAGATGACGGGACCTAGAGGGGCCAGAAAAGCAGCTCCATCCACGCTGTGGTTTGTGGTCAGGGGAAGAGTGGGGCTGAGGCTGATCTAGGAGCCGAGGGCCCTGCTGTGCGCTGGCCACCTGTCTTCTGACCAGCTATTTGAAGCAGACAGGTCAACATGACCCAATACGTGGGCAAGACGGGAAACACAGGTTCCCATATGTGCCGCCCACCCTTCAGCCTCCTGTGGGAGAGGGTGGTGGAGGCCTCTGAGGGCTGGAGGGAAAGCACCATTTGAGGATGTGTCCCCCTCCCCCCAAGCAAATGGTGTCTGTGGCATTTTAGCATGTGTCAGTAAACTAGAAGCCAGCCCACGTGCCCTGTCCTTGGAGATCCAGATGAGGTTTGTTCAGACCCCAGCCCCCTGCAGCGGGGCCACAAGTCCCTGCTGTCTTCTCCAGGACTTTGCGGTGGGCAGGGGGATGACAGTGGTGGCCCCTGTCTTCCCTGATCTACCTCGGTCCTTGCGTTCGGTCCTGCTCTGTGCTCCACACTCAGTTTTCCTGGACAGGCCCGCCCCCAGTACCCCCCCAGACTTCGCTCTCACCACGCATCTAGCTGTGTAGCCCACTTTCCCTGGAGTATACAAAGCCAATGGCTCCTTCTCCCCACTTTGCCCTCTGGTGTCCCCTGGACTCAACTCCCTCACCCGTTTTGCGGAGCAGTATCTCTCCTCCTCTCTGCTCTCCTCCAAGACGGCTCTTTGCCCCAGATAATTAATGGCTTCTGCTAAATCATGGACCACCTATCGCCCTCCCCCTCCACCACCCCAGGCATAGGTAGTCAGCTGACGCCTGACATTTCTGACTTTCTCTCTCCCCTTCCCTACAAGTGTCTGGGAGGGAAAAGGAAGACTCTGGAGGTTGAATTCCCTCTGGTAGGAACTGTGCCACCTCCCTCTGGATGCAGATTTTATTTATTTTAAAGTTTTTTTGGATGCAGATTTTAACCCCTGTTTTCTCCCCTCCTCTCTGCTCTGAGAGGTCCCTTTGGTGTTCTCAGGGGGGTGAGGCATCTCTGAGGAGTGGCAGTTTCGGCCCTGGAAGGGTTAAGGGGGGAAGTATGGGGCCCATTAAGACAGGGGCCCCCAACTCGGGCCGTGGACCGGTACTGGGCCGTGCGCTGTTAGGAACCAAGGCCGCACAGCAGGAGGTGAGCAAAGCTTCATCTGCTGCTCCCCGTCGCTCGCATCACCTCCTGAACCATCCCACCCCACGCAGCCACCGGTCCGCAGAAAAACTGTCTTCCACGAAACCGATCCCTGGTGTCAAAAAGGTTGGGAATCGCTGCATTAAGAGAAAATCTGTAGTCCTCACTCACTAACAACTTTGCCGCCTTCTACTCCAGAGGCTGGACAAGCAAAATGCTTGTTTCCCAGGCTCACTTGCAGATGGGGTGGCCGTGTGATAACATCTTGACCAATGGAGTGTCTGCTGAAGTCAGCTGAGGGGCTTCAGCGTTTTCTTCCTGATAAAAGGGTCAGAAATCGCTTTCCCCTTTCCTGCCTTGAACATGACGTGAAGTGTGGAGCTGTGGCAGTCACTGTGCTACCTGAGGCAACAAGCCGGAGGACAAAGCCAGCACGCTAAGAGGGAGGGCTGGGCAGAGAGCACAGAGCTGGGTCCCTCATAACTTTGTGGGGCAGCTGAGCCAATGCAGCAGCCACCATCTTGAGATTCTTACTATGTGAGAAAGAAAGAGGAAACATTATTCTTTTAAACCACGGTTCTCTGGGTTTTTCTGTTCCTTACAGCCCAGTGCGTTCCTGATGGATTCATCGCCCTTTGAAAGAGGGTGGGTAGCCCTGCTGGCCTGGGGAGAGTGTGTAGGGACTCCCTCTGGCTTCATGGGAAGCTGGCCCCTGTGGGTATGACTTCCTTGGGAGGGAAGGAGATGGGGTTCCATGTCACCCAGAGGGTGGACCAGTCCTGACAGCACCCTGGGGCTGGAGTGTTGGGGAAGTGGGTGCTGTCGGGGGACCCACTGTGACCCTGGGAACCTGCTAAAGAGGCACCCTTGGTCTAGTGGGGCATTGGGGGTTGTCTTCTCTGAAAGGTTTACAGCCACCTGAGCAGGCTTGACACACTGAGGCCTCAGTATTGGACTGTGTAAAACCTGCTGCCAACAGCATCACCATGTGGCGAAGCAAAGCAACGACAGTGGTTGAGGGATCAGATCTGGGCCCTCTTGTCTCTGGGCACGAGACAGGGACCCCCCAGAGTTGGTGAAAAATTCCAGGGAAGACCCGGACTGCCTGCTCATCTGAAGGGTGTAAGTCTAAGCTAGTTTTCCTATTCAGAGGGGAACAAATTAAAGACTTGTACCTTGAATTTTCAGAAGGTTCATATTGGAAAGCAGAAGTAAGTAGAGTCAGTTTTGGTTTTAAATGGTTTATCTTTTCTTCAGTTCCATGGGAAAACCAAACATTTTGCCTTCTATATACCTGAGCTCAGGAGGTCACTGATTCCCTCTGAGGGACGTGGGTTCAGCTGGGAGACTCAAGCCTGCACATCAAGGAGGTGAAGAATCAGGTCCTCCAACCTGCTCCAGTCCCCTGTCAGTCACCACGCCAGGCTTGGATGCAGGAGGCCCTTGTGAGGGCCCCAAGGGCCTGTCCTCAGTGACTGAGGCCCACGAATGAGGAATGAGATAAATAACCACCCCTAAAATTAGCAGGACACATGTAACTACCTTTACTCCTACTAGCAAATTTGATCTTCAAGACGCCTCATGAGCTGGACTTATCCACTTTGCAGATGAGAAAACTGAAGCTGAGAGATGAGGGATGGTTCGCCCAAGGTCACACTGCTAGTGTAACAAACCACCCCAAAGCTTTGTCTCTTAACATGACAAACGTTTAATATCTCACACAGTTTCTGAGGGTCAGGAATCCAGGAGCAGCTTAGCTGGGTGGCTCTGGCTCAGAGGCTTTTGTGGGGATACGATCTCATCTGAAGGCTCCACTGTGGCTGAAGGAGCCACTTCAGCTGGATGATCCATTTCCAAGGTCACTCACAGGGCTGTTGGCCGGAGGCCTCAGTTACTTGCCATCTGGACCTCTCCACAGGGCTGCTCATCATGCCCCTGGCTTCCCCAAAGTCAGAGAGCCAACTAAGAATGAATGAGGGAGGGAGAGCAAGAGAGAGAGAAAGAGAGTGGCTGCAATGTCTTTTACGACCTGATCTTGGAAGTGACACACTGTCACTTCTGCCTCCTTCTATGGGTCACACAGACCAATCTTGGTACCGTGTGGGAGGGTATGAATGCCAGGAGGTGTGGCTCACTGGGGCCACCTTGGAGGTGGGCTACCACACAGAACTACATCCTACTGCTCCTGCAGCCTCAGCCCTTGGCCTTTGGGATAGGACTGGCAGGGGCTCCCTTTGGGGTGGAGTTGCCAGATTTAGCAAATTAAAATACAGGATTCCCAGTTAAATTTGAATTTCAGGTAAACAATGAATCATTTTTTAGTATAAGTATGTCCCAAGTCTTGTCTGGCCAACCCTATTTTGGGGAGGAGGAGTAGGTGCTCAAGGGGACAAGCCTGTGGGGATGGCCGAGTTCTGGGGCTTTAGGATGGTGCGTGTGACCTGAGGTTGACAGGCTGACCTCTGGCCTCTGTGGATGCTGAACCTGACCCTTCCACCCCCATCCTCAGCTTCCCAGGGGGACCCAGGTAGAGTGGCCAAGGCAGAAAGGGCTGGGGAACGCCATTCTGCAATCCTGATGCTCCCGAACCTGCCAAAAAACTCCTTCCCTAGTGGGCCTGGAGAGAGAGGCATCCCCAGCCTCGGCTCCAGGTGGGGCCTCAGAAGCCCAAGACTAAGGGGTTGGCGGAAGGAGGTGGCTGGAGGAGCCGGGAAGTAAAGGCCCAGGACCCCACCTGTTCCACCCCCACTTGGGGGAGGGGGAGGCAAGAAGATGTCTTTGTCTTTCTGACCCCTCACAGAGGGGTCCCAAAAGGCCAGCCTGAGTGGCATCCCCCCTGGTCCCTGAGCCAGCCCTCTGCCTCCCCCCAAATCGTCCTGCCCCACCCCCAGCTGATGTCCACTCTCAGGCCTTCTCCGGTGGCTCCTGGCTTTATGTGCAAAGGAACCACTGTTGAGAATTAGCGCTTCCCCCTCCCTCCCTTGACCTCAGCTCATCTCTGCCCCAGCCTGGCAGGACCAACTGGGCTCAAAGTCTCAGGGCTGGGAATTGGTCTGCCCAGGAAGAGCTAGTTGTTTCCCAGACAGCCCTGTCCACACAGCTATCCACCCCACCCCCTGTACATCCCTTTCGGGCCAACCACCTGCCCTGGTTGTTGGGCCAGGCCAGGGAGGGCAGGCCCACTCTAGATGAAGCGCTTGTCCTGCTCCTGGTAGGAGAAGGGGTCCCCAGGGAAAGGCTGAGGTGGAGGCTGGTTGTAGGCGCCCTGCAGGAAGATCCAGGCTGTGCCCACCACCATGATGGGTGTCACCACAAACAGGCAGAGTCGGTCCACTGTGCGGGCTATCCGATTCCAGCAGTCTTTCTCCTGGGGGCAAGGGTGACAGAGACAGTGGGGTGAGAAGGGACCTCAAACCACAGACTCACACCCCAAGCTGGGGCCCATGGCCTCGGCGTATCTGTGGGGCCTGCCTCGGGCTTGCAGCAGATGGGATGTGCTGCCATGTCCCCAGCAAAGGCCCAGGCCCACCTCCAGCCACAGGCGGGGCTGGTCATTCTGTCTGTCCAGGAGACAGAGAGCAGGCCCACAGACTCCCCCCCAGCCTCTCAGTGCTGCCACTAGCCTGCATGTGAACTAGAAAAATATGCCCCTTTGTCAGGGGAGAATTTTTTAAAGGTGTATAGTACTGAACAACCATATAAGGCTGCCCTTTAAATGTCTGGCTTTGTCTGGAGTATCAGGCTGGGAGTTGAGCAGGGACAGATAATGATTGGCAGCTGGGAGAAAAAAGGGACCCTAAGGGAGGTCCAGAGTGTGGCCCCAACAGGGCAGAGCTGTGTGCCTGTGTGTATATCTGAGTGTGTGCCTGGCCCCGCACACGGCTATGGGATTTCAGGCAGGGGATCCCCCTCCCCGAGAGGCCTGGAATCTGCACCCACTGTGAACTCCGTCTAAGTTGGTAGGTATCTCTGAGGGGAACTGTGCCCCCTTAAGATAGGATGTGCTCGATCAGTGCACTACTTGAACATCTGTACACAGCAACCCTGTGGCTACTCACCTCATTGTAATTGTTCTGGTCCTTCATGTGGTTGACGATGAAGTTGGCCCCATCCACAGCTGGCTTCAGCTCACTGAAGAGCTCCTGCTGGGCCTGCTCAGAGCCTACTGGGGGCCGACCTGTGGACACCAGGCCAGAGGTGGGCATGGGGCCTGCCCTCACCCCATCTCCCACGGATGGGCCGAACTCCAAGCCATTAGGGACCCACGTGCGGTGGTGAGGCGCCGGGCCAGCCCATGACGCTCTGACTGCTTCTCAAACATGAGGTCACTTCGGGACTTCAGCGAGAAGTACTCCTCTGCCTTGGAGATGTAGCCCAGGGAGCTGCTCCTCCGGATCAGGGTGCCAGGGCTGGGCCCATCCTCTGCCGGACGGGACATGTGCAGGACCTCAGGCAGGGTCTCCAGGAAGAGCTATGGCAGGTCAGAGGGGCCATTTTACAAACGTGGGTCACCTTCACACATCCAAACATCTGTGACTCCATTCCTGGCTTGCCACAAAGTGCTCCCCAGTCTGACGCTGTCATTTATTCTTCTGATCCCCTACTCATGGACAATTAGGTTGCTTCCAACTCTCTCATTACAGCATGGAGAAGAACTCATTTGTTGAAAATGAATTATATATGAAAAAAAAAAAGTAAGAAAAATGCTCCCAACGCAGGGCTAAGACCAAAAAAGTTGCTAAACTATCCTCAGCTGTCCCCAAACAACCAGGTGGCCCTGCAGAGGCCAGGAGGCAAGGACAGTCCCCTTCCTGGGCACCCTGCCCCCACAGTGCTCACCTTCCTTTGAATCAAGGTATAACAAACACAGTTGACTCAACAAATCTTAAGCATGTAGCTAGATGAAATTTTACAGATGCATTCAGCTGTGTAAACACCTCTCAGATAAGATAAGAACTGTATCTCAAAAATGTTCCCTCCTGCCTCACCCCCATCAATTCCTCCCCACACCCAGAGGGAACCACCATCCTGCCTTCTAGCACTAAAGGTTGGTTTTGCCTGTCCTTGAACTTCACAGAAAGGAAACCTTGCAGTCTCTTTAGCATGGGGCTTCTTTTATGTAATATCCAGCCTGGGGCGTGGGGGGCAGCAGGGGCACTTTTGCTGCCGGGTAGCACCCCCTGTCGTGTGTACCGCCGTGGCTTCACCCGTCTCCCTGCAGAGAGGCACGTGGACAACCTCCAGCTTTTGGCTGTCGAGCCCTCACCTTCTTGACTCCCTCAGACAGCACGTGGGTGCTGGGCGTGCGGAAGTGGATGTTGAGTACGACGACACAGATCACCACAACCATGGTCACCAGCACCATGCCAAAGAGCAGGAACCTGCGGGCACAGGTGCAGCCTGGAGCCCCCGCCCGGGCGAGGAGCGGGGGTGAGGCAGGCAGGGATGGCACTCACTTGCCGATGAGGGGGATGGCCATGGACGTGGCCGGCAGCCTCTTGGAGATGAGCAGCAGGAAGACAGACTGGGCCAGGAGCACCGAGATGGCCATTGATGTCTTCTCGCCACCTGGGGAGCCCATCCTTAGCTGTGACCTCTGGCCCAGGGCCCGGAGGGTCCCACGGTGGCCCCTGCACTACTGTTCACAATGCCATGGTGCCCTGAGCTAAGGAGCTGCCACTTACTGCTAGGTGACCTTGGGCAAGCAGCCTAACCTCTCTGTGCCTCAGTTTCCTCAACCATTAAAAGCTGGGAGGCCAAAGTGAGAGAGTGTGTGTTAAATGCTCAGACGCTGCCTGGCACTGGGTGAGAGCTCAAGGAACCCCTGCTTTCCTCGTTAGCCAATCCCCTGCCACTCAGCCCTCCTAAATCACAGACCTTCTCTGTCCCTCCCCCACACAGGAAGCCCCAGGGCATCCTCACACCCAGATGACATTCCTGCTCTCGGCCCTTTGCTCCGAGACCCCAGCCCAGCACTGCCCTGCTCTTCCCACCTGCGCCCCTGAGTGTGCTGTGCCGTGCTGGCCCCCGTGGTCTTGGGTCCATGGCCCTGCCCCAGCGCTGCTTCTCGGTCAGCAATGCACCTCGCAGCCAGGCTCCAGCTCCCACCCCACCGCCCCCAGGCTGCACTCCTAGTCTTGTAGTTTCTACCCTGTCTGTCAGGGTCCGGGGAGGGGTCACATTTGTCTCTGGAACTCACTGTGCCCTGCTCATAGTAAATGTCCTGGAGCCAAGTGACCACAGATGACATGTGCCCTTCTAGAACCAGGTGTGTGTAGATTGCACGTCCCATGCCCTGGCTTCCCAGAGACCTTGTTATCCACCCATTGGCTCAAATGCCAGGCCCACGGTCACACAGTGGTGACCACACAGGCCCGATCTCTGCCCTGACAGAGGGACACTTTTGTAGTTCTCCCTAGGGTCCTTGGGAAGCCCATCATGAGAGGCAGAAGGGAGGTCCAAGAGGGATGGAACCCCCAGGGGCCCTGTCCACTTGGGGGATGTCTGACAGGGTCACAGAGCCTTCCCGCTGACAGGCCATGTGCCCCTCGTTCCTGGACCCTGGGCAGGGAGCACCAGCAGTGGTGACCCCCAAGTGGCTCCCAGGAGGAAGTGAGGGGCAGGGCGGGGGTGGCCGAGCTCAGGGGCCCTCGGGGACGGGGCCGGGGGCTGGGCTCACAGTCTGCAGGCAGGTAGAAGACCAGGTTGATCATGAAGGAGATGAGCACGCAGGGCACCAGGATGTTGATGACGTAGAAGAGCGGCTTGCGGCGGATGATGAGGTAGAAGGTGACGTCCTGGCGGCTGGGACTGTCCAGTGAGGCACTGGGGTCCACGTTGATCCTGGCCGGCCGGTGCACTATCTCCCACTCCCCGTTCTCTGAGGGTGGCACATGGATGCCTTGGGGTCAGGCCGGGCAAGGGGGCCGGGTGTGGGGTGGGGTGGGGGGCGGGCCTTGGGGCAGGCCGGGGGGCGGGGGGGTGCTGGGTGGAGTGAACCAGCCCAGAGGCGCAGCCAGGCCTTTTGGCAGGGGCCTGAGGGGCTTGGGAGTGGGGTGGGGGCACGGAGGAGTGTTCACGCTCTGTTTCTGGGTATCTTTCCCTGGGGGTTGGGATGGAAGTTTCACTCTACATGGGGGAAGTTTTCCTCTGGGACCAATTTTTTTTTTTCTCCTTGGAAAAAATAGAAGCTGAGGCCATATGTGGTTCAAATAAGGAGGCCTGGGGATAACAAGGCAGTGAGAGTAAGAACCCTCCTCCCCATGATGTACCAGCCTTGGGACCAGCAGGATGTGGGTCTCCTCTGACAGACAGGGGCAAGCGGTAGGGCCCAGTAAAAGATCTGAGCCTGGTCACAGAGAGGGGAGGGGACAACATACACACCATCAGGATGACAGCCAAAGCCCCAACCGTCCCCTGGGCCCTCTGGGGACAGCAGGGCTAACCACCCCCCTCATCTGTCGGCCACACCATCCCCAGGAACCCTGCTCAGACCGGGAAGGGTCTGGCCTGTCTGTGCCTATCTGCACGCCTGTGTTCCTGTGTGTCCATGTCCTAGGTGTGTGTATGCACACGTGCATCTCTGGGGTGGGGATGTCAGTGTGACTGTATCCTTGGGGGGGGGGGGGTCTGAGGGGCCAGCCCACCCAGCAGCTGCTGCTCCGGCACCTGTGAAGCCCTCGGGGTCGATGATGATCCACTCCACGGGGTAGTAGCGGCCATCCTCTTCATCCTGCTTCAGGCTCAGGGTGATCTCCTTGGCCGTGTACTTGAGTGAACTGGGGAGGGTAGTGGGCAGAGGGTGGTCCTCAGCCGCTGGCTGGTGCCACCGATGGGGGAAAGGCTAGCGTAGGAGGTTCACGGTTGGAGGGGGCCACGGTGGGGCTGGGAAGCTCTAATCCGGACAGACCAGGGGCCTCTGCCTGAGGGTGTTTACCTCCCTCAGCCCCTGGCGGGGTGCCCTGGGGGGAGGGGTGGCTGGAGAAGTGGGTGCACCTGAACTTGAGGGAGCAGTTCTGCCAGTCGAAGGGGAAGTAGGTGACGGAGATGGGGCAAGAGGAGCGGAAGATGGCGGGCGGCAGCCAGTACACGTAGCCTGAGGGGTAGATGAGCACATTGCAGGAGTAGGAAATCTGGAAGGAGCCGTCATTGCTGGGGGACAGGGACAAGGGCCACAGTGAGTGCTGGCCAGCTGGGAACTGGCCGAGCTGGGGGAGGCAGAGGAGGGCGGGCAGTCAGAAGCTTGGGACTGGAGGGGGAGGCTCAAGACGCCTAAGGGAGGGAGGCAGAGTGGTGGAGGGGAAGCCAGGGGGGGCTGCGGCTCAACTTGTTCTCCAGCACTATCTCTGGGAGCCACACCATGTCAGACGGCAGACGCAGGACGCTGATGTTCCCAAAATCTTTGGCATCCCACTTCAGCCGGCTGTCTGTCCAGCCCTGGAAGCCCAAAAGAAATGTCAGCAGTGGGCTCTGCTGTTGTCCGGGCTCCCCCGTTCCCCCCGCTCCCCGACCAACCACTTCCCTGGGGGAAGACTGGACAGGGTCTGGGGCTGGGACAAAAGAGGTTGGGGGAGGTGGGTACAGAGTCAGGACTCAGGTCTGTTGTGTACAGCCGTGTAGGATGTGCACTGCACCACTAAGGGAGCACAATTTCCCTTGTGGACATAGAAGACTTACATCTGTATTAGGAGTTTCTGACAGGTAGCACACAGTGTCTTCTAATAAAATCAAGATACTGTGACAATTTTCCCTAGGTGAAGATCCTAATCCACAGAAGGCTCTCTCTGGGCTTGTGGCAGCACCAGCTGATGGGAAGGGCGGTCGGGCCCGGGGTTTGTCTGTAGGCAGGAACCAGTCCCTCCCGGAGGACAGTGTCTGACTGAGGCAGGTTGGGGATCCCCAAGCAGAAGCGAGCACAGGCGAACCTGGGCCCTGCACCCTCCCCACCCCCAGCTCTGTGCGGGGTGTTCTCCTTACGTGCTCAATCCACACGTTAGTGGTGAGGGTCTCTTCAACTTCTTTCTGTAATCAAACAGGAGGACTGTCCCCCCGGGGCCTGCACCCTTTCACCAGGCACCTACTCTCGGCTGCCACCCAGGGGAAACCGCGACAATGGCCTGCCCCCAGCAGTCAGGAGTGGATGGATAGACCAGGAAGCAGGGTGGGCATATGGCCTCTCACGTGTGTCATGGGTGCGAAACGGGGGCACCCAGAACTGAAGCTGGAAGGAACGGGGCATCCTCAGCCCAAGGCCTGTGGGCAGCACGCAGAGGCGTGGAGAGGGCCCGAGCACATTTCCCAGGGAGAGGAGCTACCAGAGGCCGGGATGGGGCCTTGACCTTCCTCTACGGCCATCCCAGGCCGGGAGACAGCCAGGCCTCCAGGAAGCCATCCCTGCCACTGTCCCCCAGCCCAGCCAGGAGGGGCCACTCACCAGGGAGATGAGGTTGGAGAGGGTGAGGGCCAGGGTGACCTCCACGGTCTCCTCTTTGTGCGCCGTGGGCCGCAGCTCCTTGTCGTACTTCTTCTCCTCAAACAGGTGCCGGATCAGCCGCTCCTCCTCGTTCAAGCCCCAGCTGCCTGGGGAGGGTCGGGGACAGGGGCCCGGGAAGGACGCCGCCCTGAGGTCCTGCTGGGCCTGGAGCGGGCCCCGGGGGGTTGGCCCCTCCAGGGAGGAATGGCAGTGGGAAGTGGGGAGGTGGGCCTGACGCTGGGAGAGGGAGCCCCACGTAGGAGGGGACGGGAGGGGAGCATGCTGTGGGGGACCTGGGTAGGGGTCCTGAGGGACCCTCCAGGGAGGGGTGATGGCCACTCTTACCACACACGACCAGGGCAGCCAGCAGCCCCAGAGTTAACACGGGCCCCTCCATCCTGTTCCTCTGACTGGGTCTTGGGTCCGCCGCTCCTATCGGCAGGGCTGGGGAATGTGGGCAGGTGGCCGAGGGGACAGGTGCAGGGTGGGGGGCGGCACCAAGGGAAGAGGCCGCCGGAAGCGCAATCTGACACCTCGAGGCTCTGTGGCAGGCTGGAGAAACTGGGGCAGGTGATGCGGGCGTGGGGACAGGGACTGGCCAGCCGGGCAGGAGCCCAAGGACACGAGGCGAAGATCCCAGGCTGGGACTCCCCACCGCTAGTGGTGAGGGTGGGGGCCGGGTGGAGAGGCGGGACATTGGGGGCGGCACTCGTCAGCCATGGACAGCAGGGTGGTGACAGGCGGCGGTACTGCCATTTCTTGGGAGGTCGACCGACACGCTGAGATGGGGGGCTCTGCCGCCCCTCTCCAGTGTCTTTGTGACCTCTATCAACTAACTGTTTCTGGAGGCTGGGCCCTAACCCCAGAGATCCCATGTCCACCCACCCCAGTCCCATCCTAAGAAAGCTCTGGAGTGGTCTCCGTAGATCATAAATAATGTTTATTAAAGCAGTTGTGATCTTCCGATGGTACATCTGGGGAGGTACGCTGGGCCCAGGGCCCCTTCCCCCACGCCCCCGCCCGCACCCAACTCTGGCCATGACAGTCTGTCATCATGTTCCCTGGATCCTCCGCAGGCCCTGGGAGCAGTAGTCCTGACCAGGGGCTGCGGGGGGAGACACGGCTCAGGGCCACCTGGCTGGGGGAACCTGAGGGCTGAGTGGGTGGTGCCCCTTCCTCCCCAGCCCTCGGCCCTGCCTTGAACCCATCCGGGGTCCCTAGGGCTCTGCCTCCGCCAGGGCTGCCAAGCGGAAGGCCTGTAGGGCCTGCACCAGCAACCGGGGAAGGCTTTGTGCCAGCGTGGCTGGCTCCAGACCCACCAGGCCGCCGAAGACCACGTGCCGGCCCCCCAAGCCTGCCCAAACCCAGGCTCGGAAGAGCCCGGTCAGTGTCTTGGAGCCCAGGTCTGCCAGGACCTGCAGAGGGAGGAGACAACTCAGGGGCCCACAACCCCACTCTTGGTCCCTTCCTCCTTGCCCCCAGAAACTCTCACTCAGACCCACCCCTTCCCCAGCCCCCTCCCCCAATCCTGCACACTTTCTGCTCACTTGGACACCACCACAAGCTCCTCCACTCACACCTCCCCCCACTCCTTCACACCCACCTAGCACCCAGCTCACACACAGCCGCCCTCCCCATCCCCTTCCCCTTGGGCACCACCCACTACCTCCACCCCAGGCTGCTGGGGGAGGGTCTCTCCTGTCTCCCTCCCCATCAGGGCTGACCCAGGTTAGCCTTCCGAGGCCACTGCGAAGGAGTCTGGGAAGCCTGGGAACCCACCTCGTGAAAGTCCATGGCCAGGCGCTCGGAGGGGACCTGCAAGATCCAGGCATGGGTGCCCTGGAGGGCAGCCAACTTCTGCCACAGGGGCTCCAGCCCAGGGCAGCCTGCAGGAAGGGGAGAGACTTTGGGAATACGAGGGAACTGACACTAGCACGGAGCCGGGGTGGTGTTCCCACCAGTGCCTCTGGACCCCTCCCAGTGGGCAGATTTCTCCTCCTGCTACAGATGGGGCGGCCGAGGGGCAGCCAAGGCTCAGAGAGGTTAAAGGATAGCACAAAGCCCAGCATCTGTTGACACTGATGAGGACCCAAAGTCACAAGTTCCCCCAAAGAACCATCCGCCCTGCTGCGAGGGAGGGGGAGAGCGGGTCTGCCCGCGGGGTGAAACTGCCTCCCAGCGCAGACCCCGGGAGAATCCCCTGCGGGCCTCGGCCCGCCCTTGGCCTAGTCCACTGGCGACCGCCGGCAGGGGGCGTCATTACCGTTCGCTTCCCCGCGCTGCTCCGACCTCCGCTTCGGGAGCCCAGTGCCTGCCGTCCGCGATCCTGGGGAGCTGCAGGGTTAGGGGAACGCCTCGGCCGCGCTGGGGTGGGGCGGGGGCTGGGCTGCGAGGGCTTGGGGTACCTGAGTGCAGCCGCTGCTCGCGGGAGGGGTGCCTGGGAGGATCCCGGAAAGACGGAGCCGGCCGAACCAGGGCCGGGGCCAGGGGCCGCGCCCACGGACGCGGGCCGAACAGCTCCTGGGCGCCCCGCAGCAGCTCCAGTAGGGTGTGCGCCAGCGAGCGCAGCTCTGCGGGCGGGACAAGGGTCCGACCGGCTGTCAGACGTGGGCCAGACCCTCGGGCCCCCGGCCCAGCCCCAGGAACGGGACTGACCACATCGCCGCCGGCGCTGCAGGCACTGCTGGTGCGCCAGGCGCGCACAGGCGCCCGCGGGCCCCAGGCACAGGTGGGCGTAGAAGGCACAGGGCGGGGCGGCATCTGCCAGCGGCTCCTCCGACGGGTCCCAAGCCAGAAGCTCCCTGCAGCTGGGCTCGCGGCTGAAGGGGGCGGCTGCGAGGGGCGTCAGGGGCTAGCCCACTCCACCCCCGCTCTCCGCTTTAGGCCCTAGCCCCCAAAGCCCTCCCTGGGAGGAAGATAGGCTTTCCCGACGCAGGAGGCTGGGGGCGGCGGCAGGGTGGAAACGGGCTCGTCCCCGGGCAGTCTGCCGGACACTCTGGGGAGGCGGAATAGGGACGGGGCGCTCACCACTCATCTGCTCCTGGAGCCAGTCCTTGAACACAGCCACACGGGTGTAGACCCCAGGCTTCCCTGGCTCCCCGCATCCGTCCCCCCAGGAGGTGACTCCGTACAGGACCTCCCTGGGGCGGGGGCCAGGCTCAGAACAGGTCAGGGGGCCTCCAGAGTCACCCTGCGAGGATCCGAGCCAAGAGAGAGGGCACTGCATCGATCCATGTCACCCTCAATGACAGCCTTATGCCTGGCAGGGTAAAGCAGCTCTGAGCTCTACTGGGGGTTACCACTCTTCGACCCATTTTAGAGATGAGGATATAGAGGCTCAGAGAAGTTGAGTGACAGCCTGATTGTAGAAGGAAAGGAGGCCGTCCCGCCCCTGAGGAGTGGCCCACTACTACCCTCCGATCAGTCGGGGCTCATACCTGGCACGAGTCAATGCCCCCGGCCAGGTAGCCGGCACAGAGCATGCTGCTGGGGCGCAGCCCTGGCCCCAGGGCCCTTCTGCAGGTGTCGGCGCTGAGCAGGGGCACACGGGCTTCCCTCACCGCCTCAGCCTCAGGCCCATCTACAGGGAAGCAGTGGAAGGGGCTCAGGCCTGAAGGGCAGGGGTCCTGCTTCTAGGGTCTCCCTCCCCCCACTGCCCTCCTTGACTCCCCCCCCCTTTGCGAGATGGGCAGCATTTTGTGAAGACAGCTGGGTGTAGGTCACAATTCTTACACCCCAGCCTTCCCAAACTCCATCACCCCAGCCCCCCAATCTTCCCACGCACACGCGCGGCTCACCCAGGCCCTGCCCTGCCTAGTACCTTCGATGAGGGCACCCCAGCCCGCGATGGCGCAGGCGGTGCCTGCGGGGGGCTCCTGGGGCTCTTGGGGCAGGCACACGGGGCGCGCCGCCCCTGTCGGGCTCACCGGCGTCCACAGCTGCACCAGGGCCAGGTCGTTGTGGAAGGTCCGAGGGTCAAACTGGGGAGGGGGTGGCGGCGCAGCGTCAGCGCGGGTGGGGGTGGGGTGCTGTTCCCAACTCTGAGGGCCTGGGGGCTGCCCTCTCACCTTGGGGTGGGGCAAGATGCGGTTCACCGGCACCTCCTCCGCCTGCTCCCCCCGGGGCCCCTCGGCCAGCGTCACCGTCCACAGAAGCTCGTTCGGGGCGCTGCGGCGCGAGCGGCGGGAGACACGCAGCACAAGGATGCAGAGAGGTCCCCTGGAGACCCTGCCCTCCGCCCACGGGCACCACCCTGCGAGCCCGCGCGCCGGGCTGTTTCTCCGCCTGGGGGCAGGGAGGGCGGGCCCGGGAGAAGCCGCGACGCCGAGTGGGGAGAAGGCCCGGGACGGTGAGCCCCCGGAGAATCCGCGACCTGGCTGGGCCGCCCGGGCGCCTTGAGGCGGGAAAGGGGACGGCAGCCGCCAGGGGGCAGCAGAGACCGGTCCTCGCGCTTGGTGCCCTCCAGCCGACCCCGGAAGAGCGGGACCCCGCATTGGGGATCCGGGCTGGGCAGGGGCCTGGGGCCCGACGTACCCCGCGAAGCAGTGCGCCGCCGTGAGCACCCAGGACGCCGCCACCAGGACGCCGCCGCACAGAGGCTGCCCGCCGAGTTGCAGCCTCACCAGCCAGGGCCAGGCCCCGGGCGGTGCCGCGCTGCCCCCCACAATGCGGCCTTGCGCCCGCGTCACGTTGACAGCGCCCGGGCGCCTCTCGCCACACGGCCCTAGAAAGGCCGAAGCGGCGTCAGGAGGAACGAGTCCCACTCATCCTCACCACTGAGACCCCTCCAGGGTCCACCCTGCTCTCAGCCCTGCCCGCCTCGAGCCTTTTCAGCCTCACCTGGCTCAGGTGGATCCTGGAGGAGGGGGGCGCGAGGCCCGGGACGCCCAGGTGCTGCTGAGAAACAGACCTCTGAGCCTCGCGGACGGCCTTCCATTCTTCTCCACCCCAGGCTGAGCCTGAGCCCTCCCGCCACCTCACCCGGCACCCCATGCACACCTACCCGCCCCCCACCCCTTACCCTGCCCAGTAGCACTCAGAGTCTGTTTCAGCTGCCATAAATTTCTCACTGTTCACCAAATAAGCCCAGACTTATTTGTTCCTGCCCTCCTGCCTTTGCACATGCTGTGCCCGTGCCTGGTGTGCCCTTTCCACTTGAGGAGACCTTCCTGAGCATCATCTTGGTTGCAGCCTCACCCAGTCTCTGTCCCCAAGAGGGGGTCAAGTCTGAAGGGAGGGGACGGGGTGGACGGGAGAACGGGCCCAGGGCAGTCAGCGCCAGCTCACCAGGGCATGGGGGGGTGTGATTGGCACAACTTCGGCACTCATGCAGTCTGTGCTGGATCTCCATCACCACCCGATTTACTGCCCACTGGGCGCTCCTCTGGGCAGCCTGCAACACTTTCGTCCCCTGGGCTGACAGAGCTGCTAGGACATGGGGCACAAGTCATGCACCGTGGGGGAAGAGCTCCTCCGCCTTGCCCCAGCCCTGAGCCCTGCCTTGGGAGACCCGGTGGGGAAGCAGGTTGGGCTCCAGGAGCCCTGGGACAGAATGGGGATGTCAGAGAGCCCCACGGCCCCAGGCCCCAGCACACAGAGCAGACGGTCTCAGATTCTCAGCCCGAGATACCTCTGTAATTTCAGCTGAGCTGGGCTGGAATCTTTGAAAACGGCTTTTCCTTAAAAACCTTGAAAAACAGCACTCCAAAGGTATAGATATTATAGAACTCAGGCTTACTGACACAAAATAACCATGGCCGAGTTGCCCACGTTGGGGTCCAGATAGCCAAGGGGATGCCGCCCTGGGCCCCTTCCTCCCTGCTAAACCCAGAACCTTCTGGAAAACACGCCTTTTGGCAGTGCTTGCCGGCTCCCCTTCCCCTTCCACCCTCGTCCTCCCCTTTCCTCTCCCACCTGTGTCTCAGTTCCTGGCCCCTTCTCCCAGCAGGGTGGGCAGAAAGGGCCAAAGGTCCTTGTGAGTTGGGAGGGCAAGCTCACGTCCCCCTGCCCGAGACCCACTTGCTCTGTGCTCCTCCCGCCTCGGCCTCTCCCTCAGAGCAGCCTGGGCTCACCTTGCAGGGTGCTGGGGGGCACGCGCGTGTACAGTGGGTGCCCGCGGGCAGACCGCGGGCCTGGGAGGGGCGGCAGCAGCAGCAGCAAAGCCAGCAGCATGGTGACCGGGAGCCCCGGCAAGCGGCCCTGTGCTCTCTTCCCCTCGGGGTTCACCCTCCAGGCGTTATCCTTTGCTGCCTGCCCCTGGGCGCTCAGTTCTTGTTCCTCAAATCATCTGGTTCTATTCTTTTACATCAAAATCACCGGCTTCCCTTGGTCTGTTCCTCACCTGGCCCTTAACTCCCAGGAGCCCACAGGGGAAATGGGGCTTGGGGGGCTATATAGAGGACAGACTGGGGGGGAACACGGGAGGGGGGCCAGGGTGGGGGGGAGGGAACGGGGTAGTGGGCTCGACCCTCACCTTTGAAGTCTCATCATCCGGGCTCTGAGGCCCCCCTTCTGTCAAAGGAGCCCTTGTTTCTGCGGCTCCATCAAAGGGGCCTGGACAGGCCAGAAGAGCTGACGGTTGGGCTGGGGGCCAGGCAGAGGGGGGCTGGTGGGCAGGGGCTGGCCCTGTCTCCAGGGCTCAGAGCGGGTGGCGGGGGGCGGGATTCCCATCTGCCCCTCTTCCCCGAGGAGTTTACAGCTATGCTGGGGGCAGACGCTCCTGGAGGGAGGAGACAGGGGGTGTCTGAGGGTCCTCAGCAGCCCCAACCCCTGAGGAGGTGCCCGAGCTCCCAGCCTCTCTGCCCCTAATTGCTTGGCAGTGTCCCTCCCCAATGTGGCCATTTCTAAAGATGATCAAAGCGCCCTAATTAGCGCAGTAATTGCTGCACTGGGGGTAGTGGGGTGGGAAGAAGCAGAGGCAGGCGGACGCTGGAGTGGCCCAGAGAGGAAGGCGGGAGATGAAAGGCCCCACCAGTGGCCCAGTTTGGGAAGGACAGGCCCCAGCCGCTTCTGCTGCTCTCCCAGACCCCCTGCCCCTGCGCAGGGCCCGCTCGGCCTGCCCAGCTTTGTTCTCAGTTGCTATGACCCTGATCTGGCAGGAGGGAGTCTTCTGGAGTCTCACGGGAAGGGCCACAAACGGGCAGCTCTCCTGGGACCAAGTCCCCACCTGGGGCAGAGAGGAGGTGCTCTTCTGCCCCTCAGAGAATATCCTGGGGCCAAAAAAAGAATCCTGGTGCCCCAATGCATGCTGGTGACCCCAGGGTGGCTTTGGCAGGCCTGGTCCTTTTTCAGAATGGATCTCTCATGACGTCACCTCGGTAATATTGTCCTTTCTTCTCCAGCTCTTGCTCCGTCTGCCCAGGTGAACGTGCCCTGGTGGGAACCTCTCCCCGCTTTAAAAGACAGAACTGCAGACCTGCAGAGATAGCCTGGAGTCAGGGGTCCCACGGGGGTGGTGGGTGAGATGCAGAGAGGGGGCAGCCAAATCCAGCAGCTTCTCCAACCTCTTCCTTCTGTGCCACTGTGGGCAGCAGAGAATAAGCGTGACTTCTTTTTTCCTCCCTGAAATTCTCTTCCTACCTGGATGGCTGTGAAGACCCATCCTTCTGGTTCTCCCCAACCTCTCTGGGCACTGACCACAGTGAGGCTCCCACCCCCTGGAACTTCACTGCGTTAGCCCACCCACCCAGTGGTGTGCTGGGGTCAGCTCAGACTGGCTCCTGAGAGCCAACTGTCAGCATCTCTTCCCAAGTCTGCATTTGGTGACATCACATTGGTAGCTTGAAATCAGCCATGTTTGGGAGTATTTACACCATGGGAATCAGCAAATGCTACAAATCAGAGCTCTTTTTTCCCCCAGAGAGCCAGTCCTTTGGCATTTATCAGCACACCACTGTACACACAACTTTTTCCCTCTCACCAATTACCACCACACCTCATAAAGGTGATACCTCTGATTCAGGAATGCCATGAAAATACTGTCTGAGTGTGGATTACTGTGAGTGAATATTGTGAAGTTGGAAACTGTATTCATCAGAATATCTATACATCTAGATAGGATGTATATCTAGATGGGGAACCCATAGGGGAATGGGGTTTGCGGCTTTTAATCTGTAATCTCCAAATTCTTGGCAAGAGGGTGTTAGTTCAACAGAGCCTGTATTTGAAGCATAAACAAAGGTTTGAGAAAGTGTCCAAAGGAAAATTTATCTGTGGGACTTCCCTGGTGGTCCAGTGGCTAAGACTCCACGCTCCCAATGCAGGGAGCCCGGGTTCAATCCCTGGTCAGGGAACTGGATCCCACATGCCACAACTAAGAGTTCGCATGCCGCAACTAAAGATCCCGCATGTGGCAACAAAGATCCCTCACGCTGCAACTAAGACCCAGAGCAGCCAAGTAAATATATAAATTTTTTTTTTTTTTAAAAAAGGAAATTGTCTGTGGTTCCAAGAGAGAGCCATCAAGGTAAGGGACCCAGAAAGCAGAGAGGTGGGTGGGAAAGCCTAGCAGGCCTCGATGGAGGCCAACAGCTCAGAAGCATCCTCCAAGCCCTGCCCATAGGTTCTTGCGTTCAAGATAAAGAGATTAAGGCCCAGAGCAAGCCCCTCACGACGGAGGACACTTTGCCTGGGGAACTCCTCGGGGAGTACACTTCTGCCCATTCAGCACCTAAGTCCCTCAGCTGCTTGGATTCTGCCAAAGCCAAGTGAAGCAGGCCAGGGCACCAAGACAGAGCCTTCCCGCCCTGCCTCCTGGCTTTCCTGCTGCCTCCACTGGTCTGTAAGGAGGGGGAGGAGCAAGAAAACCTGGAGCTGCTGGTCTAGGTACTGCTCCTTCCACCCCCAACTCCCCTCAGGGTAAAAGCCCCACCCCCGCCAAAGAACAATGAGGGACCTCACAGCACGGACTGCAATTCCGCTCAAGCCCCAGAGCTTGAGCTCTGCCTCAAGCTCCTCTGCCACTCCTGTACCCGTGACTGGGTCACCAGCCCACCCCTCTCCTCTGTCTAGACCCCGCCCCAAGTCCAGGTCAACTTCATCCACTTCCACAGGCCACCTCTTGAGAACCACGTCTAAATCCACATTTCATGAAATGATTGTGTTTCTTATTGGTGACGGGTGCACTTGTTCCTTACCTACATCTCTCGTTGGAATGTGACGGAGGGGCCTTCCGGCCACTGTCCCAGCTGTTCCTCTCATCTCTGTCACATCACCCCCTTGTATCTTCTTTAGAGCAGTCACTTCTCTGATGCAAGCTGTCCAGCAGGGCTCTTGCCTGTTTCAGAGGCTCGGTCTCCACAGTCTTAGTTGAGTGGGCAGCTCCCCCTTCTCCCTGCCCCACTGCAGGGCTCACTGCTGGACCCCTGTCCGAATCCATGCTCCCCCACGGCCCCTCCTCCAAGTGGATCAGACAAAAGGACAGGGGAGGTGGACCTTTGGGGTGGCACAGTGTTGGTGGAGAGAGTGTTTCCCTCACAGCTCCAACCAAGCAGGAAGGCGGGCTGGAATCCCCGGAGGAATCAAGGAAACCCTTGCTTAGGAATCAGGGAGCCGGGAGAGGGAGAGACTGGCGTTTCAGTGCCCAGTGGAGGTCAGTTCAGCCAGGGGACTCGCTGACCAGCCGGGGCCTCCAGAAGTGCCGAGTGGGGAGGGGCCCATACCCACCACCACCTCTGAGGTTCCTGGTCCCTAAGCATTTACAGAGGGCCTTCCACTTGTGCCCACAGGCCTGAGGGTTGGCCCCAAGCGTGAATGAGACTGGTGGCTTCAGGCTTTGGACGGGTATGAAGGGAGTGATGGGTATGATGCTGCCAGCTGTATGTTGCTATCACCCGTGTCCGGCAGGCAGGACCAGCTGCACAATTTCCTGGGGTCCCAGTGCAAAATGAGAACGTAGGGCCCCTTGTTCAACAAGTGTTAAGAATTTCAAGATGGTGGCATGTGGAACATTAAACCAAGTGTGAGGCCTTGCTGAGCTCGGGGCCCTGTACCCAGGGACACTGCCCTGAGGGGCCCTTCCGTCAGCTGGCAGGTTGGACCCCTGGCGCTGCTCGTTCTCAGTGAAAAGGAGCTACGGTAGCCTTAGGGTCTCGACTCTGGTTCTCCCTGGCCCAGGCGAATCAGGAGCAGATGCCCCTTTCTTTCTCCCTATCCCAACGCTGAAGAACGGAAGGTGAGGGGAGACCCCTAGTCACCCTCCCACCCCCACTAGAGCTCCTGAAGCTCCTCCCAAGCTCGGGGAGGGGAGAAGTGATTTTACCAAGCCAGAGCCTGGAGTTTCAACGGACAATGCCCAGAAGGAGAACACTCAAACCTGGGGGGAGGAGAACGCTCAGAATCTGGCCCCATGTTGGGAAGAGAGCTGCCCCTTGCAGTGGGAAAGTGACCTCTGCCTGGCACAGTCGAGGGCAGTGCCTGGAAAACTTAAATTGTTTCAAATCTACGTCCTGCTGTGTCGAGATTCCCCAATAAGCTGGTGAGAGCCATCTGCTGCTCTGAGCTCGGTCCTTTGATGTCTGTCCGCTGCGGGGAAGTAGGGCTTTCCATCTCACCCCGGTGGTCTCCCCAGCACCTAGAACAGAGCCTGACACACTGTATTTGCTGAACAAATGAAGAAATGATTACTGGCCCCTGTTCTTGGTCCAGGGACTGGCACATTCAACTTCCATCTGTGCAAAGCAGTCCTGGGTCCCTGGGTACCCCTCCTCCCCTATCGGCTTCTCCCCATCAGCTCCCTTTCCACGCAGGAGGTGGGGCCTGGACGGTGGCCCATTCTCCATCAGGCCCACATTCACTCTGCCCAGTCCCATCCCTCTCCCTTGGAGTGTGGGTCAGGGGGAGCAAAGCGCGGTTGGGGGCCGGTAGGAACCGGCACTTCACACGGTTATCAGTTATCTCTGAACTCAGACAGAAGCGGCTCGGGGGGCCATCCAGCCAGCAGGCGGCAGAGCTGGGTTCACCCCCTCTCCTGCTGCTCCCCTGTTCTTTCCTCTTTGCCTCCTTGTTTTTTCTGGGACTGGGGGCAGGATAACGGTCCAGGGTGTGGGAGGGATGCAGAAGGGATTCAAGGCTCTGTTGGTGACATCTGCGGCTCCTGCTTTCTCAGCCTCCCCTCCAGGCCCCAGTCTCCAGCCTGGGAGGGGAGCCGGCCTTGTCTGCTGACCCTTCTGCCCTGAGTGCCCTCTGAGGCCACAGCTGTTCCACGTCATCCCTCCCGCAGGTAGGGGCAAAGTCTCAGCCCCAACCTCCCACTTCAAGAAGAGGGAGGGAGAGAACCTTGGACCTTTTTGTCGATATCTCTGGAAACCCCCAGCAGGCTCTTGATGTGGGCCAGCCCCGCAGTCTCCCTGCTGGCACGGAGCCCTCTCTTGTATTCAGAGGAAGACGTAGGGGGGCCCTGGACCTCTGGAAATGGTGAGGAGAGACCGGGGCACTTGCCACCCTGGGGCAGAAGCTGCCTCTTCAGGTCTCTACACTTATCCTCTGGGGGAGGACCTTCCGCTACCTCCCCCATCAGGGTCCTCCGTGCCAGGGATGTGCTCGCCCCTCCCCCACCCTAACCACCCTGACCTCCTGGACCATGCCTGGACCAGGGGAGCGGACAAAAGGGCAGCCGGAGGGGGACTAACCCAAGAGCTGACCAGGCCACCTTTGAGAGCAGTGTCCCAGGACATGATAGTGGGATCCGCAGCTATGCCTGCCACCTCTGCTGGCCAAAAGTGGCCGGCTAGGCAACAAAAGCGACCACGAGCTGGCTTCTGACTCATTGGAATGTGAGGAGAGGTTGAAGTCGGGCTCTCCTTGGGATGACAGGCTGCTCCGGCCATGATTCAGGTCTCAGGCCTGTGGTTCTGACTGTACCTCTGGGTGACTTTGGATGAGTCACTTTCCTGTTGTGAGTTGGATTTTGTTCCCCAAAAGTTATGTTGATGTCCTAGCCTCCAGTACCACAGAATATGATGTTATTTGGAGATAGAGTTGTTGCAGACGTAATAGGTTAAGTGAAGGTCATACTGGAGTAGGGTGGGCCCTTAATCCACTACGTCCTTACAAAAGAGAAGAGACACACGGGGAGAAGGCCACGTGACAATGGAGGCAGAGACTGGGGTAGCTGCAAGCCGAGGATTGCCGGCAACACGGGAAATAAGAGAAAAGCGTGGAACAGATTCTCCCAAACAGCCTTTGAAAGAGCATGACCTTGCCAACACCTTGATTTTCTTGGCCTCTGGTTTCCAGAACTGTGAGAGAATAAATTTCCACCCAGTTTGTGATAATTTGTGATGGCAGCCCAGGAAACTCATACACTTCCCTGTCTCTCAACCTCATGTTCCCAGTCTGGGAAATGGGATAATAACATCCATCTGGAAGGGAGGATTAAAAGGACACCTGTTAGGTTTCCTGCAAAGGGCTGGCAGGGATTGTCATCATTTTTCTAGATCAGCACTTTGTAAACGTTGGGAATCCATAGGAGGCTGTCTCCCTGCGTGAACATGGTGAGGACTCAAGGGCCTGATCCTGGAAGGCAGCAAGGGAGATGTTGGCGCCTAGAGAACTGGAGAGAATGGGACCTGGGGAAGCGGCAGGGGGAGGGGCTCTCCAGGTCCTGTGTGGCCTGGTGCTCAGAGGCTGTCTGAGTAGGGCGGTTCCCCTTGCCCCACGGGGCCTTCCTCATGCATTGCCTGTCCCTTCAGCTTGTCAGCTTTACTTGCTGCTCTGACTTCTCCCTTGCTCTGGGCTGAATCTGAGTGCTTTTTTGGCCGCACTGCACAGCTTGCAGGATCTCAGTTCCCCCAATCAGGGACTGAACCCAGCCACGGACGTGAAAGAGCTGAATCCTAACCACTGGGCCAGCAAGAAACTCCCAGGCTGAACTTGACTTTAAAAGGGAGAGGCAAGGGTGCTGCTTGGGGGTGGGGTGCTGAGTCGGGGGCTGCCCCCTGCAGGCTCCATTGGTCTCGGAGAATGGGTTGGTCCTGGAACCTGCACGCAGGGCTCTCTGTGGTCGGCGAGACCCCTGGCTTCTCACCCAATATTCTCGGCAGGGGCCACAGGCATGGAAGCATCCAGACCACATTCTACACTCCCCCCAATTCAGAATCCAGCCTTTTGTGTACATCCCATAATCCTTGAGGTCTCCATCCTTTCCCAGCACCCTTTCCTGTCAGCCTCTTCTGAAGTGCTTGGGAGGAGAAAGGGGTCAGCCCCACCACCTCCCCCAGGCTTCCTCCAGCCTTCTCCAGTGGGGCCAGCCCTCTACCCTGGTCACTGGTGTCCTGCAGGGGATAGGGGCGTGGCTCTGCTTTTCCATTTTAATCATGGACTCCAACATCTTTGCTTCTTCATTTTGTGAGAAAAGTTGGAGAGTTAGGGTGAATTTTGCTAAAAATACCAGGAAAACAGAAACAAAGAAAATACAAAAGCTCAAGTCCAGATGAGTCCGTAGGTGTTTTGCTACCGACAGCATCTGCCAGGATGAGCACTGCTGTAGGCCAGCTGTGGGCTGGGGGGTTCACCTCTTAGTTTGAACCCTATGAAATCCATCAAAGTGGTCCAATACATTCAAAAGAGCTGCAGCAGCTTTATTTTAAAATGTCAATGTTTACAACATGCCAGAAATTACACCTTTCTCACCATTTAAACACGATAGAAACCTTTAGGTAAGGAGAGCCCATGGAGGCAAAATTCTTTTAAGTTAATTATGTGTGAAATTTTGAATACCATTGCTCAACTTTGTGATTAAAAGACTGCAAACCATTCCACAATTCTGCCTGTTTCCTCTCCCTTTTTTTTTTTAGCTTTTGTCTTTCTTTCTTGTCATCTTTCTCCATAGGTTTTCTTTTTCTTTTCTCAATCTTGCTGTCGCTGTGTTTCCTTGAAATTTGCTAATTTAACACCTTCAATTTCTACTATAATATTCACATTTCTCCCCCTCCTACATGAAAGATTCTCCCTAATCAATACTTTTTATTCCCATTCCTTTCAGATCTTTTTGTTAATATGAGATGATCTTTTTAGAAAACACTGCATCTCTGATAAAGACATATTTACTGGAGTTACGTGGTTTCTTTCAACTTCCATTTATTTTCTTTTGTTAAAATAAACTAAAATTAAATTTAATAAATTATATATAAATATTCAATCAGATCCCTTCTCATAGCAATATTTCTATCTATTTACCTCTCTAAACTTCTACCTGTATCAGTGCAAAAAGAGATTTCTGGAAATGGTTATTATTCATTAATTATGGCTATTTCTGATAGGAAGATTTATTTTTGTTTTGCTTTGTACCTTCCTTTTTTTATACTTTTTATTTTTATAAATTTATTTATTTGTTTATTTTTGGCTGCGTTGGGTCTTCGTTGCTGCGCACGGGCTTTCTCTAGTTGTGCCGAGTGGGGGTGACTCTTCTTTGCGGTGCGTGGGCTTCTCATTGCGGTGGCTTCTCTTGTTGCAGAGCACGGGCTCTAGGCGCGCGGGCTCAGTAGTTGTGGCGCACGGGCTTAGTTGCTCTGTGGCATGTGGGATCTTCCTGGACCAGGAATTGAACCCATGTCCCCTACATTCGCAGGCGGATTCTTAACCACTGCACCACCTGGGAAGTCCCGCTTTGTACCTTCTTTGTGCTTTCCCACTTAGTTTGAGTTCTTTAAGCATTTGTGCAAATGTAACACATGAAGACTATAAAAGCAAAGTGCAGGGCATCAGGTAGAAAGCTTATCAATGATACAAAGTTTGTTAGTGCAGTATTTCACCCTCTAAATATTAATGTGGAAAACTGGTCGACTATAAGCAATTTCTTGTGGTTCAGTGTATTATAATGTATTAAACCTTTAATAATAACTGTTTAAGGCAGGTGTTATCAGACTCAATTTACAGATAAAGCCACTGGGGCTCAGAGAAATTGAATGACGTGGCCAAGACCACATCACCAGAAACTGGAGGAGCAGAGATTAAAAGCAATTCCACCTGCTGCTGAAGGCCACTCCCCTGACCACTGCCCAGCCCTATCTCCTGAGTCCACGGGTGCCTCCCGGCTGTGTCAGGGTTTGCCGAAGGTTCTTGACACAAAGGTCAAAGGTTCTTCTTGAAAGGGTGGAGGGTTTGCCTGGCCGTGCTGCGTCAGGAGGGGGTGAGGCGGAGCAGCTGTGATGGCACCTGGGGGTAAGTGTGGGTGTCTACAAATAGCAGACAAAGCAGAGGGTGGGAGAACAGAGGCCTGGAGGCATCAGAGAGAGGTGGAAGACTAGAAACCAGGGCCTCAAAGGCCACCAAAGCCCTTCCAGCATCCATCTTGCACCCCTAGGTTGGTTCTACTCCCCCGGGGCCCCTGAGGTCTGGGAGACCGAGTGCGGAGTGGCTCAGCCACTCTCCGAGTCTGGCTACCACCCGTGGAGAAGAAGGGGGGAGCACACATTCACCAGGGCCCCTCTGCAAGGCCTCAGCACCCTCCAGTTGAGCATGTCCAGCCCCCTGCCCAGAGCTCCAGGCCCCATCACCCGGGGTCCAGTGGAGGCTGGCAGCCAGGGCAGGGGACCAGAGGTGGGGGCAGCATAAATCCCCCCGAGGCAATGATGGCAGTGAACGAGGCACAAGCAAGGCGCTTTGCCTGCCACAGGCCTTCCCCTGCGTGCACGCATGCGCACACACACCCACGCACACACGCACGCTCGCACGCTGAAGTGCAGCCCATTTGCAGGGTAATGGCCTTGAGACAGCAGGAGTTATCTGCAGCATTAGCGGCAGCCAGGTTGGGGTGGGGTAGGGCAGGCCGAGGGCAGGGGTCCTAGGCTGAGACTGGAGGACACCAAGGGAGGAAGCAGGCCCCCAGGGGTGCGACCTGGGCCCCTGGAGATGCTGCAGAGGAGGGACACATGGGTGGGATGCAAAGGGCTTGGTGAGGGCCAGGGCCAGGTGGATGGCCCCTGCCCACTACTGTCCGATCCTTTCCTTCCTGTGTCCAAGGCCTGTAAGCGGACAGATAACCAGGGGCACTAACTCAGGACCTGAAATCGCGGCCAAGCAGCCCCTGTCTCCTGTCCTGGCCTCAAGGTAATGTCCGCTACTCAGTCCTGGGCTGCTGCATCCTGCTGACAGATGAGAGGGGCCGAGGGTGATGAAGGGACCGAACGGACCCCCCAGGAAGGAGGACACGTGTTGTGGGTGTGGCAAGGGGGTGGCAGAGTTGGCATTAGTTGTTTCCCTCCATGACTGTCATGGGAATCAGGCCCAGGTTGCCCAGCAGTGCCAGGGAGGAGGGGGTTTGGGAGGGAGGACCCCTTCCTTCCCCAGATCAGGGAACTGAAAAGAGCCATCACCTGGGTCTTCAGCAAAAGCCTCTGAATGGCTGTTTCAGGGTGAGGACATCGGAGCTAATCTTGTCCTGTACCCCCTTAGCCAGCTAGCCTTGGCAGGTGCAGCAAAGTCCCAGTGAAAAACAGTAGGCAAGCTGGACCTTCCCAGCTTCTTGGGATGCTGAGGTTGTGGTGATGTAGAGGTGGGGTTGGTCCCTGGGGTAGCTCGTGTCCCACCCTAGGGCTCAGGCCTACCGTGGGGGTGCCGGTGAGTCATGCCCGTCAGTCTGACAGTAAAGCCGGGCCCATGACTCTGGCGGCAGCAGAGCATCCTGCCCACCTGCGGGCACACCCAGATGGCATTTGCTGAAATAAATTGCCAGAGAAAATAAATCCTGCGCACACGATTAATGGGAGGCAGGCAGCCGCCACAAAGAGCCACTGGGGAGCAGAGTGACAGTCGGGCACAAAGCCAGCGCAGCCATGGGGCCTCCAGGAAGGGGCTCTGGTGACTGCACAGTCACCGTGGCCCTGGCATTGCCGCCAAACAGGGGGTCCAAGCCTGCAAGCTGACAAGGCCCCCGGGGCTCAGACAAGCCCCCGGCTTGGCTCTCCACCGTTGCAGGCGGTGCGGTGGGGATGGGGCGATCCTGAGCTTGGAGCCCCCGTGACCCAGACCTGACTGTTCCTGGTGATTGGGGGCCCCCACGGGCCGGAGTAGGGAAGACATAAAGCCAGGGTCTCAGGAAGAGGGATGAGGGCTGTGGAGACAGGACTTCCCTGCTGACCAGCTGTGAGTCCTTGAGCAAGTCGCCTCCTGTCTCAGCCTCAGTCTCCTCATCTGCTCAGTGGAGCTAGTACCCGTGCCCCCCATGTAAGGTGGTTGAGAGTTGCATCTGAGGCCATCCACGTAGAGCACCTACTAGGATTGTGGGGCGCCCAGGGGACCGTCCCAGCCAACAAAGGGGTAGTCAGTATCTCTGATGTGCCCGCGCTGTGCTGGGGACTGGGGTATAGTCCCTGCCCACATGGAGCTTATAGGCAGGTGGTAGGCAAGTGTTGAAGAAGTAATAATGGCATAATGTATATAATTTCAAATGCACAAAGTGCTGTGAAGGAAAAGGCCTGCATCCTGGGGGGATGCAGGCAGTGGAGTTATAGTCTGGAGGTAAAGGCAGGTTTCCTGTGGACACTGAACACAAGTGAATTTGTGGCAAAAATCCAAAAGTTCAGCAGTTCACTCTGTTGGTGAGGCGGCTGAGAAACAGTCTAGTCACTGCTTGGGGAGTGCCCAGTGGTCCGAGCCCCATGCAAGGCAACTGGCAATACCTGCGCAAGTACCTACCCAAATTACACATGCTCTCATTGTGAGATTAGTACTCTTACTCAGGGCGTTTTATCCTACTTATCTGTACAAAAGCACACTTAACAAAATGATGGATGTACAAGGATGTTCACTGCAATATCGTTAGTAAGAGCCAAAAAGGAGCAACCACCCAGGTACTCTTCAAGAAAGGATTGGATTAAATAGACTGTGTACAGCCACACAATGGAATACTATACAGCTGTAAAAAAGGAACAAGGACTCTATCCTTATGGAAAGAATGCCAAAATAGATTTAGTGAAAACAAAATGCAAAACAGAGTGTACATAAGATGCTTCCTTTTGTATAAGAATGGGGGAAAATAAGAGCATAGATTTTAATTTTCTTCAGAAGACTACATAAGAAATTAATAAAACACCTGGCAGCTATGTAGGGATTGGAACCAGGGGCTTGGGGACAGGGTTGCAGGAAGGCTTTTTACTGTGCATTGCTTTGATTTTTGAATCATTTGGGTGTATTATCTACTAATAAGTTTTTTTTCTTATTTCTTGGGCTTAGTTGCTCCGTGGCATGTAGGATCTTCCCAGACCAGGGCTCGAACCCATGTGCCCGGCATTGGCAGGCGGATTCTTAACCACTGCGCCACCAGGGAAGTCCCTAAAAAGTTTTTTTAAAAAATAATATTTAAGGGACTTTGTTTCTTCCTGAAGGGCAGAGGGCTCCCTGGTGGAATCACGGAGCAGGACTGAAGGAGCCAGAGCCCCCGGGGGGAAGCTGGTCCCTGAATAAACTTACAGATTCTAGGCCCGCCCTCGAGCTGGAGTGGCCCGAGAATAGGTATTTAAACTCTGGCCAATTCTTAACAAACCAGGTTTGGGAACAGTTAATCCATCCAACCTTCAGAGAGGGATGGGGCCTCAGAGGAAGGGGGACCGCAGCACGGGTGACCCCAACCAGGCCCCGGACTCTGGGTCCTGTGCTCGAAGGAAGGCCGAGGACTCAGCGGGTGGGGCCCGGGGAAGCGACGGGAGCCCTGGACCGCGGATGCCCGCGGATGCAGATGGAGCAGCATCGCGGAGAGAGCGTCGGGTGGGACGCCCGCCACCCGATGGGAATTCTAGAGACAGAAAGGGTGTGCGGCTCTGCGGGGCACGCGCTAGCTCGGGGCTGCACCGCGGGCCTCTGAGCGGCTCGCGGGAGGCCCACAGACCCTCCACACCCGCACCCCGAGGAGGCCCCTCCTCCCGACCGACCAGCCCGGCGGGTCCCGGGCCGACGGGGCCGAGCAGGCATGGGGCGCCTCCTAGTGGCGCTCCGTGAGAGACGCAGGCCTTGAAGAACCGGGAAGCCCTGGACCAAGTCCCAGCACTCCAGCACCCCCAGGGAGGGATGGGGGTGCTAAGTAAAAGCAAGGCGTCTCACAGCTGGGACAAGGGATTCGAATTGGGAAATTCAGGGGGAGATCTTGGGGCAGTTGAGGAAGACCTCAGTGACCGCGGCTACCCCAGTCACCCCCCCGCAGAGGATGGCCTGTGGGTGTCAGTTTCAGAAGCACCGCCCCCATGGCGACCCCCGCCCCTGTCCCCGCTCAGGCCTCCCCAGCAGAAGGGCACAGCCGCCTGCCTTGTGTTCTTCTGAGGTTCAGGGAGTGAGCCTCCTGCGTTTTCTGCCCTTGCCATGTGTTTCCACCCTACCCCTCTCTCCCCTTTTCCCCAAGACAGCTGCACTTTGTTCTCTGAATCGTCTTTTACCTGCTTAAGCCACAGCCCCGGGCAGATTTGCCCACCTGTGAAATCCCGCGTGAGCAAAGTGTAGCACGTATGGGGCTGAGAGAGACAAGAGGGCAGGGCCACAGGTGATGGTTGTGCTGGAGGGAGGGGGCATAGAAAGTGGAGGCAGCTGGGCTCCCAACCCCGACTCCCTGACCCATGGGGCCCTGGGCCTGGGATTTGGGGCTCCCCCTCACCTTATCATTGTGTCTGAGCATCTCCCTTCTGGGAGGCTCCCAGACCTTCCCTGCTTCCCAGCTAGTGTGCGCGTGCACACACACACACATGCACACCCGGTTGTGATGGTCCTCCGAGCAGAGGGCACCTGAACCAGGCCACTGCGGACTTTATTAAGTGATTACACGCACTGGCTCCACTAAGCCTAAAGGTACGCCCATACTGCAGATGAGGAAACTGAGGCATGGAGAGACCAACAGCTTACCACGGTGAGCCAGGATTCCCAAGTCTGGGCACGAATCCCTCTGAGGAATAAAAGGGGGTGTGGGGACTTGCTCCAGGTGTCGTCTTGCTTACATGGGTATGGCTGGTGCCTGGGGGAAATACTACAATTAACGGCAATTTGTGAAGTTTACTGAACCATTAGGATGTGCCAGACCCCGTTCTAGGCATCCTGCAAGTACTGACTCAGGGATTCCTCACAGAAGCTTCATGCTGTAAGGGCTATAATCACCCCACTTTACAGACGGGGTCTGAGTGAGGCACAGCGAGGTCACACAACCTGCTGGGGGTCACACAACAGAAAGGGTGGAGCTAGGATTTGAACCCAGGCAGGCAAAGTCTGCTGTCTGGGCCAGTACTCAATGCACCTCTGAGATCATGACAAAGGGGCAGGCTGCCCCAGGGTCTGTCTGGAGTCTGTCTCCACCCGTTTTGCTCTCTCTGGACCCCTCGTCTCTGAACCACACTGTCTCTAAGTCCTACTCTGGACCCGGCCCCATCTTCTCCTCCTCTAGAGGCCCCTCAACCCAGCAAACGCTGCTTCATGGGACCCAGGCTATGGTGGACTGGGGGTTTGATGAGGGAGGGGCTCCTTAAGCAGTGCAGGAACTTGGAGCTGGAACTTCCCCTCTGTATTGGCCCCCCTCCTCCATGAAACAGGTTATCCATGTGGCTGGAGGCCCTGCCAGTTGGCCTAAGCCAGTTCTGACTGGGTGGTGACTGGTGCCCTCCCAGCCCAGGAGGCTCAGCATCAAGTAGAAAGACATCAAAGACCAAGGCCAGTCTTGACACCACACCCCCAGCCGAGCCCTCCCTGGAGGCTGACTCCCCTTTGGTGGCCGACCCGCCCAGTTTGACCGTGGCCCTAACTAAGGCATCCTTGCCCTGTGTGAGTATAGGCATCTCCCCTCTTTGCAGCCTCCCCCAAGTCCTTGTCTGTCTCTGTCACCCTCTCTCTCTCTGTTTCTTCTCTGTTTCTTCTCGGGGCTGTTTCTTCTCGCGCTGCTGTGTCTCTGTTTCTGGATATCTCTGGGGCCTGTCTGTCTCTGCCACCCCCCACCCCCGCCCAGCCCTTCCCAAGCCCTCTCTTAAGGCCCCCAGCGTCCCCCACCTTCCCAGGGCTTGGTCTTCAGGAAGCCCCCTTCTCTCCCCCAAGCTCTCTTCCCGGCCTTGTTGGGGGTGGAGCGGGAGCGCATGTCTTGTCCAGGCCTAATATCTTAATGCAAAGCCATTACTCACCCAGAGTCCAGGCAGGGCAGGCCTCTCCCCTCCTCATTTGTCATCCAGAGTGAAGCCTCTGCGTTTTTCCTCTGGGATCAGATTAAGGGACCGACAGGCTGGGTGAACAAATTTAGCTGCCAGTGCCACCTCCTCCCTCCCTCCCGCCCCAGCCTCCCAGGCTCTGGGCCCCTGAACTTGGAGTAGGGGAGATCTGAGGCCTCAGAGAGTCTTGTTTCTTGGTTCTGCTCTTCCTCACCCGGCAAGGGGTGAGGGGTAGCGGGAGATTTTCTCCTGAGAGGACAAGAGAGAAAAGGAGCTGGCTCCAGAGTGACCAGGACCTCTCGGAGCTATTGAGCATTTATTATAAAAATAGAACAGCCAACACTATATATAGCCCTTAAAGCCTGCCAGGCCTGTTCGAAGCCCTTAGCTGTATTCACTCATTTAATCCTTATAACAACCCTATGAGGCAGGTACTATTATTATCTTCATTTGCAAAGGCTCAGAGAGGCTAAGTGACTTGCTCAAGGTCACACAGCTAGTGAAGTCTATGTGTCAGTTATGGTGCTTTGTATTTTTGTTAATTTTTTTGTTTGTTTTTGGCCGCGCCATACGGCATGCAGTATCTTAGTTCCCCAACCAGGGATCAAACCTGTGCCTCCTGCAGTGGAAGCTCAGAGTCTTAACCAATGGACTGCTAGGAAAGTCCCCATGTATTTTTGTTAATTTTCTCAACACAGTATCTGTAGAAACCAACAAGGACCTACTGTATAGCACAGGGGACTCTGCTCAATATTCTGTAATAACCTAAATGGGAAAAGAATCTGAAAAAGAATAGATACTTGTATATGTAAAAAAAAATCTATTAATACTACAATGACTCAAGAGGGATATCTAACCTGGCATTGTCATGAATAGAATAAGTATTATGTAAAAATCTTGATTATAATAACAATAATTTCACTGAAATAAAGGCAAGAAAAAAATATCTGTGGAGCGGGGTTAGTATCATTCCCCTCTTACAGATGAGAAAACTGATGTGTTTGCCCAGATCTAGAGCCCTCTGGCACAGCTCTGTGCCCCACCATGGTCCCTCCCTTTCTCTTGTTTCCCAGGGACAGGCTCAGCTCTGCACTCAGCCAATTTGGGGGAAGCAGTAGTGTGAGGCTCCCTGGCTTGGGCTGTCTGCCCCTCAGCCCCATCTTTGGGGCCACATCCTCCACCAGGGCTCTTGGTTTGCAGGGGCAGTGTTCAGAGTAACCCATCATCATTGCACCTGTCTCTGGCCTTCTCACTGAGCATCTGCTACCTGGAACTCAAGCCCCAAAGCTGAAAGCCAAGAGCTGCTTCCATGGGAGGGGCAGAGAAGGGGCTGCGGAGCCCACCTGGAGCCTTCTTGCTGCTGCCTGGACACAAACTCTTTCCACTTTCCACATCAGCCTGGTTCCCATAGTAACCACTGGCTTGCTGTCTCCGAGCAACTGAGTGGTCCTCAGAGTGGGAGGCAGAGCAGTGGAGAGTGGTTGTCATTTGAGGCCAAAGAAGTTGGGTTCAAATCCCAGCTATGCCATGTCATAGCTATGAGGTCTTTGGCAAGTCACTTAACCTCTCTGAACCTCTGCTTTCTCATTTGTGAAATGGGATGATATTGTTGAAGGATTAAGCATTTATGATTAGGTTGACAATCTGTGAAGCTGTGAAGCTAGGCAAAGGTGTGGAATGAATGAGAGAGGGCCAGTGGGGCACTGCTGGGCCTGGGTAGGAGTAGAGGGAGGTAGAGCCTGGGTTCCAGGTGTGGGTGGCAGCCCCACCCCCAGACCCTCTGGCCCTTCAGATTACCACAGTCCAAAATGTGATGCTTTTTCTCATCAATTGCCCAGGGACCCTTCTAGAGAAACCACACCCCCATGACAGTTCTGCCTCCCTCTTCAAACTACAACTTATAGGCTACCAGAATCGGATAAGTGGTAAGCCCTTTACATATACTATTTAATTTTACCCAATAAGACAGGCTCTTTTTTTTTTTTTTTTTTAAGACAGGCTCTTTTTATTTATCCTAGTGTCAAATGTGGAAACTGGGGCTCAGAGAGGTTAAATTACATGCCAAGGTCTGGAAGCTCACAAGAGACACAGCTGAGACTGGAACCGGATCTCTCCGAGAGCCTCCCTCCCTAACGTCTTTCGGGTGCTGTCTCTTGTGAGTTAGGAAGGAAAGAGTGGGGGAGGGAGGGGTCACCTAAGGACGGAGGTGCGGGGAGAGGGAGGGAGGGAAGGGGATCCGGGACAGGCCCGGGAGCGCCCGAGGTGAGGGACCCAGGGCCAGGAGACGGGACAAGGAAATCTCCAAGGCGCTTAAACAGTTCCGACAAATTGCCTGGCGGCGGTTCCTCATCCCGAAGTTCCCGGGGGAACCGGGGGTGGGGGGGCGCCGCCGCGCTGGCGGGCTCGGGAATTAGCAGCGTTTCTCGGCACCGCTGGGCTGAGGCGAGGGTAGAAGGGTCAAGCCCAAGGGGCGGGTGGAGCCGGCGGCCCGAGTGCCCTGGGGCAGGCGAGAGCTCCTGGGCGGTGTCCGCAGAGGTGCGGTCCCCAGCCAGCCCCTCAGTTCCCCCGGCAGGCGCCAGGCCCCCGTTCTCTGCCCTGGATGGATTGGGAGGGGGTGGGGGGCTGAGCGGGACATGACCAATACTCCCGAGAGAGCTCGGCCTCCCCGCCCCTGTCTGGGTGAGCATCCCCCACCCCACGCCGCCCTCCAGGCTGAGCATCCCCCATGCGCCCGCCCAGCCCCCCTCCCGGGCCAAGGCCGAGGTCGCTGCGGCAGCTCGGGCTGCCTGATTCAATTAACTAATTCCCGACAAGACAGATGTGCAATTCCGCGTCGCCTGCTATTAGGAGGAGAAGGAGCTCCCCGCGGGCGGGGGCGGGGTGGTGACGTCACGGCCCGGCAGCTGACGTCAGGGGCGCCCCGCCAGGAGTCCCTCAGCAAGTGGGCCCGCCTGGGTTCTCTGCAGTGAGTGCGTGCTTGCCTATATACGTGTCCGCCCGTGTGCGCGTGTGCACACCTGTGTCTCCATGGGACGCCCTGGCCCTCGGAGTTCTCTGCTGGGGCCACGGTTTGGTCCGACCAGGCCGACTCCTAAGGGTGCGACCTCCCTCTCCTCTCCTCCCCTCCCTACCCCCTTTTTTTTTTTTTAATTAATTAATTAATTTATGGCTGTGTTGGGTCTTCGTTTCTGTGCGAGGACTTTCTCTAGTTGCGGCAAGTGGGGGCCACTCCTCATCGCGGTGCGCGGGCCTCTCACTATCGCGGCCTCTCCCGTTGCGGAGCACAGGCTCCAGACGCGCAGGCTCAGTAATTGTGGCTCACGGGCCCAGCTGCTCTGCAGCATGTGGGATCTTCCCAGACCAGGGCTCGAACCCGTGTCCCCTGCATTAGCAGGCAGACTCTCAACCACTGCGCCACCAGGGAAGCCCCCCTACCCCTTTTTGCTCTCTGAATTTGTCACCTCCCCAGCCTTGCTCCCGTGTCTCTTACCTTGGTGGACCTTTCTGGGGGGTGCGTGCACAGTGAAGCCAACGCGTGTGCATGCACACACCTGCGCACACAGGTGTATGCCCACAGGCGCATACTTCCAGACATGCACACAGTGGTGCCCAGGTGCACACAAAGGGACACAGGGGACCATAGCAATCTCCCAGCTACACATCCACACATATGTCCACTCACATGTGCACACACACACACACACAGGGCCCTAGGTCTGGCTGGGAGGTCCTGCAGGCCCCCCAGCCCCAGGGCCCCTGGCCTCTTGTGGGAGGGGGGCATTGAGGAAGGGGCGGCAGAGGGGGAAGGGAGGCCTTGTCAAGGACACCAGCAAGGAAAAGAGAAAAAAAAATGAAGTGGAAGAAATAAAATCAAAAGGCTTTTAAGGCTGCTCTCCCCAAGTAGTTGATGTCTTGGCTGCGATTGCCGGCAATGAAATATTATGCTCTCTGAACGCTTAATGCACAGAGCCCTGCAAACCCCTCCCCCAGCCGAGAGGCAGTCCCCTCTCCTCTCCTTCCCTCCCTCTCCTTCCCTCCTCTCCCATCCTCCCTGGCAGATCTGCCTCCTTGCTCCCAGAAGGGCCCAGAGTGTGTGGTGTAGGGTGCAGCTGATACCCGCTTCCAGCCTGGCACTGACACCATGACATGCTCCAAAAGCCACAGCTGGCATGGGGGCCCCAGCCCACAGCCTGGGCAGGAGGGGAGAGCCCACCTCTGGGCTGGGACCCCTGCTGATGCCTGGCAGTTGTGGTGTTCAGGGCTCTCCCTGCAGAGATGCTGGGTCTGGGAACTTCAAGCTGAGGCACCCTCAGCCAGGAAGGGAAGAACATGGAGATCCATGTGTACCTGATAGTGATCCCCAGCAGCCTGGAGAGGCTGAGGCTCTTGGAGATTGTGTGTGTGTGTGTGTGTGTGTGTGTGTCTGTGTGTCTGTGTGTCTGTGTGTCTGTGTGTGTGCATGGGGGGTTGGATAGGTGGGGGTGGGTGGGTGGGGGGATGGGTAGAGGGAGTCCTGCCCTAATTCTCAGCCTTTAGTTAGAAGCTGAGCTCAGGAATGGTTAAAAGGCCTGCTTGCAGTCTCAGCTCACATTCCAGCTCCATCACTTCCTGGCTGTGTGACTGTGGGCCAGCTCTGAGCCTTTGGTGCCCGAGTTCCACGCCGGGGAAGATGGAGCAAATAATAGAACTGGCCTCAGAGGGTTATTGGAGGATTAGAAGAGAAAATATAAGCAAAGTGCTCAGCACAGGGCCCGTGCATGGGGAAGGAGGTGCATAAGTGGGGCTCATTATCTCTGTAATCTCCCCACTGGCTCCACCCCCCTGGCCCGGGACTTAGAGGGGCCTGGCTGGGAGCAGCCTGAGAGGTGGTGCAGCCCTCCAACCCCCTTCTCCTTCTCATCCTTCTCCTCCTCTCTCACCCTTGCTTCCACACCCCACCCCGCCCCCAGGCAATGGTTCACTGTGCCTTTCTGTCAGGGCAGCCAAATTGGCCAAATCTCTGTAATGCTAAAAAATTGGCCCATTTGCTGGCAGAGAACATTGACAGAAGGGGAGAGCGGTGTGCATCGCAGCCACAGATGAGCGGGGCGGGGTGAGGGGGGTGTGGGGATGTGATGGGGCTCTGGGTCTCCTGGGGGAGCCATCACGGCCCAGGGAATGGGCAGCTGCCAGGGTGTGTGTGTGTGTGTGCGTGTGTGTGTGTGATTGGGGCCCCACTGTATGCCAGACATGCTGCTGGGGGCTTTCATAGCATCACTTCCTATAAACCCAGCAACAGCCCTGAGGCTTTGCCCTTGTAATTATTCCCATGTTACAGATGAGGAAACTTTGCCCTTGTAATTATTCCCATGTTACAGATGAGGAAACTGAGGCTCGGAGACAGGAAGGACTTAAGCAAGGTACCTCAGTGGGTGTCAGGGAGAGAACTCACCCGCTGGTCCCAGATTCCACTGGTCTCCATGGAGCCCCCTTCCCAGGTGTCCCAGCGACCCCCAAATGCCCCAGGAGCCTGGCTCCTGAAGTCTCTGCCCTCTGTCCTGCCTCCTGGCCCTGCCCCATGGGGATTTCTCACTGCACTGGGTCAGCCGACCAGGCAGTTCACCTTGCTGGGATCAGCCATGCCCAGATGCTCCTCAGTGGAGAGAATGAGGTGTGGGAGGAGGTCCTGGGTGCCTGGACGGGGATGGGGGAGAGAGGCTGAGGGCTACTGGCTGGCCCCAACCTTCCCTCCAGGAGGTGCTTACATGAGAGTGCCCACCTGTGCATTATCTCAGATGGACATTATTGTCCCCATGTTTGAATGAGGAAACTGAGGCTTAAAGAGGCCAAGTGATCTGTTCACAGCTAGGAAATGGTGGTGCTGGGATTTAATCCATATTCACCTGACTCCAGAGCCTGAGATTTTTAATCCTTTTTCTCCAGTGATGGAAAGCTACCTCACCGGGTGTCGCGTCCTATTCAAGGACAGTTTTAATCCTGAAATTGTTTTCATTCATTCTTTCATATTCTATAAATATTAAGTACCTCCTAGTGCCAGCACTGTGCGCTGGGAACAGATAATGGATAAGACCATTCCCTGCTCTGGGGCCCGGCTGCTGCACGCAGCTCCCTCACTCCTGCAGACCCCGGGAGACGCTGGCGACCTCTGCGCTGCTCGGCGATCCTTGCCTCTTCCCTTCCTCTCTTGCTTCCCTGCTCTGCTTACACACAGATGCCAGTGAACCGAGCTATATGGGCACAGGGTCACCATGCCTGCCCTTGAGAGGCCGAGGGAGCTGCTAGGGGGTCCTTCCTCTGCAGTCCCCAGCCCCCATCTCCTACTCCCGTCAGACCTCAGGCAAGGAGGCAGGTACCAGGCTGTCCCCTGAGGATATGATTGGCCTTTTGGTCCCCCTGAATGACCAATACAACAAGGCAAACGCCCTGGGCTGAAGAGAGAAAGGCTGGCAGCCTTGGGAAGAGCCTTCTTTTCTGGCTACAATCTAGTCCTGTGTCCCGAGATATCACCAAGGATCCTGCTGAGCTGCTGCATGCCCTGCCCCCCTGGGCAGCCACCTCCCTGCCCCCCTACCCAGGCCTGACTGTTCATCCCCAACTTGGCCACCGTGCACAAGAGGTGAATGAGCCCCCAGAGTTGTGGCCCAGAAAATGAGGGGATGCTGAGGGAGATGGGGCACTCTGGCCTCTGTCTGGCTGGAGACAAAACTAGAATCCAGCCTCTCAAGTCATATGGCTCCTTTTGACCATTTTCCTACCTCCATCCCTGGCAAAGTTCAGCCAGAGGGAGGCTTCGGGTAGGACTGCCAAGGCCCAGCAAAGCAACGAGGTGGCTGGCTGCTGCTGGGTCCTCAGGAAGCTGGGCCAGGAGGAGGGGATGCCTCTGATCGCTAAGACCAAGTGTCTCTCTCCCCACTGTCTTTTCCCCTCGTCCTCTGGCTTGATTCCCTAGGCTTCTCGACTGAGAGGTGGTGATGTATATTGGCTATGACTTTGGGCTCTAGTGTCAGGCAGTTTCGATTCAAGTCCTTCCTCTGCTACTTTCTGGCTCTGTGACTTTGGGCAAGCTCCTTCACTGTACACCTTGGTTTCCCTAACTGTAAAATGGGAGGATAATACTGG
Organism: Balaenoptera ricei; assembly: GCF_028023285.1. Lineage (NCBI taxonomy): Eukaryota > Metazoa > Chordata > Mammalia > Artiodactyla > Balaenopteridae > Balaenoptera > Balaenoptera ricei. The sequence goes on along the minus strand of NC_082645.1, from coordinate 114,528,786 downwards.
CATCTACTTCTTGAGTATTATGAGAATTCAATACGAACAAAGGCCCTTTATTAGAACAGTGACTGGTACAGTGTGAGCCCTGATGGCAATGATGGTGGTGGTGATTTTGATGGAAATGATGATGATGATGATAATTGAGAAAGTGATGGTGATGATGGTCATAATTTTAATGATGACGGTGGTGATGGTGATGATGGTGGGTGGAGATATTGATGGTGAACTTGGCAAAAATGGTGGCAATAGAGAAGGTGATGGTGACGATGATGGTAGTTGTGGTGATGATCACAGTGATGATGATGATTTTGGTGAAAATGAATATGACGGTGATGATGATATGATGATGATGATGATGATGATGATGATGATGAATTTGGAGAAAATGGTGATGATGATAGAGAAGGTAATGGTGATGATGCTGATGGCGATGATAGCAGATGGTGATAGTGGTGCTGATGGTAGCAGAGATGGGGATGATGAAAAGGATGGGGTGATGCAATTCCTGGCCCACAGGAAGGGAGAGAACAAGCAGAGAGAAAGGAGGTATGAAACAGGTGCTGATCAGTGACCTTTCACCTGCCCCACCCAGCAAGGCCCAGCTGCTCTTAGCCCACCACCCCTAGCCAGCCTAGGAGAAGGCAGGGGCCTTGCTTCTTTCCAGCCTGACACTGACCGGGCATTAGTCTGGGCTCTGATCTGGCCATAGCCTCTTGGCCCCATCTAGGCCTCTGGGGAGTGTCCACAGGTCCCGATGGACAGGGCAAGCCATGCCTCTCCTGCCTCAAGGGACCTGTCAGCAGGTGACCATGGTGTCCAGAGTGGCAGGCATAGCACTGTGCATGGGCCTTGGGCAGGGGTCTTAAGGCTGCGGCCCTTCCCTCTAGACTCTGAGGAGGGTCAGGGTAGGGCTGCGGAACTCTGGCAGGCTCTGCAGGAGTGGACAGTTAGGTGGCTTGGAGGGTCAGGTTGACATAGTGCTTCTGAGTTTGTCATCAGGCCACCTCCAATCCCGTTCCACCACTGACAAGACAGTGGGTCTTGGCTGTTTCTTAATCCCTGAGTCTCAGCTTTGTCACTGTCCTGACACATGGAAAAATAATGGTATCTACTTGGTAATAGCTATTTTTGTAATAATCCTATGAATTAGGAGCTCAGCAAAGTGCCTGGCATCTAGGAGGCACTTGGCAGATATGGCTTTTGTTGTCTCTGATGGGCTGCACAGATCCTGGCCAGGGCCAGACCCTGTGTGCTCATGGGCTGGGCCAGGGGCCAGGCTGGGAACTCCTGCTGCTGGGCCTCGTGACAGGCGGACCGGGCTGGCAGTCTGGGCTCAGACGCCCTACCTCCCTGTCGCTTCCCCGTGCCAGGCGGCTGGCCCTCAGTTGCCCCCATCTCCCAGCCTCCCCCTGTGCCCTCTCCACAGGCTGGTGAGGGCTCTGACGTGTGAAATAAAAAGGGATTTTAATTACCTCTCAGCAAAACAGCAATTAGAGAGAATCACAGCACAACAGCAGTCCCTCCCCCACGCCGTCCCCCTGCCAGGTTCGCCTTCACCCCTTTTTCTCCAGCCCCCCCAAGCTCTGAGGCTGGATGGAACAGGAAGTCCTCCAATTCAGCTCAGACCCCCTGTGCCCCAGGGGTGGGGTGGGGAAGCCAAAGGACGGGAGGGGGTCTGTGCTGGGGGCGGGGCAGGGGTGCAAAGGGGCGCTCAGGTGGGGCCTCCCTGTGCCTCCATACCCTGCAGGCAGCCGGTACCCACCTCTCTGGGGTCCGTGTGGGCCCCCCAGGGCTATGCATCCACTGCGTGTGCCCTGGTACACTCCGGTCCCTGTGTGTGTGCATGGCTAGCACGTGTGAACACCCGTGTGTGCATGCAAGCGTGTCAGCAACCTGGGGCAGTGCAACCCCTAGGATGAGCCCGCCACGCTGGGAAACAGCGCGGTTTCCAACAGGCTTTTAAAATAATTGCCTGTGACCCTGAGCTGTAGCTCTCCGTCCTCTGGCTGCTGGCCGCCCCCGTCCCCTGCCCCCCTTGCCAGGGGTCACTTCTCTGTCCATCTGCAGAGCCTGGGGCACCTGTGCCGCATTTGGGGAGGGGGCCAGAGAGGGCGGGGCGGGGTGTCCCCACAGGTGGCCTGAGGCTGGGGGGAGGTGGTGGGTGGCTGATTGAAGCGGTAATTGCAGGCAGCAGGCCCTAGCTAATGCATGTTATGATTAAGCCCCATTACTGAGGCGGCTCAAGCACGCGGGTGGGGCGGGCGGCGGGCGGCGGGAGGAGGCCGACTGCGCTGGGACTGGCTGACAGTCTTTCTCATGGGGGGTGGGCAGGCGGGGGCCACTGCCACCTCCGTGGTCCCCTCCCCCTCCAGCGCTGTAGCCTGCCCAGCCGAGACAGGAGAGCCAGAGCCTCAAGGTAGGAAAGGCATCCCCCAAACACACATGCTCACCCCTGGGCAAAGGTCTGAAAGCCCCTGTTCAGTTCTCCCAGGGGCCCAGCCGGCTTGGGAGGAGTGATTTCCTGGCCCTTAATCCTGGGGTTCCGGTGGCTCTGTCAGGGGTCCCCTGGTAACCATAAGCCCCCAGCCTCAGTGCCTGGCAACATCCTGTCCTTGGGTTGCAGAAGCCAGAACAGCTGTATTTGGACGGCTGACATCAGGGACCCAGGCCCACCCCATTTCACTGGGTGCCATAGGTGCTAATCAGGGACCCCTCATGCCCACTGGGATGAGGATAGGGCAGGCCAGAGCCCACCCATCCCCTGCAATATGGGCCCTGAAGTCTGGACTGCTTCTCCATGGAAAATGGACTTCATCCCCCTTCTTTTACAGAGGCCCAGAGAGGTTATACAACTTTTCCAAAAACACACAGTAAGGCCTGGGTCAGAGTGTTAACCTAGTATTCCAGCTTGGACACTCACCAGCTGTGTGACTTTGTGAAAATCACTTAACCTCTCAGGGCCTCAGTTGCTGCCTCTATAAAATGGTGATACTAGTAGCACCTACTCCTAGAATTCTGAGGATTAAAGGAGATAGATAACTTAGCACTTAAAGCCCAGGACCTGGCCCAGAAGTCAGCTGCTAATATTCTCACACAAACTTTGCTCTTTCACCCATATCTTCTGTGGTAGGCAAAATTCTAAGATGCCCCCCAGGATTCCTGGACCCTGGTGTACACACATACTTCTCCTTGTTATTCAAGCAAACATAAATCTAGGTACTATTATGAAGGGATTTTGCAGATGGAATTAAGATTCCAAATCAGTTGACCTTAAGATAGGGAGATTATCAGACCTAATTACTTAGGCCCTTTAGAAGCAGTTTCTCTGGCTGGTGGCTGAAAGGTAGACAGATTCAAAGCATGAGAAGAATTCAATGTGGGAGAGATTTTCCATTGATGACTTTGGAGTTGGAGGGGTCACAAGGCAAGGGACGCAGCGGCCTCTCCAAGCTGAGAGCAGCCCCTGGTTGATAGCCAGCAAAGAAGGGACACCTTGATTCTCCAGCTGAAGGAACGGAATTCTGCCACCACCAAGGAGCTGGGAAGAGGAGCCTGAGCCCCCGAGGGAGCCCAGCCCCAGCGGACCCAGACTTCAGCCCTGTGAGGCCCTGAGCAGAGACTCCAGCCATGCCACGCCCAGACTTCTGACCTACAGAAATGGAGACAATAAATTCCTGTCGTCTTAAGTTGCTACGTTTGTGGTATTTTGTTACACAGCAATAGAAAACCAAGAACCCACTTTGGTAGTTCTGGCAGAAGGCCCTAGGACATCCCGCTAGGAGGGAGCTTGGTGCCAGGCTGAGGGCAGCAGTGGGTGGATGTGCTCCCACTGCTGGTACCCCTGCGAGGCCAGAGCACCTGCCTGGGGCTCTAGGGGGCAGAGGGGAGGCAGACACTTGGCCGCCAGGCTTCCTGCTTGGGGGCCAGCCGGGGGCTGGGGACCTTGGCATCCTGCTGCCTGTCCTCAAATCTGACCTATCACTGCAGCCAGAGGATGTCTGCGGGAGCCCCTCGCCATGCACCAGCGCAGCCCACAGCCCGGGGCGGGGGCCTTAGGCAGAGGCGAGCATAGGTGTTGGACGGGAGCTCTGATTCCGGACTCCTGCCCTCTATCCCGAAGCTCCTCATCAAGGACCGCGCCCCCCTGCAAAACACACAGCTTAGAGGGAGGCCCTACCCAGGGCCAGGGCCCTGTGCCCAGCCCCCCGAGTCCCTCTGCAGCCCTGCTTTTTCTCCTGCAAGGGACAATTAGTGGCCTTGGCTTTAATTAGCTAATGATCCCCCTTCAGCTCCAATCACTTGAAATGACGAGGGAGTGCTGGGGGAGGGGACCTCAGCCCCGTGACCCTGTGAAGCCTGCAACAGGCCCTTCAGGTCCTGCTGGCTTCTCTGGGCTCTGCCCATCCCAAGCCCCCCTCCTCGCATCGCAGGAGATGGGCTGCGGTGACCCTGACAGGAAGATGTGTCCTAGCCTCTGGGGTCCACCTTCCTATTCCCCACCCCCAGCCCCTGTGTCCTGCTTTGCATCCTGCGGCAGGAGCTGAGCTACCTGTTGTGGCCTGTGCATCATACAGTGAGCCCAAGGGGCCTGACTGTCAGAGCTAGAGGCCCGCAGACCTCAGACTCTCCACCCCCTCTCCTCCCTGCCCCCCTGAATCACCACCCTACTTGGGCTCTGTCCACCTGGACCATACCACAATGGCCTGTGGCCAAGGCCCTGCCACTCAGGCTGGGCAGGAAGGACAGGCTGATGGGGACATCTGGGGTCCCGACAGAGCTGAGGAAAAGAGGCCACGAAGATGCCAAGTCACAAGACAACCTCAGGTGGGGACAAAGGCGGTACGGGATGTACCCAGGGCAACAGACAGAAAACCACTGGGCACTTCAGACAGCGAGACCCAGGAAGGGCCCTTGCAGGTGGGGTGTGGAGGGGAGGCCAGGGCCCAGCTGCAGGCCCTGAGATTCCTCCTGACGTCTCTGGGCCAAGCCAGCCTTGGCACCTGCCTGGCCCCCGACATTCAGCACTCCCAACACAGCTCCTGGACGGAGATCACAGCCGGGGCCCTGGCTCCGTGCTGCCCTCCTTTGGGTTCTGAGTGCCCGGCCTGCCCCCCTCAGAGTGTCCTTCCATCTCCCAGCTCAGGGTGTGCATGTCCCTAAGAATCCGAATGCAGCAGACATGGGTTCAAATCTCAGCTTCAGTGCTTGTGAGCTGGGTGAACCTGGGCAACTTTCTTTCCTTCCCTGGGCCTCAGTGCCCTCCCTGTAAATGGGGGCCAATGACAAGGGCCTCCTGGGGGGGACACAGGGACTCAGTGCGGGGAAGCATGTGCACGGGAGCTGCTCCACACGTGTTACTGTCGGGGCTCCATCACGGCTCTGGGGGGGAGGGCAGCCCAGATCCGAGCAGGGGCCTGGTCCGACAGCCCAGACCGTGCACCAGGCTCCAGGGTGACCACATGGTCATGTCTGTCCTGCAAGGAGAGGCCCTCAGGCAGCCTCCCTCCGGTGGGGACCTGCTTGGCCCTAGGGACTAACAGGGGATCCGGGAAGCTTGAAATGGACCTAAGGGAGGACAGGAGGGGACACTAGAACAAAGGAGCGAAGGTGGGAGTCCAGTCCCCTGAGGAGGCAGGACACTTGGGGGAGCTTGAGTGAGGAGGCTGGAAAGGGGGCTGGAGCCAGACCAAGGAAGCCATAACGATGGCACGCAGGGTGTGGGGCGGGAATGGGCAGGATGCAGCAGCCGCGGAGCCTGGGTGGGCAAGGGGAAGAGACGCCCTTCCTCCAGTAAGGGAGGGAGAAGAACTAAGGGCCGGAACTCAGACAGGATGGGATGGGAAGGAGGCGAGGAAGAGAGAAGCCTTTCCAAAGCCAGATGCTGGGACTTGGCCCTGAAGTAAGGAATGAGGAAGAGGAGAAAGGTTAAAGATGAGCTGGGCTTGGAATGCAGGGGGCCTCCCCAGCCAGCAGGCAGGTGGGACCTGAGGCCAGAGGGCAGAGTTGGGAGGCTGGGCCACCACCTGGGTGTGAACAAGACAACCTGTGTCCCTCTGCTGGGGATGGTGACACTGGGGACTTCTGTGTGGGAGATGCTGGTGTATGCCCACGGGTACAGGGCACTAAATCACACAGCTCGTGGTGCCCCATTTACTTAAAAAAATAAAGCAATGCTGGCATGGGCCTAGATGCTCATGCTGAAGTGGTCACAGAGCTTACCTTACCTTGGGGAGGGCTGGAAGCGGGACGTGTGTGAAGGAGGGCCTCCTGCCCCCAACATGCTTGTGTTGTTAAAGTCTTATAAAACAAGAATGTATTTCTGTATATTTCTTGTATGAAATAAAAACTGATCTAGAGTTTGGTAGGTGACCCCAGAGAAGAATCTGCACACAGGGGGGATGGAAGTCTACCACAAGGGGCGTGGGGAAGGGGAGGAATGGCCCCTTCTTGTCGTCTGATGGGTCCCAGAGCCAAGGAGAGCTGTGTGTAGGGACTGAAAGCCTGGGCAGGTTTATCGGTGGGGCGCTACGCAAGTGTGAGACCTGGCTGGGAGATACTTCACACAGGCTGTTCCATGAGCCAACCACAGCTGTGTGAGAACGTTCCATGTCTATCAAATACATCGGCTGTGCCGGGCTCTGGGCTGCACAGCTGAGTAAGATGCAGGAAGTGTAGTGGGTGCCCAGGGAGGGCAAGCCCCCACCCATGGAGGTGGCACAGGACCAGAGGAGAGAAGCTGGCATCCCAAGAAGGATGCGTGGCAATTGGCCAATGGAAGAGATGCTGGGAGAAGGATGTTCCAAGCAGCCGGAACAGCAAGTGCTAAGTCCCTGAGGTGAGTGAGAGCCAGCTAAGGTCTGGGAAATGACAACAGGTCCGAGTGACCAGGGGAAGAGAGGTAGGGGGTAGGGAGACAGAGAGAGGGAGAAGAGCAAAGAAGGATGGGAAGAGGTCACTGCCTCAGGGCCACGTAGGTGTGAGTTCTATCCTGGGGGGTGAGGAGGGGCACTGGGAGCCGGAGGCCAGTGGGGGGACTGGGGCAGCTCTCCAGGCTGGGGTGGAGCTCTCCAGGCATAGCAAGGTGTTGGGACCTAGCAGAGGAGCTCAGCTGGGGATCTGCACTGGGGAACCTCTGGAGCCCAGCCCAGTGAGGGCCAGGAAGTTTGGGGGAGGAGAGGGACAAGGCCAGGAAGCCCAAGGGCTGTCCTCCCTCCAGGCCCAGGAATCTGAAAGCAAGTGGAGAGCAAGGTCCCTAGTCCCTTGCCTGGCCAGGAGCAGATCCCACTGGGAGCTCAGGCAGGACCAACAGGCACCCTACTCACCCCAACTGGTGATAGCAACAGAGTGGAACGAAGGCACAGGCTGGGTGGTGGGGTACATGGACCCTTGTACCCAGCTTTCCAGCAGGAGTCTGAGTCAATACAGTAGCGGCTGCCGGCAGCTCCGGCCTTTCCCACCCCCTCCCTGCCACCCTGGCCACTCGGGAGAGTCATTTCATTTCTCAAATTAAAAATCCATTTTGTGCTGTGAATAATAGATGGAATGAGCCCTGGGAGGCTGGGCGGAGGACAGGAAGCTGGTTGGGGGACATGTTTTCCAAGGCAAGGGAGATCCTGCGGCGCTGTTGGAGGCGGGGAGTGGGCTGGTGGGGATGGGATGGAACAGGGGGGCATCTCCCAGAGCAGAGGCAGGGCTAGGGGGTTCAGGTTGGAGCAGCAGGCAAATAGAGGCCCAGTCTGTCCCTACACATGCAGGCCAGACAGGTGCAGAAATGGGTCTGATCACGACGGGCTCCAGGCTGGCTTCAGGTCAGCAGCCCTCCTCTGAGGTCACGCACTTAGCACCTCACCTGGTGGAAGCTGAATAGATGTGAGTCATTAGCGTGGGGACTGCTGTACCCACAGAGTGGGGCACAGAAGGGGCTGCTCTGACCCCTTCCCCAGAATCCAGACCCAGTGATGCCCCGCCCAGCAGGGTGGGCTAGAATCTGGGAAGGGAAGAGGCAGAGGGTCCGCTCACTTCTGCCCCTAGCACTGCGCCCCTTTCTCTCTCCAACCAGCTCTGGCCAGTGCCCCCTGCTCCCCCTGCCCCAAACAAGGCATCTAACTGCCTCCTCAGGGCTTGGCTGTGTCCTGTCATTCTCCTGCTCCTCAGTCAGGGAGTCATTTTGACAATGAGAGGGGACACCGGGAGCCTCAAAAAGGAGAGTGAGGAAGCTGGGGGCCAGATGCCTAGTGCCCTCCACGCAGCTTCCCTTTCTGAGGAGGGACAGAAGCGCACAGGAGGCGGGGCCACTCTTCATTGGTGGGCGGTGCAGGGGCACTAGGACTGAGTGGTCACAGGCACAGTCCCCAGTCAGCTCCCGAGGGTCCTAGTTGCTGCGCTCAGGCCTGGGGGAGACTCTGGGCTGGGGTGAGGGATGACATGCTGTACAGAGACGCGAGATGGGGCCAGGCAGGCAGACAGGGTGGCCTGGCCGGGAGCTGGGAGGCAGATGAACAGATCAATGGCAGCTGAGAGTCTGGGAGAGGGATGGTCAGGAGGGGGGGTCCTACAGCTGACCTGGGAGGGAGGGGGGATGGAGGAGGAGCTGAGGGCCTGGGTCCCCCACCCCTCAGTGACCAGAGCAGCAGAGTCCCTGGGGAAGCATGTTTGCCTTTGTGCCTTTCTGTCAGAAGAGAGTCGGCTCCCTGAGACAATATCCATTTTTATATTTCTTGGAAATTTCGTGGCATTCATTTCAGGGAAAATAAAAAGCTGTCATTGCTGGAGAAATGATACCAATCAGGACCTGAAAAGGCTGGAAAATTATCCTCCTGGAGACAAAAACGTTGAGGGAAAAATGCAGATTAAAAGCACAAAGAGACACTTTGCCACCGCCCTGCCCTCCCCTCCCCCTTTATGGAATCACCACGTTGTACATAATTCCACCTCCCCTAGGTAGAATTAACTGGACACAAGAAGAACTCATGGGTCAAAGGAGGACCCTGAGACGGCCAGAGATGGAGGTACAGAGTACCCAGAGTGGTAGCTTAGAGGTGAACAGCTGGACAGAAAAGGGACAGACAGAATGGGGGCAGAGGTGGCCACTCAGGGTCTGGCTGATAAGCAGCCCCAGGGAGGGGACAGAACGATGGGTCCTTTACTCCCTGTCTCACTGTGCTTTTTATCAGATGGGGCTCCATGGCAGTCTTGGGCTGTCTCTAACACTGTATAGGTCAGTCCTGCAGGCTAGAACCTTCAGGTCTGGCAGTGCTGGTGCTTTGTGGGGTCCCCTGCAAGGGACACTGGAAGCAGAGTGGGTGGATAGCTCAGGGCAGAGAAAGCAGAGACTCCAGAAACAGTATCATTCATCCAAGAAGCCTTGAGTTCCCTGTGTCCCACATGGGCCAGGCCCTGTGGGTACAGAGGTGAGTGAGCCTGGCAGAAATAGGCCCTGTGTCCAGGGGCTGGGAGTCGTGGGAGGGAGGTCCCACATTAAAAAAGCAAGTTGAGGGACTTCCCTGGTGGCGCAATGGTTAAGAATCGCCTGCCAATGCAGGGGACAAGGGTTCGATCCCTGGGCCAGGAAGATCCCACATGCCCCGGAGCAACTAAGCCCGTGCGCCACAACTGCTGAGCCCGTGCGCTACAACTGCTGAGCCCGCGTGCTACAACTACTGAAGCCCGCGCGTCTAGAGCCAGTGCTCTGCAACAAGAGAAGCCACCACAATGAGAAGCCTGTGCACCACAACAAAGAGTAGCCCCCGCTGGCTGCAACTGGAGAAAGCCCGCGCACAGCAACAAAGACCCAACACAGCCAAAAATAAATAAATAAATAAATAAATTTTTTAAAAATTAAGTTGAGGGACTTCCCTGGCGGTCCAGTGGTCAAGACTCCAGGCTTCCACTGCAGGGGACACGAGTTTGATCCCTGGTCAGGGAACTAAGATCCTGCGTGTCATGCAACGCTGCCTAAAAAACAAAAACAAAAGCAAGTTGAACCAGAAGAAGGGAGAGTGGGTGGATAAATTCATAGTTCCCCCCTACCTGGCCTGTCCTCCCACCAGTCCAAATACCAGGGTCCTGAGGCCCAAGGGCCTGTTCGAGGACACGGCCTGCTGGCCAGAGCAGGCAGGCTCCCTCCCTCCCCGGCTCCTGCAGGGTGGGCTCTTTCATTACTCTCCAGTCTTCTTCTCCCCACCTGGCCAGGAGCTTTCAGAGCAGTGGGTACCAAGGCCAGTCAAGGTCTGGGGGAGGCGCGAGGTCTCAGCGCTGCGGCCCCTTCTTGCAGCAGCCTCTGGGGCTCTTCCTCTACCACTGCCGACCAACACCCCAATGTGTCCCTGGGGGAGGGCTGGGCATGGGCAGGAGCTAAAGGGGAGGACCCGGAAAGCCCCTTACTGAAACCCCTCTGGTCCAGGCACTGTGCCAGGCGGTACAGGCGCGATTTCAGCGCACCCCACAGCCTTTCAGCGAGTCCTCCCTGCACGGTGCTCCCGTCCTGTGGGCTGGGCTGGCCCACTAGCTTCTTTATTTTCAGCTTGAGCCTGTTTCAGGCGGGTTGGTAGGCATCCCTGAGTGGGGGCATCGGAGCGGAGGGGACCTGAGGCCCTCACTCCTCTCGGGGCTGGAATCCCGGAGCCCAGGGCCTGTGCTAGACCCCTGGGAGCGTGTTCCCGAAGCCTCCTTCCCCGCCCCCGAGCTGCCACAGAGCTGACAGGTAGCCGGGATGGAGGCAGAAAGAAGGAGGGAGCGCTGGGGGGCGGGCGGAGGAGGGTGGAGCCGCCCGCGCGCCCCCTCCCTCGGGGCCGGCGGGCGGCGCAGCGAGGCACGGCAGCAGAGGAGGCAGCGGGCGCACGGAGAGAGCGGCCGCCCGCCCAGCTCTGCCCCGGCTCCGGCCCCGGCCCCGGCCCCGGCTCGGGCTCGATCCACTCTGTTCCCGCTCCGCCCGGGCGCGCACCTGCCGGGTAAGTGGCGCCCGAGCCCGCTGCCGCCGCGGCCACATCAGCCACCACCTCCGCCGCCACCGCCGCGCCGAGCCTCCAGGCTTTGTCTGCGTCCTCGCAGCTCCGGCTCAGGCTGCGGCTGCGACTCCCGGGCTTGGTTCTCTGGCTCCGCGGACTGCGCGGCGCGGGAGGCTCCGCACCCAGGGCTCGGGGCGCGCAGGGCCAGCTCGCTCTGCGCCAGGGATGAAACTTGTTCCAAGTTTGGGTTCCGGGGAGAACCTGTTGAAGCCGGGAGTGGCCCAGGGCGAGGACGGGGGACGAAACCGGTTCCGGGTCCATTAGGGCCGTCGGGGGTTTCTCCCTGATCCTGGGCGGGATGGCGCGCCGGCGCGGGCCGCCTGGGAACGGGACTGGTGGGCGTTCTGGCCATTGAATAGAGAAGACAGGGCTGGGGATGGCTCTGCGGACATCCGTGAGGACAAAGTTTGGTTCTTTAGTCGCTTTCTTGAGCGTCTAGTTCCAGTGCGGAAAGCTGAAGGCGGCTTCAGGGTCTGCAGAGAAGGGGCACTGACCGCACCTCCTTTCCCCTGCCTCTGCTTTCCCCCTCCCCCCACCTGGCCTTGGCTGTAGCAGGTCCGGAACAAGAAATGCAAAGAGAAGAGAAACAGCCTTCCATTGAAGGCCTGCTACGTGCCAGGCCCCATGCTCGGTGCTCCCCTGCTTTATTACGGGCCTCCCAACCTGCGGCGCGCATATGTATGAGCGGAGAGGGGAGGTTAAAGGACCCCGCTGTGCAGTGTGGTAGATGGTGGCCACTCAGAGCCGTCCCCTTCCTTCGTTCTCCGAGTGGCGCAGGGAGGCCAGGCCCCAGGCCCACTCGTTGTTGGGGACTCGGGGTGGCCTCCAGCCTTTGGACCTAGGCCCGTGCCCTTCCTCGTCGTGCTCGTGGACCCCATCGAGCCCCAGTATCCTTCTGAGCCTGTATCTACCTTTCCCGCAGCTACGGCCCGGGGGGACCATGCGCAGGCCCGCTAGGAGCCTGGCGGCCCGGAGCATCCTGTAGCGGAGATCGCCAAGGGCTGCGCGGTGGTGCCCGCGGCGCCATGGAGGCCCCGTATTCGATGACAGCACACTACGACGAGTTCCAGGAGGTCAAGTACGTGAGCCGGTGCGGTGGGGGAGGCGCGCGGGGAACTTCGCTGCCCCCCGGCTTCCCGCTGAGTGCGGGGCGCAGCGCCCCCGGGGCCCGGGCCGGGCTGCCGCGCTGGAACCGGCGCGAGGTGTGCCTGCTGTCGGGGCTGGTGTTCGCCGCGGGCCTCTGTGCCATCCTGGCCGCCATGCTGGCTCTCAAGTACCTGGGCCCGGGAGCTGCGGGCGGCGCCACCTGCTCCGAGGGCTGCCCGGAGCGAAAGGCCTTCGCGCGCGCCGCCCGCTTCTTGGCCTCCAACCTGGACGCCAGCATAGACCCGTGCCAGGACTTCTACTCCTTCGCGTGCGGCGGCTGGCTGCGGCGCCACGCCATCCCGGACGACAAGCTCACCTACGGCACCATCGCGGCCATCGGCGAGCAGAACGAGGAGCGCCTGCGGCGCTTGCTGGCGCGGTCCGGGGGTGGGCCCGGCGGCGCAGCCCAGCGCAAGGTGCGCGCTTTCTTCCGCTCCTGCCTGGACATGCGTGAAATCGAACGGCTCGGCCCGCGGCCCATGCTCGAGGTCATCGAGGACTGCGGGGGCTGGGACCTGGGTGGCGCGGCGGAGCGTCCGGGGGCGGCGGCGCCCTGGGACCTCAACCGGCTGCTGTACAAGGCTCAGGGCGTGTACAGCGCCGCCGCGCTCTTCTCGCTCACCGTCAGTCTGGACGACAGGAACTCCTCGCGCTACGTCATCCGCGTGAGTGCGCCCCACCCTCCCGCACCGGGCACCCCACAAGCGGCTAGGAACTAGGGGTGCCTCGGCCTGGCGCGCCTGCCCCGCGCTCCCTATGCGCCCAGAAGACCGGTGCGGAAGGGGAGGGGAGGGGAGGGTAGAGGAATGGAAGGGAGCGCGCACCGGCAGAGCGCGGGAGGAGGGCGCAAGTAATTTCCCTCGAGTAATTGCGGTGTTTAGCAGAGCCGCGGGAGCCGCAATTTCCCAGCCCTCTGGCAGCGGTGAGAGCTCGGAGGGAGGGGTGTACTGATGGGCTGTGGTGACAGGCCTGTCGGGCTGGGGAGGGCTGGAATGCCTGCGGGGCGGGGGACCAAGTGTCAGTGCGCCCCGAGAGTGCCCCTCACGGGTAGGGAAAGGACAGGATTACAGGAGGAAAGGTGGGGGGGGGGGCGCCCCCCTCTGTCCCCAGGCTAGGCCAGTCAGGTGTGTGGGCTTAGACCAGCTTCTCTGGAATGAGGGAGGGGCTACTGTCTTTATGCTCCCCGGGCTGGTGACAGTGGATGTCTGGCGTGTCCTCAGTTTGCCCTTTTGGATGGGAATGCAGTCTGTTTGCAGGAGCCGGGAGAGTTGATCTCTGTCCCCCATCTCTCTCCACAGATTGACCAGGATGGGCTCACCCTGCCAGAGAGGACCTTGTACTTGGCTCAGGATGAGGAGAGTGAGAAGGTGTGGGAGCATGGGATGGGGTTCAGGGAAGGCCTGGGACTCCGGGCGGCCTGGACCAGGGCCTGGCACCGGACTGCATCCTTGACGTGCCCCTCCTGGTGCAGATCCTGGCAGCGTACCGGGTGTTCATGGAGCGCCTGCTCAGCCTCTTGGGTGCTGAGGCTGTGGAGGAGAAGGCCCGGGAGATCCTGCAGCTGGAGCAGCAGCTGGCCAACGTGAGCAGGGCGGCTGCTGCGTGCGGGGGCGGGGAGCACGGGGCAGGGCGCGGTCAACTCCGCCCTCCATCCCCAGATCACAGTGTCAGAGTATGATGACCTCCGGCGAGATGTTAGCTCCGTATACAACAAGGTGACACTGGGGCAGCTGCAGAAGATCACCCCCCACGTGAGTGTGACCCAGCCCTGGTGGGGGAGGCGCTGATCTTGGGACTCCTGGGCTGTCCCCTCCCCAGGGACGAGCAAGGCCTTCCATGGCCATGGACTCACGTGTCCTCTTGTTGCCTCTACCTGACCCCCTCCCTGTCTTCTGTGGTCCCTGCCACCCCACCCCACTGTCCCCACTGTCATCCGTGGTCCCACAGCTGCGGTGGAAGTGGCTACTGGACCAGATCTTCCAGGAGGACTTCTCAGAGGATGAGGAGCTGGTGCTTCTGGCTACAGACTATATGCAGCAGGTGTCCCAGCTCATCCGCTCCACACCCCGCAGGTACACCTGCCCGTCACCCGCCTGCTACGTGCCTGCCCCCCAGGCCCCTCCCCTGCATCCCAGACCTATCTGCTTGGAGAGCTTTGAATTTCTGCCTCCACCTCTGTCCGGTATCCATCCACTCTGGGGAATCAGGCGAGGAGCACCGGAAAAGGAGTCCAGACCCCTAGGCTCAGACCTGGCTGTCCCACCTACTCTGTGGGACCCTGGGCAGATCTGTGAGCTTCCTGAGCTGCGGTTTCCTCATGTGGGGATGGTGAGGCTTGAATGAATCTGAAGTCAGAAGGGGAAATTGTGGCCGCAACTCTGCTCCCCCAGGGCCACCTTGAGGAAAGCCTCCCTGGTCTCTGCCCCGCTTGGGAAGGACCTGAGGCCTCTCAAGGCCAGTTCTGAGGCAGGCAATCACCCCAAGTGCTCACTCTCCCACCCCACGGCAAGTCAGAAATCAGTGCTGGCCCGTGCCCCATCAGCATCAGGTGCTCTGCTCGGTGGCCTGAGGTGGGTTTGCTGTGTGTGGGCCCAGCCCTCCTCCCCGACTGGGGCTGGGAGTACCTGGAATGACCCTCAGTCCTGTGCAGATGCTTGGTCCCACCCTAGGCTGGGGGCTGGGGGCTGGGGCCCGGGGCGCCCGCGCACGTGAGCCTGTCGGGACACCCAGCTGCTTCACCTGGCCCTCAGGATCCTACACAACTACCTGGTGTGGCGCGTGGTGGTGGTCCTGAGCGAGCACCTGTCCCCACCGTTCCGAGAGGCCCTGCACGAGCTGGCACGGGAGATGGAGGGCAGCGACAAGCCACAGGAGCTGGCCCGTGTCTGCCTGGGCCAGGCCAACCGTCACTTTGGCATGGCGCTCGGTGCCCTCTTTGTGCATGAGCACTTCTCAGCTGCCAGCAAGGCCAAGGTCAGGCTGCCCTGGCCTTGAGGGTAGGGGTGCGGGTCCTGAGATGGGCATGAAGTTCTTGCATGGCCTTGGTCCAAGCATGAGGAGCATGGGGAGCCCCGCACATCCCCCTGCAGCCAAGGGCACCGGGCTCAGCTGAGGGCTCGGCCCTCTCTGAGCCTCCAGGCTACTCCTCACCAGGCTTCCTCCTCCAGGAAGCCTACCTGGTTTGTCAGCTGCAGGACCCTCTCCCCACCCAGCTCCTGCCCTCCCTGCTCTGCCATGCTCAGTGGGATGGCCTTAGGAATGCCGAGCAGCAAGTCCTGGCCTTAGGACGTGGTGCTGAATGATTAGGGGGTACCCCTTACTCCAGGTGCTGGGGGCTCAGAGCTAAGGCCTCCTGGGTTGACCCTTGATTCCTGACCCCTGACCCTGCAGGTACAGCAGCTGGTAGAAGACATCAAGTACATCTTGGGCCAGCGCCTGGAGGAGCTGGACTGGATGGATGCTGAGACCAAGGCGGCCGCTCGGGCCAAGGTGACGTGGGACCCTTTTCCCATTTGTTGGTTCCACATCACATATTAAGTGCCTACTGTGTGCCAAGTGCTGGGATAACAAAAGAGACAAAGATGCCTCTTGTGGAGTTGGCATCACCCAGCCTGCTTTCCTCTTTCCCTGAGCCCCACTCCTATGCTGGCCCTGGAGCTTTCTCCCTTAGAGGGGTGGAAGGCTATCTCCTGAGGCCCTGGCCCACTCACCACCCTCTCGCCTGCAGCTCCAGTACATGATGGTGATGGTGGGCTACCCGGACTTCCTGCTCAAACCCGAGGCTGTGGACAAGGAGTACGAGGTGGGCCTGCCCCTGCCCTACCCGGCCTGACCCGTCAGGCTTCTCCAGGCCCATGGCCAAGACCCCCATGGAGACCAACACCACCACAGAGAAGGAGCCACAGCCCTCAGCTGACGGACGCTGGGAGGGCGTGGGACCTGCTGGGTGCTGGTCTGGCCCTGCCCCGGCCTGCCGCTGAGTGCTGCCCATCCCCCATGCAGTTTGAGGTCCATGAGAAGACCTACTTCAAGAACATCTTGAACAGCATCCGCTTCAGCATCCAGCTCTCAGTCAAGAAGATCCGGCAGGAGGTGGACAAGTCCACGTGGGTACCTGGCCTGGAGCTGGGGGGTCAGGGGTGCCATGGGGTGCCACGGGGACAGTGTTCCTTACCAACGCCAGGAGGTTGATGGGGCAAACCGCCTCACAGACATGCTGGTGGGGGGTGAGGACCGGGCCTGCACAGGGTGCAAGTGGGGGCTGTCAGGGTGTGGGATCAGCCTGGGGGAGGCCCAGGATACAGCTGTAGGCTGGGACACCAGGGCATCCTTTAAGGAGGAGGAGACGAGGAGGTAGGGGTTGTAGTGGAGGGAGTGTGGGTCCCCCCAGCTGACCCCAGCCTCCCTCCACAGGTGGCTCCTCCCCCCACAGGCGCTCAATGCCTACTATCTACCCAACAAGAACCAGATGGGTAAGGGGGTGTGTCCAGACAAGGGGCAGGGCCTGGAGGTGGGGACCGTCTCCCGCTGACCATGCCCTCCCTACAGTGTTCCCCGCTGGAATCCTGCAGCCTACACTGTACGACCCTGACTTTCCGCAGTGAGTAGGGAACCTGGCCGTGGCCTTGTCTGCGGGGTGGGTGGGGACTGCTCAGATGGCCCCGTGCCCGGGTTGGGCACCACAGTGATGACAGCTGCAACCGTGGGTCCCCATAGTCCCACTTCACCTTTGGTTATTTAGAAAAAGGTGTAGTTTTTTTTTTTTTTCATTCTTTTAAATGTCCTGAGTCCCCCTTACCTGGTTTGAGGCTTCTTGGGGTGTTGCAAAACTGGAACAATCCTAGTGATGAGGAAAAAGGCCAAATCCCACGTGGGGTGCCTCAGTTTCCCTCCTGTCTCCCTCCAACCCTGTCTCCTCCCCACAGCCCAGCTCTGTTAGATGTTATTTCCTAAAAGGCAGCTGCACAGGTATCACTGGCCCCTTTTACATACCCCACGAGGAAGCTGAGGCACAAGCGTCCTGGGACCGTGCAGACACTGGCCTCCCTGGGCTACCTCGTGGCCTGGCCAGGGCCTCCTGAGGCCTGGGCAGCAGCTCGGCGGGGCTCTCAGAGGGCGGGTGAGGCTGGGGCCTGACGCTGCTGCCACGGGCCCAGGTCTCTGAACTACGGGGGCATCGGCACCATCATCGGGCATGAGCTGACCCATGGCTACGATGACTGGGGTGAGGCCTGCGGGCGGCCTGAGGGGTGGCGGAGGACAGGCAGTGGCGGGCAGGGTGGTGAGGGCTAATGGAGGCCCCGCGGCCCCCCTGTGCATGTTGGCTGGTGGGTGGGGAGGGCCTTGGTGCCCAGCCGGGCTCTGCGGTGAAGGCCAGTCTCGGCCCGGCCCCGCTGCCGCTCACAGGGGGCCAGTATGACCGCTCGGGCAACCTGCTGCACTGGTGGACAGAGGACTCCCACAGCCGCTTCCTGCGCAAGGCCGAGTGCATCGTCCACCTCTACGACAACTTCACCGTCTACAACCAGCGGGTGAGGCCCCCTCGCTGCCCCTTGGGCCCCTCAGGCCTGGCCAGCACAGACAAGGAGCGTGCACGCCTCCATGCATGCTCACGTGCCTGAACAAACCCAGTGCCGAGCTCCGCGCACACCCGCCAGGGTCTGCGTGCACACTGACTTGGGCGAGAGAATGAGTTCACACAGACTCACACGCACGTGGGGCACAAAGTGGGGGAGTCCTACCCAAACCCTCCGGGAAAGGGGAGGTGGGTGGAGGCAGGGCCCAGGGAGGAAAGGCCCGAAGGAGGCCAGAGGGCCTTGGGCAGCCTCCAACCTCTTCCCTTCTCGCCAGGTGAATGGGAAGCACACACTTGGAGAGAACATTGCGGACATGGGCGGCCTCAAGCTCGCCTACTATGTGAGCTGCCCCTGCCTGGCCCTCGATCCCCGAGGGAGGAGCGGTGGGGGTCGCTGAGGACTGGGCTAGAGACCTAGTCATCCCTCCCTCCCCATCCTGTTGAGCTCTGGTCTTGGAGGGGAGGTGCTGTGCTGGGCACAGTGTCCACTGGAAGAGGGACTCCTAGGCCCCCCGCCTTCCAGGAGAGCAAAGAAGGCTGCCTGGAGGGGGTGGCACCTGCCTGAGGTTAGCCTTCTGGGCAGGGAAGAAGGCAGGGGTCCGGGGGGCTCAGCAGGGTGGGTGGTGTGCAGAGCTGGGGCGGGTGAGGGCCTGAGTGGAGGGTGCCAGGTGGCCCCGTTGTGGGCACCGCAGCTCCATGCTCTGCACCCCCAGGCCTATCAGAAGTGGGTGCGCGAGCACGGCCCCGAGCACCCGCTGCACCGGCTCAAGTACACGCACAATCAGCTCTTCTTCATCGCCTTTGCCCAGGTGTGCGGGCGGGGGCCAGTAGGGGAGGGGGGGAGGGGGCACAGCTTCCAGCCCATCTCCCATCAGCCACTGCTCAGAGAGCCCTGTGGGTTCTGGTGGGGGATCGAGGCCTAGTGTGCAGGGGGGTGGCTGCAGGGCTTCATCAGTGGGCGCCTGGCCCCATGTCCCCGCTCCTCCCCTCCACCCCCATCCTGGCCCAGAACTGGTGCATCAAGCGGCGGTCGCAGTCCATCTACCTGCAGGTGCTGACCGACAAGCACGCACCTGAGCACTACAGGTACGCCCACCTGCCCGCGTGGGCCTCGTCCCCTCCTTGTGTCTGGGGTGGGAGCGGGTCGGGGTGGGAAGGGACAGCTGGGGTATGGTGGCCTGTGCCACACACTCTGTGGGTCTCTCCCCTGCCCCAGGGTGCTGGGCAGCGTGTCCCAGTTCGAGGAGTTCGGCCGGGCCTTCCATTGCCCCAAGGACTCGCCCATGAACCCTGCCCACAGGTGCTCTGTGTGGTGAGCCCGCTGCCCACCTGCACGCCCCTACTTCCCTGCACGAACTGCCTCTCGCTGGCGGCCGGGGCAGGCATGGACCCGGCTCTGGTCCACTCCGGGTGCCATCCGCCTCCCCAGCCCCTCTAGGACCCAGCACCCAATCTGGGAGGGACCCAGAACAGGGATGAAGCTGGGCTCCAGGAGGGCCTGGGGGAGAGACGCTAAGGTCCCCAGACTAGGCTCTTGGGAGCCAGACCCCCGACCAGGCTGGATTGTACAGGCCCCGCCTTCGCTGTGTTCTCGCTGCTAAGTCAGGTCAATAAAGCTGCTCTACTGTTGCCTCCGCCTCCTCAGGGGCCCCCAGAGCAGGTGGGACTGGATGAACTCCCGGGGGAGGCTCAGGCCCTTAACAGAATGAGACCCTAGAGAAGACCTTTTTGTTCCCTCCTGGTGGCCTCGGCTGGGCTGCCTCTGTCCCACCTCCCCAGCTCTTGTCTTTCCCACCAAGCACCCACTCCGCCCTCCACCAAAGTCCTGCCGAGGCCCCTGCACGGTTCTGAGGGGGCCCCTGGACCAGCCTCACGGGGGCCAGAACACCAAGCCCAGTGACCTACACCCCAGCATGACGCTGGGACTTAACTTCTCCTGAATGTCCAGAGTGGTGCCCCCCTCACCCCTGCAGGACTTTCTGCAGTGTCCCCTAGCCAGTCGTCAAGCCCAGGCTAGGCCTTGGCTCAGCTTCTTGGAGAAGGGGGACCGGTGATGTGTGGCCTCGAGGCGTCCCCTCCAGCCTGGAGCAGGAGCTCCTGGGAAGAGAGAAGGAGAGGAGTGGTGGGGGCAGGGTGCCGAGGGGGGCTCCAGGCGTGGCCCAGGGTGGGAGGGCAGGGGGAGGGAGGAGCCCCACTGGGGGATCCCAGGCGTCTGCAGGGCTGAGGCTGCCGGCCCTACCTGCTCCGGTCTGTTTCTCTTACTTCAGGGGTGGCCTGGAGAAATCAGCCACTCCCTGAGCACTGCCCGGTACGTGTGGCCTGTCCCCATCTCCCACTGCAGGGGTCAACCTCTTGCCAGTCCAGCCCCTGTCTTTATGCTCAGATAACGTCTGTCTGCCTCTCAGCCTTGAGTGATGTTTAAAAAGTCCCTGTTATCTGAGCCTTGGATGCACCAACCTGAGGGAGTGGGGACAGAAAACGCACCTGCCACACTGATCGGGCCACAGCGGAGGGTGGGGCTCCGCAGAGAAGAGGCAGGAACGAAGAAGGACACCACGGGAGCCAGCGGGAGCAGGAGTGGCCGAGGTCCCCGGGGCGGGGGCTCTTCCTCGGGGAAAGACCGTAGAGGCTGCGCTAATCAGTCCAGGGCGCAGAGCCCTGCTCGGAGCTGCCTGTCGGGGGGACGTAGGGCCCTTGTGTTCAGGGCTCCTGAGAGGTGCTGTGTTTATGGCTCTTCCTTGGTTTCCTCCTGAAGCCTCTTTCCCCCTGGGCTGGGCACATACATACCATGTCCTTCGGGCAGTGAGGGCAGAAAGACAGTCTAGCTCCCTGTCTTGACCTGCCACCCACCTTCTGGTCGGGGGCTTTCTGCATGCGGTGCATCACCCCCTGCCTCTGGCCTGGGATCCTGGCTGGAATGGAGATCATCAGGCCCAGCGCTCTGGTCCCCGCCCCGGCTCCCTGCTTTGCCCAGCTCCGCCCAAGACTGATGCCTCCTGTCTTCCTGCCAGCCTAGGGGAGGCCTTGGGGTTGGGGGACCTGTAGTGTGAGACTCCAGCAGGAAGTGCAGCAAAGCCCAGGTACCCCTGGGGCCAAGTTGCTCCCCCTTCCGTCTGTGCCCAGCTGAGGGGGCCACTGGGGTCGGGCATGTGGGGGAAGGTGGGCCCCTGGGATAGGACATGGGGTTCCTGGCCTCGAGGCTAGTGCTGAGCTGGAAGCTGGGAAGCCTGGGGGCCTCAGCTGCTGGCCCGGGGCCTGATGCCCAGCGTGTGTCCCAGCTGGGGACCACCCACCCTTCCGGCAGGGTTGTGGATGACAGGCCGTGAGGCCACCAGAGACCCCTCCGCCTGATGGATTCCTGCTGGGCTCATGGTGGTGATGTCACCGCTACCCGGGGCTGCAGGGCTCCTCACATCTTTGGGGAGGACCGAGGGAGACCAGCCGGTCAGAGGGAGCGCAAGCGAAGGGCATACCAAGGACAGAGTCCCGGCCCTTAGGGCCCACAACGTTCAGACAGCCCAGGAACCCAGAGCCACGGGGTGGCCCTGCAGGGCACGGTTGCGACATGTGTGTCACCCACTGGTTCCCAGAATGCTTTTCCAGACAGAATCTGAGAGCATCCTCACTGCAGCGAGGCTGGACAGAGGCCAGAGGCCAGAGGACAGAGGACAGAGGACAGAGGACAGAGGCAGCCGCTTTTACAGACAGGGAGCTCAGGGGAGTCACGTGCCTGCCCGGGGTCACACTGCTCGTGTCCGCTGATGGGCGTGTCTTGGTTGCCGGGTCCTCTGGAGCTCCGGGTGTCCAGACTACACTCAGCATCCCCTCTCAGCAAGTTCTGTTAGGAAGCCGAGCACGTAGCATAGACGCTGGCCATTTCGTTGTCTACCAGGCCCTGCACTTGCAGCCGAGCTGAGGATCCGCTGACCGTGATGGTGCTGAGGTGAGGAGTTGACCCGGCTCGGCACAGCTGCCCGTGTGGACTCAGTTTCCCTTGTGTTGGCTGAGGGGTCATGAGTGCAGTGGTGAAGGCCCTTCCGGTTGTGCAGTGACTCCAGAAGCAGCCTCAGGGCAGGTCGTTGCAGGGCTGACTCCATCCATCCCCGGGGCTGGCTCACCGCGAAGCAGTCATCCTCTGAGCGGAGCTTATTGGGATGAAAGAAAGCAATCTTCAACTAAGCATTTAACAGCGGGGAAATAAAGGAGCTCGGGGATGGTTTACAACTGCACTTAAGCTTGCGCCTGTGTGCCCTCGTGCACGGGGCCTCGTGGTTCTGCCATCCACGGCTTTGAGCCCGAGCCTTGAGCCTGGGGGGTCACTGCTGGGTGACCTTGGCAAGTGGTTCTCCCCCCTCACCCTCTCTGGACCCCAGGAGCATCAGTGGCAGACCCGGGGGTGTGTCTGAGGGGTGGGCCCGCCTGTGGTGGACGGGTGTGAGCCCCTCTCCCCCCAGGACTGCACAGCGGCCGCCTCCGCAGTGAGAGCCCCACACTGAGTCCTCAGTGCCATCAAGGTGTCACCGAGCAGCCCTGTCCCCCAAGCCTTTCTAACCAGTTCAGTGGAGCCCAGATTCAAGTTCCTGCCACCCGCGTGGTTGCTTCTATGCTGACCCAGGTGCCCAGAGCCCTGGGGAGCCCAGCTTGTGAGGAGCCCTAGAAGCAATATTTTTAAATGACTTGAGCCCTCACTCCTGATATGCTGGGAATTCCAGGGTCCTCCGTGAGCAAACACCTCTGGGGGTGGGTTCTCAGGGGGCTTGGGCTCCTCCTCCTTCCCCCTTGGGTGGGCTGGCCCGTACCCCCCATGCTGGGCAGCACCCTGACTCCTTCCCTCCCCAGGGAGCAGGTGGAGTCAGAGACAGCACTGCAGGTCTGCTTCCTGGGGGGCCCCTTTCACTGCCTCCTTGTCTCCCCTTCAGGGCACCTCACCCCTCCCCTAAACTGGCTTGAGGAACCCCCTTTCCCTGGACTTAGTAAAAAGAGCAATTTCCCGCTCCCCCTGCCAGCTCCAGGCCTGTCCAGAGGCTGAGCGCTGTGCCCCCGAGGCTGCCCTCCGGGCCACCCTGCAGCAGACAGGACAGGACAGGGCAGTGGGCGGAGCCTGAGAGTCCAGCTTCCTCCCCTGTCTCCACAGCCCGTGTAGGAGCTTGGACTCGAATCTGGATGGCACATCACTGAGTGGGACCTTGGCAGTCATGCCTCCCCTCTCCACCCCACGTCCCAGGAGAGACTGCAGAGGAGGGGTCATTTTTTATGGATGTGAATTCTGCCACCTCCCACCCCTTAGAGTCCATTTTTGTTTCAATGGCGTTTCCCCTTCCTGCTTCCCTTGCGAGGGGACACAGACACCTGTCACCACCCCAGCCTGCAGGGGTCCCAGGGGACCTCTGGAGAAACTGAGACACTTTCTGTTTTGGGGCCAGGTATCTGTCACTGCGCAGCAGGTGACCACGTGAGCCAGTCCTTGGCAACATTTTCCAGAAAAATGCAGGCCTCCGGCACGTTATTTATAATTCCTTCATAGGATTATTGAAGGCTTCAGAACAATATGAAACTCAGCCCGTCCTCCCCAAAGAAGTCCTTGCTCTATAGCCTCCCTTTTCCTGGAGGAGATCCCAAATTTGGACGGTAGGTTGCTGAGCGGGACCTCAACGGTGTGTACTTGACCCTGAGGCTGAGCAGGAGAGCTGACCCCTGCAGCAGCCACAGGGCCACCGTCCTGGCCTCACAAACCGCCAGGCGCTGGGATCCTACGTCCCGAGTCCCCCTTGCCTTTGGGGAAAGCTGGTTGCACCCTGGCCTGGCCTTTCCTTCAGAGCCCTCATGTGAGCTGGCCTCCAGCCTTGGTGTCCTGGTGGGATCCCTGCCCCGTGAGGTCAAAGGGGACCCCAGGCTCCCGACCCTGCAGACAGTTTTCCCCCCAGGCCCGACACTAGCCTTTGTCCCCAGTGCTGTTCACGGGACATGCCTTACGGCTCATTTGGGGGCTCCTTGTTGGCCCGGGTGGGGTTCTCAGCCCTCACTTGTTTACAGCCCACCTTTGAGCTGCCGTCCCACAGGTTCCACTGGCCATGGTCCCTCCCACCGGTATGGGGGTGTCCCTCATTTTGCCCCGTGTCTCTGGCTGAGTTCGCCCTCTGCCTTGTGGTCTGCTGTCCTAAACAAGGGCCCGCCCCATCCAGGCCTGCGGGTGCCACCTCCTCCTCCCTGCCCTGCCTGCTTTACCGCACAGGGTGGGAGGCGCCCCCTGCAGGGCACGCACCGTTCATCCCTCAGCTCCAGCCCTTTGAGGGCCCCCGCCAGCCAGGCTGCTGTCCAGCATGAGCTCATCGGGACAGAGGGGAAAAGGCGGCACCTGCTCCCGCGCCCTCAGCTGCGCCCGGACCTGGGAGCCTCTGGCAGCGGCTCAGGCTGATTCACTGGGCTC
Source organism: Balaenoptera ricei (assembly GCF_028023285.1). NCBI lineage: Eukaryota > Metazoa > Chordata > Mammalia > Artiodactyla > Balaenopteridae > Balaenoptera > Balaenoptera ricei. The sequence continues at coordinate 114,504,638 of NC_082645.1, read as the reverse complement.
AGGCAGCTCAGATTCCCCCAGCTGCTGTCACATGGTGCTGTGAAGGTGCATCTCTCCTTGTCTGCTTTGCATAAATGATAATAAAAAACCCTCTTACCTTTCTGCGAGACCAAAGCATCGTGGGCACTGCTGACAGAGGTCTGCGTGGAGAGGTCTGCAGGCAGCTAGTTCCCTCTCACCTGAGGAGCCCAGGCCGGGCTGGGAGAGGAGGGGGTGCGCTGCTGGCTGATAATGAGGAACTTGCAAGTCTGGTGAGCAAAGAAAGGGCCAGAACAGGGCACGGGACCTGGACACCCCCACATTGAGGGAGGACGGCGGCCCCACCATCTGGGACAGCGGGGCGGCTGTTTCCTCCCTGAGGGGCAGCTCCAGAGACACACAGCTGGTCCCCAGGCACAGAGCCAAGCACGTCGGTGCAGGCTTGGCATATCTGGCGCAGGGTCAGATCAGGGGAGCCTGGGCTGTGGCTTGGTGTGTGTGTCCGGAGCGAAGAGCCCTAAAGCTCTGTTCAGCTGGAGCAAGCAGGCCCTGGGGCCACCTTAGATCAGAGGGTGCAATTTAAAACACCTCACAGCTTCCTGCAGGTCTCTTGGCCCCTCCCCCCCCCCACTGGAGGCGGGACTGGGGGAGCATCCCCTAAGGGGCAAGAGCCTGTCATGCAGATGCTGAGCAGGTGGGGAGACCTGTTTCTGGAAGCAGGGGGTGGGTAACAGCCTCAGATGGTAATGTCAGCCCCAAGGTCAGGAGGAGGGCACATCTGGCATCCCATGGGAGGCCTCCGGAGAGGCTTCAAGGCAGCGCGCCTGTTTTTACCCATCATGAAGCATCCTGTGTAGCCACCAGAGCCATGCTGGGCTTGGTGCCCAGCATGGGATAGGGGGTCACAGGGGATCCAGGAGCTGGGGGTGGGTGGGGCTGCAGGTCTGGCTGGGACTGAACCTAGGGCGCCCCCCAGGGCCCAGTCTGAGCTCTGCAGGGAGTGATGCACCTGTGGTCACAGGGAGTCGTTTGGCCTAAGAGTCCTGTCCGGGGCTCAAGCATGCCTGACCTCCCGTCGGAGTCTCAGGGGGTTGGGTGACGGGATGCTGGGCCTTCCAGAGGGCCTAGTGTGAGCTGGGGTCTCCCAGGCTTTTTCTCATTGGCAGCTGTGCCACATCCTTGGGCAGTTGGCACGGTTCCTATTTAATGTCTAGCTCTGTGCTGCTGTCTTCATCCTGATGGAATAAAATTTATGTTTTGGGGCAGGAGAAGGCACTTTAAGCATAACACACCCCCTGCCCATATTGGGCCCTGCCTAACGTGCAGCGTGCGCCTGCATTATACATGAAGCCGGCCTTCTCAAAGGTGCGAACGCCTGCTCTATCATGAAGATCGGTGTTGTTTTTTATCTTTTCTGACACCGGCAATGTAACTCCGTACAAGATTACATTTCTTTCCCAATCCTGTAAGGGGTCATGGTGACCTGTTGCTCACTTTGTATGTGCTTGTCTGGACTATGTATCTTAGGTCAACTTTGTGTAAAACCCCAGTGTGTGAGTTTAACGTACGATCCTTTATCTCAAAAATGTGTATGAACAGTCCTCTGAGGTTTCTGAAAGACCCTCTCCCGGGTTATAATCCTCAGTTGGCTCAGAAAAAATTCTCTATTTCTTCTTTAGATCACTATTGATGAATTTTTCATCAACAACGGTTCCGACCGGGCACCCACCCTCCAGCATGGTTCTCAGGTGTCCTGGGGAAGAGAATGTGGGCCCTGCAGGCAGGGGGCTGACACAGCGTCCCCTCCTCATTTGCTCACTTCCTGTGGATTGCGACCTAGTAGAACTGAGAGTGTCTAGTTAGGTAGATTTATAGATTATATGATCTAGTTTTTAACAAACGAACCCTCCCAATCAAGTGGCTTACCAAAAAATCCCGTAAAGAAACTACAAATAACACCCATAATCCACACCAGGTGAGCAACCACAGAAGTGGCAGCTGTGACACTTCCTCCCTCCTGACACACGCTCCGCATCACCCATGGTACAGACCTGACAAGAAGTCAGCCCCAAATATAAAACATTAAACAAAACCAAACTGTTTGAAGCACGCTCACATCCATCATCGCTGGAGAATCTTGCTCTGGGCGCCTTGAGGTCTTCGTCAATAACAGCAGGAAACTCCCCTGGTGAGCAACTAAGTTTTCAGAACAAGAAGACAAACCCCCCAGTTTTTTCCCAGTGATGTTTAAAGTGACGTGATTTTTGATATTTCCCTAAGCAATGATGAATATTTGGAAGGCTCTTTTAAAGTTTCTTGCATGACAGCATAAGACAAAAACACTTACCACCAGGCAAACATTTATTCTTTCTGCTGCAGTAACAATGGCAGAAACGATGAACAGAAAATGATCTGTCGACAAACTGAAAGGCATTTCTTTGCCGGCAAATACCTTTGGAAGATGTAGAGAAAACACTGCTCTAGACTGAAACAAAAAATGTTAGAGCAAATTACCCAGTGTGGGAGGTTTGCTATACAGTTAGTTGGCTGAAAGTACAGATGTTTCTACACGTCGCAGCTTAAGGTATTTGCTGGATTCCATTCCGATAATCAAATACACAAACCACTTTTTTTTTCTGTGTGAGCCACTAAAGGAAAGATATGGCAGGGAAGATATATTTCCAACATTTCATACTTTGTTTAATAAAAACAATGTCATGTGCAGAAAACAACGTAAGTGCACCCATTGATGGAACAGCTACTCCGAACGGATTTGATTTTAAAGGATATTAGATGATAAAAGCTGCAGTGGCAGCAGAACCTGTAAAACTCACTCACTGGCGCATCCATGGTCAACCATGGCAGGGAAGAACTAGAAACCTTGAGGGCACATAAAATGCTGTAGGAGCCATCAGTGGTGTTAACTTTTAAAAACCAAGATTGTCCGAGTAGAGGAGAAGCTTTATGATAGATACTTGGTGATGAGATTGGGCGTGACCATGAAAACATTCCAGATCAACCCCACAGAACGAGCCAGGTTTATGGCAAGGTATTGAAGAGAGCTGTCATCAGTCCTCCTGCCCTCTTTCTTCCTAACTTCCTTTCTTTCTTAAAGACCAATGTGCTGATATTTTTCCAGGTGACAAGCATGCTGACCAAAATAATCAATAAACAATCCATAACAGGAATTGTAAAGAGTTTTATTTGAGCCAAACTGAGGACTATACCCTGGAAGACAGCCTCCAGATTACTCTGAGAAACTGTTCCAGAGAAGCATGGATTTCAGCACAGTTTTATATCGTGTCAGAACAAAGAACATCAAACAAGTCAGGGATACATTCCTTCAAGGTTTCAAAACAACTAGATCAGCGCATACACAGAGAGTCAGTATGGCCTTGGCACCTGGGAAGGGAGTCTTATCATGGAAGGAGGACCAACACTGGCATCTCAAGAAGGGGGGAATTTAATTTTTATTTTTAACTTGGACATTCTTTATGCCTGGTCAATGTGTCCTTTTCTTAATAATTAAAGTAGATGTACAATGTATGTTTGATAGGCCACAGGCAGGCTGTTCTAGTAAGCATAAAATTCAAGTTAACTCATGTATAAGCCAGAATGACTTCCCCATACCTCCATATGTGAAAATTTCTTTTATCAACAGCTATCAGTCTTAAGCACCCAATAAAAAGCTCGAAAAAAATAAACACACTTTCTCTGCACCTGCCCCTTCAAGATAAATATGTTAGAACTGATGCTTGAGAATGTTTCCATGGACACATGACTTTGTGTCCAACACTAATTGACTGATAAAACCCCTCATACCTACACACTTTTTAAGAACTTGGAAGCAGAAACTGTTTGTAACTTAGGTTTAATTTACATACCATAAAATTCACCCTTTTAAAGTGTACAATACATTGGTTTTTTCGAATACCCAAAGTTGTGCAATCATAATCACTAATTCCAGAATAATCTGTTTTTAAACCTGTAGTTTGAAAATGTAGAGTCTCCTTGGGTTTTGAACCCATCTATGAAACATAAACAACCTTCTGCCATTCAGCTCCATAGCTTTGTGACAGCCACTAAAACCCAGAGTTGAAGTAAACTGCCCTGAGAGCCTGGCCTTCAAATCGATGTTTTACAGTGTTAAGTCAAAATTTTAGTAAATAGAGGAGCATACTGTCATATTAACATTTCTAGTGAGAGCAAAATGCTTTCTTGCAACTTTGTGAATGTACAAAGAAATTTGTAATTTTATAAAATTTATCAGAAAATATGGCTGTCTTCACCTTTATAAAATTCTTTGAAACGTTCCCTTTGGGGTGGGTTAGATACTCAGTCAGCGTAGTTATACTGGAGTGGGTGCTCAGGAGTGTTTTCAGGCAGAGGTCAGAAATGTTAGGAGTCTGCGCTTCTCTCTGGTTTCCCAGCTCCCACCTCTGCCTCACAACCCGCAACAACAACAAAAGAAACAGAAGAGACTCTTCTCCCCTCAGTAGCCAGCAGGATATTTTCTTTTTTTTCTTTTTTTATACCCAGCAGGATATTTTCTAAGAGTCAGGTCCTGTTATGCCCCTGCTCAAAGCCTTCCAATCACATCCCACACTCTGGATAAAGTTCAGACTCCTCCCCCTCTGCACCTCGCCCCCATCCTTCCTGGTCCCTCAGCTTCTACCTTCTTTACCTGCCCCACTCCCTCCAACTGTGATCCTGCTACTGGCCTCACCCGCGCCTGCCGCCGCTGCCTGAGGGCCCCTGCACCGCTGTCCTTCTGCATCGCTCCAGCGCTCACTTCCTTTGGTCCTTGTTCAGCTGTCAGCTCCTCAGGCAGCCCTTCCCTGACTCCTGATGTGAATCACCCCGCACCCCTCACGCAGACACACACTCTGCCCCCACTTGATAAGGACTTTTCTGCCTAGAACATATCACTCCTGGCATCACACTGTATAACAGTTTATTTGACAATTGCTTTGTCCCTCCTGGAACCCACAGCTCCCCCGCTGCTCCTTGGCTCTCCCAGCCTGGAATGGGCACTGGGGGGGCCACCAGCACGGTAGCTGAGTGACGTGGGACAAGCCTCCTTTCTGGGTCGCCGTCTCCTCTCTAATGGTACCGCTGGGTTCCCAGGAGGGGCAGCTGAGGAGTTTGTGTCGAGGGCCCCCTGGCTGTCCTGGTCCCAGCAGCCTCCTTGGCCAGCAAGGTGCCTACAGGGTGGGTTCCAGGAGGACAGGAAGCCACGCCTCCGCAGGGGCCCCTAAGTCCTCGGGTCTGCAGGAAAGGCGAGGCGTGGGCTCTAGGCGGGCCTAGGGGCAGCTCTGGGAGAGTGCCTGCTGGTCCGCAGGCAGGGCTATGGGTGCTGAGCGGAGAGTGCGTGGTCCAAGCCCCCGCCTTTCCTGGGGTCCCGGGCGGCACAGCACAGAATCTTAGGCCACCGAGGTTGGGGGCAGGGAGGAGGACTATGGGTGTCACAGGAAAATCAGGGCCTCAGCCTCCAGGGTGGTCCGGGCCCATGAAGGGCGGGGGGCCGAGACTCCTTATCGCTGGGAGGTGAAGGTCTGGCGGAGGGCCGGGTGGGGGACGCGGGGGTGGGGACTCCGAGGTGGCAGCTCGGGTGGGGCCTGGGCTAGGGGCTCTTGGCGCGGGAGCAGGAGCCCCCGAGGCCCGGGGCGGGTGCGGGTCATCGCGGGCCGGGCGCCAGCAGCAGCGGCAGCAGCGCCCCGACCAGCAGCGCCAGCGAGGGCGGGCAGGCGGCCCGGTGCGCGGCGTCGCAGGGGGGCTGCAGGTGGCAGTCGGTGGCGTAGGGCTCCAGGCAGGCGGCGAAGGCCATGACGTGCGCCACGAAGCTCTGCTCCTGCACGCCGTGCACCAGGTGCGCCTGCGGGCCGCGCGCGAACACCGCCACGTCCTCGCCGCCGTGGGTCTCGCTCCCCAGGGGCACGGCCGCCTGCTGCCGGTACGCGGGGTCACCTGACCGGAGGGCGGGAGTTCAGGGCGGGCGGGGGTCGGGCTCCCCCTCCCGTGAGTTCCCGGCCGGGGTCCCGCCCCCAGCGCAGCCCCCTCTGCACTCACTGCTTTCGCTGTCGTTGACGTCGGGCCTTGAGGCTCCGCCAAGCGCGTACCCCGGGCCATTGCCATAGAGGATGGAGGTGTAGGACTTGCCGTCAGTGGCCTTGCCAAAACCCAGCCCTGCAGGGAGGAGGGGACCCGGTGACCACACTGACCCCAGCCCTCCGTGCGCCTCCTGTGTGCTGCGCCCGGGCACTTCTTGCCTGTTCACTGGCTTACTCCTCACCAGAGCCGTGCAGGGCAGTTGCTGTTACTGCCCCACTTGGCAGATGAGGAAACTGGCTCAGAGCAATTTCTGCCGTGTAACTTCGGAAGAAGCGCCTGCGCCTCTCCCTGGGCTTACCGAAAACGGAGCTTCCACGCAGCGTGTAGCCGCCAAAAGAGAAGACATGGGAGTGGTCGGCGGTGACGAGGATCAGCGTGTCCGCTTCCCTAGTGAGCTGGCTGGCCGCGGCAATGGCATTGTCGAACATGACCGCCTCGGTCAGCGCCCTATAAGCTACGCCTTCATGGTGACCGTGGTCAATGCGGCCTCCTGCACGAAGGTCACGTATAAGACGCCACATCTGCCCCGACTGCCCCCTTCCTTCCTCTGCTCATCAAGGGGCTGCCACTCACCCTCCACGAAGAGGTAGAAGCCACGGGGGTTCCTGCTCAGCACACGCAGGGCTGCCTCTGTCATCTCCTGCAGGGATGGGTCCTTGGTGTGGTCTCGCTGGGCCTCATACTTCATGTCTGCTGGCTCAAAGAGGCCTGTGGGAAAGGGGACCAGCAGTGACCGGCAAGTTAGGGAGCAAGGAGGACCAATGGCACCCATCCCATCCCGGGGGAGGACAGTGGGGTGGGTGGGGTCATTACCCATGAGGTGTGTTACACTGGGGTCCTTAGATGCCTGAATGAGCGCCGTGCGGTTCCACACGTACTGGGTGCCCTGAGAGGGGCAGGACCAGGCCTCAGCCCATAGCCCGACACCCTGCAGCCCCTGCCCTGCTGCACCCGCTGCACCCACGAGCCCCCGTCACCTGGTACTTGGCCTGCCACTCCTGCACCAGGTTCTTCCTGTCCTTCCGGATTCCGTTCTGACTGGCATCGCCTGGGTACTCAGGGTCTGGGGTCCCCTCAGGAAACATGTACTTTCGGCCTCCACCCAGGATCACCTGGGGCCAGGGATTAGGGCAGGTGGGTTCAGAGCCGGGCTGGCCCTTTGCTCCGTCCTCAGACAGCCCCTAGCGTCCCAGCCAGGTCCGTGGGAATGGCTTGTCCCCCCCTGTAACTTCTACACTGCGCCCCACGCCCCAAAGCCACGGAGACCCTGCCAGGCCCCAGGGCCGTGGGGGACCTGGGATTGCGGCGGGTGTGGGACCCACCCCCCGCCCCGCCCCTTGCCCCTCACGTCTCACGTCAATGTCCATGTTGTAGATGAGCTGCGTGGCGATGTCCTGGCAGCCCTCCTTCTTCGCCTGGGCGGGCATGTCCGTGTCCGAATACCAGTTACGGTTCACCGTGTGTGCATAGGTACCAGCTGGCGAGGCATGCTGCACCCTCGTAGTGGTCACCACTCCCACGGACTTCCCTGGGGGTGGCAGAGGTCAGGATGGGCCACTGAGGTCTCTGAGCCTGTCCCTACCGGCAAAGCTGGCCCCAAGCCTACCTGCTTTCTTGGCCCGGTTCATCACAGACATGACCTCATTGCCACGTACCGTGCTGCACTCGTTGTAGCGGGCAGCTGCACTTACACCAATGGTCTTCATGTTGGCCTTGACCCCGCACAGGTAGGCGGTGGCCGTGCCTGCGCTGTCTGGCACCTGTCTGTCCACGTTGTATGTCTGGGGGCAGAGATGCTTTCAGCTCTGCTTGTGGGTGTACACCCAGATCCTGACCCAGGCCCTGGGGCCCATGCTCACTGCACCCGGGCCCTACCTCAGCCCCAGCCCTCCTGGGACCTTCCCTCCTGCCATGCTCCCTAGCCCCAAACCCACCCCTCTGGTGTAGAGCACCCTGAGGCCACTCAGCCCTTACCTTGGACAGAGCCAGGTACGGGAATCGGTCCATGGCCAGGGGCGTCTCAGCTCCCAGTTTGCCATTCATCTGCCCCTTTAGGATCCGAGTGGCTGTCACCGTGGGCACCCCCATCCCTGTAGGTACACCCTGTGTCAGGCCTGAGTCCCCAGGGCCACCCTGTGTCTGCCGGCAGCCCAGGGTTTCAGGGCTGCAGGGCGGCGGGACGGACAGGCCTAGCACACTCACCGTCCCCCAGGAAGAGAATGAGATTCTTGGCAGCCGTCTGGATGGGTTGCAGCTTCTTAGCAACATCCAGGGCCTGGGCTGCCTGCCGGTTCCAGAAGGCTGGGTCTTTCTCTTCAACTGGCCAAGGGGAGAGTGGACTCAGGTCAGCCTTGGGGAGCCCCCGGTGTCGGGGGCGGCTGGGAGGCGCCTCATTACCTGGGGCGAAGCCGAGGGACAGCCGTAGCTGCAGGCCCAGCAGCAGCACCCAGGCCCCCTGCATGCCTGTGCGATGGCGGAGCGCGGCAAGGCGGGGACCCCGGGGACGAGGCTCTCGGGCAAGGCTGGGGCACCAGGGTATCAGCTGCAGTACAGGCTGTCAGGGCTTCAATCAGGGGAGGACTTTGTCCCTGCTGTAAAAGGCTCTGTGTCCCTCCCAGTGCCCGAGGGGGCCACACCCTGCCCCTGCCCCTGCCCCTGCTCCTGACCTATGACTTTAAGCCATGTTGCCAGAGGGAAGTGGCGGGGTGTGGCTGAGTGCACAGGGGTCCTGAAGGAAGCAGGTCCTTCCCTCACAGGATGGTTCCCAGCTGGCTCTTCAGGGTGGGGTGGGGATTAGGGGGCAGAGGCCCTTTGCCTGAGGAACATCTGCAAGGTCCTGATGGGGGCCACTCCCATCTCTCTGTCACCAAGTCCTGTGGGAGAACCATCTCTCCTTCATTCACCTCATGTGTTCAGGAGTTTCTGAAAGTCAGCATGGCCTGGTTTGGCTCTGGGTGCTGAGGGAGATGCGGCTGGAAGCACACAGCCAAGGCCAGGGGCTGGGGTTTGCCTTCCTGATGCCCTGAGGCACAGAGACACGTGGGGTGGTCTGGCTGCCCTGCCATCCACTCAGCGTCTCACCAGTCTTGGCCTGGGCAGGTGGGGCGGGCACGGGGCTGGTGGCGGGAGAGGAGGGGCCCTGGAGCCTGGGCCTCAGGTTCTCCTGCTGTGGAAAAGGGTGGGGCTGGGTGACAGCAGAGTGGGGGCCTTGTGTGTGTCTCCAATTACTGAGGGCTGGGCTGGGCCAGTGTTATCGTGTGTGTGTGTGTGTGTGTGTGTGTGTGTGTGTGTGTGTGTGTGTGGAAGGTGCCTGTAAAGGGCTGGCAGGGGTGGGACCAGTGCCCTGTACCTGAAGTTGACCTCTGCTCCCTTGGACAGGTATGGAAGCCAGGGGTGGGTCTGTTCTCCCCACAGGCAAGGCACATTCACAGGTGTAGCTTCTGATAAGGAGCTAAGAGGTTTCAGTTGCCCCAGGTTGGGTTCAAAACATGCCTGCAATCCAGCAATCCCACTTCTGGGTATGTATCCCAGAGAACTGAAAGCAGGATCTAGAAAAGGTATTGGTCACCCACGTTTGTAGCAGCAGTATTCACAATCGCCAAGAGGTGCAAGCAACTCAAGCGTCCACCAGCAGATGAATGGATGAAGAAAGCATGATATAGCTATACGATGGAATATTATTCAGCCTTAAAAAGGAAGGAAGGTCTGACACCTGCTACAACATGGATGAACCTTGAGGACATGATGCGCAGTGAAATAAGCCAGTCCCCAAAAGACAAACACTGTGTGATTCTACTTCACTAGGTATCTCAAGTTGTCAAATGCATAGAAATAGAAAGTTGGATGGTGGCTGCCAGGAGCTGGGAGGATGGGGACTGGGGACTTGTGTAATGGATACAGACTTTCAGGTTTGCAAGATGACAGAGTTCTGGAGACCTGTGGCCAACAATGTGAACAGATGAACACTACTGACCTGGACACTTAGAAGTGGTCAAGATGGGAACTTTTATGTCGTGTCTTTTACCACAATTAAGAAATTTTTTTCAAAGAAAACAACGTGTACCTCCCAGCCCCACCCACTCCAGTGGACCACGGTAGCCCCTCCCCACGCGGCCACCTCAGCCCCCGAGTCAAAGTGCCCTGGCCCCCAGCATCCCCCTGCCCAGCACCACTCCCCAGTGTGCCCTCCCCTCAGGCAGAGCTTCTGGGCTCCTCCTCCTTTTTTTTTTTCTTTAATTTATTTATTTGATTTACTTATTTTTGGCTGTGTTGGGTCTTCGTTGCTGCGCGCGGGCTTTCTCTAGTTGCGGCGAGTGGGGGCCACTCTTCATCGCGGTGCATGGGCTTCTCATCGCGGAGCACAGGCTCTAGGCGAGCAGGCTTCAGTAGTTGTGGCACACGGGCTCAGTAGCTGTGGCGCACGGGTTTAGCTGCTCCGTGGCATGTGGGATCTTCCCGGACCAGGGCTCGAACCCGTGTCCCCTGTGTTGGCAGGTGGATTCTTAACCACTGCGCCACCAGGGAAGCCCTCTCCTCCTCCCTTGACCTGCTCTTCCACCCGCTCACCACGCTGACCCAGGTGAAACTCTAGCTCTCAGAGGACATGCCAGGTTAGGGGGCATCCTTCCTGGCCTCTGCGAGTTGCCCCCATAGCTGCCTCTGTCCCCTGCATAGTCTTGTGCTCGGAAAATTCTTGGCTACAGGTCAGGAGAGACTAACTCCTGGGCAGGCCCTTAATTAATGAATCAGTTCCTTTGACCAGGCCGTAGGTTAAAGTTTTGTTACTCCAAGATTAATCTTTAGTCCAGTGAATTCCCAGTCCCCTTTTTTAATTTGAATTTTTGACATAACTGTAGATTCACTTGTGGTTGTAAGAAATAACAGAGATCCCTTGTATGCTTCGTCCAATCTTCTCCAATGTTATAATGCACAGATTTTCACATTTCTATTGAGATTCCCCCATTTTACATGTGCACATTTGTGATTGTGTAGGTTCTGTACCATCTTATCACATGCGTGGGTTCATGTAAACACCACCACAGTCAAGGTACTGAACAGCTCCAACCCCACCTGCTCCTTTATAGCCACCCCACCCTCTGTCCCTAATCCCTGTCCCGTATTTCTAAAATTTTGTCATTTCAAATAAGTTACATGAGTGGAATCATGGCCTTTTTCACTCAGCCTAATTCCCTGGAGATTCACCCGAGCAAGGATCAGCTGTTGACTCCTTTGTGCCGCTGAGCAGTGTCCGGGGTGAGTGGACCCCGCAGCGTGTTTAACCATTCTCATGTGCAAGGACCTCTGGGCTGATTCCAGGTTTGGCTGTTTCGCAGTGGTTGCACCACTTTGCATTCCCACCAGCAATGTATGAGGGATCCAGTTTCTCTGCATTCACACCATCATTTGGTGTTGTCACTGTTTTTAATTTCAGCCACGCTAATAGGTGTGGAGTATAAAGTTTCCTTTAATGCTTTTCTTATGATGAGATTAAGTGGTCATCAGCTTTGACCCCTCTTGGTTTCTTGTACATTTTGTCCTGTGCCTGGGCAGGACCGGAGACCAAATACAAACCCCGTGTCTCTTGCAGTGAACAAAGGATGTTTGTCCACGTTCCCACCAGGGCACCCTGCCTCCCTCCTCTGGGCCCGAGTCACCTGTGATGAGATGCTCTTCCACGCTGTCCCCTGGGGCCCAGGGGTGACAAGGCAGCAGGCAGCAGAGCTTTCTGCTCTGGAGTAAGAGATGACACCTCCAGTCCTGCACTCTGGGGTTACGGGTACCTCGGGCCGGGGCATGGCCAGCTGCACGGAGCCTGCTCTCTGGGGGATGTTTGTCCTGGTCTCTCTGTTCTCTGGGAAGGAAGGCCTTGTCTTGTGGGGCCCCATCTAGAGCCCCAGCGCCCTCCGCCGCTGTCCCCACTTACCACCCTCGGCTCTCTGGGCTGGGTCCCAGCCCCCAGCATGGCGCCCCCTGCAGGCACTGCTGGCAGCGGGCGGTGGGGGTGTGTGACGCTGAGCCCACTGCAGCACCAGCCGAGCCGTGGGGGATGCCTTCTGCCTGCCTCCTGCCCTCGCAGTCTCACGATGTCCCCTGGAGATGTAGTGACAGTCCTCACTCAGGGGAGAGCAGGGCAGCAGCTGGCAACAGAAAGGCTGTTGATCAGCAGTAGGCCACACCTCCCCCCCCAGCACTTTGGGGAAATGGAGGCCTCCCTCTCTAGGGGCAAGTGCTCCTTGGGCCCTCGTCCCCAGCTCTCAGTGCCGCCTCCCACCAGTCCTGTAGAACTGGTATGAACATCCCCACTCGTGCTGGGATGCGGGAAGCCAACACAAGTTTTATTTTGCCCTCTTTTCCTTGGGGGCCACATGGAATCAGGGAGGTGTCGAGCCTCCTGAGGCCAACTGGGCATCTGGCAGGGAGGTGGGAGGGCACGTGGTGAGCCCTGGGGCTGGGGGACGTCATCTCAGCCTAGGCCAGCCAGAGTGGCAGCACCTGGCTGGCCTAGGATTCCTGATGAGGTCTTCCCCTCTGGACAGGCCTGCCCATGCAGTTCTGAGGCCGGGAGAGGAGGCAGGGCCACCCATCCCTCCTCCCAGCATGCCCGAGGCGAGGGCCGTCAGGAAAGTTGGTCACGGGGAGGCCAGCATTGCTCACATAGCAATTAGGTGCACCACAGCCCCGGAGCGATTGATGGCTCAGAAAGGAGCGCTCAGCTGAGAGCAGTAAGGTCGCGGCCCCAGGGTCACAGGCTCCTTTGGAGTCCTGTGGAAGTCAGCCGCCCAGAGTTCTCAGAGGTCACATGGAAGGTGAAGGCACTGGCATTGGGGGAGGGGGAAGCCGCCTTTCTTTGTGGCTATGGTTTGTGTGCTTTAGAACCTGGCTCTGCACTTCCCGAGGGGCAGATGGGAGTGACTGGAGAACAGCCTCGGGAAGGGCCAGTCCTGGGGGGGGTCTGTGGAAGGAACCAGAGACAGCACGAACCCCAGGGCACCCAAGGGTCACACGGGGGAAATGTCTGCAGAGATGTGTTCTGGACTCAGCAGAGCTGGAGGGCGCATATTGGGGTTCATCCGGGGACCCCAGGGATCATGCTCGCCCTCATGCTGGGAATCTCTCCACCTGCAGAAGGGTCAGCACTAGTTTTGGCATTTGGGGTTGGAGGGAGGTGGCGAAGCTGAAAGGAAGGCCCCAGAAGGCACCTGTTAGTAGAGGAACTCATGATACCGGCCTTGGAAACAGGTCAGGAGGAGGGGCTGAGGTCTCAGAGGCTCTGATGGGGCTGAGAGAGGCTGGCCAGAGAGGGTCTCAGAGACAAAAATCAGAAGCTCGGCGGCTGCTTGTTCTTTAAAGGAGACAACTTGATTCAGTTTAAAGTCTCTTGAGCAGCGACCGCATGTAAAGCATCCTGGAGGCCCAGATGAGCCCCCGCAGATCCAACCAGTACGGGGCCTCCTGTCTAGGAGGGTGCGGGACGCCTCAACCCACTCATGCTCCTGGACACTGCCCCGGGGAAGAATTGAGGTCCCCTGGGCTGGTCAGTAGGAAGAGTGTGGACCTTACGGGCTGGGGCCCAGGGGCCTCCCCTGACCAGAGTGTCTGGCGCCCTTGGGAGAGGAGCAGGAAGTCAAGCTGGTAAGTGGGTTCCCGTGGGATCTGGGCGGAAGAGAAGTCTGGATGTAAGTCCCAAGACGAGGTCACAGGATTGGTGCTGGGCTGTGCTTCAGGGGCTAGAAGAGGGTGTAAAGAGAGGAGGGGATGCTGGGCTGAGGAGGTCGGCCTCCAGGGTGCTGCTGGAGGGGGTGGCACTGGAGGAGGTGGAGCTGGTGCAGAGGCAGGTCGGGAGTCACTGGCAGAGAAAGGTGGCAGAGGCACTTTGGCACATTGTGTAGCACCGTACTTTGGCCCTCAGAATCTGCCCTCTCCTTGGTCCCTGCCCTCCGTGCTGGCTCCCTCCGTACAGGGCCCCTCAGAAAGCCCCTCCCCCAATCCCTCTTCTGCAGCTGTCACTGCTCTGTCAGCCACTCTCCCATCTGCCTCTGCCTTACTTAGCTGCCTTTCCACCCCCTACTGCACAGGTTTCTCATACAGGGAGACATTGGAAAGGCATTCAAGTGATGCAGCATAAACCACATGGTGGTATCACAGACCCCAGGCTGATAAAGACCAAAAAGCCCAACCCTGCGAGCCTTGGAGAAGAAGAGGAGGAAAAGGAGCTGAGTCCACTGCAGACACAAGCCTTCTCCAGTGACATTAGGACATGCCTGTCCCATGATGGAGGTAGTTCTACTCTGGGTAAATGTCCTGGAGAATCCGTGGCACATGTGCCCCAGGAGGTATGTGCCAACACATTTAAAGCAGCACCATTTAATAAGCAGCCAAAAGTTGGAAATAGCATCAGCAGGAAAAAGGAAAAAATTACAGCATTGTCATACATGGAATACTAGACAGCAATGGAAATGATGAGACTTTTGTTGCATGCAACAGATTCACTGCTTCTCACCAACAGTGTTGAGTGAAAGATGCAAATCACGAAAGAGGGCATCCAGTAGAGCACATCTCAATTCCATCAACTCTTATACCCTAAACCTTAGCCTCCGTTAGGACTCCATTAACAAGTCTCTGTTTTGCAAGGAGCCCCAGAAACCTTCCTTTTTAGCCCTGCCACCCTGCTATTTTATCCATTCTCATAAAAAAGGCTTTGGGGTCCCCAGTGAGGGGTCGAGCCAAGGGACCCTTTTTGTCAATCTTGGACTTGATTAATTGGCCTAACTGTTGCCCCAAGTGATTGCTGGTCAGGTATCTCAAGTGTTAATTTTTTTCTTCTAGCCTTTAAAATTTTTCTACTTGGGGTAAATAATGTGGACTTGTTTGGGAGATGAAAGTTTATATAAAAGTGGTGTATCTGAATGAGCTTTATGTAAGATGGCTACTTCTCCTTTTCCTGATTGTACTGTGGGGATAGACATATGTCTCATTGGGAAATGCTTCCTCTGCCTGGTATATAAGACAGGGCAGGGCTTCCCTGGTGGCACAGTGGTTAAGAATCCGCCTGCCAATGCAGGGGACACGGGTTCGAGCCCTGGTCCGGGAAGATCCCACATGCCGCGGAGCAATGAAGCCCATGCGCCACAACTACTGAGCCTGTGTTCTAGAGCCCGTGCTCCGCAACAAGAGGAGCCACTGCAATGAGAAGCCCGTGCACCGCAACGAAGAGTAGCCCCTGCTCGCCGCAACTAGAGAAAGCCCGTGTGCAGCAACGAAGACCCAACACAGCCAAAAATAAATAAATAAATAAATAAATAAATAAATAAATAAATTTATAAAAAAGACAGGGCATATACAGCTGCCTCTTAGGCAATGTTAATTCAAAATACTCAAGGAAATCAATAGGATTACCTGAGCCCATACAGTATGAGGTAAAAACTGGGGGCTAATAAAAGCAATGATGCAGACTTTTTTTTGCCCCTAGGGTGAATTGGTCTGACTTTGACCAGAAGTCCAGACCTGAAAGAGGGCCTTTGTTGAATGCCTTGTGTAGACTTTTCAAAGCATGGTACATTGAATCCTAAAGATCTAGAATATAGAAATCTTTTTTTTTTTTTTAATTAATTAATTATTTATTTATTTATTTTCTTTTTGGCTGTGTTGGGTCTTCGTTTCTGTGCTAGGGCTCTCTCTAGTTGCGGCAAGCGGGGGCCACTCTTCATAGTGGTGTACAGGCCTCTCACTATCGCAGCCTCTCTTGTTGCGGAGCACAGGCTCCAGACGCGCAGGCTCAGTAGTTGTGGCTCACGGGCCTAGTTGCTCCGCGACATGTGGGATCTTCCCAGACCAGGGCTCGAACCCGTGTCCCCTGCATTGGCAGGCGGATTCTCAACCACTGCGCCACCAGGGAAGCCCTAGAAATCTTTTGATTTCCAGTTTAGTTGGAAATATTCTAACTGATATAAAGGAGCAGATTAAAGAAAATGTAGTTGGACAAATCAATCTCTTGATATCATTTAGGTGGCAACCCAGTTCCTTTGGGAATGAAAAGCAACTGTCCTTGTCTTACAAATCTCTACAAATCAGAAATGTAAATACAGCCCATAATGGCCTGAGACTGAGCCCAGTTAACTCTATCAGGTAGAACTTGAAACCAAAGGAGAAAAAAGGGAAAAGAAGTCTTTTAAAACTCAAACTGCTGGAAAGGCTCTCTCATTTAAAATCTAATTCACAGCTTCTTTAAGGATTTGTCAAGGACGAATACAAATCTTAAAATGTTTTCTGCAAATAGTAAAAAGCCTTAGCCACCTGAGCAGATAACTTATTCCAACTGGTATTTATAAACTAGTAAGTTTTATATTGTAATACCTGGTTCATGACTAAGTTTTGAAATGAAGCTATGAAATCTCTGGTTATCTGTTTGTCATATGTATGTTACAGCTATGTCTCTACCTGTGGATGGTGTAACCAGATTGGGTAGAAGTCCCTGGAGAAAGAGAACCGGAAAGACTTTCTTGACATAAGGAAGCCATTTTTTGGCCTAAGCCATTTTGTGATCTAAGCCTGGCTACAATGTGTTCCCTTGAACAGGTCTCAGTAATAATGGTCTTAAGGGTGAACTTATCAGACAAGAGAAGTAACAATTGCAGAGATAATGAATCAGGTGTAAAGACTCCCAGTTCTATTTCAATGGTAGAAATTAGCCTAAAGTACTGTCTTGAGCTGTTTTGCAGAATTTAAACCCTCCCCCTAGGGTGCTCAACCACCAGATCAACAGGAACCTAAGGGATGATGACGTTGCCTTTTCTGACCCTCATGACTTCAATCAGCTACAGCTTGAACTCTGTCCACTGCCCAAGCCCCCTGCATGAATATGCAGGTACCTTTAGCTTAAAAATTCCCCACTTTTGCTTTTCCGGAAGAAACTGCTTTGGGAAGATCCCCGGTGTTCTCCCTAGTTGCTGGAAGTAGTAAATCCTTCCTTCTTCTCTGTCTAGCTGCTGTACTATGACCTTGCTAATGGTACTAGCTAGCTGTATTACTTATACCTTGCCCATTTTATGATTCTTGTTTCTTGTATTACCTGATGGATAACCAGTTCTCTGACAAAATTAATGATGACTCAATGCCTTGAGACAATTAATCACGTATGTAGCTCTCTAGAAAATTAACTGTAGTAGTACAACTCTAGATATGGGAAGAAGCAACAAGGGAGAAACATTTCCTGGATCATAATAGACTAGTAAGACAGATGATCCAGAGAAGTTTTAGGTTATTAACAGGGTCTAATCCAGACATAGCACATGAATGGCCTACCAGTGGAATCCTCACTTGACCTAGGAATGACACTTCCTAGCACCATGGGACAAATTGGTCGTGAAATGCCTCTCAAACCTTGGTTGAACTTATGACCAAAAAGGGGGTAGACTGTAACCAAAAAAAAAAAAAAAAAAAGGAACAGAGTGTCCTTCACCATCCAGTTATACCAAAGGTTAAACTGAAACCCGCTGCAGTCGCCCACCAACAGTGTGCCCTCAGGGGAATTCATGATGGAAAAAACAGGATGAGGCATTCTGTGCTTTGGATAAATGAGTCCCTAGACAGTTGAGATGCATACCTCAGGAATAATTCCAACGAGCCATACATAGAAAAGCACTAAAATCATTGAGAGATCTGTTCTTCCTGATCAGCACTGATCTTCTACTGAGATGTGTGCTTGACTATGTTTTTTCATAGCCAAAAAAGTCGTTATATATATATTGGCTCCTCCTCCACCTCTTCAGAGCAGTTCCTCAGAGCAATCTGAGACAATGTTTCCCAGGCTATAGTCCTCAGTAATGTCCTTGAGTAACACTAAACTCATAACTCTTTGGTTATTTTTTTCTTTAAATTGACAAGTCAAAACTAAACCATATTGCAGATAAAATCATGATAAGAAAATGATTTTCAAAAAATTCAGTGGTTCCCCTTGGTGGGGAAGGAAGGGATAGGTTGTGTAGGAGAAAGGGCATGGGGTGGGGTGGGGAGGACGAAGACCACATTCTATTTCTTGATTTGGGTGGTGGTTATTTTATTTTATTTTATTTTTAGAAGATAGAATTATATATATGTATATTTAAAAAAAATTTTTTTTGGCTGCGTTGGGTCTTCGTTGCTTCATCTTTCTCTAGTTGTGGCGAGCGGGGGCCACTCTTCGTTGTGGTGCGCGGCTTCTCATTGCAGTGGCTTCTCTTGTTGTGGAGCACAGGCTTTAGGCACGGGCTTCAGTAGTTGTAGCATGTGGGTTTCAGTAGTTGTGGCTTGCAGGCTCTAGAGTGCAGGCTTGGTAGTTGTGGCCATGGGCTTAGTTGCTCTGTGGCATGTGGGATCTTCCCGGACCAGGGCTCGAACCTGTGTCCTCTGCATTGGCAGGTGGACTCTTAACCACTGTGCCACAAGGGAAGTCCCAACACCCCAATGTTCATAGCAGCATTATTTACAATGGCCAAGACATGGAAGAAACCTAAATATCCATCAACAAATGAATGGATAAAGAAGATGTGGTACATATATACAATGGAATATTACTCAGCCATAAAAAAGAATGAAATAATGCCATTTGCAGCAACATGGATGGACCTAGAGATTATCATACTAAGTGAAGTAAGTCAGACAAAGACAAATATCATATGATATCACTTATATGTGGAACCTAAAAAAAAGATACAAATGAACTTACTTACAAAAGAAAAATAGATTCACAGACATAGAAAATGAACTTACGGGCTTCCCTGGTGGCGCAGTGGTTGAGAGTCTGCCTGCCAATGCAGGGGACACGGGTTCGAGCCCTGGTCTGGGAAGATCCCACATGCCGCGGAGCAACTAGGCCCGTGAGCCACAACTACTGAGCCTGCGCATCTGGAGCTTGTGCTCCACAACAAGAGAGGCCACGACAGTGAGAGGCCCGTGCACCGTGATGAAGAGTGGCCCCCACTCGCCGCAACTAGAGAAAGCCCTCGCACAGAAACGAAGACCCAACACAGCCAAAAATAAATAAATAAATAAATAAAAATTAAAAAAAAAAAAAAAAAAGAAAATGAACTTACAGTTACCAAAGGGGAAAGTGAGGGGGAGGGATAAATTAGAAGTTTGGTATTAAGACATATACACTACTATATATAAAATAGATAAACAACAAGGACTTACTGTATAGCACAGGGAAATATATTCAATATCTTATAATAACCTATAATGGAAATGAATCTGAAAAAGAATATATATATATATTTATGTAAAATGTAATGTATATAATACATATATATAACTGAATCACTTTGCTTTACACCCGAACCTAACACAACATTGTAAATCAACTACACTTCAATTTTTAAAAAAATGTATTAAAAAAATTAAATAAACAATAGTACTGGGGCTTCCCTGGTGGCGCAGTGGTTAAGAATCTGCCTGCTGGGCTTCCCTGGTGGCAGAGTGGTTAAGAATCCTCCTGCCAATGCAGAGGACACGGGTTTGAGCCCTGGTCCAGGAAGATCCCACATGCCACAGAGCAACTAAGCCTGTGCGCCACAACTACTGAGCCTGCGCGCCAAGAGCCCATGCTCCACAACAAGAGAAGCCACTGCAATGAGAAGCCCGCCCACTGCAACGAAGAGTAGCCCCCGCTCACTGCAACTAGAGAAAGCCCGCGCGCAGCAACGAAGACCCAACGCAGCCAAAAATAAATTAATTAATTAAACAAAACAAAACAAAACAATAGTATTGATCTTGGAGAGGCAGCAGTGAGTGGTGGCGTGAAGTGAGATCTTAGTTCCCTGCTCAGGAATTGAACCTGGGTAGCCTGGATGAAATCCAGGAATCCTAGCCACTAGACCAGCATAGGGCTAGAGGCTAGAGGCAAATTTTCCCTGGCTCTTGCCGCCAGTGCAAAATGCATTTCTCAAGGAGTCCAAAACTAGAAAACAGGTACAAAGTTTATTATTAGAGATACAGCACAACAGCACAACGAGTGGGAGAGCACACAGAGAAACAGTTTGTTAAGACAGAGGGCAGAGATGCACACCCGGAGAGCAGGGTGTGGGCGTCCTCCCTAACGAGGAGGAGCGCAGTGAAGAGGCAGTTAAGTCATTTCTATAGGGCAGTTCTTCCAGGTCTATGTTTACCTTGGGCCAATTATCTGGTTTCTTTTCCACACCTGACCTGCGCTAGGACACTCCCCAACACACACGCGCAACTTTTTCCCAAGATGGATTCCAGCCCAGAGGCCTATGGGACGGCCTTGGCATCACATATTATGGGGTGGTGCCCCCTCCTTTTTGCCCAATGAGCATTTCTGCGCATGTGCAATGTCTCCCTTGCCCCAAGGATGGGAAATATATGACCTCTTGATCTTTACTCAAATAGGGTTTAGCCCCTCTCTGTTCCTGCCACGACTGTTAAAGTGTCCACAGGAGACAAAGCCGGGCTATTTACCCTGTTTCTGTTGTTATTTCTATTTCAAAGTGCAAACAGGAGGCTGGTTGTAAATATCTAACCTGGAGCCCACCTATCTCCTGTCTCAGGAAATGCAAACAGGAGGCTAGTTGCAAGTGTCCCACCTGAAGCCCATCTTTTTCTCACCCCAAGAAATGTAAACAGGAGGCCAGTTGTAAACACCTAGCCTGGAGCCCATCTATCTCCTGCCTCAGTACAAGTAAGCTTGTGGCCATGGCAAACACTCATTAAGGTGATACATGAGGAATTCCCTGGTGGTCCAGGGGTTAGGACTTGGCGCTTTCACTGCCGGGGCCCAGGTTTGATCCCTAGTCAGGGAACTAAGATCCCGCAAGCTATGTAGTGGGGGGTGGGGGGGTGGGAAAGGTGATATATGAAAAGCTTTAGCTTTGAGAAATGTTGATTGAAAGAAATCAGCAGATTTTGGGCCTGGGCTCATTCAATTTCCACCACTTATTATGGGTATTCTCTGGTACCTAACCTCTTCAAGTCTTAATTCCTTCATCTGCAAAATGGGAAAAATAATAGTACCTGTGTCACAGGGCTGTTAGCATGGGGCCTGGTGCAGAGGCAATTCTGGAGGTGGGGTAGGGGTGAAACCCTAACCTTAAGGCAGGACTTAATATCCTTAAGGCATGTTTGCAAGCTGAGTGTTTGAAAGCCAAACAAATGGCCAAATATTAAAGCAGCTCATTTCCAGAAAACAAATATTTTACAGTTCCTAATCAAGGTCTGTGTAGACTGTTTCCCTCTGGCCCATTCCACCTACCAGGGAGGAATGTCCCGGCACTTCCCTTCCACAGGGGAACTTGGGTCAGGTGCCTGGGGTGGGGAGAGGAAAGGGGACCGCTCTACCGCCAAGGCAGGAGACAGAGCAGCCCCCGCTCTCACACAGTCCCTGGGGAGGACTCTCGATGACTGCGGAGCCCCGTATGCAGTGCTGAGCTCTGGCTCAGCCTGTCAGAGGCTGGGGTACAGCAGAGCCCTGGGCGGAAGGGAGGCTCGGCCAGGCAGTTGGCAGAGGCCAGGCCTCTGCTCTGTCCTGGGGTGCTAGTATGGTAGTAGCTGTTGCATATGAAAGACAGCTCCCAGGCCGAAAGGTGGTTTGGGCATCAATATATAATGTGTGGAAATGAAAGCCTAAGAAAGTCAAGAGCCTCCCAGGGAATTCCCTGGCGGTCCAGTAGTTGGAATCCCTGGTCGGGGAACTAAGATCCCACAAGCTGCAAGATGCAGCCGCCCCCCCCCCCCACCCCAAAAAAAGTCAAAAGCCTCCTGTAACTCAGGAGTGAAAATAATTTCACGTTTATTTTGTATCATAAGAACGAGGAGGACAGTTTTATTCCAACAGTACTTTGTGTAGTTTGAAAATCTATTAAGGTAAAATATGCTAAAGGAGAGTTTTTGTTTCATGTTCTATTTTGCACTTCAGTTTCTGTTGCTTTTTCAGTATTTGGCTGACTGCTTTCCAGAACTGAGCAAGGTACAATTCAAGAACGTTAAAGAATCAATGCAATTCATGAACCTGGTTAAGTAAAATAACTTTTTAAGGCACTTCCCTGGCGGTCCAGTGGTTAAGACTCAGCACTTCCACTTCAGGGGGCACAGGTATGATCCCTGGTTGGGGAACTAAGATCCCACATGCTGCATGGTGTGGCCAAAAAATAAAAAATAAATAGTAACTTTAGGAAGTGAAATATTGGGCTTCCCTGGTGGCGCAGTGGTTGGGAATCTGCCTGCCAATGCAGGGGACACGGGTTCGGGCCCTGGTCTGGGAGGATCCCACACGCCGCGGAGCAACTGGGCCCGTGGGCCACAATCACTGAGCCTGCCCGTCTGGAGCCTGTGCTCCGCAACAAGAGAGGCCGCGATAGTGAGAGGCCCCGCGCACAGCGATGAAGAGTGGCCCCCGCTTGCCGCAACTGGAGACAGCCCTCGCACAAAAACGAAGACCCAACACAGCCATAAATAAAATAAATAAATTTAAAAAAAAAAAAAGTGAAATATTTAAATGTATTTCCCCCCTAAAGTGGCTTCCTACATATTAAAAAAAAAAAAAAATCCCCAAACCACAAAAACCCATAAAAAGACAAGGTTCAAAGAGATTATCCTGCCATACTAAGTTACGTGCAAGTGCTGAAGGCACCCTGCTCCATCTCCAGAGTCTTCTTTGTTGTGAAAGGCATCTTCCTCCTTCCATTCACCAGGCCTCAAATCTTTAATCTGCTTCAACACCTAACCCACCCCCCCAACTCCAAATAACCCTGAAATCCGGGATTCAGACCCACGAACTCCTCCAGGAAGGGCCTGAGGCTCAGCTCTTCTGCGGCGCCGCCACACCTGGGCCGGCAGCCTCACCTGCAGGACCGCCCTTCCCTGGGCCAGGCGGCTGCTTTCTGCCTGGCTGGCCTCTCACCTTGGACACCCAAGCCTGGGCTCAGACACAGAATAAACAAGGCCCCTCAGGGGCTCCACTGAGGCAACCGGGACTCGTCACCCCCAAGACTGTTACCTGAGTCTTTAAGAAAAAAACCTTAGGCAGCATTTTAGCTGAGTGGGAATATCAGGTCGTGTCAGCAGGAATTTTATCTTAGTTGCTGGAATAATGGACTGTTTCATACACCCATTGCTGAGTGTACAAGAAGCCTTTTAAACCAATTGTAGATCCATTCCTGCTAAGCAAAAAGAAAGAAAAAAAGGGGGAAAAATTTTTTTTTTTAGTTTTAGTTTTGATTTTTATCCAAGTTATACATTAATGTAGTTTAAAGTATCAAATAGACCCATAAGGTTTGTTACAATAAAACAAAACAGCAGGTTCCTGTCTCCCTCACTGCAGTTTCCCGAGGCAACCATTTTCCCCCTCTTAGATTTTAATTTTGATATTTACCATTGTTTCTAAATCACATACTTCTTCATTTTTCAATTTTAAGCTATATTTATTGATATATTCTATTGATATTCTGCATTTTAGGGTTGTGTAATGAACCATCCCAAAACAAACTTAAACAACAATAGTTTCTTTGATCACAAACTTGCAATTTGGGCAGGGCTTGAAGGGAACACCTTGTGTTTACCCTGGGACACTTTAGCCGGGGTGGCTGGACAGGACAAGGGGCCAGAACAGGTAGGGTCCTTGAAACCAAGTCCCCCTAAAACTGAGTTCCGCTGCCAAGTTTATGATGAACATCTCTATCCAAAACTTTATTCCCTTTCTCATCCTGTCCCTGTTCCCCTCAGGATTGAGGAGGATCAAGAAAAATGGGGAACTGAAACTGAGCAGGACCCATGAGGCCTTTCTGGGTACAAAAGCCCCGCTGTGTCCCCCATTTCTTGTTTGTAGGAAAAAAGTCTCCTAGGCCTTCCCTGAGTTCCAAAGAACAGACACAAGTGGTTGCTAATTAGAGAAGTGAGGGAATGCAGAAACAGAGGAAAGCAGTCAAGCAAGAAAAGTAAGAACAGCTTAAACAATAGAGTCACAGGACATCTAGTTTCTTCTCAAGGATTATACATAACAATCTGACACAAATCTTTGAGGTGTTCTGCAGGAATGAAGACCCTCCCACCCAGGTGGAGAATGGTAACTACATACTGACCACAAGCACTTAGACCCCAGACTGGCTGGAACCAGAAGGTTGATGCTTAAGATTCCTGAAATAGCACCCCGACCACCAACCAATCAGAAGAAAGTCCACAATCTGATCCTGTACCTCCAAACCCTCACCCTGTATTGCTGCCTTTAAAACCCCTTCCCTGGGGCTTCCCTGGTGGCGCAGTGGTTGAGAGTCTGCCTGCCAATGCAGGGGACGCGGGTTCGAGCCCTGGTCTGGGAGGATCCCACATGCCGCAGAGCAACTCGGCCCGTGAGCCACAATTACTGAGCCTGCGCGTCTGGAGCCTGTGCTCGGCAACGAGAGGCCGCGATAGTGAGAGGCCCGCGCACCGCAATGAAGAGTGGCCCCCGCACCGCGATGAAGAGTGGTCCCCGCTTGCCACAACTAGAGAAAGCCCTCGCACAGAAACGAAGACCCAACAAAGCCATACATACATAAATAAAAAGAATGTAAGCAGAGAAGAATAGCATTAAAAAAATAAATTAATTAATTTAAAAAAAAACAAAAACAAAAAAAAACCCCTTCCCTGAAAGCCATCAGGGAGTTTGGGTCTTTTGAGCATGAGTTGCCCTTTCTCCTTGGTTGGCACCTGAAAAAAACTTTACCACAACCAATGTCAGTAGATGGGCTTTGCTGATTGCTGAGGGAGGGCACCCAAGATCCCTTTGGTAACATCCTGAGGCTTCAGGAAGACTCCTATCTTGGTTGCAAAGGAAAGAAACCAAGTGTGAAGTAGCTTTAGGGGGAAGGGAATTGATGGAAAGGTTCCTCATGGTACGTGAACTACCACAAGGCAGAAAAGCCCACCGCACGGAGGCACCTCTGGGTCTCCTGGGGAGTGGGAAACCCAGTGCCTCCGAGGCTCTCGGTCTCCCTTCTCTGAGGCCGCTTCCCTTCCTCCTGGTGTACACTGCTTCCTTCACAGTGACTTTCTGGAAACATGAGCTTCTATGTCTTGCAAACTACCATCCTGGGGAGAGAGTGACACCCTCTCCCAATTTTAGTTAGGAGATACCCCAGGAAAGAATGGGCCAGGTGCCCACCCCGGGTCCCATCAGAGATGTTGTGGTACAGAATGGTGGCTCCTGGGGACCCACGCAGGTGGGAGGGATGAGCTAGAAGCTGGGGAGTAGGTCCCATAAAGAGATGGGGCCCCTGGGAAAACAACCCCAGAGGCCCTTTGGCCCCATTCACCGACCAAGCCCACTCCTGCCTTGGGGCTGTGCCCACAAGTAGCCCCGGGAGGTTCCTGGACGTCTCTGCATCTACGCCCCCTCCTCAGCACCACTTTTCCTCCGCTGCCGTCAACACCGTGCCCACCACCTGCCACACTAGAAACGTGACTTCCCCTCCTGACCATAAGCTCCCAGAGGACACGGCACATTGAAGGCACTCACTGCTGTTGCTAAATGAGTGAAGGACAAAGGCCGTATGGCGTCACAGCCCTGATGAGAATCCCCCCGGGGCTCTGACGGCCCACAGCACACAGTGCACGCTCTCTGGCTGCCATAAGGGTCAGTGGGGACCTACCCCGTTCCTACCTCGCCAGCACCTCCTTGCCCGTCCTCTGGGCACCCTCTGATCCTAGTGACCTCCCCCCTTCACGGCTCACGTCAGGAATCTCCGAACCTCAGTTTCCTTGCCCACGTGGGCCGGCTGTGGGCGCTTTCTTCTTCTGAGCACCCACCCTTCACGGCTGGGAACACACACTCCAGCCTCTGAACTTCGCTAGAACCTTGTCCTGCAGTGACATCATTTGCATCTACGTCTCCCTCCCCCATGGCGACCCGAGGTGGCTCCTTGAGGACACATGCAGGTGCTCTGGGACAGCTGAAGGAACCACCACGGCTTCCTTTTTGACAAGATTTGGGTCTCGTCACCCCCTTTAACATCAGTCCCCCGAGTGAGGGACCATAGGGGGCTGTCTCCCTCATTGGACCACGGATGTGTGTCTGGACAGTGCCCTGCACGCGGATGGTGTCAAGGACACCTGCTGAGTGAGCAGATGCGGATGAAGGACGCAGATGACGTTGGGGGGAAGAGCGCTGGGCCATTTGCTCTGAGCTCACAGGCAGGGCGTTTGGGGGAGGGCAGGTGCCTGAACCCCGGACCCGGCTGGGCAGAGTCTGGCTGTGTCACTGTGGCCAGAGACCTACCTCCTTTCTGGGTGCAGTTCCCCCTTCTGTCAAACGGGGTGGAGGTGCTGGGGCTGCTATGGGTCCCCCAGCTCCAGGGCCATCAGGGCGAGGCCAGCCTCTGCTTCCCCAGCAAGTCCAGGCAGCAACGGTCTTCCTTGCTGACCAAGCTGGCTACGATTCACCACGGTCTGGGGCGCTGGGGAAGGGTGTCCAGCCTGCGTCCATGCTACCCGAGAGAGGGCCCAGCACGCTGACCCACCACCATCCTGAGGGCGCCCCTCCGTGGGGCTCTGCTCTGCCCTCAGCTCCCAGGCTCCACGGGAGGCCCTGGGGGACAGCGCGAGGAGAAAGGGGCTGCTTCTCCTCAGAGGGTGGGCAGGTGAGAGGATGAGGACAGGGCCGAGATGTCTGGCCCTGGGGCTCGCCCTGTCAGGCCGCCCAGGCTGCAGAAGCACTCAGAAACCTCCTCATCCAAATACCAAACCACCGGACCCTCACCATTTCCCTTCCAGATACCTGGTTCTAGAAGGCTCTGGGGCAGGAGCAGAGAGGGAACGGTGGCCTCTGGGACGTCTTGGGGGTGGCAGGATGGACAGACCGAGGGCTGGTCAAGGTGCTGGAGGAGGAGAGAAGGGAACTCAGGGCGGGGACAGTGATGTGTCTTTGGCCCCCCTCTGGCACCCGGCCCAGTGCTGGGGGGATGTGAGCCACGGCCGGCCGGTGGCCGAGACCGAGGCAGCCAGGCCCTGTCACCACTCCAGCCACGGCGAAGCCCTCCTACAAGGTGCTCCACTGAAGTTTTCTTTGAAGAAAATTCACTGAAATCAGATCAAGTGAGCTTGTTAATACCAACACCCCAGGAAATAGCCTGGTGGAACTGGGACCTTGGTCCCCATGGGGTTTTCACCCTAGTTTCTGGCAGCTCCTGGGGAAGCCAACCTGTGTTTCTCTATAGTCTGCTGCGGAAACTAGAAGCAGAGGCTTAGGTCAAACCAGCCGGGGAGAGAGCCGAGTGCGGTGGCCTCCCACCTCTGCCCCTGGGTCCTCAAGGATCACTGGGTGCTCAGGCAGATAGCAGGCAGTCGACGGGGCCAGGCCAGGGCCACCAGGAGCCCATCTGCCCGTCTCTGGTCAGGAAGGCCGGTCTGGGGGCCCCTCCCCTCGGGCAGGGCCAGGCCTCGCTCTGCCCCCGGGCTCCCTTGCTGCTGCCAGGGCACAGGATCGGGACAGGAGATGCTGGGGTGCTGGCCCCCCCCTAAGGAAGGTGGACAGGGCCACCCAGAGCTCCGGCCTTGGAAGCGGGGGTGGGTGGCACAGGGCCCAAGCCCCGCTCCTGAGGCCACGGGGTGGGGGGGGCCAGTCGGCAGAGAGGAAGTGCTGGGGTGGGGATAGACATAGCTACGTGCGGTGCAGCGACGGGTGAGCCTGCCGTCTTGCATACTAATTCCGTTTCTAATCAGCCAGAATGAGGCGCTGGCATCAATCTGCCACGCGGCCAGCTCTGTGAATCATCCTGGAACTGACGGGAAGGTTCCCAAGGGTGGCAACCCCGGCTCAGCGGTGAGGGACGGAGCCCGGGCCAGGTCCCCCGTCCTGGGTCCAAGGGGCACCCCACCACCCTGGCCACCCCGGTGCCCCACACACCAGACAGCACTTCACACTTGATTTTATTCCATGACACTGATTTACTGAGAACCCCTGGTTTCCTGGGCACGGGAGGGCAGCGGGTAACCTGGCAGAAGGGGCGCTGGCCTCCCAGGAGAACCAGGTCTAGCTCTGAGCTGCTGAGCGCTGGCCGGGCCGCAGCCTTCCATCCAGCCCCTCCCTCCCCCTCCAGTTTGAAAACCAAGCTGCAAAAATAAAATAGAATGGAAAAATAAAAACAAAACCCTGAGTTGTTAAAAACCAAATTAAAAATCCCCGGTGGTGCCCAAAGTTCCTATTCCTAGAGGAGTGGGGGAGGGGGGGGCCGGGCTGGCGGCTTCAGTCCTGCTCCTCCTCGAGGTCGTCACCGCCCCGCTCGTCCTGCCAGCCCAGGAGGCCCTCGGTGCCGGGTCGCTTCAGGACGGCGCTGTACTTGAGGGCCGTGGCCTCTGCCCGCAGCACCACCTCCACCAGGCTGAAGATGCTGACGACCTGAGGCAGAGCAGAGCCCAGCAGGGGACGCGGGTGCTGGTGAGGGGGCGGCCCGGGGGGCTGTCCACCCAGCCGGGCCCCGGGGCCCCTCGCTCTGCCTCCCTAGGCCTCCGCCGGCCCGTCTGTAAGCGGAGCTTGTTCAGGGCGGAGGCCATGGGGTCCTGGTGAGAAGCAGAGGAGCCACGCGCTGCTGTGGGCAATGCCTGCTGGGGCCGCTCAGCGCCAGGGAGAAGCCACTGGGGTCCGGGTCTGCTCTTTGAAGCGTGTCGTAGGTAAAAAGCTGTTTCCTTGGGTCGGAGGTCTACGGCGTTCATCAGATTCTCAAAAGGCCCCCCAAAGTTAAGGGCCCTGCTTTAGGGAGGTAGGCAGAGGCCCCTGCCTCTCCCCAGGGTGGGTGATCCCGGGGAAGGAAGGCGCTGCCAGAAAGCTAGGCCCAAGGAGTGGTGAGGGGGAGCCGCCGGCCTTGCTGGGTAGAACCTGAAATCCCTGAAATCGCAGCCGGGAGCCGGGGGTAGGGGGAGCCCAGGAGGGGAGGTCTGGGGAGCGCGCCCCAGGAAGCAGGAGGGGGCTCACCAAGAGCGGGGTGGACGGGGACCCAGTGGTGTTCTGGAAAAGCTGCCCCACCCCCGGGTCTGACCTGCTGCGCTGGCTCCTGCTCCATGTCCTCAGGCTCCCAGACAAGCGTGAGCTCCGGCTTCTTGCCCACCTTCTGGAAACGGTATGACCGCAGGGGCAGTGCCTGGGGGTGCACACACCTGCATCTCAGGACCCGGGCTCTGGGCGCCGCCTCTTCATCTCTGACCCCGCAAGGCCCCCAGTGCTTGGAAGCAGCCCCCCGCCTTGGCCCACCTCTGACTGGCCTCAAGGGAGCTCCCTGCCCTGCTGCCTGACAGTTGGCTGCTTGACCTTTGACGGGGGATGGGCCGCACCCTCGCCTCCTGCCTCTGGCCAGCTTCTGGGAGGCCTTGAGAGGCCACCTTCACTGAGGGGCGGGGGCCGGGGGGCACCGGTGGCTCCATGTGTTATTCGGGGCAGGTGGTGGGTCTGTCCTGCCTCATCGGGGACCATCCCTGTAGGGTCGAGGTGGACCGGGCACCTGAGGCTGGAGGGCTGCCGCCCCTACCGGCCCTGGGTCTGTTAGCACAGACTGAGGGCTGGGTTGTGAGCAGAGGCGATCTAGACCTGAACTCCATCCTGTTCAATGAACTTCAGGACGAGAGCCCGACTTGATTCCTCCTGGACTCCATTCTGTCTCTCCTGCTTTAATCCATTTCATTCATACCATGTTTATTCCACACTATGTGCCGCGTTCTGCACTCCCCAAGGTCCTCTGGGTGTTGGGAAATTCAAAGCCAAGGTCAGGGGCCAGGTGGTGACTCACTAACCACAAGGTCAGCTGGAACAGGTCCCTCAGGTGGCATTAGACTGGCACCAAGTACCCTTGGAAAGAACCTCGAATAAAGCACCCCCCAGAGCAGGACCAAGGCAAGGGCTAGCCTCTTCCTTCTTTTCAGGGGATACAGCTTCCAGAGTGGCTACGGACCATTCTCTCTGGTCTTTGCTTCCCCTATGCTCCTTTAAAAAATCTCCCGAAGCCTGCCTACCCTGCTTCCTATACTGGTTATGGATGGACCTGATCTCTGGTTGCTCAAGTCCTTGGGAAAGAGGCCCAAGCCTGACCCTTGGCCTGGATCCCTGATCCCAGGCAGGCGCGGCTGGCTGTCTTGGCAGGAGGCAGGACCCATCGCTTGAACTTGGTGCCAGCACAACCCACAGCTGAGCGAGGGTCGCAGTGTCACTGCCCCACTGTGGACAGGGACAGCAGGGCCCTCGGCCTGGGCTCCCATCCTGCCTGCTCGTGTGTCTACCGAGGGCTGTCCCTGGGCCAAGACCCCATCAGATGCTGGGGAAACAGGGAGGAGACCCAGCAGCGGGAACAGGGACAGGCAGGTGGGAAGGGAACGTGCTAAGTGGACGCAGCTCGGTGCTCCCTCTGCCTGTCCAGAACATCCCTAGCCTTGGCCCTGGCAGCCCCCGGTACTCACATTACAGTAGACGCGCTTCTGTACCCCGTAGCGCAGCACCAGCACGTCGAAGGCTTGGTTCAGGACGCCCATCACCATGGCTTCCGACTCCAGGGGGCCGCTCTCCTGCAGGGCAGGGCTCCAGCCAAGGCTCGGCCAGGGGATGCAGTTTCCCCCCAGGGCCCACCCCAGCTGCCAAAGGCCCCGGACCCCTGGAGCCCTCCCTGTGAGCAGGTGCCCTGGTGGGAAGGTGGGGTGGAGGGAAGGGGAGGGACGACAGGCTGGTGGCCTCACCTTGACCAGGAGGGCGAAGAAGAGGCTGGTGCTGAGCTCCTGCACGCGCTTGGATGCCATGCGGCGGTCGTTGCAGTGGTCAGCCTGCTTCTGCAGGGCTTCGGGCTCCACATCTGGAAGCTCCCTGTAGCCTGGGCAGAGAGTGATCGGGGGTCCACTGGCGGGTGCTCTGTGTGTGCCGGCCTTGGCGGGGTGACGGGCAGCAAGGTGCCCCTGGCCCGGGTCAGATGGGGCCTGGGAGCCCCGCGCAGAGCTGAGGCCTCCCTGATGCCCAGCTTGGGAGGGCCGAGAAAGGGGGGCTTGCCACGGTGAGGGCCCTCGAGCCCCTAGCACATGCTCACAGGGGAGGTTCTGGCACAGGCTCCCCTACTGCTTGGGCTGCCCACCCCTTGGAGCCGTCACAGTCATGGCAGTGTGGCCTCTGGCCGCTGGGCACCCACTCTGGGCGGGGGGAGTAGCCCTTAGCTGGGCACAGGCTGGCACCGCCCCCTGTGCTGCACCCCTTACCCAGCGTGGCGGCCAGGAGGCGATGCACCAAGACGTCAGCGAAGCGGCGGATGGGAGAGGTGAAGTGCGTGTACAGCGGCACATTGAGGGCGTAGTGGCGGAACTGCGTCTGGTCCTGCAGCACCCCCGAGCAGAAGTACAAGGCCATCTGGGGAGGTGGGGCGGACCTCAGAGCCTGGCCAGGCTGGGTGCGGGCTGGGTGTGCTCTGCGAGCCTGGGAGACTCAGAGCCTCATGAGGGGCAGTCTTGGGGGCGTGGACCCACCTGCCAGGCTGCGGGCAGCTGAGCAAAGCTGGGCAGGCCTGAGGACGTCAGGGGCTGTTCTGTGTGAGGGGACCCTTGGGGCTGCCATGAGACTGGGCAGAACCATGGGTGCCCTTGCCCCTCTCCTGCTGAAGGCAAGGGCAGGTCTTGCCCAGCGCCCCTCTGCCAATGACCGGAAGTGGAGTGGGCCGGGGGGAGAGGCTGTGTGTTTCTTGCTGGGAACCCTTAAGATGCTGAAGGGTCTCCTCCCTCAGAGCCCTGGGGGACCTGCCACCCAAGCCCTCGGGGAGGGGAGGGGAGGGGAGACCCTGTGCTGAAGTCAGAGGACAGCTGGGGAGGAGCTGGAACTCATCCTCCTCCACAGCCGGTCACTGCTGAGTTTTTTTTTTTTTTTTTTTTAATTATTTATTTATTATTTATTTATTATTTTTATTTTTGGCTGTGTTGGGTCTTCGTTTCTGTGTGAGGGCTTTCTCCAGTTGCGGCGAGTGGGGGCCACTCTTCATCGCGGTGCGTGGGCCTCTCACTATCGCGGCCTCTCTTGTTGCGGAGCAGAGGCTCCAGACGCTCAGGCTCAGCAGTTGTGGCTCACGGGCCCAGTTGCTCCGCGGCATGTGGGATCTTCCCAGACCAGGGCTCGAACCCGTGTCCCCTGCATTGGCAGGCGGATTCTCAACCACTGCGCCACCAGGGAAGCCCACTGCTGAGTTTTAAGGGCCATTACTGCCAGGAATCAGGAGGAAGGGATTGTTTCAGGTTTGCCCCCTCCCCAGGACAGGGCTGGGAGAGCTACACTGAAATGGGAGCAGGAGAGAAAGCCCATGGCCATGCCGGACCAGGGGCTGCAGGACTTCGCCAGGACACAAAGCCCAGCACCACCATGTGGCCAGAACGGGAGGCAGGAGAGAAGGTCCAGGATGCCCTCCACCCGGAGCAAACGGGCGCCTGGCTCCTCCTCTCCGGCCCTGGTCCAGCCTTGGGTCTTAGCCGACCTCCTGCCCTCTAGTTCTGATCCCTGCCCTGCTGACGGCCACGCCTGCACCCCAGCACGTCTGTGCCCCCAATACTCCGCCTCTCACCAGCCAAGGGAGGCAGCAGTTGGCCATTCTCCCAGCCTCAGCCCTTCTTGTCCCTGACAACCTGTCCTGAGACAGAGACCCAGAGCTCTGAGTTCAAAAGGCCCTCCTGTAGGGCAGGAGTTAGGACTGTGGCCCAAGGAGAGACGCTGAGTTTCTCTAGGGGCCCAGCAAACAGCCTGGCCCGCGCGGTGCAGCTGTGCTGAGGGCCTTGGCCACGGGCCCTGAAGCCGCTTGCCCTGGGCTCCCTGAGTTCTCAGGGCTGGGAATCCAGGACCCGCGGCTGCCTGGGAGCAAGTGACCAGGTTCCTCGGCCCGGGCCAAAGTCACACCCTCGTGTGTTCGCTCGCTCCCTCCCTTGCTGCTTGCTCACCCTCACACCCTCCCGTGTGTTCGTGCAAATGGACAGCCGGCTCCGGTTACTCTGTGTATGACGGCCTTGGAATCCAGGACGCAGCTGGTGGTGCCCTGCTCGGCTACCCAACTCTGCTTCCCTTCCAGCTCTCGCTGGGCCCTGGGTTACATCTCGGGTAAGTCACTGAGGGAGGGAGCAGCCTCCACTGTGAGCCACGTTTGGACCTTGTTCTCAGAAGTGGGCCAGTTCCCCAGACGAGCTGGGGTGAGGAGGGCAGAGGGCCCCGGCTCCCCTCCTGGGTGGCGAAGGCGCCCCTGGGCAGTGTGGGATGGGTGAGGACCCAGCACTGGGACACAGACAGGAAACCAGGCGCCACAGTCACTCTGGTCACTCCCTGACATCAGATCCCCAGGCAAAGGCTGGCCTCTGAGGTCACCGGCAGGCAAGGCCAGGAGAAGTCCGGTCTTTTTCAGGCTCTGGGTGACTCAGGAGAGGACTCCTTTCCTTGGAGCTCCAGGGCTGGGTTGGCCTTGCAGGTGGATGGCTTCCAGAGGCTGGGGGCAGGGAACGGCAGCTCCATCAGACCTGTATGTGGTGTCAAGCCCAGTGGCCAGAGACACACGGCCCGCCTCTCCATGGGGGGTGCTTTACAGTGCTTGGTGCGGGACAGACATCGGTGACTGGGGGCAGGGTAACGGCAGCCAGACCCAAACAGACCCGATGGTCCCACTCCTGGCAGAGCTGTGAGGTCTCAGAAAACAAGTCGGTTGTGACCAGCTGAGATGATCTGGTTCTTGGGAAACAGGCTGAACCTGCCCAGTGACTGAGCCCCTGAACAACGGTCTATCACTGCTCCCAGCCGGGCTGGGGCCACCGGCCACCGCTGGACCCATTAGCATCCACAGCTCCCGTCGACCTGACAGTCCACGGGGGTGCTTCCTTCCCAAGACGCTCAGCCCCACAGGGGCTGAAGCGTGGCCTCGGAGAGCTGAGACTGGCTGCCAGGAGCAAGCCCACTGTCTACCTCCCAGGCGGCCGGCCTGTCCTCTAGCTGCAGACACAGCCTCACGGCCTGATTCCCTCTCTCCCGACCGGTTGGGACAGGGAGATTTCTCTGCCTGGGGTCCACAAGCCACAGTGGGGGCCAAGGACCGCCCCCCTGTGCAGGCTGCTCCGGGAGACCAATGTTCTCTCTCCTCTCCAGGGGCCCCATCTGACCATGAGTTGCTGACCAGGCCCCATTCCCTTGCCCGAGCTGGTCTGGTCTGTGGGGTCCGGGCCCTGGAGTCTTGGGACGTGCCCTGGCGGGGCTCCCCGCCTGCTGCCAGGAAACAAGAGCCCCAGAGGCCATGCAGGGGAGCAGCAGGGCAGCGGGGCTTGAAATGTCTCCTCTAACTGAGCCCACAGGCAAGTCTGAGCAGGAGGTAGCAGATCAAGCTCAGGAGCCCAGGGACCACCTGTGCTGGGTGTTGCCTGGGAGCATCCTCCCCAAACCTCCCCTAAGGTGCTCCGAGCCCGCGGAGGCATGGGTGCTCCAGGGAGAGGCGGGAGGATGGAGGACTGGCCCTTCCTTACCTGCATGGGCCGGGAGCACATGTTGGTGAGCACCTCCTTCCGGGCCAGTGAGTACTTGTCATCTCCAAATGTCTCCATCAGACTTTTCTAGAAGGAACCCATGTGATGTGCAGTCAGGCTTGGGGAGAGGCTCTGGGGCCCCATCACCCACTGATCATCTGCCCCTGGGGAGGAAAGGTCAGCCAAGGGGCCCAGCCCTGCTCAGACGGCCATGGGTGGGGCGCAGGGGGGCCGGCAGCCCCCAGACTGTGTCCCACACTGGGTCTGCCTCGAGGGTCCTGGCTTGAGGTCAGTCCTTCCATGTCTAGCTGGCTGGCCTGGGCAGGCTGGTTTCCAGCTGTCTGACCTCAGGCAGCTCCCCAGCCACCCCAAGCTTGGAGCACAGATGGGGACAGTCTCCCTCCTGTGGAATGAGAGCCGAGGCCATGGATTCCTGAGCCCTATGCTGCTCAGTTCCAGGTGGGCAGCATCTGATACCCCTTACCGTGAAAAACAGCCTCTGGCTCCCCATAATCCCAGCCCCTACTGAAAGCCTCTGGGTCCGAGCCCGGCCCATCCCTGGCCACAGGGCCCTGCCCACAGCTGAGCCCTGAGGGGACTCCCTCGGTCTCCCGGGCTCCCCGCCAGGCCCCGTGAGTTGCAGGCTTTGTCCCCAGGCCCTCCCCTCTCCCTTGGGGTGGGGGGGATCTGGCTAAAGGGTAACGGACCCTGGTGGGACGCAGAGGCTGCTGAGCCCTGGCTTCCAGGCCTTCTTCCTCCTTCCCTAAGCAGGGCCTCCCCCGCCCCTGTGCTCCCAGCACTCACATTGAGGGCCCCTGCAGAGCTGAAGTCCATGGGCAGCCCCATCTGGTCACAGAATTCCACCAGGTCATTGAGCATCTTGGTCTGGGGTGGGGGGTGCCGCCGGAGCAGGGCTCGCTCGGGGAAGGTGCGGTGGATCTTGCGGGCCACAGCCATGTTGGCCAAGAGCATGAACTCTTCCACGAGCCTGCAGTGGGGAGGGACCGCGGGGGTCATTCTTTCCTGCTTCACTGCTGGCTGGCTCTCTTGCACCCTTGTCTCAGCTTCAAGATGCCCTCCCGGCATCCGATCTACTTTGTTCCTGCAAGTTGCTTTCTCCCTCATTCCTCTGCTCATGCCCCTCACTGCACTAACCAGTCTGTACTCTTCTCTGCTGATGTGTTAGCTCGTGCGCGCTGTGTCCCCTACTAGATGGGGATCCTGGAGAGCAGGGATGGTGCCTGTCTTATTCCCCGCTGTAGCCCTGGTGCTTGGGACCTCGCCTGACCCAGAGAAGGTGCTCAGTAAAGATCTCTGCTGAATGACTAAGCTTCCCAGAACACTGGGGGGGCATGTCCAGCTGTAAGAAAACACTATGCCCGGGCAGGCCATGAGAACCCAGAGGACTCTGCAGGGGGGTGTGTAGAAGCAGGCGCGCAGACCCAGGGCCCCCTGTTCCCAGGAGTACGTGGCTTCTTTTCCCCCCGGAAAGATGAGTGTTTCTGAGGATGAACAGCAGAGTCACAGAGGGCAAGAGGAAAGCCATGCATTTTGGGACAAGACAAAGGCGTTGCTGAGGTGTTCAAACCACAGAGGCACCCTTCTAGGAGTTAACCCTCTAGGCCCGCTTCGCCTGAGTGTAATTAGGGTCGACGAGTGTGAATGGCTGTGGCTCCAGAGCAGGTCAAGAGCCACAGGGCGGAGCAGGGACCGACGGGGGAGGGCAGCGTGTGCCACAGGGCAGGAATCAGGCGGAGGGGGACGCTGCGTCACAGCGCTGCGGTCAGCACCGCCCTTAGCCCCCCGATCTGGGGCAGGAAGCCCACGTGCTGCTGTCCCGCCCAGGGCGCCGCGGAGGACAAGTGGACCAGGCACGTGTACAAGAGCTGAAGCCTCCAGGAAGGGGCGTGGGTGTGGGCTGGTGCCCTACGTGGGGAAAGCCTCCTCCCTTGGGGAGACCCTCGGGGCCTTGCCCAGCTTAGGGGAGCCTCTTCCCAGCCTTTAATCTGAAGCTCTAGGCTGTAGGTCAAGCCCATGCTTCTCCCACACAGGCAGGAGAGGTCAGGCAGGAAGCTCCGGCAGGCCTGGCAGCAGCTGGAGGCCCGAAATGAACGTCCCCTTCTGGAGGTGTGGGCAGTGCTTGGGGTTAGCCTCGCCCCCTCCCCAAGCTCTTGGGAAGAAACAGCCAGCGGGGGGACAAGAGCGTGAGTGGGCAGCGCCCCGCCTTCCCCAGGCTGGGCCTCCACGCTGAGGGGTGGCTCTGGTCTGCCGGGCTGTCGCCCAGAGCACGTCTGTCTCCCTGCAAAGCCCACCCTATGAGGAAGAAGGGCTGTGGAATGCCCCAGGGCAGGCACCACCAGGACCAGGCCTGGACCTCGGGAGGAGGCCCGCCCATGGCCTGCACTCCTAGGTCCTCCCGTGTGGGCACCGTGGTGGGCCGACCCCCAGCCCGCCACCCACCATGGGGAAGGGCTTGGGTGAAGGACTGCAAGGGTCAGGTCTCAGTGGCCCTTCCGCCATGCAGGAGGCCTGTGTGTGGAATGAGTTTCTTCATTCCCCGCTGGGTTGCAGCAACAGTCTTTTAAGCGGCCGTCCTGCCTCCCACCCCAAAACCTGTCCTTGCGCATATCACTTCCTGCTAAAAACCCTCGAGTTCATGCGCTGGAACCCGACCACCAAACCTCCTGAGCGAGGCCTACATCCTAGCTCCAGCATGTTCTTGCTGTAGGACCCTGAACAAGTTACCGACCTTTTCTGTTCTATTTTCTTGAATGTAGAACAGGGATAATAATAGCAGTTGCTTCACAGAGTGGTTGTGAAAACCAACAGGAGTAAAACATGTTTCAAGAGCAGACCCTGTGCCTGGCGTGACGTCAGCCTCAAGACACGGGAGGTGCTGGGAATTCCCTGGCGGTCCAGTGGTTAGGACTCCGCACTTTCACTGCCGATGGCTTCGGTTCAATCCCTGGTCCTTGGGGAGCTAAGATCCTGCAAGCCGCGTGGCAGGGCCAAAAAAAACCAAACCAAACAAAAAACAAACAAAAAAAACGGAAAAAAAGACACAGGAGGTGCTTTCCTCTCTCTTACCTTCCATGCTAAATGGCCAGCCTGGGGTCTCTTCGTGGTGCCCTGTGATTTCCATCCCTGCCATTTGTCACCTTCCTTTGACCTTTCCATGTCTTCCCTGAAGGGCCTCTCCATCCCTCCTGGGCACTTACTGCCTGATTAGATACCTGGCAACAAGGGTCAGCCTGTCTAGGGCCACCTGTGTCACAGTCTAGCACCCTTTGACTCTTCACATTTGGTTTTCATATTTAGACCCTGTCAACTCGAGAGGAGTCTCAAGTCCTGCTAGGTTGATGTCTGACTTGATGTCTTGCCTGCTGTTGGTCAGACCCTGCAGAGCTTCATCACGTAAATGCTTCAGATGCACAATTCAGCCATTTGTTTGTTGCCTACTCAGCACACGTGATCGTGTGCCGGGCAGTTCCAGACTTGTCTCCCCATGCAGTGCCAGTATCACTGTGGGCCGGGGGCACACAGGCTGCTCCTTGGAGGCCTGCGGTCTAGTTCAGCTTCAGGCTTGGGCGAGGAGGGAGCATCGGTAACCTTGGGGCTGACCCTGGGCTGCGTTTTGCAAGCGTGGCCAGCAGGGGACAGCATGGCCCCATAGGAGGGTTGTGTGAGCTCGGGCTAGGGCAGGGCAAGCAGCAGAGCAGGGCTGAGGGGCGGGGGCTCCGGCCTGTGCCCCGCCCTCTCTAAGCTCCCCCCCCACCCCTTGGGTCAGAGGAACTGAATGCTCAGGGAGCCTCCTAATGAGAAGTCGTGCTCTTGCTCCTATTTCCTGCAGGGGCCCTCCCGCCTCCGGATCTCATACAAGGAGGAGAACCCCGGGAAGGGACAGGAGGGTGGGGCTGATACCCGAAGCCCCAGGCAGTGATAACGGTCCTCGGTCAAGCTGCTTCTCCAGCGACCCCCAGTACAGTCGCACGAGTCACCTGAGGCTGGTGAGAGGAAAACAAGTGTGCTCCTGATACCCTGAAAGTCTTGCGAAGCTTTGGTCGCAGGGGCTGACCTTGGACAGGTCCCTTCATACCTCTGGGGGCTCCACATCCCTGAGTGTCTCAGCCCGTCCCTCAGGACAGGGGGCGGGAGTTAAGAGGGCAGCCTCCCTCCAAGACAGTTCAGAGATACGGCCCATGCCTCCCAGAAAAATGTCAGTGTCACCTAACGGGGAGGTGGCACAGCAGTAAGCCCGATCCCTCGGTGCTGCCACAGCTCATTAGTGTCCTAGGATAGCTGCAGGGACCCTCTCCCCACAACCTGTCCGCAAAGTCCTTCTTACACCCCCAGGTGGGGGGCGGGGGCAGGGAGGAAATGCAAGCCTGGGGGCGGGAGAAAGCAGAGCAGGGCTTGGAGCCCGAGCCCGTCCAGCCCTGGGGTGGCTGGGAGGGCGCAGCAACGATGGGGCAGGTCCCCCCAAGCAGCGTGGCAACAGGAAGGCCAAGGGAAAGGCAAGCGATCAGCAGCCAGATTGCAATGAGTTCAGGATTCACCGTCAGAAATGGGGCCGGGCATCCGGAAGGGGAGCCGGGCTGGCCAGTACTGGGGCGTGGGTAGGTGGGTGCCGCTGCTCTCATCTGGGCCAGCGAGGGGGCCCGCTCCTACGGGGCTGCACAGGTCCTCCTCACGGGTCAGTTCCCGGACGGGCCAGCAGGGGGCGCCCAGCATCTTCCTGCCGCAGGACCTGGGACGTGGCAGGAGCAGTTTAGAACCCAGCAACTTCTGGGCAGGAAAGAGCCTTACTTTATATAAACGGCAGCCCTGCGGCCCAAGGTCCAGGGGTCTCTGGGCTCCCATTCAGTGTGTTTTTCCTTGGCCAAAGCCAGCTCTGGGGCTGAGGGCTTTGCTCAGTCAGGGAGAGTGAACAGCGCTCTGAGGGAAGGCAGGCTGATTAGAAGAGGCGCTCCCACAGCTGACCGGTCAGCAAGCACCCACTTCACCCTGATCTCCTCCTGCCTTTGAGGGGCAGAGCTGCATGCCCAGGCCCGCAGCCAGAGCTCAGAGATGCTCCAAGCTGTCCTGGGTGGTTAGGTTGTCCTCTGAGAGCAAACTGCACATACTGACTGGGGTGTGAATCCAAGCGGGGATGGAGCCCTGCACGCTGCCCTGGCCTCAGACTTGCTCCCTGGTCTGGGTACCTGCCCTGATCATAACCCAGCCCCCGCCCCTGCACGGCACAGGCATGGGCTCACTCCCCTCTGCAGGGGAGGGGGGCGGGCGCTGGATCTCAGCAACTGCCTGACAACTGCTCTAAATAGGGCTCAGGAATGGCCACCAGCCAGGATCACCTTCCAGAACCGCAAGCCAAATCCTCAGAGCCGGGGCCTTGGTCTCAGGCCTGGCATCTGCTGAGCATCTGGAGCTCAGTGCCACCAGGGGCCCCATGACCCTGGAGGGCTGGGCCGGCTCTGCTGTGACAGACAGATGAAGGTCTAGCCAGGGGGCCGTGCCAGGATGCAAGCTCGGCAGCACTAATTCCGCAGCACTCCACCTACCTGTGCTCTGGGCCTCCAGGTGCTGGAGGGAAGGCTTCTCATCCCAGGGAGGAGGTGAGCAAGCCTAGAGGCCTCAGAGTGCCTCGCCTGCTACGGCAGATGGCAGGTAAAGACCGCAAGCAAGCTACACACAAGTACACACACTCCTAACGCAGCAGAGATGCCTTGTCTAGAGTGGTGTGTGCCAAACTGCGTTAACGTTACTTAACAAAAAATATAGCTATATATGAAATGCTAGGGCCTTAGTTCATGTGATTTTTTATTATAGGACATCCCTTTGCCTTTAAGATGCTAACACGCATCAGGGTCTGGTGAGAAGGAGCTACTGGGATGCGGCATTTACTGCTCACTGATGGTTGAGACTGTCTGTGTCACATCTTAAAGGATGCTGCTCGGGAAAGGCCGCTCTGACGGGTGAGACAGCGGCTAACAGGGAAATGGGCCGAAATGTCTGCCTCTTCGGAGGAAGGCTGCCCATCCTCGTCCATGAAGAAACTGGGGTGTCCGTGGCCACAGGAGGCCCTCTGGTTGGGCGGCTGGGCGTGTCCTATGGTGAGGCGCATGTCCTCACCTGTCCTGACCCACCTCCTTCCCTGCTGCACGTGCACAGCCCGGGCAACTGGAGAGGAGGAGAGGTTAGTGGTTACCAGCTCAGCAGCCTGCCTTGAGTCCCAGCTCTGCCACTCGCTAGCTGTGTGATTTCAGATAAATTTCTTAACCTCTCTGAATCTCAATTTATTTACCTGAAAAAAATGGGCATACGATAGACAAGTGCCTGGTCTTAAATAAATATTACATTATTATTACGCATACTGCGCAAGTGCCCCGACCCTAGGATTTGGGCTGAATACGGCAAGATCCTAGACGCTTCCCGCCGTAACGCCACCACCTCGGTCCAGGCCTCCATCTCTTGGCAACTGGCCTCCCTATTTCTAGCCGCTCCCTGCTGTTCCAGTCTTCACACCCAGAGAGCTGCTTTCTCTCTCAAAGGCAAATCTGGAAGGTCATGCCCCTCTCCTGCCTGAAGCCCTTCAGGGGCGACCACTGTCCTCAGGACAGTTCCACCTCCTGGTAAAACGAGGTTCTCCAGGCCACCTCTTGTCATGTGCCCGGGTCACCTCTCCCTTCTCGCTGCCCCCCTAACCCTCACACTCCAGTCATACTGAATTCTTTTTAAAAATACATTTATTTATTATTTATTTATTTGGCTGCATCAGGTCTTAGTTGCAGCACACAGGATCTTTTTCGTTGCGGCCTGCGGGCTTCTCTCTAGTTGTGGCGTGTGGGCTCCTGAGCGCACGGGTTTAGTTGCCCCGCGGCATATGGGATCTTAGTTCCCCGACCAGGGATCAAACCTTCGTCCCCTGCATTGGAAGGCGGATTCTTAACCACTGGACCACCAGGGAAGTCCCCATATTGAATTCTTGGGGCTCTTTCTTGCTTCTGTCCATTTGCACTGCTGTTCCCTTAGCCTGGAAGCCTACACCATTCTCCCCCCATCTCTTTTTCTCAGATGTCCCTTCCTCTGGGGAGGCAGCATGAGGTGCCCACCTGGCTCCTATGTGCCTCCTGGGCGTCCCATTCCTATCCCATCACAGCACTTAGCCCACACTGCTGTGATCACCCCTTTGATTGTAGGCTGCATCTCCCCTCCCCACCCAGTGCCGCCTACCCTGGGCCCAGTGCGAGGCCTGGCACAGTGTAGACGCTCAATAAATCTGTGCGCGATGAAGGACTCCCAGGACGGTGCACACTCAGAAGTTGAGAGGGCCGGGGCCCTGCCACAAAGCCCCTTTTCTGCGTGGGCACAGCCCTCACGCATATACTTCTGACCCCTAACACTTGCTGCTAGAGGTTGTTGTAAACATAAAGCTCTGCCTAAGAAGCTGACATCATTCCCAAGCACCGAGGAAGAAGCTACAGCCTTCCCCTGCTCTTTGCCCATACCCCAAGTCTACAGAGCACCTCACAGCAAGCTGGTGGCATTTGTCATTTTACCCAACCCCCCTACAGCCATTCATTCGTTTGTTCACTTACTCACCCTCAAACCTTTTAGGAGCTGCTGCTGTGGGTGGGTGCAGGGAGAGAGGGAAGAGACATCTATCAAGCACCTGCCACAGAGGACAGGCAACAGCCTGGGTGTGGCCCATTGAATCCTCCTGCAGCCTGGGAGGTGCTTTCACCCCTTTCTAATGTGTGGGGAAGCTTAAGGTGCAAAAAGGAAAGGTGACCAGGCCCAAGTCCCACATCTCGTAACCAGCAGCTGGGTTCACCACCAGTTTGTGTGACCTCGACGCCCTGCTGCCTCTGCCATGTCCCGGGCCCTGCCGCCACCAGGAAGCCTTGGCCTGCCCTCCAGGAGCCCCCAGCCTCGTGGTGGGGAGATACACCCACACATATAAGACCAATTTCAGGAGACGGCCAAGAGGAGGGAAACACTTCACATGAAAGGGATGAAAGAGTAAAGGTGTGGACGAGGGAAAAACATGCATCAGCCATATTCGGAAAATAAGGAATCAAGGGAAGAGGGAGAAGGGCTAGGAGGTGAGGGCGGGGACGGCCCTCCGGGGCCTGGGGAGCCAGACTCCAGGATGGGAGCTTCGCGGGGGAGCTGGGGGAGGCTGCTGAATGAGGACGGCCATGAGAGGGGAGAACACGGTGCAGTGGGGCACAGGGACCAGAGGCCCGGAGCAGTCAGGGGGCAGGTGACGAATCTGAGGGCTTGCAGGCCGCAGCCAGAGGCAGCAAGAAAGGCCAGGGCGGGCCCGAGTTCGGAGCTACACGCAAGGTGAGGCTCTGGGAGTGGGCGAGATGGTCACGGGACACAGAGGGGCGGAGGGGAGGGACCTCAGAGGGTGACGAGGTGGCCCAGAAGCCCACATGGTCTGAGAAGAGGGAACCAGTTCCAGCTGGGCAGTTGTCCCCCGTGCAGACCCTGAGCTGAGGAGGAGGAGGGCCTTGGAGAGGGCCTTGGAGAGGGCCGCCGGGCTCAGCAAGGAGGAGCCCGTGGCCATGGCCCTGAGGGTGGGGAAGTTGATTCCGAAGACCAAAGATTCAAGGGTGAGGGAGGCGGTCCCGTGTGGACTCCTGTCAATACATTTGTTGGTGAAAGAGATAATAGTTTGAAGAGAGGGTGAGAAGGGCCTCTGTACTGTTTTCTGATTGCTGTTTTAAGTTTCCAGAAGATCTGAATATGTTTTCAGAGGTTAAGGAGCTAATGGGAAAGAACCTGGGGGTCAGTAGCAGACCAACCAACCGTCCAGCAGGAAGTGGCTACCCAGGGAAGAGGCTATGCATCCTCGCAGCCGTGAGCTCCCAGCAGGGGAGGCCGGCCCAAGAGGTTTGGGTGGAGAGGAGGAGGCTTGTCTGGGCCTCGCTCTGCTGGAGGAGGACCCCAGGGGAGACCGCGCGTGACGAGCACCCAGGGAACCGCGGGGCATCACCCGAGGCACTGGCCCTAAAACCGTCTTCTCAAGTCCACTGGGCACAGGAGAGAAGAGAAGGGCCCATACCCGTCAGGTCAAGAGAGGCCCCCCGAATACAGCCTAGGGACAGGGCCGCCTCTGTGGGCCGACCCAGGGTTGGGGCAGGCACAGTCCAGACTGAGGTCAGCGCTGGGCTGGCCAAGCCAAGCGGGCTACGCTGCGCTCCCACAGAACTCCCAGAGACGACGGATGAGGCTGGCACCGGCGGCGGGGGTCTCAGCCCAGCGTGGTGCCGACAGGCAGGGCCCCGGCCCTCGGCCTCTCCACTCCTCTGCACCCACACTCTCAACCCTGCCTGGCCAGAGTGGCTGAGCCTCCAAGGATGTTCCGTCTCCAGGTCCATTTCACCAGGCTAACCAGACGAGACGCTCACCCACCCCTTCCATACCCAGAACACTCAGAACGTGGCTTTGGAAGTGACAGGGGAGCCGGGCAGCCGGGGCAGAGTGGCACGGCTGCCGCCCCAACCTGAAAATGCATCCATTTTCAAAGATCAAAACCAACTGAGAGACGAGAGAGACGAGAACAGCCTCTTCTGCCCTCAGCCACCAGGGCACTCCTCGCAACTCTGCGGGAATCTCATGCAAATGGAATTAGGCCGCTTACAGAGATAGTTCAATTAGCTCTCGGTGAAAACTGCTAACTTGGAAATCTGATAACAATTGCTCCCAGCCAGTTT
This sequence comes from Balaenoptera ricei, assembly GCF_028023285.1. Lineage (NCBI taxonomy): Eukaryota > Metazoa > Chordata > Mammalia > Artiodactyla > Balaenopteridae > Balaenoptera > Balaenoptera ricei. Next base: position 114,460,374 of record NC_082645.1, on the reverse strand, counting down.
CAAATTCATTTCTTCTGAAGACTAAATTTTCCCCACTTGGGCACATCCTCACTGTGGGCCAGGAGCCCTTGGGCTGCACATTGGCCATGAAGGCAGCCGCTGGGCCTCTCACAAGGGCTGTGCGCCCGAGCGTGGCCCCTTCTCTGCGGCTGAGCAGCCGGCGGGAGCGGAGGCCCCGGCCACCCTCAAGGGGCCCCCCGCTGCTCTCCCCGCAGCCCCTAATTGAGTGTAGTGTGGTGGAAAACGCAAGGGCCCAGGAGCCGGTGAGAAGGGAAGTCAGCGGCCGGATGAGCGCTAAAGTGGAAGCTGCTGGGGACGGGAAGGGAGCACGGTGCAGCTCTCTCCCAGGCCAGGGTGGAGCCGGGAGCCCGGAGCCGGAAAGGGGCGGCCTGGAGGGAGGGAGCCGCAGGCAGTCTCCCGGGTGGGTGGGTAGCTTGGGGGAGCACCAAAGGAAATGCAGCAGACTGACGGAAGGGCGCCCATCCACAGCCGGCGCGCACCCCGCTGCAGGCCCGAGGGGAGGGTGCTCCGGCCGCCGCCCGGGCCTCGCGCTGACCCCTCTCCTCCTGGGCTCGCTGCAACCTGCTGAGCGTTTTGGACATTCCCATGAAACCACAGGGAAATGAATGGGGCCGAGTTCACAGGCGTGGAAACCCCAGAGGAGAAGGCCTCTGGAGCCAGACATAACAGGCCCTGCGGGTGAAGCCGGAGCCAGGTTTCCTCTTCTGGGAGGCTGAATCCACTCCAGGGCCTTCCTATAGGTTCAGCGGGCGGGGCCCAGCTGCAGCGAGGAGGCACGTTTCAGCCGCTTGTTTTTCTACCTCAAAGGACGTCTCCAGAGGCTCCAGTTCAGAGCGGCCCTCGGGCCCTGCCAAAGGGAGGCCCAGTAGCTGCGGTAGGGAGCGGGGAGGGGGCTTGCCGGGAGGCGGGTTGACAGGCAGAAAGCCCTTTGTCAGCGTCAAGAAGCTAGAGAAGCCTCGCTCCCTTCCCAAGGTTCAGGGCTCTGCTCTCCGAGGCACAGGGCAGACCGGCGCGCTCGTGGCAGAACACTCCCCCTAAGCAGAACCAGGTGGCAGTTTGTGCCGTGTGGCCTTGAAGAGCTGGGTAATTAGGGCTTGCTGGCTCCACCACGGTGTTGACACACATGCCTTTCTCCACTTCTAGCTGCTGTCCAACTGGAATTAGAACCGCTGACCAGAGAAGGTACGGCCAAGACGCGCAGAAGCCCCGCCACCTCTGGGAGCCGCTGTGGTGCCCCCAGTGGCTTATCTGCCCGAGGTGGACTCCCTGGCTGGCGTCCCTCTCAGGCCCCAGCCCAAAAGTGGGGGCCGGTTCGGCAGCCCTGGATAATGGACAGAGCCTGGGCTAGCGCAGTGGGGGCCAGCGCGGTGGGTCATCACTGACGCTGGGAGAGATCAACTGTGATTTAGAAACTAGGCTTTAGGTACAAGAATATTCGAGAGATAAGGGTGTTGTGGAACGCACGGGTTCTCTCTCCCTCTCTCCCCCCCCTCACACACACGCGCGCGCAGACACACACGCTACAAGAGGCAGCTAGATGAGAGAGGACGGGACGCGTGTCCTTGGGAACTCAAGCTCCTCTGCTTTTGCACGTTAGAGCATGCTTCGCTCACCTCCGAGACAGTCTTGGCCTCACGGCCACTGGGGAGCACCTCTCCTTGGGCAGGGTCGCCGCCCCAGCTGTACGACCACTAAAGGCTGCAGGGAAATAGGAACCACTGCTGGTCTCAGGCTGGGCACGTGATTTCATCGAATCCTCACAAAACCTTGCACGGCAAGGGGCGTGTCAGGCGTAATCTGCACACAGGGAAACCGAGTGTCTGAAAGGCCAAGGATGGTGACCATGTAGACTACAGAGCCAGCACGTGGCAGGGCCGTGGTCTGGAGACTGGGCTTTTTGACTCTGAAGTCTGTCCTCTGCCCCTAACTTGTGATGAGAGGGGTTGCCAGGCCTACCTGGCAAGGGCTGGTCGCCCTCAGCAAGGGCTGCAGCAGCTGAGGAGCCGAGGTCACTCACCTCAACCTGGCGTGCCACCTTCCCAGCAACCTCAGGGGGACAGCGCCTTTCCCCAAGGCCCCCTGCCCCCGTGTCTGAGGCTGGCCATACTGGGCCAGCAAACATGCAAGCCCACTTCCAGGCCTGGCTGGGCTGGGACATTTCTGTAACCTTGGAGGTCTTATTTTTAGCCCTTGGTTTACCTCTGCCTGTCTCCTGCTCGGCGGACAAGAGGACAGGAATAGGACTTACCCCTGCACCGCCACCTCCCCATGTGAACGCTTCCTCCCATCTGCCTTTGGGGCTCTGGCCTCCTTCTGTGTCTCGGTGCTGCCCCTGGGACGAGCACAGGGGCTGAGCACATTTTCTTTTACTGCTCTAGTTCTCCTGTCGTCGGCTAAAGACTTGAAGGTTCTGTCTCTTTCATCTGTGGACCTCTTTTTGGCGAACGCTACTCCTGTTCCGCCTATGGAAACATGCTGGCCCAGTGGGTCAGAAGGGCGGGGAGAGTCGTCCTCGGCGCCATGGCCAGCTCGACCCTTAGACATCTTGGTCTGGAAGCCTGCCCTAGGAGCTGCCGAGACACCTCGGCAAGCCTCACACAAGCCTTTCTAGTCTGCCCCAAGAGGGTGCTTTCTCACTGAACTCTGAGCTGGGTAAAGAATTCTGGTCCTTTTTGTTTCCCCTGGTGAGTTCCATACTGTTAGAACTGCCCAGCCCCTGACTGTGTAAAGGGCCCTCAGAGGGGCTGGGCTAAGGGCGGGCTGGCTTCTTGCATCAAAGGCTGCAGCTCCCTCGGCCCCTGCACATCTCACTGACCTGCTGCTGGCCTCAGCCCAGCTCCCCCGGCAGCCATGAGGAAACTGGCATCTCTCTCTGGGCCTCCTCTTGGGTGACGTGCACCCACGCTTCCTAGGACCCCCCTGGGGCTTCCAGGCTGCTCCCTCCACCTGCCACCCCTAGCCTGCCTCCACTCAGTCACAGCTGAGTTTCCAAGGCTCAGTTCAGGCATCACCCTTCTTGGCCCATGATCCTCTGGGCTGATTCTAGCCCCAGAACTCATTGTTGGATTGCGACTGTCTCTTTTGAGGCCAGTTTTCCTGTCTGGGGACCAGGCCTTGTCTACCTCTGTGTCCCAGGGCCAGGGGCACGTGTAGGTGCTGTTCAACCTGGCTTAGACAGGCCAAGAGCTGCAATGTCAAATGCCTGTTTGGGAAATGGACGAGGCACTTCAGAGACATGATTTGCTTGGTGCTCCACAGAAAAGAGGGAAGGAGGACTGTCTGGGGGGTGGAAGCAGAGACCCCCAGGAGAAGGGCCTAGGAGTGGGGTTCCTGCAGCTTCCCTTCAGCTGTTCCCTGCTGGAAGGCAGGCATGTGAACTCAAGAGACAGAACCTAAGTCAGCTTCTGCCAGCCTGATGGGACCTGCTGATCTGCTCTAATGAAATTCTTCCTTACCTGTAGATAGTCATCACTTAGATCCAACACAGGGTGACAGTATGGCTGGGGCTCATTTGTTGGTCACCTGATAAATGAATACTCTTGTCCAGAGCAGCCCACCTCACTCTAAATATGAAAACTAGCAGATAAAAAAAAAAAAAATCTTTCTCCTCCTGGGCTGTTTCCATTGAACTAACGCTTGTCTTATCACCCACTGGGATGCGGTATGTTGAGTCTGGCAGAGCTCTTCGTTAGTTATGTGACTCTTAAAATATTGACCCACAGTTTTATGAACCAGGTTCAGAGTGGTTTAAATGGATTTGTTCCCATCCAGAGCCTCTGGGCTTCCCCAGCATCGTCATGTCCCTGCCTAGACACACACACAGCCAACCTCCAGGGCGCACCGGCTCTCCCTCCGCACGCTGGGAGGGGTGGCAGGGGCGAGCAACGGGACCGCTGGTTTTCATCCCCACCTCTACCCCTGCATCTCTGGACTGATGGAAGCTCTCAGATACAGGCTGTGTGAAGAATTCAGCCCTTTCCAGGTGCCACCCTCAACTCCACCTTAGATCCAAGGCCAGAACAACCTGGATTAGGCTGGGTTGATGGTAAGTCAGACGGCAAGGCCAGTGGATGTCAAAGCCTGACTGGAGCCCACGGTTCTACTTTCCTGAGCTGCCGCTCTGCAGGCCAAGTCCATCTTTTAGGGCAGCCTGGGATGCAGAGGGAGCCCTGCTTTTCCAGGACCTAGAGATGCTCTAAAACAGTTCTCTCGGCACCTGGGAAGCTGACCAGATTTCTGCAACAGCAATGGCCTCTGGGAGCTTCGTCACAGGTAGCTCAGGCCAGGCCTGGGCAGCCATCGTGACTGGGAGGACCGGCCCGTTCCATCCAGGCTTCCCTCGGGGTGAGAACTGCTCTTCCTGGCAGAGGCCTCAGCCCAGCTGTCCCCACCTGGGAGGAGGCCTTGCCCAGTGCCCTGCAGGGCCCTGTGTGGTCGCCTGGCTGTGGCCGTCCTCCCATAGCCACTGTGGAGAGAGAGACCATGCTCCCTGGCTAGAGGTGTCCATGCCAGTCCATTTCCCAGCAAATCTTCATGAAATTCAAGCCCAGTTCCTCACAGCTCACATTGGGGTGTTGCAGAATTACTGCCATCTGGTCATTCCGCAACAACACAAAGACTTGGCTGCTGGTTTCACCTTACAGGCAGCGCACAGCTCAGGGCGGTGTCCACTGCCAGCTGCGTGCAGAGACTGGGCGCATACCTCCACCACGGCCTTCGTCGCCACCTGCGAATGTCACCTTACACAACTGTCTTCCTCTGTGGGCTGTGCGCTTCGGGGTGGGGAGGATCTTTCTCATTGCCCAGTAGCTGGCACTAGCAGGTGTCCAACAGTTTGCTAGACAAGCAAAGGAAAGGTGTCTAGATCTGGGCTAGGAAACAACTGGCAAATGCATCCTCTGCCCACGAGGCACGTGGGCAGACGTCCTCAGGGCCCTTCCTTCCACACTGAGGAATTTCCGAGGGGTCACTTTCTAAGTTTGGCAGTGGGAAATGATCCATCTGGCAAGTAACGCAACTCTGAATATATAAGGGCTTCCTGAAGATTCCTGTGGTTCCCCGGCACGAGCTCAGCTTTATCAGGGCTCTGACCAGCGCTGGCCTCAGGCCTCTACGGAGACCTGGTCTGGCCTGGATGGGAAGGACGCACAGGAGGGCAGGCTTCTCCCTGCGGATGGGCAGCTTCGCTTTGTAACAAAGCATAGTGGGCAGCAGCAACCTCTTGTGCTCTTGCTTGTTGAAGTCAAGAGGGAAGGTGGGGGGGGGGGGGTCCACCATACACGGCCTGTGTAACCTGGATAGCTAACCTCCCTAACCTCCACTTCCCACCCCACAGGGTGAGGATTAAATGAGACACATTATGTAAAGCTCTCATCTCAGGGCCCGGCATGTTGTTAAGCATTCCATAAATATTAGTAATTATTATTATAAAAACCTTAAGGTGACAAGAGTCTGGTGTCATTAGAACACTGAAGAATGCTAGAACACAGAACATGAAGGGGGACAAGAACAAATGCAGCCTACGCCCTGGAGATATTCACTCAGCACTTGCTGGGCACCTGCAGCGTTCCAGGCATTGCGCTAGGGGCTGGGCAGACACACTGTCCCAGCCCTTGGGCCTAGGGAGTCAGGAGGTAAACACATGCTCACTCCCCTACCTCCCCATGAGAATTTTCTTAGTCACAGACTGGCTCTTTGCTCCGGCATTTATTTACTGAGTTCCCACAGCAATGTTCTCAGCACTTTGGGCGATGGATCCCTCAGAGGATCTGAGGAAAGTGGTTTTACACGCATTCCTTCACACACTCTACCCACAAAACCTCCTCCATTCTATTGCAAGGAGTTCATGGGTCATGAAGCCTAAGGCGGAGCCTGCCTCACAGGACACACAGCAAAGTGCTGGTGTTTCTGAGGAGGCAAAGGGTCACACAGGCCACGTAAGAGTTAGGTTTGATGAGTCTAACAGTTGGAAAATATACCAGGAGAAAGCCGAGAGGAGTGACGGCTTCCTTCAGCTTCAACAGCAGAACACTGAAGAATCTGACGGTTTCCTAGAATATTTAGGACACAAAAGATGGCGACCAGCTAACTGGTCTTTCATCTGCACTGAAGACTAATGAGAGGAAACAGACTGAGATGAAACTAGAGGGCTGTTAGAACTAAGGAAGAACTTCCCAACATGACAGACGCACTAAACAATTCAGTTCAAGTTGATTTAAAAAGTACACCACCATCTCACTTATCTAAAAGTCAACCACATACTCAATCTTGAGTGTCCGATACATGGGGCAGAACCAGGAAACAACCAACAGACAAAGCCTTGGTGGCCAACACAGGTGCCGGAGCCGGGAGTCTAGTGTGACTCACAGGGAAGTCCCCCCTTCGCTCCTCACTCAGACCCTTTCCTCTTCTTGACCGACAATTCTGACTACTAGACTCGGCTTCCTGGCTGACTCCATACCCCCATGGCACCTCACGCGCACAGCCGGGCTGAGAGGTGCTACGGTGTCTCTCTGGGCAGCAGCAGAGAAATGACAACGGGCCCTGACTGGAAAGGTGGACACAAAGACAGTTGGGGCAGGACCTCAGTAAAGTCGAGTGAAAGCACACGGCACCGTGGGAGTATTTAGTGCAGAGGCAAAGCCGCAGAGCGCAGTAGAGCCTAAGGAAAATGCTTTGGTATCACCATATAAACATTGTGAATAATCCTAAATTATTAAAAAGGGCTACATGATGTCCAGTGGACACCATCAAAGCAAAAAATAGGTCCATAAATTAAAACAAGAGCAATTCCTTCTGTGAAGTTCCAGAGAGCTCAAACACAAAGGTGTTTAGAGAAGATCACAGCTGACCCACCACTGAGGGAGACACCGTCGAGAGGACACCCAGTAGAGGAATGGTGCCGGGCGAGTGCAGGGCTGCTGCCTGGGTGGGCCCTGCTTCTGAGCGCTCCCCACAGCCCTTCAGTTCCAGGGTGATGGGAGCGAGGTCCTCATCGACCCCAGGAAACGAGCCACGTCCTCTGCCACACCGGCCCACTCCTGGGCTTGGAGGGCAGACACCGTGTCTCACTCATCCTCAACCTTGGAGCCTGGCCCAGCAGCCCCTGGCACGTCCTTGGGTCGTGGGGTCATGTGGGGCTGGCCCGGGGCAGCTTGCAGTCAGCGGCGTGCTGTGTGTTCTGCATCTCAGCTAGGCTTTGCTGGGTTGGGTTTTCAGAGCAGCTGCATAAGTTGGCCACTTGCTTTTTGCTTGACTCAACGGGCATGAGCTGGGCACTTGCTCTGGCCACTCTGTGAGGTCTCTGCCCACCTGAGTGCCCCCCTTTGGAGAAGTGTGCTCAGAAGGGAGAGTAATCGTGTTCAATTCCTCTTCAATAAATAAAGTGATTTATATCTAAGTGATTTATATCCACTGATGGCCTTTGTCATCAAGCACAGCAACCCCCTCAGGCTCTGGAGGCTTCCTGCCCAACCACCAAGAAAAAGCCACGATGCCCCAGAGAGTCGGGGAGTGGCAGTGAAGACAGATCAGAAACACTTCCCCACAGAGAGCACAGCCAAAAGCTAGAGAGCCAAGCACGTTCTGGTTACCTGCCAGGCAGCTGCAGGAGGTGACAGCCATGGGCACCTTTCTTCAGGCTTAGAGCCAACATGCAATCCTGTGGCCCATTTCCTGTATGGGCTAACCTCCCTCAGAGTATCTCAGGCCTCTGTGGCCTGGGCCTGGGCTCTGACTTCCAGCTACCCAAGAGAGGGTGCTTACAGCAGAGGCATTTGCTACTTCAAGTATCTGAACGTGCCCTAGAGGCTGGTGCAGCCCACCGGCAGGCAGCTCTTGCCAGGAACTGAGTGGGCCTGCTCATCAAATGGGACTGGCCTGAATACCACCAGCTTCTAGCACTCCTCAAAGTCTTGGAAAGGGACAGCCCTCCTTGGGTTTAAAAACTAAACAGCTGAGCCATCAACTTAGAAAGGTTAGCCTTAGGGGCCAAAGAGCAGTCTTTCCTCTGGGATGGGAATCTGTGGATGGACAAATACCCAGAGTGGCAGAAAAGACATAGATCGTGCCAGGGAATTCTGAAAAAGGTATATATATGGCAGATAGAGAGAGGTACAGAGAAAACAAAAATGCTAATTTTCCCCATCCTCTCTCACTGGTCAAATCACGTCACCATATGCTCAAAGAGCATTTGGAAAAAAACAACTGAAGGACTCCAAGTCACACTGGATTGCTGCAGCCCTAGGAGGTTCCTAGAATGGACAGAATTGCGGTCCATCGCAAAAAGATGAGTAAAGGGAACGGCAAAGCTGTACAAAGGAAATTTAACGAGAAGGAAAAAAACGCTGTTTGCTTAATGTGGCCCTGTGTTAAATCAACCAAGGGAACTCTCTTTTATAAGGTCTTTGAGAGTTGCAAAGTATTTAGTTTCGAGAGCTCCTGGTGGCCTAGAATTCTCTGTCTTGGGTCATCCTTGGGTAGTTATTTGGGCTGCAGGAAGGGACACTCTCGCATCATGGCTCGGGCCCAGGAAGCCCCTGCCAGCCCCAGGGCCTGTTTGGGTTTGGGTCTCTACCCTCCTTGCACTCTTCCTTCCTCTCTCCAAACCTCAGCAGAGAAAGATTCTGTGTGTCTGCATAGGGTTCATAATCCTCAAATTGGGACAGCTGAGGGCTTAAAAACACACAGTCCTACCCAACAACCCAAGCAGCCTGACCAGAAGGAAAGTCCTCAATCCTCACCGCCCACCTCCTTGGCATCAGAGAAAAGCCCAAATGGCAGCAGAGGCCAGGGAAGGCGCTGTACCTAGCCTGGTGGGTGGCTCAGCCAGGTGGCTGAGGAGAGCTGCAGGTGAAGCTGCACAGGCAGGCAGGGAGGGCTCCTTTCAGCATGAGACTTGGCTGCCCCAGTTTGCTTCCATGACAATGGAAGTCAGAGAAAGGCGGATGTGCAGATGACAGTGATATAAGGAGGTCTGGGGGAGGGAAAAGGAAAAGATGTTCAATGTACCTGTGAAGTAGCTTAACAGCTCTCCTCTTGGAAACCTATGACAAATGTGGTATTTTTTTGTGACCTTGTGGGTTACACATTCAATATTCTACCAGGGAATCAGGGAGTAGTAAGAACAGCCGGGGCTTTGGGTCTGACACAAAAAGACCCAGGCCACAGAGGCCTGAGATACTCTGAGGGAGGTTAGCCCATACAGGAAATGGGCCACAGGATTGCATGTTGGCTCTAAGCCTGAAGAAAGGTGCCCATGGCTGTCACCTCCTGCAGGGCATGTTCAGATACTTGAAGTAGCAAATGCCTCTGCCGTAAGCACCCTCTCTTGGGTAGCTGGAAGTCAGAGCCCAGGTCTGTTACAATCCCTGCTCAGCTGTATCAGCCACGTGATCCGTCTGTAAAATGGACAAGGCAAAGTCTTCCTCACAAGGTTAAAATAAGGAGTCACAGTCTTGTGATATTCCATTTGCCCACCTCTTAACGTACAAAACCCACCACTGTCACATTTCAAACTTAAAAGTACCTTCGAATTGAAAGATCAACTTGGGGAAAAGTAAAATCAAACGTATACAAAAGGGAATTTTAGTGTAAGTTTTCATAATTTAAAAGTGAGTTTGTGGTAAAAACCCTTTTCTCTGAGATCAAAAAGAAGACATGGACGCCTGCTATCATCACTTCCATTAAATACTGTATAGCACTATGAGGCAAGAAAAAGAAACAAATGGTGTGATACTGGAAAGGAAAAAGTAAAACTGGGTACAGAGAAAATCAGAAAAAATCTACAGATGAATTATTTGAATTTAATAAATTTAGCAAGGTCACTGGATACAGGGTCAATAAAAATAAACTGTCTTTCCATATATCAGCAACAAAGAGAAAAGGACATTTATAAATACCATTTTAAACAGTATCACAAATATTAAATACCTAGGAGTAAATCTAATGAGAGATAATCAAGAAGACCACTGCATAAAAATTTATGAAACGTTACTGAGAAAAATTAACGAAGACCTAAATAGTGGGATACACCACGTCTGTGGAGTAGAAGACAATCATAAAAGGGTTAATTTTTTCCCAACTTGATTTACAGATCCAAAGCAATCTCAGTGTAAATCCCAGCAAGTTTGTGTGCATGTGTGTGGCAACTGACAATCTGATTCTGAAATCTACATGGAAATGGAAAGGGCCAAGAATAGGCTAGGTGCCCTTTATTGAGGAGCAGCAAGGTGGAAAAGTCTAACTCTACTGAATATCAAGACTTATAATAAAGGTGCAATGATTAAGACAGTGTGGTATTGGCACAAGAAGAGACATGCAGATCAGTGAAACAGAATAGAGTGCAGATACAGATCCGTGCGGATATAGACCCTTCATTTTGACAAAGGTGGCCCTGTGGAGCAGTAGGAATGATGCTGGGTCGCTTAGATGTCCATACGGAAAAAAAATGAAACTTGCTGTACTATATTCAAAAATCATTTCTGAGTAGATTATGGTCTAAAATAGAAAAGGTAAAACAATAGAGCTTCCAGAAGATAATGTAAGAATATTTTGATGGCTAATTGCCTATGTCCACTGGACGGGCCACAGAGTGCCCAGATTAAACATTATTTCTGAGTGTGTCTGTGAGGGTGTTTCTGGATGTCTGTGAGCACTTGAATTGGATAAAGTAGATTGCCCTCCCCAGTGTGGGAGGCCTGAATAGAACCAAAGGGTGAGGAGGGAGTTTTTCCTCTCACTGCTTGCCCTCTCGTCTTATCTTCTCCTCCCGGCAGACTGGGAGTTACCATTGACTTTCCTGGTTCTCAGGCCTTCAGACTGCAGACTGGGAGTTACCATTGACTTTCCTGGTTCTCCAGCTTACCAGACAGCAGATCATGGGACCTCTCAGCCTCCATAATCACATGAGCCAATCTCTCATAATAAATCTCCTTTTATATATATATACAAATATAAATATATATATATATATATATCTCCTACTGGTTCTGTTTCTTGGAGAACTCTAATACCAAACATGTCTTCATGATGTTTATATAGTTTTCTTAAATGGGATATAAGAAGAATTAACCATACAGAAAAAAACTGATACACTGAACTACATTGAAATGAAGAATTTCTGTTCATTTAAACACCACCAAAGAGAGTAAAAAGGCAAGCTACTGAGTAGAAGAAGATATCTGCAACATGTATAACCAACAAAGGACTCATACCCAGAATAGAGAGAACTGTAAGTCAACAAGAAAAACGGAAAACCTAGAAGAATAATGGGCACAAAATTTGAAAAGGTATTCTACTGAATGGCCAATAAATATATGAAATCTTATATGTTGCTGGCAGGAGTGTTAAACTGGTACAACCACTTAGGAAAATCATTTGGCAGTATCCACTAAAGTGGGTATTTTCTCTGAGTTAGTAATTTCACTCCTAGGTATATACTCAAAAGAGATATGTGCATGTGTGCACCAAAAGACATGTATAAGCAGAATTATTTATTACAACCTCAAACTGGAAACAAATGTTGACTGAATTAATGCAGATTGGATAAATTACAATATATTCATACAAAGGAAGACTTATAGCAATCAAAATGAATGAATTAGAACTATATGCAGCAACAAAGATGAATTCTCACAAACATAATGCTGAAAGAAGAAAGTCAGACACAAAAGAGAAGACACTGAATGATTCCGTTTATATGAAGCTCAAAGCCAGGCAAAACTGATCTATAGTGTTAGAAGTAATGATGGTGGATTCCTCTCTGGAGGAGAGAGGGGTATGCTGGAAGCTCCTGGGGTGTTGAAATGTTTTACTTCTTGATCTGGGTGATAGTTACATGGGTGTGTTTGTTTGCTAATACTCTTTGAACTAGATGCACATGACTTGTGCACTTTTCTCTATGCATGTCATAGTTCAAAAATAAGTTTTACAAAGTGAGTTTATGTAAGAATCTATTTTCCAGTGTGTGGACTACGGGAGAAAATAGTGGAATGGATATTAAGTCACACTACGCGCTGAGACATGGACCAGTGTGCACGATGTGTCTGCATCTGGCCTCTGCCCAGTATAATCTCCCCACTGCTGCTGGCTTCCACATTTCCTCACTTTGATCAGTTCTGCCCTTAGAATGCCAGCAGGAGCCGAGGGGCTAGCAATTTCTATCAGGGGCTGAGCACCCTGGCCCAGCAGCATAGGAAACCTCTGATGAGACAATTCAGTGCTTCACAGCATGACTTCAGGCTCCACCCCCCCACCCCCCCACCCCCCCATTCTCCCAAGACGTAGGGAAAGGGTGCTAACTCAACGCAGCTGAGTAAGAGCTCCCCTGCCCTGGCCACCTGTGGGCTGCATTACATTTGTGGGAGACTGGGTGACTGTAACCCAATGGTAATGTAAGCTACACAGAAGGCAGTCTCGCTGACCCAGGCCTTGCTGCCCTCCCTGCCCAGGACCCACAGGCAAGTTCAGCATCACTCTGTGTAGCTGTTCCAGGCCCCACCCCTGCCGTGTATCACGTGGCTGAGGCAGTATCCCCGGGAGAAGCCTGCTGGCTCTGCCTCTGGCTTACAGCTTGACCTGGGGCAGGGCACCACTAGGGGAACTGGCCTCCCTTTCTATAAGTGGGAGTGTTCATACTCCCCCGCTTCCCTTCCTATGGGGAAAACTCGGGTCAAATGAAACACTGCATTTTGGCACCCAGGATATCACTATTGCTGCTGCATGGAGTGAGGTGGTGGGAGGGAACAGGAGCCCCCCACCATCTCTCTGCACGGTGTGGAAGTGGAGAAGCACATCCCTCACTGATCACCATCTTGATTCCAGCAGCTTAAGCAGGAGTCATGCCTGCATCACACCAAAGCCCGACACTAAAGGCTGCAGGAGGAAAACAGCGAGCTCCCACCTGCACCGCCAGCGGCCGACTCCAAGACGCCCACTGCGGCTGCCGGCTTGCTCCCATGAGGTCACTTCTGGCAACTTTCTCTGGCTGAGTTGCCTCCAATTTCCCTAAAACCCCTCCTCCTCCCCCTTGATTTCCAGCTCTCCTTTCTCCTAACCAAGGGCTTCACCAGGAACAAGGAAGGCATTCTTCATTCTAACCTGGCAGTGTCAGCGGGAGGTCTGGAGGCTCTCAGGTAACACCACTCCTTAGCCTGAGGAACTGGCATCAGGTCCAAGGTGCAGGCACAGAGTGTCATTTCCAAAGTACTGGGAACACTGGGAAGTGTTAGTGTTGGTTTGCAGTTGTCAGGGCTGCTGGGAAATATTCCATCTGCTTATTTAGGTGAAGGAAGAGGACAAGAACAAAGCAGAGGAGGAAACGAATTAAATGCAGGGCTTTATCCAGGAGCCCTGCTCTTTCTCCTGCCCGAGTGCAGTGGCCAAGAAAAGGCGCCTCTCAGCTCTCCCGCCACAGGAGCGTACACTGCCTGGTGGCCCAGCTGCAGCCCCTGACCCACCGCTGCATTGACACCAAGGCCACACTTCCCGAGGGCTGCTCCCAGCCGGTGACTAAGCACTCGAAGGACCTGCAGGATGTGAGGCTCCTCCAGCAGGTGACTTTGGTTCCAGGACTTCCCATCAGTCCGGCTGAACCTTCTTAAAACTGGGCTGCAGCCCAAGACTCTTCCTACCCAGTCCTCCTCCTACGCCCTCTTCCACAGGGGCTGAGCTTGTGTCAAGATCTGAAGACGCTCCTCCTGCTTTCTCCTCTTCTCTCCCCTTCTAATCCTGTCCTGGCATCTGCTTCTCAGCAGACCTGCTGTGTTAACACAGTGGTACTGGACTGGGTCTGAGAGAGAGGCAAAGAGATGGAGTTTGGGGCCTGGCTCGCTTACTACCCAGTGGGCAGAGACGACACTCTTCAGAGTCGAATGTGGGGCATGGAGAGTCCCTGGCACAAAGTAGTGGCCCAGCTGCTCAAAGACTCACCAGTGGTGACCTGGGAAAAAGCCTTTGCTCGACCGTGTCTATTCAAGCATTTGAGAGCCCGGGAGGTGCAGCGTCTACCAGGACCATGAAGTGAGGCACACGGTGCCCAGCAGGGGGACGGTGACAGGCTGAGGGCCCTCAACCAGCAGCTGCAGGCTAAGCCGGAGAGCCAGAGGGCATCTTACAGAGGCAGCTTACAGAAAGGTGGCCCACACTCCCCGCGGAAGGCTAGCGACATCCTGTGCTGCAAGACATGCAGGGGGCCCACCCTGCATCCCCCACCTCATTTCTGGGGCTTCAAGGCCCGTAACTAGGTTTAAATGCCAGGGAAATGGGGCTGGGGATGTGCTGGGCCTGATAAGGCAGAAAGAGATTATATACCAAGGGTGGGAAGGATGAGCTAGCAGGATTTGAGGGCCTTCATCAAAGGGGCCAGGCAATGAGATGAGCAAGAATTCACTGATCTGGGCATATTTTCTTGGGATGTGGGATTCAGCACCCTTTCAAAGACCCTAGGGGATGGGGCAAACTCGCTGCTGGAGTGGTCCTTAGAGGCCTGCAGACAGTGACAGCTAAGGCTGAGCGAAGTGGAAGGGCGTGAGCTGCCCTGAAAGACAGCTGGGGAAGGAAGAAAGAGGCTGAGGGAAGGGGCCTGCTGGGTCCAGAAGACCTAGCAGAGGCCTATGGACTGTGGGAGGGCCCACAGGACACCCCCTTCACCAGGCTCACCAGAAGTGTGCTGGTGAGAGGAACACCAGCATTGCTAAGGAGATTGGTAGTGGCTCTTCTTTGCAGGCCACCAAGGACAGCAGAAGAGGCAGTCACAGAGCTGGGTGATGGAACCCAAGGCAGCTCAGGCCAGGGGTAACACAACAAGGGTCCCTCTGAACTACCAGGATTCTTCGCGCTGTGTGCCCAGGGGTCAGCAGACGAGAGGAGGAGTCACATCGTGGAGGGGAGGGAATCTCCTGGTGCTGCCTTGCCCGACTGTGAACAGACACATGGACATATGTGTCAACCCCGTCCTGAGAAGGATATGACAACCAAGGGCCCAGAAAGTCCCCATGAAGTTTTGAGTCACACCACCAGCTAAGCTGCCAAGACCTGCTGACGTGCTGGCTGAAGGTGAGAAGAATTCTGAATGGGCAGCGGAGGAGGGAGAGGACCAGATGGGGCCCCAAGTGTCACTACAGTAATGGAGATGGTAGTCTGTCCCATTAACATGTCCTTTCTAAGCTCTTCCTCAGGAACAGAGGCCACGGGAGCCACAGACAAGTTGCTCCCCACACGAGTGGAGAAATGGATCTGTGCAGGGCAAGGGGTGGGCTGTGGCTGCCACAGGAAGCCCCGTCCAGGCAAACGGCCCTCTGGATCCCTGTGCCCAGGGGTGACTGGGCACCGCAGGGGTCCTGAGGCAGGCCTGCCCCTGTGGGACCTGAGAACAGCACCGTGGGCTGACACTCTGCCTGCCCAGCCTCCTTTCCCCGTCCCTCTCCTTCACAGGGGCAGGCCAGAATGGGCTTTGGAATCTGCTAGAACTAGAGGAAAATTCAGGTTCTGCTCTTGACCATGGTGTGACCTAGGGCAGGTTAACCTCTCTGACTCTCAGCCTTGTTTTGTTTTTATTTTATTTAATCTGTAAAACTGTGAAAATAATATAACCTCCTTGACTTTTTTTAAATCTGTAAAACTATAAAAATAAGATCTGTCTTGAATGGTTTTGAAACTAGAAATAACTTGGGTAAGCCCCTAGCCCAGTGCTGGTGAGTTGTGGGCATTCAGGAGGCGGTAGCTCCTATCACTATTATGCTACATGGATCAGAAACTCTACAGGTCGTGAACAAAGTATAGCCTTGCAATTATACTCAGCTTCTGCAAGTTTGCTTGGCATATTTAATGCTCTTTATAATTATTACTATGCCCTCCTATCAGGCAAAAAATGGTACGTAGTGATGTAAATAACTGTAATTACTACTATATTTACAGAATTAAATCAAATGTTTGCAGTCTCTTTCTTCTATGTGTCAGTTCTTCAGAATGCATAAACCATCCAAGGAAACCGTTTTCCCTGATGTCATGCATAATTTAATCCTCATGATAATCCCACAAAAAATGAAAAAACAAAGGTTGGAAAGCCAAAGGCTGGGTAGCCAGGTTCCCTCTCTAAAAGGATTCAATTAGGTCCCCCAACCCCTGGGCTAGGCACCAGGGGTGCTGAAATAAACAAAACAGGCCTTGACCTTAAAAGGACTCAGTGTAGAGGAAGCAGGAGACAAATAAACCAGTGCCTGAAGTGCACTGTGATGAGTGCTGAAGCTGAAGCAGAAGCGGACAGGTGAGGCAGAGGACCGCGGAGAAGGCACTCACGCCTCAGCCTTTCATGATGGTTGTCAGGGGTTGGAATGGCTTCCCAGAAGAAGTAATACTTCGCTGAGAGTGGAAGGAGAAGTAGAGATTACCCAGATGGGTGTGAGCGGGCGGTGGGAAAGAGTGGTGTTCTAGAAACGGGGCATGGCATGGTCACACAGAGACACCTTGCATGCGGCAGACTCAAGATGGTCTGGCAGGATGGAATGTGGGGTACGCTAGAGCAGGTGAGCGTCTAATCACAGAGCTGTCTTCTGGTGACGGGTGCCCAGTCCCTTCCTCTAGCCTACGAGCCCCTGAGGGCCACATGAGTGTTTATTCAGCTCTGCAGCCTCAGTGACTAGTTCTGTACTGGTACCCAGCAGAAACTCTCTGTATGCTTGTTGAATGAATGAGTAATCAGACTCACATTTTTAAAAGTTTATTTAGACTTCTGGTTCTGACAAGATGGTAAACTGAACTGATGTGGACCTCTTTCCCAACACAAACACATAGAAAAGATGGATAAGAGATACCAAAAGAATAATCTGAATATGTGACTGAGCATGAAAGAATGAAGGGAAAATTCCCAGTTACTTGAAATGAAAAGGAAACTAAGTCAAAGCCATAATCATTACCATAGCAAAGGAGGGCTGGGAGTATGAGACCTTGATACAGTTATAGGAGTTAAGGTTTTCATGCCCACAGGAGGGAGAAGACCTGGCCGGGAACTGGAACTGAGAGCCCTGCAGAAAGCCAGGATCCAGGAAGGGCTGCTGGTCTTTGAACAGGGACCAGGAAGACCTTTCTCACAGCCCAGAGGAATGTCTGCATATGGCGCAGAGGGGAGGCGCTCCTTTGTGGGACGGGATCCCAAGCCTGTACCGCATGTGTGTGTCGAGGCTGAATGCACACTACCCGGTTCTGGGAATCCTAAGCCAAGAGGTTAACACCAAACTGGCAAGACCTATGGAACTCCCAGGATCCTGGAAGAATAAAGGCAAAAGCGATGAAAGAATGCATCCACAAGCCAGGGCATATGGGACTCTCACAGTGAACACAATCCCTGCTTAAGACAATCTCCTGATAAAAAAGAACAAACCATGTGAAAAAATGAACCACCATAAAGGCAAGTCAATAGAGACTCATATGGGAGAACTGGTACCCTTAGAACTAGAAATAAGCGAACAATCAGAAAAAGGCTATACAATAAGTATAATCAAAATAACTGGAAGAGATGAAAGGAAAAGAAATCATAGTGAAAAACTAGGACAGGAAAAAAAGAACAGTAAAAAAAAAAATAATGGGCTGATTTTAAAAAGCTCCAAACAGAACTTCTAAAAATTAAAAATAAAAACTAAACACCCAAATCAGGAAGGGGTATCAAAGAGCAGATTATAAACAGCTATAAGGGGACTAGTAAACCGACAGACGGTTTATTAGTCTCCTTATAGCTCCTTATCTTTGAGGACGTGCCTCACAACGCAGCACTGGCAGAAAAGGAGGAGGAAAAAGAGAGGTGAAAGAATCAGATGGTAAGTTTCTAACAGGAGTTCCAAAAGAACAGATTAGGGAGAATAAAAAAGATAATAGATAATTTCAAAATGGGAAGAACTACACTGAGTCCTAAGCTACACAGATGAACAGTACAGATGAATCTACTCTTAGGCGTAATGTAGTAAAATGGCAGAACATCGAAGACAAAAATAATGTCGCAAAAGCAACCAGAATGAAGAGGCATGTAAAGCTCCCTCAGGCTGCAGAGAGGACAGGGTGGAGGTGAAAGGGCTAAAGGCAGGGAGGACATTTTGCACAGGAGTTCGGCCATCCTGGCGGTGAGGAGGAGGACGGTGGGGAGTACTGTGGACGAAGCTGTTTGTCTGTGCAGGGTGCCACCATCCATGGAGTTGCTCCCAAGTCAGAAGCAGTCACTGGCCTCCGTACTGTTCCCACGGCTCTCAACTCTTACCGCTGAAGCGCACCCTGGAGGGTGCTGCAGTGCCTTCTTCTGTTTACACAAACTCCTTGAGGTCACAGACCAGGCCCCATTTATCTTTGTCTCCCTAGTGCCTCGCACAATACATTGTATGGAGTAGGGGCTTAATAAATGTTGAAATGAATTCTCATGAATCACTTGTTCACCCTTTTAGGCCTGTTCTTTGCTCTCTGAAGAGACCTCCAAGCCCTAATTTGAAAAACATGACTTTCAATCAGTTCTGGCTTCACTGGATTTAACATGCATATTAAAGGCTGGTGAAGTTTCTGCAACAGAGAAAAAGAAGGTGGTCCCCAGGTCCGTGGCTTGCGACTGGCAGTACCTGTCAGGGCGGGGGGGGAGGCCGGAGACTCACACCTCTTAGATGCAGATTTGACCAGTGTTTGGGAGGCTGGCGGAATAATTCAAGGAGAAGAGCTTTACTAATCTAACCTGAGGCACAATAGGGCAGCTTCTTTCCCCTAATGCCCTCAGAGCTTTAAGAATGCTTACCTGAGAGCTGTGCCCTCCAGAGTCTAAGTCCCACCAGAGATGGACAAGTTCCAGGGCCTGTCCTCCCTGGAGCACAGAGGCTAAATGAGCTTCCTGATGGAGAAGAATGGGATGACATAGAGTCACAGATCGGGGCTACTAGGATATTCCAGGAAAGGAAGCTGACACGAGAGTCCAGGAAGTATAAAAGCAGAGTGCCTATTTTCAGGACTATTCCATTTAATAGGAAAAGGCCACTGGGGAGAACGAGAGCCACAGTACTTATTCAGAAAAACTTCTTTGCTGATGGACTGAATTTGGCAGGGATAGATACGAAAATGATTACAAATTATACTGCAGAGAACACCCAGATAAAAGCAGTAGTTTCAATAATTAAATGTACCAAACTAATATTCAGCTAATTTCTTCTATATGTAGAACCCCATCTCTCTGCTGCCGTTGCCTGCATGTTACTTGGCTGAGACAACATGGGCCCCTTAAGGGCCTGGGGTGGAATCTCCTCATTTCCTAAACACCAAGGTTGAGATTCAGGTAGTCGAGGGAATTGTCCCTAACAGTAAACAGAGGAACACAGGGCAGAGCGTGGGAGAGAGGAGAAAGTCACAGGCAAGCTCACGGGGCTCTCCATGCTTGACTTCACAGCTCACAGTGGGGAGAGGAGGCTGCCTTCGGACGGAGCGCGCACAGCTGAGGGCAGTCAGAGGAGAGTGCCCCAGCCTCTTACTACTCAAAACTCTGCTAGCTGCAGCCACAGTGCAGGGATGCGGCCCTGCTGGCACTGGGAAAACAGAAGCGAAGTCAGGATGATTTTTCTGAGACGATTTTTCAGGAGAGGCAATCAACGTTTACTGGGGGCATTCTACGTGCTAGGCTGGCAACAATGTCTTCCCATTCAATCCCCATGACAATCGTGCCAGAAAAGTTATCATTAGTCCCGTTGTTCTTAACAGATGAAGAAACCTGAGGCTCGGGGAGGTTAGAAAACTTGTCCACGGGTTGAGAATAAACCCCAAGACTGCCTCTAGCAAGAGAGAACGGTAGGGAGGGACCACTGAGGCATCTGATAGTCATACTTTCTGAGATCATGGCTCCTACCCAGTTTCCTACACAAAGGCTTTCTTTTACAGGTCTTTGGTCCAAAGCTTATCAATACTTACAACTCCTACATTCTCTCCTACATTGCTTATTCTGATAATACGCTAGGAGTTGGGAATTAGGCCAAGAAACAGAGCTAGGTTATTTTCTCCAATCAGTTTCAAAGACAACGTAAGTTGTTGTCACCGGACCTCTGAACTGCTCAGACATAAACTTAAAGCTGGTGCCCTTCTCCCACTGAACAAAAACTCTGCCAACCTTATTTCCAAAGAGCAGAGAGTCAGGCCAGAATTGGAGTATGTAAACACCCCTGAGTCTGACACCACTGTGTTTCTGCGGCCACAATCTGTCGTGTGAGGGGCTGCCATCCATGGCCATCCAGCAAGCATCAGGGAGCTCAGGGCAGCGCTGACAAGGAGGGCTATGGCTTACAATTCTCTCACTCCCTAACAATGCTTGCCCCTGCCACCGAGGGACTCGCTCACCTGTCCCCGTCAGTCCTGACCCCAGAGAAGTCTAGCCCTACTTCTCTGCTGAACTAAGCATTATCAGAAGCTGAGATTGTATCTCTGACACAATGGCCTAGAAATCCTGTAACTGCCTTCCAGAAACAGTGCCATCCAAGAGGAGGAATGATGGTGTTAAAGGATGCTTGGTCAACCTTTTCTGAATGATTAATTTGGTGGGAATTGAGGGTACACAATAGCTGACGATAGCATCCTCCTAAAGATAAATTACAAAGAGGAATAATGCCTTGAAAGTGATCTGAATGGAAATTTGGTCACGAAGGCACACAGTAACCCATCTTCCACCCATAACAGAGCATGAGGTCTTGAGGAAGACGTGAGTTTCTCTTCTGGAAGGTAATGTATGATTCCACTGGCCTGTGCCTATTTGATCCTTCCACTGGATAAAATAAAACAGTTGGCTATTCAAACAATTAGTCCTTGAGTCCAGGTTGGGACTATTCTTGTCATCAACGAGGTTTCCAAAAGTAGCAACTTGGGACATCAATTGCCTTTCATCTATTTTCTTCCCCGAATTAATGTGATGCTGACGCTGCCTCACACAGCTGTGGCAAGTGACCTTGAACAAGTTACATACATTCCCTAGACCTCAGCTTCTGCAAGTACAACAATAATAAAAGAAAAGTCTTCAGGTTACCATGAGAATAACATGGGATAACAAACGTAGTGTCCCTGGAATGTGCCTAACACCCAGGAGGAGCCCAAGGGGAGCTGCCCTCACCCTTCATCACCGTCCTTGTCATCATCAGGGCACACTCCCTTTACCTCACTCACCACCACTTTCACTGGCCCACAGACAAAAATACACCGTCAAGGAGGCAGTCTGTGATGAAGAGAAGAGGTGTATAAAACTATGCCAAGTGCCATCTTTCTAATAAGGCCACCAACTTAAACCTCTGTAAGTACCCAGAAATCCCCCAACTGTAAAATTCCCAAGGTAAGGGGGCGGAGAGGGATAAATTGGGAGATTGGGATTGACGTATACACACTACTATATATAAAATAGGTAACTAATAAGGACCTGCTGTATAGCACAGGGAGCTCTACTCAGTACTCTGTAATGACCTGTATGGGAAAAGAATCTTAAAAAAGAGTGAATATATGTATATGTGTAACTGATTCACTTTACTGTACGCCTGAAAATAACACAACATTGTAAGTCAACTATACTCCAATAAAAATTATTTTAAAAATCTAAAAAACTTTTTTAAAGAAAGAAAGAAAGAAAAGATTCACAAGGTGGCCTATCACAACAAACCTGTAAACACAGTATAGTCAGACCGAATGACAACAACAGCCACAGTCACACGGTGAACCCAGTTAGCAAGCGCATGATTGGAGACGGAGTGGGTAGCGCAGTATCTAGAGGAGCTGGAGCCTGGAAAGGAAGGTTTGCTTTGAAACAGACTTCTAATACATTACACCTGCTCCTACACAAGTATTCCAAGTCCTATATTGAAGGGCAAAAGAGATTTTACAGGAGAAATATTTTTGTGCCAGCTATTTTCTAGTACAGTCACAAAAAGTGTGATTCCCTTCCTGACAATCCCTTTGTCAGGGAAGCCCAGTGTAAGGAAGACTATGGGTGCTACCTCTGCAGGACATGGTGAGCTGACACTCTTTCCCACAGAGTGACTTACTTGTTGCTGTCACGGTACTCGTAGATGTGACATCCTTGAGGCAATCCTGTCTCGTGGTCCAGAGTAAAAGCAAGCTTTAGCTGAATGAGAGAAAAGAAAAACAAGTAAGTTTTAGGTAGCATGCTCTATTCATTCTGACAGCTGAAATGAAAAACAACAACAACAAGAAGACAAGCAAAATCACACTCCCTCAAGATGATGTGTTATGGAGAACCCGGGTCTGCCCCCTCTGGGAAGAGCCTGCACCTTACAGGACACTGTTGTCAAGGAGGACAGTTACCAGGACTTGACTTCTTCAGTTAGCATGCAACCAATTTTTTTTTATTAAGCACCTACTTTGTGCCAGACACTGAGCTAGCTGATGGGGAAAGAACAGTGAACAGTAAGCAGAGAGGATCTTATGGTCTAGTAGAGGAGACAGACATCAATCACATAATTATGCTGATGAATGGAAAAACCTTTTTTTATATATACGAAACTTTGAAATAGGTTCTCTAAAGAAGGAAAAAACCTCCCATGTTTCTATAGAAGTAAATAACCTGACCTAGACTGGGAAAGTGGGAAGGAGGGGTTACCTAGACTGTGCAAAAGATGGATGGGGAGAGAAGAGGGTCCTCCTCAGCAGAGAACATAACATGTATAGAGCCCTCGGTGCAGGAGTTGCAGGAACTGAAGGATGTATATGGGGAAATGGTGGGCAATGATGCTGGAGAGGAAGGCCAGGGCAGGGTACGTACCTGGGCAGGAACGGACCTTCTCAGCCATGTTAGAGTTTTTGGCCTTTACCTTACTAGCAAAGGGAAGCCTGTGACATGTTTTAAGGAAGGGGTGGATGACATGACCAAAGTTAAGTTTTAGCAGGATCCCTCTGGCTACTGCATAGAGAAAAGACTGTAGAGGAGAGGGCAGAAGTAGGAGCCCCGTGGGAGGCTACCGAGTAGTGCAGGTGAGCAGTGATGGGGGCTGGGACGAGAGGGCAGGTGGGCAAGATGGAGAGAAATGGACAATTTGAGATCTCAAGTAAATTTTTAGAAGTAGAATCGACAGAATACGCTGATGGATTTGGTGTTGGGGAGTGGTGAGGACAGAAAAGAAGAAATCAAGGATGGTTCAAGGTTTTGATTTAAACAACCAGGCAGGTGGTGGTTTCATTGCTGAGTGAGAAGACTGAATGCGGGGATGGGTAGAGAGTCCAAAGTCTGGTTTTGGACATGTTAACATTTTTTTGGCTGTGCCACGAGGCATGTGGGATCTTCCCTGACCAGGGATCGAACCCGTGCCCCCTGCAATCCTGCAATGGGAGCACAGAGTCTTAATCACTGGACCGCCAGGGAAGTCCTGGACATGTTAACTTTGAGGCACTCATCAGCTTTTTCTGATTAGGGAAGATCAGGAACAAGGAATCTGGTAATAAACTCTGGATTCTGAGGGGAGTGCTCGGGAGTTGCTGGGAAGCCCGAGCTCAGTGAGTTGTGTGTGTCTTGCTAGAGCCCAGTTGGCTATGGCAGCTCTAACATTTCCAAATGCAGGGTCATTTACTAGATTTACAAATTCACTGGGTTTAAAAATCACCAGGGAGGGAATTCCCTGGCGGTCCAGTGGTTACGACTTGGTGCTTTCACTGTGGTGGCCCGGGTTCAATCCCTGGTTGGGGAACTAAGATCCTTCAAGCTGCACCGGCGAGGCCAAACAAACAAACTAACTAATAATAAGTTAAATTAAATTAAAAAATTAAAATCACCAGGGAAGTTTTAACTAAAATTAACTGCACATTAGGAGGATACATTGTTATAACTTTTTTTTTTTTTTTAACTGCAAGGCTGTTAACACAACTAATGATATGCATCATTAGATGCTGGATGATTTTTCTCTTCCTTAGAGGGAAACGAGCTTGTAGGAATGGCCTGTCCTCTCAATGACCCAGATGAAAATACAAAAACAGAAACAAGCCCTCCTTTACCATCATGGACCCAGGAACTTCAAGTCAAAGGCATGTTTTCCCCACAGAGCACTGCTTGGATCTTCCAAGCCCTCTTTCGGTAAAACAGAAAACAATTATTTTAAAATATCTGTTAATTACAACCCTTATTTCTTTACTTCCCTCTTTGTAGTTAAGGTAAGGCCTATATTCATTTAGCCCATTTCAGACTGCACTGCTTAAAATTTTTCAAATCCTTCAATTCAGTGATTCAAGTTATGAATTTATGGCTTAGAAAAATTATTATAAACGTAGGAGGAAAAGTGGGGTTTTTTTTTTTTTTTTTTGCAAAACTGTTTACCTCAGTATTATTTATTGGAAAGACTCTAAAAAACCAACAATAGCAAAATAGTTAAATAAACCATACTGTAGTCACATGCAGAATAGCACGCAGCCATTAAACTGTTTATGAAGAATTTTTATTAACCTGGGAAAATATCTGGATTAGATGAAAAGAAGCAGGATGCGTACTCAATTATATAAAAAAAAACTACATTAAAAAAAGAACAAAGAATGCACAGAAGGCTGGAAGGAACGATATCAAAATGGCAACAGTGATTGCTTTACTTTCTTTGTATTTTCCAAAGTCTTTATGAGAAGCATGATGAGATATAAGCTGTTGTCCTTAGTCGTGAAGGAATTATGGGAAACTTCATTCCTGGGGGATTCTCAAGGTCAAGAAACTATACATACACCAATTCAACAATAAGGTGAGTAAGCAGAGGAGGTGATGGGGATGGGGAGAGAGGAAATGGGGACAGAAGAACACTCATATTTATTGAAAGCCTACCAAGTAAGGGCTTTCCTTTATCCTGACCACAACCATTTGGTTTTTTGTTTGTTTTATTTTGTTTTTTTGTTTTTATGCTTTTGGGTTTTCTTGGGGCCGTGCCGCACAGCTTGTGGGATCTTAGTTCCCCAGCCAGGGGTCGAACCGGGGCCCTCAGCAGTGAAAGCGCAGGGTACTAACTACTGGACTGCCAGAGAAGTCCCCCGTAACCACAGCCATGTGAATTCAGTATTACTATTTCCTTTTCACAGGTGAGGAACTTGAGTTGGAAAAAGGTGAAGTAATTTGTTCAAACCACAATTAGAACTGGAATTTCAACCAGAACCTATGTTCTTGCCACCTTACCAGAACCGTAGGACTTGGTGATGGCCTGGAGATAATAAACTCTGCAAGAGAGAGAGGAGCCAAGGACAATGTCTAAGGTTCTTTGCCTTGGAGAGCCAGGAAGATGCTTCCCGTGATAAGGAGGAATAGCAGGGTCGGGAGTGCTGATTTTAAGGTGCCTAAGAGGTATCTTAGTGGAGATGACCAGTAGGCAGCTGTATAAACAATTCTGAATTTTATAAGCAAGACTGTAACCTGGAGGTACAAGTTTGGGAAACTTTGGATGGGAAGTCAGATGGCAACTGAAGCCACTGGAGTGGATGAGATGGTCCCGAGAGAGTATGTTGAGTAAAAATGAGGTTTTCGATAGAACAGCTACATTCAAGAGCTGGACAATGGAGAGTGAGAAGGGGTAGCCACGGTGTTCTCAGTTATGATGTCACAGGAGCCAAGGCGGGAACATGTCTCAAGGAGGGAGCACTCAGCAGCATCAAATCCTTCTAAGAGGTCAAGTAAGAGAGGAACAAGCAGACAAACAAAGAATCCGTTGGATTTAGCAATGAGAACTCTCAGGAGAGTGGTGGAAGCAGAGATCAGGGTGCGATGGGTTGAAAAATGAGCAGAACGTGAGGAAATGGGGATCATGAGTGTTAACTCTTCCAGCAAATTAGAGAGTGGTAGGGAAGAGCCAAGATGAATGGAATGGAATGGGACTGGATAATAGGATGTGGGATTGAAGGAGAGTGGACTGTAAGATGACAGAGACTGGTTTAAATGCTGATAGAAGGAGGAACTATAGAGGGAGGGGTTGAAGACACAGGAGAGAGATAAGTGAGGAGTCGAGGTGTCTGAGATGACAGGAGGGGTTGGAATCCAACATGCAAGCGAAGACCCTTTCTCACTGCAGCAGTAGGGAAGGCGGGGTGGGGCTGAAGATCTATCTATGGATTTGGTGGGGGGGTATGCAGGCATGGTGGTGGTTTGGAATGTTCCAGCCTGATTATTGTTCTTTTCTGAGAATCAGGAGGCCAAATTATCTGCAAGGAATGGAGGGTTTGGTGAGGGAAGGAACGGCAGTTGGAGGAATATGATGAAAGTTTGAAATTGCTTCTTTGAAGAATAGGAGAAACAGCTGACCAGAGAAGAGCATAAGGATTGCCAGGGAGCATTAAGGGTCTAGCTGAGGCCACAGGATCTGAAGTTACCATAGCAACCATCTGCCCAGATGATTTTTTTTCTAACAACCTAGACGCTGGCATGAAGAAAGTTAGGTGGGTGCAGAGCTGAGCATTTGCCAGAAAGGTCTGAGGGAAGAATAGGTTTGAGGGATCAAGGGAGTAGAGGTATAATACTGGCAACAGATGGATCAGGGACTCTATGGGGAAACAGGCAGGAAATACAAATGGAAGGGACTGACTGGAAGAAAACAGAAGAGTCTGGGTGAAAGATGCCTTGTATGGAGCTAATATTTTTTGGGTACGTCCTCTGTCCTAGGCACCTTTCAAGTGTGACTTTATTTAATCCTCCCAACAACCCTGCGAGGTTGGCTCCTATCCTTACACTGCAGAGAAGTTTAAGTAAATTAGCAAGTAAGTGGCAGAGCTGAAGTGTGGTCCATGTTGCTAACCACTGGCCTATACTGGCCTCCGAGGTGTCCATGAGGTCAAGGAGAGGGTTTGTGGGAGTCACTGGGTGAGGAAGTGGGGGGCACTGGAGGCTGTGGTCAGAGAGTAGGCCATGTCTGATCCTGGAGATGGAACAGTCAATCACAAGATCCAAGGAGAAGTCGAGAAATGGAGAGTCGGAGGTTGGGGTGGGGCGTGGGGTCCTCCATGAGAAGTCTGATATTCATTCGGGAGGATGAGATGCTGTTGCCCAGATAAACCAGGCCACAAAGCGCGTCCCTGCAGGTGTGTAGGTACGTGTGGGTGTGGGAGCAGGCGCCTACTATGTGCACGGTTCAGTACGTGAACGAATCGGTCCAGCTGGTCCCCACAGCAGACGTAAGTGCATGTCTAGCAGTCATTTCCTCCTTCCTAATGGTATTCTAGTTTCATTCAGCTATACGCCCTCCCACCGCAGGCCAGGGGATTCAAGGGGAAGCAGATCCAGTCTCCGGGGCTGGGCCTGGCGGTTCTAAGGTACCCTCATACACCTTTCAGTAACTGATCGGGAACCCAAGCCAGTCAGTGCACGGCATTTCCTGGCCCCAGGCACTGGTTCAGGAATGGTCATGTGATCGAACGGAGGCCAGTGTTTGCTGGGTGCTTCCGGGCACGAGGGCCAGAACTGCTGCAACTTGCTTGCTACCAGCCTGAGAATGAAGCCAACTCACAAAGGAAGCAGACTCAAAAGACCCGGAGAAAAGTAGAGCCAGGGCCTCGAGGGAGCCGTGCCCGGTCCCTGCCAGCCTTCCGGGCCTCGGCCACTCTTTGTAATTGCTCATTATTTCTCTTGAGGACACTGACACACTCCACTCCCCTGGCTCTGCTCTCTCTAATCCACTCTCCATAACACAGCTGAGCCATCCTTCTAAACACAAGCCTGATGGACACTTCCATCTGTAAGGACCTTGATGGCTTCCTGCTGTCTATATGTCGGAAATATATCCATGAATTAAACACGGCCCAGGCCCTCTGGGGGCTGGTTGCCCACGTGAACAAATATGGACTGTGACCAAGGGACCGGTGGGGTGGCAAGTGCCGAGGAGGGTGTGCCAACCTGGGGGGGCCCCAGGGCAGAGGACAGGCGTCTTGAAGGAGAAACACGAGTCTGCCAGACAGGGAAGAGCGCCCCGGCGTCGTCCTGCTGCAAAGCTCCGTGCGTTCCTTCTACAACTGCACAGCTCACTGCAGGACGCTGGACCATGCCGTGCACTCTCCTACCTCTGGGCCCCTCCTTGTGCCACGACTGCTTCCAGGGGAGCCCTTCCTGTCTGTCCCAGCAAGATCCCACACATCCTTTGAGAGTCTCTCTGTAAAAGTGGATCTTTTATTATTCCCTCCTCTGGTAACTGGAGGCAGGGCCGCTCTCCCCAGTGAGTCCAAGGGTTCGGGATGGGTAGCTTCACCAGGTACCCTGGGCACTCAGTGCCCTTATCTCTGTCCACAGCAGGTGCCCAAAGCATGTCGCTGAGCTGAATTGCAGAGTAGAGATTTGGAGCATCTCGTTTACCTGTCAGCAATTAACTGCTCCAGTCATTTAATTTACAGACACAGGGACTTCCCCGGTGGCACAGTGGTTAAGAATCGCCTGCCAAAGCAGGGGACACAGGTTCGAGCCCTGGTCTGGGAAGATCCCACATGCCGTGGAGCAACTGAGCCCGCGTGCCACAACTACTGAGCCCGCGCGCCACAACTACTGAGCCCACGTGCCACAACTACTGAAGCCCGCACGCCTAGAGCCCGTGCTCCGCAACAAGAGAAGCCACTGCAATGAGAAGCCCACGCACCGCAACGAAGAGTAGTCCCCGCTCACCGCAACTAGAGAAAGTCCGCGCACAGCAACGAAGACCCAACACAGCCAGAAATAAATAAATTAGTTAATTAAAAAAAAATTTACAGGCACAGAATCATGTTCCCCTGCAAGCTCCTAAAGTCACCCAATTTCATCCGAGTTTGTAATCACTCCCACTTCTGTAGAGAGATTCTGCCGCACGTGTGTCACCCCTCAGTCACTGTGCCGCCAGACTACAAGCAGTGGCTCAAATCCTCTCGGTGCCCAGAGGCTCCCATCTTGCCAGTGCCTATGAAGAGGCACTCGGTCCTTCACTCAACAGTATTTACTGATTACATCCCATGAGCCAAGCGTGGCAAGGAAACAGGCAGGCCTACAGGCTGCCATCTGTGCCAGTGCTGGCTCTAATCAGGGCCTACAGGGGTCCATCCACAGAGTGGCTCAGCTTGGAACGCTGGCCTGCAAGGATGACAGCTACTCCGAGACTTCATGACGTCCGGCTTTCCCTTTCCAGAGGCAGCTGCCATGTCAAGCAGAAGAGCCCGCTACGAGCCAACCTCTTCCCTGGGAGGACAGTTTGCAGCTGCACAGCATTCCTGGTACTGGGTAAGGAGGGAAGGCAGCAAAGGGCCCACGAGGCAGTAACAAGGCTGCTCTGTCAGCCTCTCGCAGCAGAGGAAGGAGGCCTTTAAATGGGTCTAGTTAGAGACAAGCCTTTCCTCTGGACAAAGGACAAGCCAATCTCTCTCAAGCAGGAAAGAGAAGAGGCTTCTGCTTTCAGGGGCTCAGGCCAGATCACAGAGGAGGGTAGGCCCTGGGCAGCTAGAGTGTGAGACTCCTGCTGGGACCTCTTCTGACCTAGCCCTCCTGCCTCAGGGAAACCGGCACCGTGGGTGAGCTGACGGAGAGCGGGGGTGAGTGGAAGGGGCCGCACGGGCTGTGGGAACGTGGGGGTGGAGGCCCTACGGGGGTTGGTAGGTCTGCAAAAGGTCCTCCTGCAGCCCCTCCGGGTCTAGGGTGGGAGAGGGAGGCAAGGGAGGCCACAGGGCCATCCTCCCAGCTGGTGACAACAGGTGAGCAATAAGAACGACCGACTCAGGACTAAGGAAGGCTTCCTCAGGGTTCTCAGACATTGCTTGAGGAAGAGCCTTTAGGGGAACCTAAGGGGAAGAATGAACGCCCCGGGCTAAGCAGCAGAGGGGTCCATGGAGTCATTTAATGTAACCATTAAAGGAAGCATGACCTTACTCTGTACACCAGCCCAGTGAAGCCAATGGGCCAGATTACATTCATAAGAATGACTGAAAAAGAGTAATGGGACGGGACAGGAAAGGTGGCTGAGGGTGGCTTGCTAGATGTTCCCCTGGGCTAATGAGCAAATTGGCCTTTAATCTGCTCAGGTGCACAGCTGGCCTTCCCAAACAGCCACATTCCTGGAGAACATACACACAGGCCACTTAGTACTAAACTCCATCGGCTAAGTAATACCAGCTCAGAGCCTTTGGTGCTTTTGAAAACGCTGGCCTGACTTTGGTAGGGTAAGAGATGTGTTAAGAAGTTTAGCAATTGCCTGTCTCGTCCACAACAGCTCCAAGATGACCTCTGGCAGGCAACCAACTCTCTTTCTGGCCATGGCCTGGACGGCACTTGCAGGCCGGGCATAAGAGAGTGGTTCCCCTCTCCACAGGCTGCTCCGTGACCGACCGGGGGCAACCTCCACGACCCAGCTCCGAGTTCCTCTCACAGGGGAGTAAGGAGAGAGGTAGCTGGTGAAAGCAGAGTGCTGGTTCTATGGCCAGCATTGCTCTAGTTCAAACCAACATGGGCTCTCCGGGAGGCCAGTGAGCTTGCTTCAATCTGCTAGCTATTAGGACCAAGGTTCAAATGCAGGTCAAGGACCAGGCTGGGAAGCCTCCAGCGTCTCCGCGGCTGACTCTTCCCCTCACAGTCCACTGGTCTTGCAGGGTGTCCAAGTCTCCCTTAAGCTGAAAGTGGCAAACCCCATCAGGGTTCAAACATCTCAGGTATGCCGTTTACGGCATGCTTAAAAAGAAGAGAAAAGTTACTTCTACCTGAGCCTTGGTTTTGCAATTGAAAAATCTTATTAGAAGGAAATCTTCACGTTCTCTGAGGTGATCTTTAGTTTCTCTTCTTTAGTTTTCGTTGTTTGGTTTGGATTTCCTAAGCATTATTTCTTTTTTTCCATCTCCTCTCTGCTTTCTTTTATAAGACAAAGATGCTGTGCACTTGGCTTTCGCTTGGTTCACAGTGATTCTATGGCAATGTATTAGGTTTCTTTCTCCTAAGTCCACTGAAGTCTTTTTGGACTTGGAGAAAGCTTTTTAAGAAAGAACTTGCTCATTCAGCAGGATTTTCCTCCCCACCCCAAGCTCTGGTTCTGACCTGGAAAAAATAAGAGTGAGAAAGAGCAAGAGAATCCTGCAGCCCTGACGCTCAACTGCACAAACCACAGAAAAGAACCTTGCTCCAGTAACGTAATCATGGAGATTTCTGGCACCTTGGTCTTTCAAGAAAAATACATCCATCTGCTGGCACAGGGACCCATCAAACTAAATCCTGTTCAGCATGGAGTTCCCGATTCATTAGTGTTGGAAAGTCTATAGCGAGGCTGGCCGCTCCCACTGGATGACGCCTCCCTGCAGCGCCGTCTGTAAACCCCACAGCTGTGTTTTCACTTAAAGCCACTTCTCCTGACTCCACTGCACCTTGTTCCAGAGGCTCGTTCTCTCCTCATTAAGGTTAAAAATGACAGGTCAAGGATTCTTCAGTGCTGAAGTTTTACTCGCTCAGAAGAAAAGCCGCCTGTCTCCAGAGCTATGGTCAGTCCATAGGGAAGGCTGCTCTTTAGTCAGGAGTCACAGAGGCCAACCTGGTTGGTTCATCCTGGGTTTGCCTCAGTCAGCAAGCCAGTCCCGGGAGAGAAGAGCCCCGACTCCTCCTGCCCGCCTGCCTGAGGGTTACTTCGTGGCTCACCAGCAAGGCCGGGGCAGTAGAGCTCTGCGGGCCGTGACTCCGCAGCACCTCTGCCTTTATCGCCGGGTGAGACCAGCACAGAAGAACTCATTCCCCTTCCCAGCACCTGTGTTAGCAGAACAGGTGTTCCCTTGCCCCAGCTTTCCTGATCAGGCCTTCCCTGGTCACTGGGCCACATTTTTACCCCTCAAATTCCTGAGAAATATGGCAATGGGGAATACAAAGCATGGTGAGCAAGTCTGCACATGTCGCATGCAGAGGGATGGTGCAACCGATGTGCTCGACCCACTCAGAGCCGGAGCATTTTTGAGGATTTTCACAGCCAAAGAGGGTGACTCGTGTTGGGACATTACCAGACCAGAGCCATCTCTGCTCAGAGCTCTAGGGCTCGGGCCAACCACTCTTCAGGGACTGGAATTGCCCAAAGCTGCTTCCACAGGGAAGTGCCCATGTTGACTGTGGGAACCGCATATGGCCCCTCCACATGCATGGAGGTGGCTGTGCATCTTACAGAGAGCTTGTCTGGGTCTCCTGGCATTTAGAATGTATCAGTTTTGCAGCCTAGCCACCTACTTTCTAAAGCTTGTGGTCCTGCCCCCAACAGTGGAGAATGCCCACCTGCCAGAGCCTCCCACTTCAGCGCCTCTGCTACATAGTTTCCATCACACGCACAGCGGACACCAGGGAAATGTGTCAGAAGCAGCCTAAGTGACAGGCTATCTGCTCACTCAGGCAGGTGGTCTAAGCTTTGTCCTCGAGTCAAGTTAGGTTACAGGGAAGTGACACCTGTAGATGACATGAGCTTGTTCACTAGCTTACTTGCCTTCCTCAAGCTGTGTTTTATCCTTCAACTTTCACCCGAGTTTATTTTAAGAAATAGCCTTATAACACCTCCTTCTTCATTGGCCACAAATGTAAAAATCCGTCCACTATAACACTTAATGCCCCCGATATCAAGCCTCATGTGAGAAACTGCTTTTAGTGCTAGGAAAAGTATCCCTTGACTTTCAGTGAGATTTGTTCTAAGAAGTAACCTTATGAAATCTGTCTCTTCCCCACAAAGCAGGAAGCTATTTCTGCATTTTTGACACTGAAGTCAGATAATATGACGCCCAGCCTCAGAAATTACGCTCACTCTTATAGATGTCCTATTACTTCTGCCTCTTTTCCTTGGCTCTGATTTTCTGTCTTTCTTTCTACTGTATTCATTTTACTGTTTATTTCCTTTGTTGCAAGTCTTCTCAAATCCTTTTTGGAAACAGATGAGAGTATACATAAATAAAATAAGGTTCTTCAAAATATAAGCCAAACATACATAAAAATATGAGATCCAGGCAAGTTCGAATACAACTTGATTAAACAATGGTCATGACGGTAGGCATTCAGTTCATGGAAGAAAGAAAACGGGTCATTCTCATACATGCCTCAGAGCCAGTGATCAAGCTGGCTCTATTCTTGAAAAAACAGGAGAGAACAGAATGATCTTCCAGGGAATTGGCCTCAGTTTCCAGGGACTTGAGGAGTTGAAGGAGTTATATAACCCCAAGCTGGGAGCCAGCAGCTCTGGCCTTGTCTCTGTTCTTCCCCAGACTCCGGGATCGTGTGGGGTTCTGATGGCCTTAGCCTTCCCACCTGTAAAATGGAGCTGAGTTCCTCTATGGTCATCCTTGTGGTTTATTTTACGGATGAATGTGAGATACTTTCTAGGTTTACTGGAGGAAAGCATCCATAATAAGTCCCTGCTATATCTGTCAGAAGAAAAGCTCTGAAGATTTCAGGAGGACCAGCGCTCACCTCTTTTAATGAGAAAGAGGTGGCAGTGAAGAATTCCCCTGCATAATGCTGTGTGACGTAGCCAAGAGCAACTGTCAAAGTTCATGACTTGATTCCATGCCCACTGTGCTTCCTTCCTCCCAGATGAGGCCAGATGTCTGGACAACATATTCCAGGACAACATTCTAAGGTCCCTTCTGGTCCTGGGGCAGCCAATCTGCCCTACTGTCCTCCTCCTGCAACCAGCCTTCAAGCTGCAGCAGTGGGCTTAGCAGCACCTCCTGGCAAAAGATCACTGGCCACGGCCATCCAGTCACAAAATGCCTGTTGACCTGACAACGCTTACTGGATTGCTCAGAACAATCTGGAAGGGACACCTAGGAGGCCCATACCTGGGGTTACCAGAGGGAGGTTCCTACTCTCATCCAAAATAATTACTAGTGTCTTAAAGAGCCTTTTTCTTTTTGAACACTATATCAATCGAATAGGTACCATTCTAACTATGGTAAAGACCAAAGAACATATGGGTATTGTGAACTTTAAAGAAAATACAGAAAGAAGCTTACAGCTAAGATGAAATGCAAAGATCAAAAAAATTAAAGAGGTTAGTAGAGGATATTAGAAAGGGCTGGGATCCAGCAAGAAGGAAAATGAACAGACTTTCTATTTGCCTTGCTAACTGAAACATCAGCTTTGGTAATAGAGAATCCTTGGATAATCTTGCATAGTTGAAAGTCATTTAAGAAACTAGACACAATGTTAAATGTTAAAAAAATAAGTTTCACAATAATCTTAGGGGAACATTTTCATTAAGCAGAAATCTGTTTTCTCTCCAACCTTTGTATTATTTCTCTAGGGGCTCTGGGCTGGAATTCAGGGGACAGTCAGAGGCTCTCACAGGGACCTTGGGGATCCTCTAGAATAACTGCCCACAGCACTGGACAAGTTTTCTTTCTAGCACTCTTAAGCGTTCAAGCTTTTGCTGCAACCCTCCTGCCTGGGACATATAGGTCTTACTATACCAGAAATGAGCTCATTTCGCTTTCGAGTGGGTGTACCTATAAACAACAAGCAACACGGTAGAGAAGTAAAGGGTGTAGACACTTCAGGCTGGTTTTGAAATCTGGCTTTACTTCTTATGAGCTACACGACCCCTGGCAAGTTACCTTACCTATTTGTACCTGTTTCCTCCTCTGTAAAATGGGGACAATAATGGTACCTGCTTCATATGGTTGTGAAAATTAAATGAGGGGAAAGAAAACACATTATAACAGTACCTGACTATGGCAAACACCTGATAAATGTTCCTGATGTCATAAAGCTTAGGGTTATTTCTTATAATGAGTTGAGATCAAATTGAAAAGAGGACACACTGGAACAAGCTGACTGGGTGGGACTCAACAGTCCCAGATGTGATCACTCTAAAACCCAAGGAATTTCCACATTAATAGGGTTCAACTTCTTAACTGGAGTGATATTTGGGAAGCCACTTCTCTCTGCAAAGGACACACAGCAGGAGGGCACTCCGCAGGAGGACACATGCTTCAAAGTGTCCCGTCTTCTTCAGCAGCCCTGCCGGCACTTGCGGCGGCTTGGTGGCCGGGCAGCCCTACTGTATTCCCAGGTGACCAGCTCTCCTGGGCTGCTTCCTACTGAAGCAGTAGGCAGGGAGGCCGTGGTGCCCCTACATGAGGCTCACTCCTCAACAGAAAAGCCTCCAAGGCCCTGCCAGGTTGGCAGATGTGCCTCAACATGGAGGCTGCCCAGCGCCTCTGCACTGGCAACAACTTGTCTGTTAATCTCCGCCTGGGAAAGGAAGAGGCCGCAGCGACCTGCTAGAGCACGGCAGAGGGCTGGCTTCCGACAGTCCGGATGTGGGAAAATCGCTTCTATCATGGTCTGATTCTTCTCATTTATTCTCAAGTTGAAACAAGTCTCCAGCTGTACATTTGTTTAACTATCATACCGTCTAACGAGATTGTAAGCTCCAATAGAGAAATCCCCATCGATGACTGTTTCTGAGCCCCACGAACCTTTATTAAAAAAGAACTTCTAGGTGATGTAGGCGCCTGCAATAAGCAGCAGAAATAAGAGGTTCCATATTCAACCAGACACAGCACCAAGAACTTCACGTGCACAGGTACTATTACTGCCATTTTAAAGGTGACGAAACTGACGTGCAGAGAGGTTAAGTAACTTGCCTGCCCAACCAAGGTCAGGTGATACAGCAATCAACACCTGGCAGACCTAGAAATGGAACCCAAACCCATCTAACTACAGTCTGTGCATTTCTCACTGGGCCACACTTGCTATTTCTTCATCTATAAAGAGGGCACCAAGCTGGAAGCTGGGGGCTCCGACAATTTTCTTCTCTCCTCTAGATTCCAGCAGGCGTAGGACAGCAACTGGCGTTCAGAGAGTCAGTCTCTCAGGGCTCGCTGGCAAAGGTCTGACGGAAGAACAACTGGAATTTAAGGCAAGTCGCCCTAGCGAGAGGCTGCGCAGACCGCCCGCCCAGCTTCAGGTGGAGAAGCCGGACCGGAGGAGACAGATGCCTGGGTGGGCCTGCCAGAGGCAGGGTCCTGCCGGCAGACTGGAGGTAGCAGGTAAGCCCACTCAACTGAGAGCAAGTGAGAGGAAGATGTGGACTGGCTCTGGTTTTCCATTTCAACGAACCTGCCCTCTGGTTGATATGACTGTCACACAGTTAGGTAGTAGGAAGAGGAGAACTACAGCCAAGGGCTTCTTACCTCAGGGTTTGCAAAAGAAGAAACGCCAGTCAGCTAGTCAAAATACTGGATAGCAGGAATGAAAACAAAACAAAGCAACAACAACAAAAACTAAGATTAATATAGGATCTATTAATATCCTACTGATAAAGTGTTGGGGACCGGAGAGCCAGCTTCTGTTATGTAGGCCAAGGCCTCTGTCCATGACATCATCTGTGAAGTGAAAGCCTCGGAAGAGATACTGTCTTGGTCTCCTTCTGGCCATGAACTTTATAATTTTGTGGGCAAGCACTTGCTAAACACACCCCCTGTGCTGCTCAGCACCGTGCTGGGCACCCCAGGAGGCACAGGGGAAAAGGACGGTCTAGGCTGGCAGAGATGACTAAGTCACACTGACTCCAGCGCTGTCGGAGCTCAGAGAAGTATCTGGTAGGGTGGCCTGCATGGAATAGATGAGGCCTGTGAGTCTGGAAGGACAGCAAGGATTTGAAAGACACAGATAGGAGATTCCAAGTAACAGGAAAAAACAAGACTTTAGCTCTCTTTGGGCACAGACCACACGGGTCACATCCATCACTGTATCTCCAAGAGTCTTCGACAAAGTAGGCAGTTAAGAAATAATTGTTGAGGGACTTCCCTGGTGGTCCAGTGGTTAAGAATCCGCCTTGCAATGCAGGGGATGCAGGTTTGATCCCTGGTCGGGGAACTAAGATCCCACACGCCGCAGGGCAACTAAGCCCGCACGCTCTAAAGCCTGCGCGCCACAGCTAGAGACCCCGCACAGCGCAACTACTGAGCCCGCACGCTCTAGAGCCCGCACGCCATGATGAAATATCCCGCGTGCCACAACGAAGGTTCTGCAACTAAGACCTGACGCAGCCAAATAAATAAAGAAATATTAAAAAAAAAAAGAAAGAATTGTTGAAAGAATAAATGACCCAAACCAGAGAAGTAAGAATAAATACGTGCTGTTCTGTGAACATGTACAAGATTGGTCTGACTATAGAGCAGAGGGTACAACTTTGGAATAGATAAAATCACATTGATGATGGTAACAAAAATGAATAAGCACAGTAAATCTTTCTGTGCTAAGCACATTAATGTGTTCTATCGGTGGATCTCTGAACAACCTCATAGGGTGGGTGCTGTTACCATTCCTACTTTACAGCTGGGGACACGGAGGCTCATAGATGTTGGGAAGCTTGCCCCAGGTCACACAATTGCAGCCTTGGGACTTGAGCCCAGGGGCCCTGACTCTCAGTTCAGTACTTTCCCATAAGATAACAGAGCCTCGGGTTACATCTGACAGAGGCTAAATCCCAGACCCTCTTCTAGTGTGTGTTCTCCTCCTAGGCCACCTGTAGCTTTATGATGTGGACTGCTTCCTGAGAGCAAGCAACTTCTGAGCTGAGACCTGGCCTTTTCCAGGTGTAATGCTGGCGTCCCACTCAGGTGAATTAAACAACCCATTTTTTGTTTTGAGATGATTATAGATTTACAGAAATAGCAAAGGTACAACAGGGAGGCCCCATGTATTCTTTACCCAATTTCCACCAAAGGTGACATCTTACATAATTATAACACAACATCAAACCCACGAAACACATTGGCATGTTATGTGTGTCTAGTTCTATGTCATTTGGTCACACGTGCAGATTCGTGTAACTGCCACAGCAACCTGGATATAGAACTGTTCCTTCACCACCAAGATCCCCCTTGGGCCACCTCCCTCTCCCCCCACCAGCCCTAAACTCCTAGCAACCACAACTCTGTTCTCCAGCTCTATCATTCTGTCATTTTAAGAATGTTATATAAATGGAATTACACAGTATTTTAAGATAGCTCTTCAAAGTCATCCTAAGAGTAGGACTTGATCCATTTGTTCAGATTCGCAGAAGAATATAAAACAAGAGAAAGATAAAAATTAAGCAGAATAAGGAATGTTTCTATCCTAGTTCTGCCATTTCTAGCTATGTGACTTTTGACAAGTTATTTAACCTCAAGTCTCAGTTTCCTCATCTGTAAAAATGGGTATAAGGTTTAAGGATTAAATGAGGTAACATGTGAAAGCACTTGGCAAACGGCAGGTGCTCAATAAATTCTAGCTGTTTGTTATTATTAATAACAAGCCAAGGAAGCCTCTGTGCTTCTTTATAGAAAATCAGGCTCTTAACGGTCACAGACGATTAAGGAAATGACCAGCCAGCCCTTAAATGACCTCAGGTTATTCTTCTCTTTGCTTCCCAAGACTCCACTGTGGAAACAATCCGGGGACTTTTGAAAGGCACTTCCAACAGGCATCTTCACGAGCACACCCTCATGAGAAGCAGCAGCCACTCCCCAGGCCAGATTCACTAGGGGGCCTAGAATTCTGAGAGCGGGACAAACAGTCAAGGGCTCTGTTTAGCAGAGAATGCGTCCAGAGGACAGCCAGGGTTTGTGCAGCGGCCTCCAGCAGCCCAGTGAGCACAGGGAAGGGGACAGTGCCAAAAAGAGGCAGGGGTCAGATGTGTGATCGAATTAGGCACTGCATGGATACCCCACAAAGCTCAGCATCACTCAAAGGATGGATGTTTGAAGGGTGACAATGGCCCACACTACCCACGAGGTCACCTTTACTATGACTAGCTATGGAAATCTGAAAAAATCTCCCCCAAAATCCCCTATGCAAAGCCTCCATTATATAGTCGAGAGAGCACTTGACTTCGAGCCTTTGAGTAGCTGGGAACACAGCACAAATGGCTGGCCATATCTTAAGCAATATCCCCAAGGTCCATTGAAAACAGACAAAAATGGGTATTCAGGATCCTTCATGATTTATTGAAAGTGGCATTGTCTGTGCCTTTGCATGGCACCAGCAGGGGTGGGATTGAGGGCGCTCCTCCTGACGGCGGGGTCACCCCATGTGTCTCCTGTTCCCTTGGACTTTTCAACTGCCCTGGCTCGCATTCACTCACTCACTTTTTCTCCTCTGAAGTTAAAGAATACTGCCTCATCTATCACTGACATGTTGGGTTTCAAAAGGACTGGGAGTGAATTCACTCTTTTTCTTTTTTTTTTTTAAACAAATGAGAAGAGCTTGTCTGGGAAGAGAGAGGAGAAGGTAAGGGGGTGGGGGGAGGCCGAGAGCTGATGATGGCTGCTCTCCTCCAGCCCCGTGCCCAAGGGAGGCGCTGTCTGGCAACCTGGCTCACGGTGGGGGGACAGAGGCTTTCGTGCTGTGCCACGTGCTGCTCCTCCGTCCCCGTGTGCGCTCACGCCGCCTCTCTCACTAGCCTTTATGTCGTGTTTCTAGTCCTGCTTAGTGTACTTTGGAAGGCACACGTGTTTCTGATGCTTCCAGGAACACGTATGTACCCTGAGTGGAGGGAGAACCTGAGGTGCGGTAGCAGAGGCACACCAGACTTCCGAGGCCGGCCACCTTGCGGCCTTTAACAGGATGGCGCCAGGCACCTCAAGCTCAGAGGGTCCCCAGCTGACGCCTGCTCTTCCTCCTGCGATGGGGCGGGGGGGGGGCACTGTCCTGGGTGGCACCACCGCCACCCCGCTTGCCAGTCAGAAACCCAGGAGTATCCATCCATGTGTCCACCCCCCTCCCTTTTTGGGTTCTGATTCTACCTCCTCAGTGTCTTTCTCACCTGTGGCTTCCTGTCAGCTGTATGACTTCAGGTTAGCGATCTCACCTAGATTACCACTAACTGGCCCCTTCTAATTCATTCTCCACAGAGCCTCCAGAGAGATCTTTCTAAAAAGAAAGTCCTATCCCATCACTTCCATATGTAAAATGCTTCACTGGTACCAATCTGAATTCAAGAAAATACTCATATCTCAGGGCAGAGCAAACAAGGTCCTCCAAGATTGGCCCTGGTTCCACTTCCAATAACATCTCCCACTGCCTCTGTGAGCACTTCCTGTGACACGGCCATGCCAAAGGCCTGCACATCCCAGAACATACCAAACCCTTGCACTGCTCTGCCTGGAACATCCTTGGAGAAACCATTTCCAACCTGCTCTCAAGTGCTCTCCTTCACTAGAACAGGAATCTTCTCTCGGCTCCTATCAGCCCAGCACGGAGCATGCTCTGGACCATCTGTGTCTTACCTGTCTTGCAATGACGGACACAAAGCGGATAATCAGTGCTGTTTTCTGAATACTTTTGCTGCAGCGTATTTTCCCATGGATGAAAGATGGCAGGCCTCTACTTAGCTTGGCTGAGGTCGGTCATTTCACAGATTTCTATCAAACGTTAGCTGCACATCCTTCCCAGGCAAGCAATCCTTGGCCCTTCACCCACATCAGGCTTTCTTCCCACCACATTACACTCCAGCTGTTCTGAGGAAAACCCAATTCCAATGGCAGTCACAACTAGCAAGCTGCCTTGTTGACTATAATTTTTGAAAGCCTCTTGGTTATGAGATTAAAGCATGATTGGGTGAGTCACCGACATGGGTGTTTGCGTGTAATCGACAAAGTCCTGGGCTTGGCATCAGTCACCGTCCTGACTTTGCGGAGCAGTCGGCAGGATTTATCTAGAAAGTTTAGAGGTTATTCTCTTATCATCCTCACCCTCCTTTAAAGGATACAATCTTCATTTTTATGCCAAGTCTTAAGCCAGAGAAGCCTACTATCTGCTTTAAAAGCCAGTCCTGGGCAGCTTCTGATGCCCACACCTCCTTTCCAGATGGTTCCTGGAGGGCACCATGCCTGCG
Organism: Balaenoptera ricei; assembly: GCF_028023285.1. Classification (NCBI taxonomy): domain Eukaryota; kingdom Metazoa; phylum Chordata; class Mammalia; order Artiodactyla; family Balaenopteridae; genus Balaenoptera; species Balaenoptera ricei. Next base: position 114,419,575 of record NC_082645.1, on the reverse strand, counting down.
TAGGCGCCTAGGACTGACTCCATACCAAAGCTACTCAGGTGTGTCTGTCTCTTTAATAGAACCGTTTTCTAAAAGAAACTTCTGGGGCTAGGAAATAAGTGGAGAACCTAAATGTAAATCTTAAAACTATAAAATTGCCAGAAGAAAACATAGGAAAAAATATTCGTGACCTCGGGTTAGTCAAAGATTTCCTAGACGTGACACCCAAAGCACAATCCATAAAAAAAATTCAATAAATTAGACTTTACCAAAATGTAAAACTTTTGCTCTTCAAAAGAGTATAAAAAAATAAGCCAGAGAGAATGAAAAGACAAGTCAAAGACAGGGAGAAAATATTTGCAAATCACAAATCTGATAGAGGATCTATGTCTAAAATATAAAAAGAAATCTCAAAACTCAGTAATAAGAAACCAAAAACCCAATTAAGAAATGGGCAAAAGATATGAAGAGACACATCACCAAAAAAGATATGCAGACAGAAAATATGCACATGAAAAAGATGCTCAACATCATTAGGGAAATGCAAATTAAAACCACAATGAAACACCACTACACACCTATTAGCATGGCTAAAACATACAAACAAACAAGAAAACCCTGATAATACCAAGTGCTGATAAGCAGGTAAAGAAACTGGAACTACTGTACCTTGCTGGTGAGTGGCATAGCCACTCTGGAAAAGAGTTTGGTAATTTTTTATAAAGTTAAATATACACTTGTCATATGACCCAAACTTTTCTAGGTATTTACCCAAGTGAAATGAAAACAACCATCACACAAAACCATGTAGGCAGGGCTTCCCTGGTGGCGCAGTGGTTAAGAATCCACCTGCCAATGCAGGGGGTATGGGTTGGAGCCCTGGTCCGGGAAGATCCCACATGCCGCGGAACAACTAAGCCCATGAGCCACAACTACTGAACCTGCGCTCTAGAGCCTGTGAGCCACAACTACTGAGCCCGCGTGCCACAACTACTGAAGCCCGCGCACCTGGAGCCCATGCTCCGCAACAAGGGGAGCCATCGCAATGTGAAGCCCGTGCACCGCAATGAAGAGTAGCCCCTGTTCGCTGCAACTAGAGAAAGCCCGTGTGCAACAACGAAGACCCAATGCAGCCAAAATTAAAATAAATTAATTAAACAAATTTAAAAAAATAATAATAATAAGATGCGGGAATTCCCTAATAAAACCACAAAAAACAAAAAAAAAAAACCCTGTAGGCAAATGTTATGGCAGCATTATTCATAATCGCCCCAAACTGGAAACAACCCAAATATCCTTCAACTGACAAATGGGCAAATGAACTGTGGAACATCTATACCATGTATACATTTATACTCTGCAATAAAAAGGAAAGAACAGTGATACACACAAAACACAGGCGTGAACCTCAAGTCATGATGCTAAGTCAAAGAAGCTAGACTCAAAAGCTACCAACTGTCTGATTCCACTTACCTGACATTCTGGAAAAGGTAAAACTACAGGGACAGAAAACAGGAGTGGTTGCCAGGGGCTGAGGGTAGGGGAGAGGGGTTGACTACAAAGGGGCGTGCAGGAATTTTCTGGGGTGATGGAACTGTTCTATGTCTTGATTGTGGTATGTGTAGCTTGCAGAACTGTATGCTAAAAAGAGTGAAGTTTACTGTATGTAAATTATACCTTAGTTGGGAAAAAAAGTAATTCTGGCTAAAAATGTGGCTGGTGGGTCTAGGGCTTAAGGTGTTAGGAGACTAGTGACCGCAGAAGGAAGTTTCTCCCTCTCTCAGAAATGGCAAAGAAACAACTCGAGTTGATCGAACCCACAAGCAGTAAAACAAATGCAAGCTGACCCAGTAATAAAACACCATTTCCAACCTACCATATTAACAAAGATTAAATGGAACCCACAGACTCTCAATTTGGTGAGAGGCAGTGACAATGCACTATTGTTCCCTGCTGGGGAAAGCCTCAATTAGTCTAGCCTTTCTGGAAAATTATCCTGCAGCTTGTGTCAAAAGCTCTAAAAAATGTACATGCTTTAGGACACCTAGAAAAATGTTATTACTAGGTGATGGGTGACTGATGGCTATTTTGGGCTTACTTGTTAATTTAAAATTTTCATAACACAAACTTGTATTACTTTTTTTTTAAGAGTTTTTGATGTGGACCATTTTTAAAAAAAATTTATTTATTTTGGCTGTGTTTGGTCTTCGTTGCTGCGCACGGGCTTTCTCTAGTTGCGACGAGTGGGGGCTACTCTTCATTGCGGTGCGCGGGCTTCTCATTGCGGTGGCTTCTCTTGTTGCGGAGCACGGGCTCTAAGCGCGTGGGCTTCAGTAGTTGTGGCACATGGGCTTCAGTAGTTGTCGCTTGCGGGCTGTAGAACACAGGCTCAGTAGTTGTGGCGCACGGGTGTAGTTGCTCCGCGGCACATGGGATCTTCCCGGACCAGGGCTCGAACCCGTGTCCCCTGCATTGGCAGGCGGATTCTCCACCGCTGCGCCACCAGGGAAGCCCTGATGTGGACCATTTTTTAAAAAGTCTTTATTGAGTTTGTTACAATATTGCTCCTGTTTTATGCTTTGGTTTTTTGGCTCCGAGGCATGTGGGATCTTAGCTCCCCGACCAGGGATCAAACCCGCACCCCCTGCATTGGAAGGCAAAGTCTCAACCACTGGACCACCTGGGAAGTCCCAAATGTGTATTACTTTTATAATACAACAATAAAAGTTAAGAAAAAAGAGAAAGTATCGCAGAAAAATAGTTATTCCCTTTAATACGGTCGTTGTAAGAATGTATTCCTGAGGAAATAGTCCAAAACAATTTTGATTAAGAATGCATAAGAATATTAATTGCAGTGTTACTTATAATAACAAAAACTGAAAGCCACCCAACGGTGGCCACATTAGGAAGGGTTATGTAAACTGTGGTATGTCTGTTCAAAGGGAATGTTTTGTGTCTCTTATTTGAGTGACATGGAGTGTAGTGCGTGACTCTACTTCCTTCCCTTCTTTGCTCACAAATGTTGCCTGCTCTCCCTGTGACTCCAGTACCAACTGCTGAGTGCTTCAAGACACCCCCAGTCTCGTCCCTTACCGCGGTGCTCCCTCCACACACCCAATCAGACCAGACCGCCCCTCACCCGCCGCTGCCAAGCAGTAGGGGCCCACCCTTCCTCGCCCCCGCACCTCCACTTCAAATCCTTCCCCTCCATCCAGACCCACCGGACGGATCCCAAATGAGTTGAAGTCTTTCCAGGCCATTGCTGCTGGTGGCCTGTACTGTAGCCCTTCCTGGGTTCTTCCCTGTTAGAGGCGGCTCTTCTGTGAGGACAGAAACGGGGCCTTTCTCAGCATCTGGGCACACAGTTAACATCCATTTGGTGTTACGTGTCAGGGGCTGTTCTAAGTGTTTTATGGGTACAATTCATTTAACCTAACATCCCCATGGCATAGTTACTATTATCATCTCCGTTTTACCGACGGTTACCTCTGAAACATGTTACCTCATTTTACTCATTTTTATCTTAGGAAACTGAGGCACAGAAAAGTTAAAGTCACACAGCTAAGCAAAAGAGTCAGGATCGGAGCCCAGGCGGCCTGTCCCAGGCCCATGCTCACAAGCTCTACAAGCTCTTGTCACTGACTTGAAGCTGGCGGCCATAGGAGAGCTGAGTCTGGGCCTGGGGCAGAGTCTGGAGCAGAAGCATGTACCCCAAACGAGTTCCGAGCTAGGCCTCTGGGCAAACAGGACAGATCTCCACAGGGACCAAGAAGGAGTCCTCGGCAACAAGGAGTCAGGAATCCAGGCCTGGAAGCCGGACAGCCAGGCGGGCGGAGGGCAGGGAGAAGCTCAGGCAGAGCTCTACTCCCCTCTGAGCTCAGAAGTGTGCTCCTGCAGGCCAGCCGGGGAGGCGAGCAAGACTGCAAGTTTGGCTGGACAGAAGCTTGCAGGAAAAGCTAAGTCCCAGGACTTGGCTTGGGTGGAGGACAGGAGAATGAAGGGAGAGCTCCTTGTAATTCCCAGAGCAAAACTCGTTGTAGCAAATCAGGTTGGCATTCTCAGAGCTCAGAAACAGCTCCCAGTTCAAATGTACTTCAAAGCCAGTAGACTGTTATTCATTAGCAAACTTTCTTATTTAAGGGACTGCCAATTTAATGCTGACAAGCAGATAAGAAACCTGCTGGGATCCCCTCCCTGGGTGTTGTCCTTCAGGTCTGCACTCATTTCCTCCCACTCTGGCACATTTCTTTTAATACCGCACCCCCCCCCACCCCCGGCCCCAGGGGTGGTGTGTTCAAAATTCAAGGGCAATTAAATACTTTCTAATTTGCTTTCAGTATTTGTAGTGTTTTCTTACAGCAAATTGCTAATTGCTATTTTGTACAGGAGAAAACTTTTAAAAACAGAATGACCTTGTTTCTCATTGACTTTTAACGTGGCCCCTTCAAATCATAGCTAGTGTCCCCAGGTAAAATACCAGAGCAGCCACTTCCACACTCAGCCCAAACTCAACGTTTCCTGTGCACCCGCTTGCTCTCTTTGTGTCTGTATTCTGTCCATGAGAGACGTTAAGCTACTCTGAGGGCTGGGACCATGTTCTAATCTCTTTGTACCAATATCTAGCACAGTACTCTGTGCCTAGTAGATATTTTTTTTAATGTGAGAAATTGAAAACATCAGTCAAAAGGGATGTTCTAAAGGTATAAAATACTTTTAAAGCTCTTAAATTCTCTTTAGTTAAAAATGTCTGTCACGTGCCATTTAAAATGGGAATGAAAGAAGTACAAAACAAACAACTGTGTTATAATGATACCATTCTTTAAAAACGTAGGAATTCCCTGAGTAATAACAAACAGGGCCACATCTTCAAGTTCTATGGGCACAGTTTCCTGGAGCACCCATTGACCGTGGGGACAATTTGAGTGCTAGGAGCAGCTTGTAGCATGCCGCTTCTGTACCAACACCGTAGATTTATGAGTGAGAAAGAGGTTGCAGCGAAGTATCTGCCTTCTACACAGCTGATACTCAAGAACGCGGGCAGGGAGGGAGGGAAGGGAATAAAGAGACAGAACCACAGAATGATGCGAATGAAAACCCAGGCAGTACTGCATCAGGCACCGATAGGAGATACGTGGAGAAGGAGGCAGCCTGTCGGAAGCGGCTTCTGGAAGAAGTGGGGGGCCTGCTGGGGGGAGCGAAGTGGAGGCCCAGGCCATGCGAAGGCAGGGAAGGACAAGTGAGTACAGGAGACGGGTGGGTGGGAAACGGGGAACACTGAACACCGGCCGCATCACCGAGGGCCTCCAGAGCCAGGGGGCATTTGGATCCGATGGAACAATCCAGCAGCTCGCAAACGCTGGTCTGAGATCAACAAAATGAGAAAAAGGTTTTCCACAAAGCTCAACCAAGTCAATGTGAGACTGCCCTGAACGGTGAAATTAAGTCTTCCTTTGTTTTGGTGCTAAAATGTTTTCATTTATAAAATCGTGGAGGAAGTAGACGGTAACTGGCTTTTAAAGAAAATGCTCTTGTTTGGCAAAATAAAACCTAGCAATCCTATATCTCATCCCAGAATATTAATGGAAATCTCACTATCCATGAAATCTGCTTAAGGAGACTGCAGGTTCTTGAGTGACAGGTGAAAGCAGCATTTGGGGGAACTCAGTCCGGCAGCGGAGTTCAGGACAGACAGCTAACAGAACAGCGGCAGAGCCCCCGGCTTGCAGAACCACGCAAATCGGAATCAACTGGGCCTGCCCCAAGAGGCAGTCATGGTTGAAATCTAAGCATCAGCTGCAAGGGTTCCTTTTCCCCAGTGCAGGTTTTACTAACGTCAAAGGATTCCATGTCTCTTACGTAGCTGTTTGGCTCACATTCAAGTGACGTGGGGTGTGACATGGGGGCAGGACGTGACATGGGGGCAGGACGAGGACGTGCAGAGTGTCCTGTGAATAGCAAGGGGAGAGTCCAAGAGCTTCCTAATCAGGAGAACAATTACCCAAAAGCCAGGGCCCTGGAGGAGCCAAATCTGTTCCGTCTGTCAAAGCCACTTACCTGAAAGGCTCGCATCACAGAGAGAACGGAGGCACAGGCCACTGCCCCGCTCGACCCCCAGAAGTTTCTTATATATCATCTTGTCAGGGTGAGAGCCCTTTGTCTCACTTCACTGCCCCCTGGAAATGCTAGGGACTCAAGTTTGAATCATCTGGGCACAATCTCAACCCCAGCTGTGATGTGAGTTCTCTTCTCTTCTCAGACAGCCCAGCAGCAACTAATACAGAAACTCTGTCTTGTGGAAATCATTTCCATTAGAAGCAAAAGCAGGCTCTGATCAGAATTCACAGAGGGAGAATTAGGCTGGGGATCCCACCATGGTATACAGATCATTTCCATCTCACCATGGGGGAAGGGTGGCTGGCGGCTGATGTTAGCTCACCCCAGAAGGACTCTTTTCAAGAGGCAGGTGGAGGGGCTTGGTGCCTTGCCCACCTTTCCACGCCGGCAAATCCGGTCTCCGACAAGCCTGAGCATCTCCATTTCCGGGGGGGGCACACTGGGGGTCTCTTTGCCTTCCCCTGGAGAGCCTCTTTTGCCGGGCTCCCCGAGGGGCACAGCTTGGTCTGAGGATACAGAGGTGAACACAGAAGTGCTCAGGAAGCCTTAGAAGCACTGCCAGCCCCCTGGGGTGCTAAAGCTTCCTGGCTCCTCACACCTGTCCAGGCAGCTCCACCTTGAGAAAGTCCTCATTACACCCCGTCCTAAACCCTGTATGCCCTGGCAAGTAATCAAATACCCAACCCTTTTATTCAAAAGAGGAGGAAACCTCTCTGATTCATGATAAGCATTTAATTCTCTTACATAAGCGCACCTCTCTTCTAGAGCTACAGTCCTTCTCCCAGATCACAGCTGCCGTCGTCCTTTTAAAAAGACCAGTATGTACAGAGATGCTTAAGAGACCTTGAAACACCCTTAACGACAAGCACTGGGCAGGGGCTGGAGATATAACGGTGAACAGATGCTGTCCTTACCCTTAGGGAACTTACAGTTTTAGAGAAGGAGACAGGGAAGCAAATGGAAAACGACCAGGCAACGTGAAAATGTGATCAAGACAGGTGACAGGTATAAATAAAGTGCTCTGGGAGCCCTAAGCGGGAGGGGGATGGATGGGCTGGCCAATGCAAGCTTCTCTGCAGCAGGATTTAGTTTCAGTCTTCAGCTTCCTGGAAACGAAGAAAGGTTTACAGGGGTGGTGGTAGAGCTTTTCCCTTCTATAAGAAATGAGCCTGGATAATAGGCAAGCAGAAAGAACCAGAAGGCAAGTGAAAAGCTTCTAGAGGTGGAGTAGGAGCCACGCTTACTTTCTAAAGTTATATAAAAAGCAGTCTTCGGAGTTCTGCTGAGGATCTATTCTGGTCGTTTTGACCAAGAGCAGAAACATCAGCTACTGGTCCCCACTGGCAGCCACTGCACTGGAGGGCACCTAGTAGTGAAGGCCACGCTAGGGCTCGGTACCCAGTATCCCCGGTACCCAGTTTGGTAGAGGGCACATTCCCCTCTCTGCCTCTGGCTACTTTCTGCTGCCTCTAATCACCCCACAATCAGAGTTTCCTTTTACAGCATTAACTTATGGGCTGTTCCAAATGCTTGAACTGGCTCAAGCTGCCTTCTCTAATCCAAACTTTATCAGTAATAGAGGGAATATTTTGATCTCGGTCTGACTTGTGTGTCTATTTTGCAGTGGTTCAGAACTCAGAAGGGAGGGGAGTGTGATGGAACACGTCCCTTAAATCTCAACAGGGTGGGCAATCGGTGACCCTCAGCTCTTCTTCACCAATCATGTCCTTCACTTTTTTCACCATGTGATTCAGGGCTTCCCTTCCCAAGCAGCCTTCTTTCACTAATCCCATCTACCTAAGAACCATCAGGTTGGGTATTCCTTTAGCCCTGTGTCAACTCACTATGCCCTTGCTTTTATATTACTGAAGCTTCTTGTAAGTACACAGAGTTCTTCACAAATTCACTAAGCAACTTTAGGGTGGAAAGTTTGTCTTCCACTGCCTAAGGCTCCTTCATAGAACTATGAGTAGTACTTGTAACACGATAGGAACTCAAGAAATATCTGTCCAGTGAGAGCCGGAAATCATGTCTGAGTCTGTATTTTTAACAACTTCCAGAATAATACTACCTGTATTCCTTCCAATTTTTGAAAATTATGAGTAATTGACTATGTGACATGCCTAAAGGAAGAGTGAGCACATGAAAAGTTTGGGGTTATAATAACAAGCTGCTCAGCAAAGTTACTCCAACGCTTAATGATACAGGTTATTTTTTATGCGTATGCTAACAAGCCAAAAACAGTGATCAACTCACATAAGTGGGTGTAATTAGTGCTACTTATATACAACTAGGTCAAGTTTTCAAGCCTGTCTCTTGTCCACACCTTGGGATGCATAAATGTGGATTGTTTGCTCTGATTCCATATGAAATTAAAGTGTGATTACTAAACCAATCTCTCCTTCCAGGGAAAGATTTCAATACCCTCTGACTGGGAAGTCCTGTGCCCCATGTTCCCTGAAAGCTGGAGGCTGTGGCTGCTCGCTCCTCAGCTCCACTCTTCCCCAGAGCCATCCTACATAGCCTGGGGGCTGAAGGGCTCAAGAGAGCACAGGCTCTTGGCTGTGGATTTATGTATAAATGAGATGAACAGATGAAAATGAAAATCTTGCTCATAATAATGAAACTGGTAACTGGGAAAAAAGGGGAAAATTCTGATAGGGTGATAATTACTCTTTAAGCCTCCCTGATTCTAGAACTATCTCCACGGCTGATGTGATGCGCTGCCTGTCAACATTTAACCAGAAGCTCTGAACTAGTAAAAGCCTTCCTGTACTGTTTACCATTACCTTAAAGAGAAGTGTAGCAATTCTTATGGTGGCAGAGATGACACAGAGCAACTCTGTTCTCTTTAGTCTTAATTCAATTGGATTTCCTTTTAATTATTCATGTCAGGCCAACCCAAACAATGCCTGACAGCTACACACAGGAGGTGAGAGCAACAAAAAAGGTTAGTGAAGTTACAAATGTTCTCCAAGGATCTGAGACTACAACAATAGTTCTCAGCACCATTTCAAATACAATGGGTTTCTTATTGAGTCTAACGAGTAGAAAGAAGGACTTTGGGGCGGGAGATCACTCTCCAGTCTGGACTTCACCGAGTTTAGGAAAAAGCTCTGAACCACCTCTCTTATCATTTTACAGTTTAGAACCCTTATGAGTATTTTTTTAATAATGGCTAATGCAAATAGGAAGAGCCTATGCTGTAACACATTGAACAATAGGAAAGATGAAGAAAGAATCCAAGACCACAGTCACTGGGACATTTCAGGAGACCTAGTCTGACTCAGAGAGAGAGAGAGAGAGAGAGAGAGAGAGAGAGATAGAGAGAGACCGACCCCCCCCCCCCCCACCCATGTAGGCAGAGAACTCCTGACAGGTATTTCCATCATAGGTGCCCTTATTCACAGGCTACTGGAAAGAGGATAAACTGCTGTGATCTTTCTGGAAGGGAATGTGGCAATGTTTCAAAATTCTTAAATATGTCTATATTTCTGACCCCATCAGCACAGTTCCAGGACTGTCCTAAAGAAATAACCAGAGATCACAATAAAGATTTATGAACATAGATGGCCACGGCACTATTTATGGTATCAAAAAATCAGAAACTAAAAATCCACAATTGGGGCAAGGTTAAATGTTTAAGAGCACATCCGTATGATGGACTATTACATAGGCATTATAAGGTTTTAGAAGAATTTTGAATGACACGGGGAAAAACTTATATAATATTAAAATGCAGAATATAAAAACTACATGTATGCTACACTAACCACTCCTCCCTCCTACCTGAAGTGGGAAATTCATAAGAAATCATAATATACCGAAATATTAACAAGAATATACTTTTGCTTTCATAATCTGATTTAAAGCTTCCTTTCTAAGGAAAAAGTGGGGACCAAAGGGGCCTAACTAAGAACAGAGTGGAGGAACTAAGAACAGAGCAGGAGGAAGTGTTTCTCGCCCTCCTGTGTGTCTGGTGCCACATGCCTCCCCACTACAGCTCGTTTCTCTGCAGCTTAAGGACCACTTCGATGCTGCTGGCTCCCAAGTGGCTACCTCTAGGTGAGCCCTCCTGACTGACCTCCAGACCTCTAGGCCCACATGCTTATTCCACATCCCGACCTGTTCTGTCTCCAGCTGGCCCCTCAAACTCAACAGACCCTCAACGGAAGTCATCTGCTTTCTTCTCAGCTCTCCTATCCTAAGGTATTTCCTGGTCAGTCCGTGGCACTGCATCAATGCCCGTGCCTGAACCTGAACCCCGACCCCCTGAGTCAAATCTCTTCCCTCACCACCCACCCCCTCCCTTCCACATCGAATCAGGACAGTCAATTTGTCAAGGCTTCCCGATCCTCCTTCCTCGCTCGGATCTGTGATTTTCTCTCTCCCCAGGGGCTCGATCTCAGGTTGGGCCCTTGTCGTTTCTCTCTTGGAATATAAGATTCCTTTACTTTCTTCTTTCAGTCTACTCTCCATACTACAGCCAGTAAGCTCTTTCTAGAACACAGTTCTGATCACGTCCCTTCTGTATCTGAAATCGGCCCGCGGCTCCCCGAGCCCGTTCCTGCAGACTTCAAGGCCTGGCCCCTGCTCCCTCCTCTAGCTGCTGTCTCTTCACACGCCACACCACACGACCTGGAGCAATCCGACGCTGCCCAGAGGCGCCACCCCTCGCCCCTTCCACGCCTGCACCAGCGCTTTGCATGAAATGCCCCACCCCTTGCATTCGGAGCCTGGCTGGCCCCTCAAGTCTTTTAAAGGCCTTGGTGTACACACTGCCCCTGCTGGGAAGTCTTCCCTGATCCCGAGACTGGGCCCATCCTCTCCAATGCAGTCTCACCACACTCTGCGACAGCTCTGTCGCAGCACTTTACGTTTTCTGTGTGGTCTGCCGGCTCCTTCACTACACTATAAACTTAAGGACTGGGACTGTTCATTTCCAGCACCTACCACATACTTGCTTTCCGTACCCAATAAATGCTTTCTGAAGACATGCTGAAGGGAGGACTCTATGACTAAGCAAATAGAGACCAAGTCTACAAACATATCCAACCACCTGATCAATAGCTTACTCTTGTGCTCAAGTGATGACATAAATAATAAGATCAAGGAAGAGCCAGATAGGATGATTATGCCCATCCTTCTGACCTTGCACCAACTATCATACTGTACAAAAATTAAACAGCAGAGAGCTGGAATGCTCATTTCTTAAAAATAACTGCATTGTAGAGAAGGAACAGAAACATACTTAACTATATTTTTAAATGCACGATCCAACAAAACACGTTGCTACATACAGCAGCAGGGGTCAGGGGGAGAAACGCCATACAGCTTTCTGTGAGTCAAGTTTTGCAATGACTGTCTTCCCACCTTCGGCTCCTACCAGATGGCGGAGCCAGTGTCTCTGCAGGTGGGCTCAGGAAGGCGGGGCGGATGGGATGAGATCTGACTGTGAAGAGGCTGCTGAGCTTGCAGAGGTGGGAAATTAAGAACCACTGCTCTTTTTGCTTCAGGCTAATTAAGGCTACCTGACTGTAAATAGGGTAAGGGAACTGGTGCTAAACGGATTCATTCCTTTACTTCTAGCCTCCAGCCGGACCTGCTAAGCATGATACTAATCAAAGGAACAATTTACTTAATTGCATGAAACTATCCCGAGAGGTAACTCAGCGCAAGTGTTCTCTATTACCAGCCCAACTCCCCAGTGCAGTGGTGAAGGGCTGCTAAAAGCTGACTGGGTAAGAAAGCTGGATTTCATTTAAGCAGGGGTCAGCATACTGTGGACCACAGGTCAAATGTGGCCTACCACCTACTTTCTGTATGGCTCACGAGCTAGGAACGGTTTTTATATGTTTAAATGATTCACAAATAATCAGAGGAAGAATACTGTTTTGTGACTTGAAAATTATATGAAATTCAAATTTCAGTGTCCTTAAAGTTGTACTGGGACACAGCCACACTCATCTGTTTGCCTGTCCCTGGCTGCTTTCACACTACAACAGCAGGGTTGAGTAGTTGAGACAGAGACCAGATGGCCTACAAAGCCTAAAATATTTGCTATCTGGCCCTTTGCAGAAAGTCTGCCGAGCCCTTACTTAAAAGGCTGGGCTAGGCCAAGGTCATCCATAATAGCATTCCACAGCAGCTTGGGTCCCAAGGTATCTAAAAATTGTTTCCACCAATAAGTTTACCTTTATGATCAAGTCCACTCAAAGAAACTGCCTGAAGTTTGGGCTTCAGAACCGTGCCAGGTGGGAATCATATAAGATGAAGCTGAGAATTTAGTAAAGGCTCCTTTAGTTTGATGGAAACATCAGATTTTCTTCACTATAACTTTCTCTAAATTCAGAAAGTCAACGGCTCAGCAGGAGTCACTCACATCCCCTGACCACCTGCCGGGGACCCCAGAAGTGGCACAGTTTCCCGCAGTCATGCTTGTTTCTCCAGAAGCCCTCACACAGAGTGGCCTCTAAGCGCTATCACCAGACTGAGCAAGGTCGGGCTGGAGAGAAAGCGCCAGAAAGCTGCAGGTGTAGTTTCCTGACAACAGTCAATATTCCCTAAGAAGTTTTTGTTTGGGGGCTCTGTTTAGCACCCCACTATCCTCCCTTGCTATCCTTTCTGAAGGCAACGGCCCAGGCACAGAACTCCAAAAGGAGCCGAGGCCTTGTCATCCTATCATGTCAGAGTCAGGCAGGGTCATCTCCACCCCTAGGAGGGAGCAGGCTACCAGCTGTGCACGAACAGAAGTGCCAGGGAGCTCGCGCGCCCCTGAACCAGAGCAGGGGGTGGAGGCCTCGCACGGTTCCCCTTCCCCAAAGCTCAAGATTTGCATATCATTATAAGCCATTATGATTATGTTTACTACAAACACAAAAAAGTCTGGGACTCCCTTTACGGGAGTCTCCTTTTAAGAAACAGGAGTGACGTGTTATAAATCAATAAAATAACACAAGCATCTGCGTTCAATTCTAGATTTAACATGGCAGCAGAAAACAAGGGATATTATTCAACTCATCCAACCAAAAAAGCACACAGAATGCACTCGGCACCTGCACTGACTTTCCGGGCAGCGAAACAAAGGAGCATCATTTCACTGAACTAGGACCTCTTAGAACTAGGTTCGCCCTCGAGGCAAAAAAGATGCTCGGAGTAGTCAAACCAACCTCGAAGGCAGTGCTTCGCAGTCTGTTTCACACCACAGTACGTACAGAACTTGCTAATATTTGAGCATACACTGGGTAAGCACACAGGACGGCAGGCAGGTGGCCCCCGGGGACTGGAGCCAGCTCAGGTGGCCCGGCGGCCTGAGGGTGCACTATCTCAGACATGGGCCAGGCAGCTCTGGCCGAAGCTGCTGCCTGCAATCACCCAGTGATCGAGTTGCTCTGCATGTCTGCGGTCACTGTGACCTCCCAACCAGTCCGTCGTCGACCTGACACACAGGCCCCACGCTGGTGTCCTCCACCTCACTCATCCTGGAGAGCATCACAGGAAACTGATTTCTTGGAAAGGCAAAACTGCTGGCTTAGCAGGTTTATTCTGCGTTCAAAGGCGTACAGCGCGACACAGATGTTGTCCCCTCTCACGGAGGCCTCTCATAGACCCTCTCTAATTGAGGCTAGTGTAGGAGGACATATTTTTTTTTAGGACTGCCGCCAAAAATGCGGACATAGTGAACTGGGGCAAAGAAAGCATCAGAGAGCAACTCCAAACAGCAGGCCATGCCAAAAGTACTGAGGAAAAACGGATTTTCGTGAGGGCAAATGCAGGCAGTAGGCACAGGAGAACAAATGCAGGGACTGCTGAATGGGGCCATTTAGCTGATTTATAAAGGATCTTGCCAGTGTCCCTTGCTACAGGAGATTGATGTGCTCCTTCTTCTAAAGCTGTGGTCCACACACTTGTTTTCTGGGGAACCAAGGAATCAGCTCCAAGGATGCAATTCCATTATTTTCAAACCTTAATTAACTGGAACCTAATTAGGACTTGAAGGGTTTTTTTTTTTCACTTTGAAGGAAAACTTTTCTCTCTCAAGTCAGCATGGTGTAAATGGAGGAAAAGCGAACAAAGAGTGGGCTATCTGGATTTCTTGCATATAAGCAACTCATCTAACCTTTGGGGACTTCAGCTTCTAATCTATAAATCAAGAGGGCTGATGAAATACAGGTATCTAAAGTTATTTTCATTGGGACTGACATATACACACTACTATATATTATAAAAGAGATAACTAATAAGGACCTACTGTATAGCACAGGGAACTCTACTCAATACTCTGTAATGACCTCTATGGGAAAAGAATCTAAGAGCGGATATATGCATATGTATAACTGATTCACTTTGCTGTACAGCAGAAAGAAAACACTGTAAATCAACTACACTCCAATAAAAATTAATTAAAAAGTTATTTTCAGCAATAAAATTCTGACTCTAAGACATGCCAACAGATCATTATCAATCTGAAACTGTGATCATTCTTCTACCCTGACTACCACACCCCTCCTAATGCGAGTTGAGATTGCTGATGGTCTTTTACAGTGTTTAGTGTATTTAACATATTTAATTCAATCCAATTTTATAACAATCTGATGGGGAAAGGTTTCTAAAATGGTATAACAGAACCCTCTCATTTGATGTGCCTGAAGCACTCAGTGGTGGGTTAGTTTTTCCAGAAGCTGGCTAAAGAGGGGAATCATACAGAAGAGACACATACATAACTAGACATTTGTTTTACTTAATTTATATAAATCTACATTCACTCACGTTTAGAAAAAATGTAAATCTTTTTGAAAAGGTATGCTAATTGGATTTCTACATACTTTTTTCTGATAAACTACTCATAATTCATCATGTATAATTTATAGTTTTTGTTTCGTTAAAAGAGTGAGAGCTTAGACATCTGCAAAGCAATCTCAGTACAGAATTCCTCCTGAATTTTATGATCTTTTCCCCCACTCTTCTATAGTTGTCACACCCAAACAGCAGAATTTTTGGAGATTCTTCTTCATCAAGTGTTTCCAAACAATTTAACTTAGTTTTCACAGAAACACCAGCTTTTAAAAATGTTCTTACTTGATCAATTTACCTAATATTCAGTTAAACTGCATAATTATAACAACATGTACAACTGGCGTAGCCAGGATGGGAATAAAGAGGGCTGACTCTTGATACACACAACTCCTCTGGTGGAAGGAGCACAGCCAGCGCGTGCAGCACACCGTGGGCACTGGTCACTGTGTCGGGCAGAAGGGGCGGCGAGCACTGGCTGAGAGGACCATGGGGCGGCCAGGTGAGGAGTCCAGGGACGCAGGTGGAGAGGCTTGCGTAGGGCCTGGGAAGAAGGGCAGGGCTGGAGAAACTAATTTTGGTGTCATCAGCATCCGACTGGTAATTAAAATCATAAGAACACAGGAATTCATTCAGGGAGGGAGTGTGGATGGAGAAAAAGAGGGTGGGGTAGACTCCAGGGAACGCAACCATAAAGGGGTGAGCAGAGGAAGAGGCTCCTGCAAAGGGACCAGCAGGACATGACTAGAGATGTATGAAGAGAAGCAGAGAACCAGGAGGTGAGCTTCAAAGAGCCAAATGCAGGACAGAAGTCCAGGAAGCAAACACTGAGAAGCGTCCTTGGATTTACAACCAGGCAGCCGCTGGTAAGTGAGAATGAGGTTCACACCCCGAAGAATGATCTCACTAAAGCAAGGAGAGGAGATCCTCTATCCTCTTCCATGCCCGTGACGCCTCTCCCACTGGCTCTGCCCTCTCCTTCAGCAGCCACTCTGCCTACTGTCTCCCAAGTGGCATTCTCGAGCAGGCAGGTCTGCTCAGGCTACCTGAGCGCAGGCAAGGGAAGGAGGGGCGTGAGGGTTCCAGAAGGTGCCTTGACCCCCCCAGGCACAGGCAGAACAGATGACCCATCTGTCCCAAGAGCCGCTAACGTATTCGTAGGCCCAGGGCAGCAACTGTCTGCCATGCCTTCTGAGAAGCGTTTGTGTAAGTCTATCACAAAGAGTAGGATGCAATGAAATCTTCAATTAGGAAGTTTGAAAACAAGGCTTTTGAGATCTCTCCAAGCTGAAAGGCTCAGAGAAACAAGTCTCTGCGAGGCTGCGCTCTGCCAATGGTCTGACGAACGGCTCCCTCAGCCAGTCCTGTGGCCCAGCTCGTTTTCCAAACTCCCAGAGACTTCCCACAGCGTACAGAGACCAGGGGAGGAGAGCGAGTTCTCTGGGGCTTGGGTAAGAAACATAAATGAGAAGAAAAAGGCTGCACAACATGGAACAAAGGCTCTACTCTGTAACGTACTGGCAAGTAACGAGGAAGGAATGGCTGGATCTTAAGAGTTACCAGCTCTCAGACGTGGAAGCCGCCAGGTCTGAGCGGCAGCTGTCTGCGCCCCAGAGGGCTGTCAGCTTGCCTGCCATACTCAAGAGCAATCGATACCATTCCGGGCCATCGCTTTCTCCAACAGCCAACGTTCTACAGTCTCCTCAGTTCTCTGCTTTTTCACAGATTAATCCAGATATTTGTAAACATATAAATCTTTTGGAAGACAAGCCACCCAGATGGGCACCACCCTTTCACCTTGGCTCATGTCATCAGGCCCTGGGTGCCTGTGGAGTTGGGAGGGCAGGTGGGGGTGGTTCCTGCCTGCCTCAGAGGACACTATTTTAGCGCAGGGATTGAGGAAAGGAGGAGGCAGGAGCCCAGGACTGCCACGCTAAACCTCACACACACTGGGTTCTGGCCGAAGTCAAATCTGCCGGTTGTTGAAAAAAAAGAAGCCACTGACCTGATCCAAACGAAGTGCGCCGTCCACAAACCGCTGTTTGCGTAATTCCTTTGCGATACTGTGGAGGTTCAAAACAGCCCGGTGCACCTCCTCGCTGGTGTGCTCCGGGGAGACGGGGGGCAGCTCCTTCTCGGGGATTTTCCTAGTCGGGCCTTCAATCATGCTCTGTGCGTGTTCGTAGCTCAGTTTGGTGCAGGAGCGGATGATAGTCTGGCCAAACCATTCACTGAGGATCTGCAAAGATGGACAGATTGTGAGGGAGAATGTTTTTCAGCTTTTTCTTTCACACAACCGTTCATTCGTACAGATTCTACAGATTCACTGAGCGCTGGCTTTGTGCTCAAAGTGCCATTTGGCTCTGGCGGGGTACAAAGAGCAGTCAGATGGGGCGCTACCGCCCTTAGGGAGCTCAGGGCACGGACTTCGCAGGCGGTGGAAGTTGACGAGCGGCCTCTAAGCACGCGGGAGGCACGGGCGAGGCCCAGCAGAAGGCTTGAGGTGAAGGGCCTGCTGGAGGCTTTCTCATGAGTTGGGAGAGTGGCCATCAATGCCAAACTGGAAGAGAGAAGAAGGGATGGACGCCGAAGATGTGACAGGTGGGGAATCTCACTGGACCTGATGGGGGCTGAAGGAGAAGGTGCGGCCACAGACAGAAACAGAGAACACAGGTGCAAAGCAGGACGGAGGTAGAGAGAAAACCAATTCCAGTTTGCTCTATTTGGAGCATTTATGTAGAGACAAAGGTCCAGAACAGGGTTTCTCAGCCCTGGCACTACTGGGCTAATTTTCTCTTGCGCTCTGTAAAACGCTCAGTGGCATCCTTGGACTCTACCCACTAAATGCCGGTAGCACCTCCCCCAAACCCCGAGATGAAAACCAAAAATGTCTCCAGACATTGCTAAATGTTCCCTGGGGGAAACGCAGCCCAGCTTGAGAGCATTTCAGCAGTGGTGCTTGCTGAGTGGTGGGATTAAAGATGTTTAATCCTTTCAATGTGTCTGTATTCTCTATAATGAACATTTATTATTTTTAAAACAAAAATAAAACATTCAAATATTTTGGGGACTCCTGGGTCCGAGGTGCAGGGAGGAGATCCAGAGGGCGATCTGTAGCAGGCAGTCGGGGCCTGGGGCAATGACTGGGGTGAAGGTGGGAGCTGGCATCGTCGACCAGAGGGCCCAAGAAGGGAAGAGGGTAAGTAGGAGAGTCGAGGCTGCATTCTCTACGCCCTCCTCCATTTTGGGGAGCCAAAAGAGAAGCTGGAGAATGGAAACACACAAAAAACAAGGGAGTTCAAAGAGACAGGAGAAAGATCAGGAGCGTCCAATATTAGGAAAAGCAGGAGAAAAGGCCTCAGAGAAGGGGTACTCAAAAGCTACAGGAGACACTCAACGGCACTTCTGACCAGAGAGGCACCGCTTACACATTTTCCGTATGGCAACTATTTAACTCACACAGCAACCCTAGGAGGTAGGTATTTTATTATCCTCATTCTGCAAATGAGGAAAGCAAGGCAGAGACACATTAAATAAGCTGCCCAAGGTCATACCACTAGAGAACGGCAAAGCCAGGAACTGAACACAGGCAGGCCCGCCCCAGAGTCTGAACGCTCAACCACTAGTGTATGTCGAATGCCACTTGGATGTCAAGGAAGATGAAAACAAAGAAAAGGTCTTCGCATTTAGCATTTGGTTACTGGTGGTCTTTAGGAAGGCTATTTTAGGGGGAAAAGTATGGGGCGGGGCAGGGGACAGGGTCGAATTGCAAAGATCTCAGGCATGTGCTGGGAATGGATTACAGGGATGCTGCCACAGTGCTTCTTCTCGCCCTCAGGGCGACCAGAGCCCTGCCTTCCCTCAGCCTGGCACACACACGCCACGTGCCACTCAAGCAGCAACATCTTCTGCGTGTGTTATGATGGGAAAAAGTTTGGGAAGCTCTGGGTTAAGGATGGGTGAGGGACTTCCCTGGTGGCACGGTGGTTGGGAATCTGCTGCCAATGCAGGGGACACGGGTTCGAACCCTGGTCCGGGAAGATCCCACATGCCACGGAGCAACTAAGCTCGTGCGCCATGACTACTGAGCCTGCGCTATAGAGCCCGCGAGCCACAGCTACTGAAGCCCGTGTGCCTAGAGCCCGTGATCCGCAGCAAGAGAAGCCACTGCGATGAGAAGCCCGCACACCACAACGAAGAGTAGCCCCTGCTCGCCGCAACTAGAGAAAGCCCACTCGCAGCAATGGAAACCCAACACAGCCAATAAATAAATAAATAAATAAATGTATTAAAAAAAAAAACAAAAAGGATAGGTGAATGTCCAGCAGTAGAGGCAATGCAATGAGCGTGGGTGACCGCTTGCAGAAGGATGGTAGGACAGGGAAGTTGTTGAGCAGGCAGGACAGAGGACTGTGCCATGTCTGCAGGCAGGGGAAGAAGCCAGTATAAAAGGAAGGCTGAGGATGCGAGAGAGCAAAGGGAGTGGTGCCAAGTAGGGCCAAGGCGACCCCTCCAGGAGAGAGGAAAAGTGGCCTGGAGAGGGCAGGAAGAAAAGGGGAGGTGAGGGGGAGGAGATCTCGAGGGGAAGAAGAGGGAAGGTGAGAGCACTCACAGTGGATGGCCCCGATCTCTGGAAAAGTGTAGGACAAAGAGTGAAGGGGGCTGGGTGGGGTTCAAGGGCATGAAGACAGTGGAGAAGGTCAGAGATAAATGCTGTGGGAAATGTGATTCATGAGCAGGGAAAAGCCAGATGTGCTGAGGGGCAGAGGGGGCTTGGGAGAAGGGAGGGAGCTCCAATCGGAAGCAGAAACTTTCTCCCTGGGCTTGCAAACACCCTTTTCATCAACTAAACCACTGTGGCCACAACTTCAGAGACAAGACTTCCCAAAAAAGACCATCTGAAGGGTCCATAGGTGTTTCCAGTGGGGAACAGGAGAGCCCAGCCCACAGCTGTCCACACCACAAAACCTCTAGGGGACACAGCTCCTACCCTGGATGGCTAGACAGACCCCTCTGATACCCTCTCCTTCCACTGAAGGAAGAACCAGTACTCTTGAAATGGCAGCCATGAAGCACAGGAAGAGAATGGTAGCAACCTCTCACATTTTTCTTTAGTTCAGTGCAAAGAGCCTTATTATGAAGAGTCTTGAATCTGTAATATCAGACTTTCTTTCTTTAAAAAAAACCCCTCAAACTATACTTTCTGGATTATTCCAAGAACTACTCCTATCTCAAAATACAAGCAATTCAAATACTGTGCTCATGACTCTTCTGCTGTGGCAAGCGGGTCCTGAACCTGGCTCTCAGGAGGTGTCTGAGTGTGCTGAATGCAAGAGAAATTGTAGAGGCAATTCTAGGGACTGCCCAACAGTCCTGTGGGGAAGTAGTGCGTGCAGGTCTCCAGAAGAGCCCCTTTCAAGGTCAGCCCACGCTTGTCCTTCCATCACATCCACATTTCCTGAAAACTCCCCACTAATGGAGCTGCTCCAACCTCCGCTAGGATGACAGGGCCACGACCTATTCATTCTTGCGGTCGCAAAGTTTTCCCCCTGGAGATTCAGCTTGTTTCCTTTTCTCCATTTCATTCCAACCCCAGTCAGTCAATCCTCCTCCTTCTGTGTGTCCACACCTTTAGCTTGGGGAAATGTTCCTTTCTGTTCGATTCCACTCCTTTTTCACACACTCCCTCAGGCATCCGGCTCATAGGCTATCTGGCCTCTTGGGGTCTGTGTCCCCTTTTCCCAGAAGACACAGGTAAGCCCTGCACACTCACACAGGGTAACCACCGCACACAGGGCAGGGAGTCTCGGACCACCCTGACTGGGCATCCATTTTCATGCAAACTGGTAGGTCAAGAACTGCTTTAAAAAGCTAGTGAAAGCTCCAGGCCCTCTCCCCTTAAGTATTTACAAACAAAATTTTGCATTAAGTTCCAGGAGGTTCCTAGACACCCTGCCACCCTGAAGTCCACAGATCCGGGCTCTTAACAGAACTTTGTTGCTCCCTCTGAACCCTCATTTATAGGGCTGAGCCCTGACCAGGGGCCACTTTTCATCCTGAGGAGTTCTTAAAATGTATTAACTGTAACTTGACAAAATCAGAAGTCTCGCACTCCTCATCAAAACTTGCTAGCAATACAAAATGGCTGCACTATCTCAGTCAGTTTGAGCTACTTTTTTTTCCTAACGGGCACCTCTGCTCCTTCAGCTTGTTTCCTTATCAGTCAATGACAGCACCCACGAACACCAGCAAATCTGAGACTCCGCGCTGATGAGAAGCTTCCCACAGCTCTTTCACCTTACTTGAGCCTCCCCTCCCTTAATGCCTGCATTCCAGAAAATCTGTACCTTTTTTTTTTTTTTAATTTTTTATTTATTTAATTTTGGCAGTGTTGGGTCTTTGTTGCTGCGCGCGGGCTTTCTCTAGTCGAGGCGAGCGGGGTCCACTCTTCGTTGCAGTGCACAGGCCTCTCACTGTGGTGGCCTCTCTCGTTGCGGAGCATGGGCTCTAGGGCGCGCAGACTTCAGTAGTTGTGGCATGCGGGCTCAGCAGTTGTGGCGCACGGGCCCAGTTGCTCCGCGGCATGTAGGATCCTCCCGGACCAGGACTCGAACCCGTGTCCCCTGCATTGGCAGGTGGACTCCCAACCACTGCGCCACCAGGGAAGCCCTGTACCTTCTTTTTGAACATACAAAGGGCTGAAGTGGAAGCTCTGAAGCGCCAGAAAGAACTTCCTGGCCCAGTGACGGTCGGGCAGCAGAACCTATCCTGCTTCAAAACAATCCAGTGATTCTGGGAATCATACCTGACACACGGACTAAAAAAATTCTTAGGCCAAGAAACCACATTGTGGGGCGGCAGCAAGGATGCCCATCGCAGCCTTACCCAGAGAAGGGCAACAGGAAAGCAGAGACCCAAACGGGGCCAGGCGGGGGGTGTTGGTTTCCGGGGGCAGCGTGCCTTACAGTACAGGAGGAAGGGCTCTCTGGATGGAACACCTCATTAATTTCCAATCTGGAAACTGGATTCACATCAACGCCCTGTTCGTAACCAGGGCCAGTGGCAGAAGACAAAAGGACAAAGAGTTTTTCATGGAAAAAGTAAAAAAGCCACGAGGAGCTTCATAAACAGAACCCTTCAAAGAAGAATCATGTCCTTCCTCTTCCCTTCGTTTAATCACAGGATTTGGGTCACTCCCTTTCTGCAGGCGGCAAGTTTCCTGCATATACTCTAGGACGTTCTTATGTGGAACGTCAGATTAAATATCTTGCCAATACCGATGGAAGGCATCTGGCTGGAAAAAAAACCCGGTTAGAAACGAGCAAATACTGTCTACCTCAAGACCTACTTTCCGGTACCAGGTAGGACAGGAAGTGGCTCAACACTGCAAAGCACCTGGCCCTGCTCGGTGGCAGAGCTCTCATACCTACGACCCTTTAAAATCTCTCCAACACATCTGGGAGGAGTGCATTATTCAGCCCATTTTACGTTGCGAGAAAAGGTTGGGGATTTGTGAAAAGTCACAAATCCTAAGTGACAAGTGAAAAGTCACAAAACTCCTAAGTGACAGCCAGGATCAGCTCAGACTGAAAATCTAGTGCTATTTTTATTATATTTCAGCCAAAGGTTATAAAATATGAAGTAAACAAAATAATATCAAGTTTCTATATTTTATAGATACAAAGTTGTGAGAAAACCATATCCTTTGAAAACAGTTAATTTCCATTCAAATGTATTTAAAAATTTATCTTCTAAAAAATATGTCAGTGTCTCATTAAGAAATATTTGGTTCGAAAAACTGCTGATCGGGTTAATTTGTAATTTTAAGTAATTAGATGCAAAATCACTTCTGTAACAGCTCTGGGCTTCTATACGTAAAATATTTGGTTCAAAAAAACATATCAGGAAAATGAACTTATTTACAAAACAGAAACAGCCTCACAGACATAGAAAACAAACTTGTGGTTACCAAAGGGGAAAGAGTGGGAGAGATAAATTAGGAGTTTGGGATTAGCAGATACACACTACTATATACAAAATAGATAAATAACAAGTCCTACTGTATAGCACAAGGAACTATCTTCAATATCTTATAATAACCTATGATGAAAAAGAATATATACATATTGTTTTTCAGCTATATATATATACACATATACATATGTACAGCTGAACCACTTTGCTGTACACCAGAAACTAATACAACATTGTAAATCAACTATAATTCAATAAAAACACACACACAAACAAACAAATGGAAAACGTAACAGGAAGAAAGAAACATTTTCCTGCCTGGAACAAAACCAGGCTGTTGAGGTGGCCAGGGCAGGGGTATGCGGATTTCTGCCGCTTCTTAGCTGTGGACACGAGGCAACGACCCAAGGGTGGGGAGGCCCAGCGGTGAAAAAAGGCAAAGGTACCGAGAGGAATGTGTCCGAAAAGAAACCAGGCAGAAAGAGGCAGGGCTCGAAGACAGCTCGGAGAGGCTGAGGGCAACACGTCTGTGATGGGAGGGTGCTGGTGACGTCATGCAGGGAGCAGTGGGGGGGGGGGCGGCGGTGAGGAGCCAGCAGGGGTCTCCTCGGCTGGGCCTGCTCCTTGCACTAGGCCTATGGTGAAGGAGTGAAGTACAGGTCACTTCTTAAAGAAGAACAGAGAAGACCGTAGGATCAAAGAGTAAGAAACAAGACGGAAGCACCGTCAGCAATACACTTCATCTAGACCTAGCTGTGTCCTCGCCTACTGTGGCCGGACTGCGCCTGTTACCCGAAAACTGGGTTCGCCTCTTGCTGGGTGTCAAGCCAAAAGACACAACCAAGCCAAAGAGCGGGGGAAGGAAGGATTTATTACTTGCAGCGAGTAAGGAGAATACTGGGGATCTTTCCCAAAGAAATAGTGCTGGCTTTTAATCTGTGTTTTCCAGATACAAGGAAACCTTTCCCCTTAAGCTAATTATAACCTACAACAACTTGGTAAATTATACCTTTGTGGGTAGGATTGAGACATTTTTCTTTTCTCTCTACCTGACTCCTCTAAAAATGGAAAACTCTTAGATTCCCAGCAGCCTTATCAAGGACTCTTAACTAGCTCATGTGCAACAAAACTAAAGGAAATTCTCTAGTGAAACTGTCACAGACCATAACTACTTATGACAAATAACCACGGCTTGCTTTAAGTCTACTGCTAAAAGCACATGTATAATGTCTGTGTGACAGTTCAGTATAACTGATACAGTGTATGGCCTATAAAATGTTTCCCCATTAACACACCTCTGAGCCTGTTCACTATATCTGATTAGTCTTCCCCCAACATAGACAACTAGGCAACTATGTATAAACAAAAAGGAGGCCTGGCACCACGGGACATGATGGATGCCAGGCAGCAATCACCCTGGCATCAAGGGACAAATATCTGACCTATCGAAAGATTTGCAATCAGAAGGGGAAATGATAAAATAAATTTTTACACACTAAGTTAGGCATGGGAAAGCCATTCTGGCTAATACATGATTTAACTTGAACTTTACACTGACCAGAATGGCCTGTTTAGAGGCCTATTGAACATGCTTTGTACATCCGCTTTTACCATTAAGGAAAATAATGAATTCAGAAATCAAAAACAGAGGCCATCATCACTCACACAGAGGCCTTCATGAAATGTACCCAGCAAGCCTTAGAACGACAGTAATCAGGCTGTCGGTCTGCTGAACTCTGAAGTTTCTATGATGAAAAAAGCGGTCCTACAGAACTGCGTGGCCCTTGATATTTT
Organism: Balaenoptera ricei; assembly: GCF_028023285.1. Classification (NCBI taxonomy): domain Eukaryota; kingdom Metazoa; phylum Chordata; class Mammalia; order Artiodactyla; family Balaenopteridae; genus Balaenoptera; species Balaenoptera ricei. The sequence continues at coordinate 114,394,921 of NC_082645.1, read as the reverse complement.
AACAGCTGCTCAAGGAGGAACTTATGCTATAAGACATGCTGAATGCTGGTTTTTATACCTGATGAGTCTTCTAATGTGACTCACCTCATGATGCATATGAAAAAAAATTAAATCTCTTCTCTGAATGATCCTCTTCCCAGTTTAGGGAAAATACTGGGAAAACGGTTTGGTTCAGGGGTCTCTTGGATCAAGTCTCTGCTAATGATGTTGCAAAATTGCTGTTAACTGTCTCTCCTGCTGTGTCTCTCCTACACCTGCTAGAATAATGCTATGCAAGCGAGAGGTTCAGACACTACTCCGGCGGACCCCAAAACTTCTCTAGCTCTAGCAACAAGAGAGTTTCACTCCTCTAACTAGGGAGACTACAATGCCCACTCTCAGCCCTGTACCCCTCAAGAAAGAAGAGTGAAATATCTCAAGGGGGGGACTGTGTAAGCAGATAGGATAGGGGGTCCCCAGAGTAGGAGAACCAGATGTAACTTTCTTAAATAAGAGAAACCATCTAAGGCCTCAGCCATTTTGAGATCTGAGCCTGGCCACAATGCTTGTCCTTGCAGAAGAATAGGTCTCAGTCGCTGAATTTAAGGGAATGAAAGAAGGTAAAAACAAACCGTTGTTACCAGGCCAGGGAGCTAACTTAACCGTATCGGAGATAATATATCAGTTATAAAGACTCCTAGTTCTGTTTCAACGGTAAAGATTAGCCTCAAGCACATTTCTGAGCTGTTTTGCAAAATTCAAACCCCCCTTGAGGGCTCATCTATCAGATTAACTGGAACCTACGAATGAAGATGTTGACTTTTTCTGATCCTCGTGACTTCAATCAACTACAACCTGTACTCCATCAACCTCTGCCCGAATTCTATGCTGAACCCTCCACCCTCCTTTGCTGAAGCCTCTTCAGGAGTATGCAGGCATCCTTAGCTTAAAACTTCCCCAATTTTGCTCCTCGGGGAGACACTGCTTTGGGAAAGATCCTCGGTGTTCTCCTTACTTGCTGCCAGTAATAAATCCTTCCTTCCCCCGCTCTTTGGCTTGGTTGTGTCTTTTGGCTCAACACCCACCAACAGGCGAACCCAGTTTTCAGGTAACAGGCCGACTAGTGACCAATGCCAAGGGAAGCTGAGGAGGGAGCATGGGCAGCAGAGGGCCATGCATTTGCCAGTTTTAGTTATAAGGCAGTTTATTTATGTGCTAGAATTTTCTGGAGGATTTATTTGTATAGAGTCAACTGTGTTCTCTTCTACTGTTTCAGGTCACTTGCCACCAGCCTAATCTGTTGTCCCTCAGACTATAATCAGGCCCATTCCTATTGTCAGAGAGGAGGAAATATTCCTCTACCCTTCTAGGTTCTTCTGGCTGGTCCAAGAATTACACTGTCATGAGACAGATTAATAGGAGAAAATCAAACAAAAGTTTAATAACATGGTATACATGGAAGAGACTCAAGAAAGCTGAGTAACTCACTAAAATGGCTGAAACCTTACCTTAAATACCATCTTCGACTAAAGACAAAAGAGGATGTTGGGGGTAGTTTAGGATTTAGAAGCAGAGGAAGGAAATTCACCTGAAGATGGAAAAGCAAATGTTTGCCGGGCCTGGCAGAGACAATGGGACACAGAGAAGAATTTTAACAAAACAGATTTTGCGAGGTTCCTCCCTGTCTACCATACCAAGTTCATCCTATAGTTATCTATGGTGACAACTCCTTCCCTTCGGGAAACAGGTCCTCTCTACCTACGTTCTATGGACAGTTAGGGTAAAGTGAAAGTTTCTTCCTGAGTCTTTTGGGTCTTGATTGTTTTCAGCTCAAAATAATCCGCATGTCAAAGAGACATTTTGGGGTGGCAAATCTGCTCCCCTACACCATCTTGCCCTGGAGGTAGCTGTCTACACTTCTAAGCCTAACAGGAAGGAAACAAGGAGACTTCCTCAAGTGTCTGCCTTGCAAACCTAGGAAATGGCAGAAAAGCCTGAAGGCCGGGAAGTGGTTAGGAGACAAGAATTCCATGCCTGTGACAGAGGATGAGGGTCCACGCCTGAGCGGACTTTGAACAGCGTTCCCTTTACTGCAGACAGTTGCGAGGGGGTGGGGAGGGGCGGGAGGAAGCTTTAAAGGTGGTGGACTGGCCGGGAGGCCTAAGGGCTGTGGGAAGGAAGCTGGAGGTGGGGGAGAGGGAGGAAAGGGAGGAAAGCGTAGGAGAGCAATGGAGGAGGCTTCTCAGGATTGCGTTCAGACTGACCCAGGAAACACAAAATCACAGACTCCTAAAGCCTGTGAGGTTAATTCAGCTCCAGCCTTTCAAAAAGACCAGCCTAAGCCATCTCTCAAAAAAAGAGGTCCATCCTTCTTTTAAAGACATGCAGCACAGCGACATGTTATGTTGTTTATTAACCTCAGAGCCCAAGTCCTTACAGTTAAATCAAATCCACGATTAGTAACATCAAAATGCAGGAGAAAAGTTGATTAAAAATAATATTTAGCTCTTTGCATGACAGTCTTAAAAATGATAAATGTCTTGTTTTGTTTTGTATTTCTTGAAAATATTCTTATTTTAATCTCAAGGATTCACAGCAAAATCTGTGCTCAGGATTTAGTCTGCTGTTACCTTGAAGTGACCTTAGGTAAGCCTCTAATTGCCCGGTACCTTCACTAGCAAACCAGGACACAAAGTACATAGGAGAGTTCTTCCAAAGGCTCCTCTGGTCCCAGGCTGTCTCTACAGGCCTGAAATAAAACAATTCTGCCCCGCTAAGGACTAAAGATGAATATTCTGGGAACTTTTCTATTATTTTCGGAGTCAGCCTTTGAAGCTATTGTCTCTCACCGGGAGCTGCTCCGGCAAGATTTCCGCTGCAATGTACGAGGACGAAACACAAAACCCAGCACTGTGTTTCTTTACCATTAGCTGCAGCCCCCAGTCACACGTCCTACACATGTGCCTCGGCTCTGTGGGCTTGCTGCAGACACCAAGATGACCCGGGAGGAGCAACCATTTGAGTTTTCAAGTTTCATAGCATTGCCATAGGTGGCAGCTGGTGTGGCAGCGGCAGGGTGAGCGGGGAAGGCAGAGGGGGAGACACTCTGTGTGGACGGCCCATCACGCAGAAGCAGGCAGCGTGCCTTTCCTGGCGGGAGCTGTGCGAGGCCTTCCTCGATCCCAGGATATAGCTCAGGGGTGCTGAGATGGCTGCTGCGATAAAAACGCCTTACCAAGGGAACACCATGCTAATGCAGCAGGCGAAACAAACAGAACTGTGAAAACGGATGTGCGATTCATGTTATGAAGTCATTTTTGAGCATTTTGGGGGTACATGGCACTGTGCTGTGGGGGAGGGGAGGGAGGAGATTAAAAAAATTAAGAATGCGGGCTTCCCTGGTGGTGCAGTGGTTAAGAACCCACCTGCCAATGCAGGGGACACGGGTTCGAGCCCTGGTCCGGGAAGATCCCACATGCCGCGGAGCAACGAAGCCCATGCGCCACAACTACTGAGGCTGTGCTCTACAGCCCGCGAGCCACAACTACTGAGCCCACGTGCCACAACTACTGAAGCCTGCGCGCTCTAGGGCCCATGTGCCACAACTACTGAGCCCATGTGCCGCAACTACTGAAGCCCGTGTGCCTAGAGCCCGTGCTCTGCAACAAGAGAAGCCACCGCAATGAGAAGCCCGCGCACCGCAACGAAGAGTGGCCCCCGCTCGCTGCAACTAGAGAAAGCCCACACGCAGCAACGAAGACCCAACGCAGCCAAAAATTTTTTAAAATTTTTTTAAAAATTAAAAATGGGCTCTGCTACAAGGATGTTAAGGCCCAGTAGGACAACAGATCTGTGCACATATGGTGCTGAAGTGCAGACAACAGGTGCTGTAGGGGTGGGAGATGGGAAGATGGGTTCTGACAGGGAGGGCAGGGTTCCTCCCATCTGAGCATTTTCTCAGAAAGGCCACCCTGCCCCACTCCCAGATTTCAGCAGGGACCCCATGCTGTACTCTCTCCAGGCTGGGAGAGTCTGTGGTCCTCATCCTGCTAGTGAGAGCTGATCTCCCACCTGGGGTTTGGGTCCTGAACTTCCCACTTCCTTCGTGACCCAGTTCGAAAAATCTATTCCTTCCTTCCTCACCTTCAACAACTCCTATCCACCTTCCCATGCAGCCTACAAAAACACTCCAATATCTCTCTCCTGTTTATTAAAACAAACAAACAAACAAAAACAGAAAAAAAATCTCAAAATAATTCTTACTTTTACTACAATGACAATATCCATTCATTGCAGAAAACTTTAAAAAAATATAGGTGGGAAAAGGAGAAGAAAAAAATCTATAAATCCACCATCAGGAATTAACTACTGTTTCTATTTTAGTGCATATTTAATTCCTGTATCTTCAATACCTTGTATAGAACAGAGCAAACATTCAATGAATATTTACTAAGTGAATGAATGAAGGACTAATAACAGTTTCATAGAAGAAGTGGCATTTTAGCCGAGTCTCAAGGATAAGTAGGATTCATGTTAGTAGGGATGCGGGGAAGGACATTCTAGGAAGTGGGAAAAGCATATGCAAAGTCTCAGAAGTGGAGCAATTCCATATTAGGCCAAACGAACCCTACAGTGGCAACAGCAGAGGCTGAGGGGGCTGAAGGATGTGCGGCAGATGGTTATGCAATGGGGGAGGGGTTGGTGGAGGTCTTTGCTTGCCATCCTCTAGAGATTAGACTTCTGTAGGTGATCATAACCCACTGTCCCACTGTCATGCTGTAAGAGGATACTGAGTAATAGGACCAGATTCAGCTTCTGGAAAGTCACCTACCACCACTGGGGAAACAGAATGAAGAGGCCATGAACAGTCTCTCCCATCCAGGGGAGGATGGCAAGTACTTGGGTGGGGACAGCGACCGTGGTAACAGTGAAGAGAGGATTGATGAGAGACACTTTGCAAAGGGAGAGCTGCTATCACTTAAAACTGCTGGGATGTGGCAGGCTAGAGACTGAGAGTCTGGGTGGTTCACAGGATGCCGATGCCATTAAAAGACCTGGAGAACATAGGGCTTAACCTCAGGTTGCAACAGGAGCGTGTTTCACTGCATCAAGACAGGGGAAACGATGAGCCTCTGAAGGGGGTACTGTAGCAGACCCAGCTGGCTGGTCTCTCTGCTTTCCAAGAAGGAAAACTGAAAGTTACCTGGGGGAATAGTGGGTCTTGAGGGAAAGAGGACTGGAAGGCAAAGTTGGAAGCTGGAACCGAGAATAAAGGTTTGAAACAAATGCATTAGCAATAAAGAAAAGGATTCCTAAGTAGCACTGAAGATCCAGCTGAAGAAAGACAGCCTGAACGGGCACATACCATAGTTCTCCTACAATGTCCAATGTTCAAAATGGGGTGTTAGGCAGGGACTAGAAAGACTTTTCCTGAGCTACAAGGAATGGGCAGAGACTTGCAGGATTTTCTAGGATGGCAGTTAGCGAAGTCTGACCTCCTCTGAGGTCAGGTCATGGAAGCTGGGCTTCGGAGCTGCTACGTAGTGGAGAGCTCAGGCACGTAGTAAAATCTGCTTTTCCCATGTGAGTAAAGATGCTCCAGGCAATGAGAAGAGACCCTAGTCCCAAGAACTCTCTGTAATCCATGCATTTCTAGCAGAGAGGACAGCGAGAAAAGAACAGGAAAAAAAATCCCACTTTAAAGATTTCTTAGATTTTATCCTGAATGAGAGACCGACAAGCTATTAAAAAGGAGAAACAGACGAGACCTAATTTCTGATTTAGAAGCATCACTCTTACTGCTGTGTAGGGAGAGATGAAGTGGGGCAGGAGCAGAAGCTCAGAGAACAGTTAGGAGGCCCCTGCAGTCCAGGTGGGGGACGGCAGCCTGGATGCAGGTGTCAGTGCTGGGAGTGGTAAGGAAGGGGGCAGATTCTGGAGGCCTCGGAGGCAAAGCTGAGGTGACTTACTGCTGGCCTGGATGTGAGGGGTGAGAGAAAGACCAGAGTCAATAATGACCCCATGGCTTTTGGGCTGTGTAAATGGCTGAAAGGAGTTTGCCACTGATTGAGGCTGAAACGGGCACCTCTGGAGTACACTCCTGCATTCTAACTGAGCCAGACAGCACAGGGCAGGTACGCTGTGGGAGACACAAGCTGTGGATTGCTACTGTAATTGTGAGACTCTTTCTTTATGATTCTGACCTCTGACCCTGAGATTTTATGGTTCTAAGACTTAAGGACTTAGTTATCAAGTCAGATTCATTGTTTGTGACCTTCTTTAAAGTGTAAGAATGGTGTTGTTTCCAAAGGGGACTTCAAATTAAGATGCCTCCGATGAATGAAGCACGTGGACCTGGTCTCTGTTTTGCAGGGCCTTAGTGCCAACTGAGACAGACGTGCCGGTGGTGCTCGGGGATAATGAGTCACTGGCCTGACATGGTCAAAGTGGATTTCATGGTACCAGACTTGGATCTTACAAAGCACCAGATTTAGTTGGGTTTGTTTTCTCTTACGAAAATATATGATCACAATTATCTAGATGAGAGAACAATGCTCTCACCACCAATACGTGAGAAATATGCCCCAAATGGATCTTTCAGAGTTTACTATTCTAAAAACCTGGGCACTGGCTTAAGGAAAGTATATATGACCAAGGCTTCCTAGTGGATACTTAAAAAAAATCTACTGGGTGTTTAAAAAAAGTTGGAATATGCTTTCTATAGCTGACCATGCCTGCTCCAGAAGGTAAGACATTCCAGCAGACAAAGGAATAAAAAAACAAAAATTTTCTCCACTTCAAGTCCAGGTGAGACTGGCAGCCATGCTGCAGTAGTAGTGGCTCAATGCTGCTGGCCCTTCTCTGGCTCCTTCTAAGTCCAAGACCTTGTACCACGAGAAGCCACCACTACATACAAACCCAGCCTCAGGCTTTGGCTGCCCTCCTCCTTGTTTATTGGGTTCCCGATGCAGGGCCACCTCCCTCCTTACTGCCTTCTCTGGCCCCCTGACCCTCCCCTTTTCCCACCCCTCCCCACCAACTCAGGCTTTCCTTGCCAGTGTCTTGAACAAGCACCATCTCTTGGACGTGAGTCTGGAATCTGAACTCTCATTTCATGCATCTTGACTGTGAGTAAGAGATACTTATCTGTCACTACACCCAGGACTAACCAACCAGTTCCACCCACCGTGTGGCCTCTTGTTCTGGGTAGGATGTCTGAATGACCACAGGACAAGGAGTGTGGTTAGTGGGGCTTGCTCCACGACTGTCTGAAGTCTAAATGCTCACGCTGCCTGTTTGGCTTGGTTGACAGAGGCCCAGCGTCCCCTCCTGGACCCTGTGCCTTCTTCACACCTGCTCTTCAGCCCCCCGGTGCCAGAAGGCTTGGTCACTAGACACCGCCTCCAAAAGAAGCCCTCCAGAGACCAGCTGAGTTTTCAGAGTCTGCCTCTTCCGAGTGCTTCTTTTATGACCCTCGTATTTTGGAAGCTCACTAGATCAGGCAGCTTTTTATTCCTTGGGTCTGGCCCTGGCAGGCTTAATTCAGATTCAGAGTTCTTTTCTGTTGACTCAAGTTAGTTCTCTTCTATGGGCTTTTATCTTCTATTTAGTAAAACTTTTGCAAAATAAGCATTTATAAAAATATGAAAGTAATACATGTTTTCAAAAAACACTAGAAAATACAAAAAAGTAGAAAAAATTACTTGTAGTCTTACTACCCAAACACAACCACTACGGGCATTCTATTTTATTTCCTTCTGGTCTTTTTCCATTCATTTTTTCCCCTCATGCATGTTCCCACCCCCACCAAAATATGACTGCTGGCATACTGTCTTCACAATTCCTTGTTTGTATTTCAGATAGTGTTTGCTTCTTGACTCTTAAAAAGGAAATTGTTATCAGATATTTAGGAGTCACAAAAACCAAATGTAATGTTGGTAACTTGTTTTGATTCCACCTTGGACAAATCGATTGGAGACAATCTGGGAAATGTAATTACGGACTGGGTTTTAGATGACACCAGGGCATTACTATTAATTGTTAGGTGTCTGATGGCATTGTGGTTATGTAAGAAAACGTCCAAATTTTTTAGAGCCACATATCAAAATATGTAAGAGTGAAATGGCATGATGTCTGTGGTCTGCTTTAAAATATTTCAGCAAAGAATAAATGTTGACAGTAGTTAAATCTAGGAGATAGGGATGGTGGATTTATTGTGTTATTTTCTTTACTTTCATGTATGTTTGAAATTTTTCAAAATAAAAATTTAAAAATGGAAGTATCGATAGTTCAAACAGTGAAGTAGTTTTTTAAAGGCTCATTATGAAGAACAGCAGCCCTCTGTCCCTCTCCCTCCTCTGCCCCTCCCCAAGGGCAGCCACTTTCACCTCTCAGCAGATTATTTTGTTATTTACTTTCTTTTTTTTAAAAATTTACTTATTTAATTTATTTTTTTTATTTTTGGTTGTGTTGGGTCTTCATTGCTGCGCATGGGCTTTCTCTAGTTGCGGCGAACAGGGGCTACTCTTCGCTGCGGTGCGCAGGCTTCTCACCGTGGTGGCTTCTCTTGCTGTGAAGCATGGGCTCTAGGCACGCGGCCTTCGTTAGTTGTGGCATGCGGGCTCAGTAGCTGTGGCTCGCGGGCTCTAGAGCGCAGGCTCAGTAGTTGTGGCGCACGGGCTTAGCCGCTCCATGGCTTGTGGGATCTTCCCGGACCAGGGCTCGAACCCGTGTCCCCTGCATTGGCAGGTGGATTCTTAACCACTGCACCACCAGGGAAGCCCTGTTATTTACTTTTCATACTTCTATATAATCTGCTTGATTACTACTGATTTTTCAGCTTTAGGCATTATTGACAAACTTTTCACTATAGAAGAAGAGAATTTACTTTTCTTTCCACATACACTCCCTTCCCCCAACCAAACCCAGATAACCATTCCAGGCCCTCAATCTTCCCAATAAAGTTACATCATAACTATGAGATTTAACTATTACAACTATGTAAATACTAAGCGTTACTTTTCTTTCCTACACAACTTTTTATTTTCACCGAAACTAACAACTGTCTTGTTTTTATTTGGTTGGTTTTTCTGTAAACTCTGTACATTAATCCACCTCAAGTTTTCCATCAATTGTCTAAAGCAGTGGTCCTTGAAGTATGGCCTGTGGACTCGTGGGGATCCATTCAGGGATCCATGAGGTCAAAACTATTTTCGTAATAATACTAGTAGGCATTATTTGCCCTTTTCCATGTGTTGACATTTATACGGATGGTACAGAAGCACTGGTGGGGAAAACTGTTAATGCCTTGGCATGAATCAGGCAATGGCAACAAGTGGTGGCAGTGGTCGGGGTCTCGTCACCAGCACACACTCGCAGAAAAGAAAAAACCTAGCTCACTTAAGAATGTTCTTGATGAAGCGGTAAAAGTTAATACTTTTATTATGGCTCAACCCTTGAGTACTTGTCTTTTTCCCTTATGCAGCATGTCAAAGTACAGTGATTGTCTTGAGGAAAAGCACTTAACATAACTTTGAGTTGTGAGATGAACTGACTGCCTTTTTTACAGAACATCATTGTTACTTGGAGGAACAAGTGACACACGATGGTTATCTGGCACTTCAAGAAAAACAACTAACATTATTTATTGCCAATGATAAAATTAGAGCTTTTACAAAAATCAGAATTTTGAAAACCTTGTTATCTGACACATGATACATGTTTTCTATTACTTAAAGACTTGTCTAGGGTCTGTAGTGATATTAATAAATATGATTTTTTAATATCATATAATGAAATGTGTCCACATTAAGAAAATCAGACTAATAAGCCAATATTTTCTAAATGACTTAAATTTCTAAATACATGATAAAAAATCATGCATGGGTAAAAGATCCATTCAAAGTGTGAAACAGACCAATAGATTTTAATGTAATCCAGTAAAAAAGCTCAGTTGATAGTATATTAGTCTGCTAGGGCTGCCATAACAAAATACCACAGATTGGGTGGCTTAAACAATTTATTTCTCACAGTTCTGGAGGCCGAGAAGTCCAAGATCAAGATGCCAGCCAACTCAGTATCTGGTGAGCGCTCTCTTCCTGGCTTGCAGATGGTCACCTTCTGACCTGCTCCAATCTGAACCCCTGTCTTCTGCATCTGCGTAGAGCTGGTACCCTGGGAACTTTCTTCACCATCGTCTAGGTCAGGTGTCAACAAATTACGGTCTGTGGGCCACATCCAGCCTGCCACTTGTTTTTAAGTAAAGTTTTAGTAGGAAACAGCATTCTCATTATTTATGTATTGTCTTCTTTCGTGCTACAATGGCGGAGTTGAGTAGCTGTAATAGACCAAATGGCCTATAAAACCAAAAATATTTACTAACTGGTCCTTTACAGGAAAAGTTTGGTGACTTGCAATCTAGGTGATTCCTTCACTTCTTTACTGTACTAGTTTATTTGTTTCCTGAATCCCACGTCTTCCTCCTTCCTGATTTACTCTTTCTTTTTGGTGAAGTACATCTTCTGGTAGCTTCCTGAGAAAGGGTATATGAGATGTACATTTTTTTTGAGACCTTGCATGTCTGAAAATGTCCTTTCCTCCTCTCACATTTTATTGATGGCTTAGCTGGGTACAGCATTTTAGCATGGAAGTCACAGTCTTTCAGAAATTAGGGTTACAACAGAAAAGTCTTAAGTTATTTTGAGTTTGGATCTACTGTATGTGACTCTTTTTTTCCTTCTTAGAAGCCTACAGGATCTTTTCTTTGTCCTCGGTGTTCTGAAATTTTATGACAATGTGGCTTGGAGATGGTATGTCTCCATCACTGTGCTGGGCAGCAGGCTCTTTCTGTCTGGAAAGTCACATCCTGCAGTAATGGGGCATTTCCCTGAATGATTCTGTTGATCATTTCTTCTTCCTCTTTTTCTCTGTTCCCTATTTCTGGAATGCTCATTGAACAGATGTTGGATGTCTTGGACTGGTCCTCTACTTTTCTTGTCTTTTCTATCATATTCTGGGACAATTCTTCAACTTTATCTTCCAATCTGAACCTTGAGTCTTCTTCATTTCTTCTATCATGTTTTTAATTTCATGCTGTTAATTTAATTAAAAAAGAGCTCCTTTTCCCCCATTCCGAATGTTTCTTTTTTAAAGTGTCTAAATCTTGTAATACAGATACTTTCTTTAAAAAGGAAATTCTCTGAGGATATAAAAAAATAGTTTCTTCTTGTTTTGTTCTAGTTGCTTTCCTGTTTGGTTTTCCTGCTTTGGTTTTCCTATTTCACGTTCAAGGCTTTCCTCTTGGTTCTCTTTATATAGGAAAGTGAAATGTTAAAAGGCTGATTTTTAGTGAAATCCTAAAAAGCTCTGCTTGAGTGGGTGGAGCTTATTGTCTGCAAGCTTTACTGTAGGGAAACACAGCTGAGCTGTTGGTTGGGAAATCCTTGAGGTTATTAGCTTTAAATCTTCTTTACCGCTCAGATTCCTTAGAGAAAGATTTTCCTATCTTTGGACTCAAGGGTATAGGCTTGGCTACTAGCATTCTGAGGTTGGCTGGGAAAAGAAAGCTGGGACTCTTAATGTTCAGCCAGTATTCAACGTGCCAGCATTCACTCAACCTCCCCAAAGGGGCCACTACCACAACTGTGTTTGGCGTCCCCTAGTTCAGACAGCCTTTCCTTTATCCTGTCCCAAGGATAAATTTCTGGTCTTCTACTACGTTATGGAAGGGGCAATCTTTTTAAATAAATTTTCAACCAATACAGTTAGTCTCTTCTTCACCCACCTCTTCCCCCACTTTACAGAGTTACCTGCTGCTGTCAATTTCTGAACTTCTTTAGGATTCTGCTGTGTAAACTGGGTTGTTTCTTGGCTTTCTCTGGTGTTGGCTCAGGACTCAGCTCTCTCAGGACTGCTAAGTCAGTTACCACTCATCCATCTGCTTCTCAGCTTCCAAATTTTTGTTGCTGTTGTCTCCTCTCCCATTCTCTTTGTCCTTGTGGGTTTATGTCTTTTAAAAAAAAATCTCTTCACTGTTGTTTTAGTGAGGTTTTGGGAGGGAATGAAAGTAAATGTGGGTATTTGATCCTCCATCTTTATTTGGAACCTCTTTATAATTAAATATCTTTTTTTTTTAAACTTCCATTTAATATTACAGCATAAACTTTTCCCATGTTCTTACACGGTCTTTGTAACAACTTTAGTAATTGTACAACATTCCACTGAGTCGCTACCATAGCTTACCCAATCATTACCCTATTTTCAGAAGTTTAGAGTTGTTTCTGTTTTGCGGGAGGGGACTAGTTTTTTCTGGAGTCATCTTTCACTTATCTGTCTCATTTATTCCCTATATTTAGGGAATGGCCGCTGACATTATTCTCCTCTCTGTTCTCAGTCCATGGTTTCATCACCTTGTGCCCTGATTACAGCACTACCTTGTGCAAACTTCATTCATCTTCAAACAGCACAATGACGCAGCACTCATCTTTCTAAAATGTCACCTTTCTCATGACACTTCAGAGAAAACCTAACACCTACAATTCATTTGCAACTGGCATTTGAGGGTCCCCATGGTTTGGGTCTACCTCACCTACTCAAACTCACCACCCTTTCCCCAAATGTCCTCCTTCACACAATGGCCTGCTCTCCTAACCACAGCCCAGGCCCATCCACCCGGCCAATGCCATCCACACGCCCCTTCATGTACACCCTCTCCTGCACGAGGCCTCCCCCATGTGACTCTGCTTACACTCGTTCTTCCTTCACATGATACACTGAAAACTGCTGAGGCTCAGCCTTCTAAATGGACCGAGAGCTCTTCCCCTATGTTCTCCTCTCTGGCACTGCCCCTACACTGCCCTCATCCTACCACCACGGGGCTCCAGCCCAGCACCAGAGGCACAGTGTTGCTGAACAGGGACTCACTGAATGGAATGGACACGCATGTAAGTTGTTACCTTGCCCTTCGGAGTTAGCGTCCAGATCACAGAGAAGGTCAGCTTGTCGGTCATGGGGTTGAGGCTGCACAGTTCCTCACACAGCAGCCTGGGAAGCATGGGGACAACCTGCAAACACAGAACAGGCCATGAGCAGCTGTTTCCAATCCGCAGGAGCTAACCACAGGCTCAGAAGCACCTCAGGGGGCAGAGTTTTGGTGAACAGCTTGAGCTTCCAGAGTGAGCTGAACACGGAGGAAACTCTTTTCCCTGAAGATTCAGCAGAAAGACCACACTATCTGATAATCTTCCATAAGCCTTTAGGGTCAAATGGGAATGTGAATGTGAAAGGTGAGAAGAACTGGTAATGGAGGGAAAAATACATGATAGCAATGAAAAATAACTAAACACTAAAACTGAAAAAAAAACTATAAAAATAACTATACACTGGGCTTCCCTGGTGGCGCAGTGGTTGAGAATCTGCCTGCCGATGCAGGGGACACGGGCTCGAGCCCTGGTCTGGGAACATCCCACATGCCGCAGAGCAACTAGGCCCGTGAGCCACAACTACTGAGCCTGCGCGTCTGGAGCCTGTGCTCCGCAACAAGAGAGGCCGCGACAGTGAGAGGCCCGCGCACCGCGATGAAGAGTGGCCCCCGCTCGCCACAACTAGAGAAAGCCCTCGCACAGAAACGAAGACCCAACACAGCCAAAAATAAATAAATAAATTAAAAAAAAAAAAAAAAAAAGAGTCACCTCATTAACATAAACTGAGATGTGGTGGAAAAAAAAAAAAACTATACACTAAAACTAAAGCTCTAGACTCAAGAATGACTTGTACTTGTGGATATAACTATCCCAGGTAACTGTACACTTAAGAACCCAATGTCTTACATTTAAGTCTTTAACTCATTTTGCGTTAATTTTTGTGCATGTTGTAAGTTAGGGGTCCAGTTTCATCCTTTTGCATGTGGCTATCCAGTTTTCTCAACACCATTTATTGAAGAGACAATTATTTCCCCATCTTGGCACCCTTGTCAAAGATTAGTTGGCCATACATACATGGGTTTATTTCTGGGCTGTCTATTCTGTTCCATTGGTCTATGTGTCTGTTTTTATGCTAATACTATACTGTGTTGATTATTATACCTTTGTAATCGAGTTTGAAATCAGAAGTGTGATGCCTCCAGTTCTGTTCTTCTTTCTCAAGATTGCTTTGGCTATTCAGGGTCTTTTGTGAATTCCATATGAATTTTAGGAGAGTTTTTTCTATTTTTGTGAAAAATGCTATTGGAATTTTTATAGCGATTACACTGAATCTATAGATCACTTTGGGTGGTATGGGCAATTAAATGATATTAATTCTTCCAATCCAGTAACACAGGGTATCTTCCTACTTATTTGTGTCTTCACCAATTTTCGCATCAATGTCTTAAAGTTTTCAATGTATAGGTATTTTACCTCCTTGGTTAAATTCCCAAGTATTTTATTGTTTTCGATGCTTTTGTGAGTGTGACTGCTTTCTTAATTTCTATATCACCTCTCATCTGTTAGGATGGCTATTATCAAAAAGACAAGAGATAACAAACGTTAGTGAGGTTGTGCAGAAAAGGGAACCCTTGTACGTTACTGGGGGGAATGTAAATTGGTACAGCCATTATAGAAAACAGTACTGGCGTGTATCCAAAAGAAATGGAATTGGTACTTTGAGGAGATATCTGCACTCCCATGTTCACTGCAGCATTATTCGCAAGAGCCAAGACATGGAAACAGCCTAAGTGTCTGTTGACAGTTGAATGGATAAAGAAAATGTGATACACACACACACACACAGACACACTGAAATATTATTCAGCCATAAAAAGAAGGAAATCCTGCCATTTGTGACAACATGGATGAACCTGGAGGGCATTATGCTAAGTGAAACAAGCCTGACAGAGAACACAAATGCTGTATGTATCACTTATGTGTGGAATCTTTTATTTAAAAAAAAGCCGATTTCATAGAAACAGAGAGTAGAATGGTAGTTGCCAGGGGCTGGGGAGAGGGAGAATGGGAAGGTAGAGGTCAAATACTTTTACATACTTTCAGTTATAAGATGAATAATGTCTGAGGATCTAAGGTACAGCATGGGACTGTAGTTAATAACAGGGTATTGTATACTTGAAATTTGCTGAGGTAAATCTTAAGCATTCTAACCACAGACACAATAAGAGTTAACTATGTGAGGTGATGGACGTGTTAATTATCTTGATCATGGCAATCATTTCACAATGTACATGTATATCAAATCATCACATCATACACTCTAAACTTACACAATTATATTTGCCAATGATTCCTCAATAAAGCTGGGGAAAATAAAAGAACCCAAGGGCTGAGTGTAAACTTGTGACATGGTTTCATCAGACTGAAACTGCTGAATCAATGCTTCAGTAATTGAAAATACCACAATTGACCAAATCACATGTTGGAACATTAACAGAATACTCTGATAAAATATCACTGGGGACTTCCCTGGTGGCGCAGTGGTTAAGAATCCGCCTGCCAATGCAGGGGACATGGGTTCGAGCCCTGGTCCAGGAAGATCCCACATGCCGTGGAGCAACTAAGCCCATGCACCACAACTACTGAGCCTGCGCTCTAGAGCCCGCGAGCCACAACTACTGAAGCCTGCGTGCCACAACTACTGAAGCACAAGTGCCTAGAGCCTAAGCCACTGCAATGAGAAGCCGACGCACTGCAACAAAGAGTACGCCTGCTCACCAAAACTAGAGAAAGCCTGTGCACAGCAATGAAGACCCAACGCAGCCAAAAATAAATAAATAAAATAAATAAATTTATTTAAAAAAAATCACTGATTTGGGGGGAGGGGGATTGCTGAAGGTAGTGAAAAGGTACAAACTTCCAGTTATAAGATAAATAAATACTAGGGATGTAATGTGCAACGTGATAAATATAATGAACACTGCGTTATCTATGAAAGCTGTTAAGAGAGTAAATCCTAAGAGTTCTTGTCACAGGAAGGAAATACTTTTTCTATTTCTTTAATGCTGGATCTGTATGAGATGACGGATGCTCACTAAACGTACTGTGAGAATCATTCATAATATATGTAAGTCAAATCATTATGCTGGACACCCTGAACTTAGTTCGATATTTCAATTATATCAATATCTCAATAAAACTGGAAGAAAAAATAATCACTGAAAGATTCACAAATCCAGATTCCCTAGATGAACACTGCGGTCTACTAGTCACTCACTTTGCAGTTTTTTAAGCCCAAATTATTTCTTCCTTTTATTAATTTTCTATTCCATTATACACTGATTCAATGGTATACTCTCTTAAATTAAAAAAAAAAAAAAGAGGAAATCCTCTTCAACTTATTTTCAAATCATGACTTATAGCTATCCTGGAATGTTATTTGTTTACTCTAAAATTCCAAAGACAAAATGAGTAAATCTACCTGGATGTCCTGAAGCTACTTCAGGCTCCCTCCCTCCTACCTTTAAATCTATTCCTTCTTCCATGTTTTTCTTGATTAATGGCATCATCATTCACCCCCATCTCCCAAACTAAAAACGGCAGCATTAACAGACATTTATCCAACGCACTTACTGTGGACCTCCTGGATTTGCAGTGTCAAGCAACACTTTCTAACACTCTGCTAAGTAATTTTGAAGTAACAGAGCAGCAGCTATGCACTAGCTGAGGTGAAGTTAGCTAGTTAAGTTTCTTTATCAGCAAAAACAAAACAAACCCCAGTGGTGTCCTACTCCGTGTGAGGTATCTGGACTTGTATTCTGTTTCAGTACAGTAAACAACCTTCGGTAAGGAAAAATAAGTTCTAGAACTCACAGCCCACACCAGTAACAAACAGCTAATAATTATATGGCATTACTTGGCATTATTCTGAAGGATGCTGTATCTTTTGTATGTAAAACCTAACGACTACCTGAAGACTTCTGGTAACAGCTTTTATAAGGCAACTACTTTTGAAAACTTTTTCTTGCCATTGCTTTTGCATCGTTTGTTCAGATGACACTATATTCTCTGTTAATTTATTTAATGAGTATTCAAATGGGATCTAAATATTTAACATTTTCTTGCATGTATCAAGTGTTTTACAAAGTAACACATATTTACCTGCATAAACATACTGTACGAAATGGAGGAAATTTTAATACCATGATTGAACTGTAAAGATTTCACATAATTTCAGCCTTTGGACTAGGCTATGGACTGAACTCTGTCCCTCCCCCACCCCCCAAATTCCTACGTTGAAGCCCTGACCCTCAACGTGACTGTATTTGGAGGTGGGGTCTTTTGGTGGTAATTAAGGTTAAATGAGGTCATAAGGGTGTGGCCCTGATCTGATAAATAGAGAGATTAACTCCCCCCTCCCTGCCCTGCACACACACAGAAAAAAGGCCACGTGAGGACACAGCCCTCTACATGCCAGGAAGAGAGTCCTCACTAGGAACTGAATTGGCCAGCACCTTCATCTGGGACTTCTAGCCTCCAGAACTGTAGAAAAAAAAAAAATGTCTGTTATTTAAACTGCCCAGTCTATGGTATACTGTGTGACAGCCCAAGCTGAATAAGACAGAATAAACTGAGTCTGTTGGGTGTGCACTGCTGGATTCTTCTCTGGGCTGCATTATCAGATAATTATACCAACCGCATTTCGGTAGCAGGCTGTTCTTACTTGCATGCCTGTAGTCCAGGGCTTAGTACCTTTTTTTACAGATCATTAGTATTTCTTCTAAGGGTTCAAGGCAGTGTCTTATTTTCAATCATAAAGCTGAACATCTGAGAATGTAACATATTTCCTGACTTCACGTTTTAGTGTTTGTGCAAAGAAAGTCATTGCAACTAAATGCAACGTGGTGCCCTGGACTCAACCCTGGAACAGAAAGATAATTGGTGGAAAAACTGGTGAAATCCAAATAAAGTATGGATTTGGTTAATAGCAATGTTCCAATGTCAACTTCTTAGTTATGACAAATGTACCATGGTAATGCAAGATGTTAGCAAGGGGGAGAGCTGGCTGTGTGGTATATGGGACCTCTCTGTACTATCTTTGCAACTTTTCTGTAAATTTAAATTTATTTTAAAATAAAAGAGCTTATTAAAAAGAAAGCCACTGTTCTCATTACTTGATCTCCTAACTGTTATACATTTAAATATGGAAGACCTTTATGTTAATGAAATACAACCTGATCTACTTTTACATATTGGAGTTTGGGGTTAAGATTTTATTTGCAAACAAGGCCTTTACCACTAAAAAAAAAAGAAAAAAAAAAGTCTAAAGACCATTAACCAAAAGGGTGAGACCCAGACTCATCAGCAGCACATCTCAGGAAAAACAGCAAAGGCTTTGAAGCCAGGCAGACTTGGGGGTCTAATCCTGGGCCCACCATTTCCTGTGCAACTTGGGGGACCTAGTATAATTCTCTGAGTCTTGGTTCTCTTATTAGTAAAACAATATTGAAGATGCTCAATAAAAGCCAGCTCACTGGCCACCCCATGGTCTGCCAGGTCCTTTGGTCCCCTGGCTCAGACTTCCCTTCAGCCTTTGCCCTGGGGCCCCCCTCCCACACAGTAACCAGAGCCACCAAGGCCTGCTTCCTGCTCCAGTTCGTGCACATGTTGTTCTCTCTTTCTGGAGCACCTTTCCGGAGGTTTTGCCAACTTTTGGATGTTCTGCCAACTTTGTACATCGTTTAAGATTCAGCTCATCAGCATCTCTGAAACACTTACCCAGATTCCCCTGGGTGGAGTACTCACTGTGTTTTGTATACTTCCTCCCCACGGCCCCTGTTCTTTCAAAAAGGACTTGAGGCAGTCCTGAACAGTCACTCATTGCATCCTCCCTGCTCTCTCATGTAAGAGCTTCTACAGCTCTTACACTCACCCTAATTGCTTCTTTATGTGCCTCTCTTCTCCACTAGACCATGGAATCTTCAGGAATGAGGACTGTTTCTCTCTATCCAGCACTTGACACACAGCAGGCACTTCTAGTTTACAAATGAATGACTTACTTTCACCCAGAATACAAATCACCTATTTTTTCTATGTTTACTGTTTATTCCATTACATAAAACATTTTATGAAATATTGATACATGGTAGACTCCTACTTAAACATCTTTACATAAGAATTTCACAGGCAGCTAGTATTTTAAGTACAAGATAAACTGTTTTGGCTATTCTCTCCTAAAACTATTGGTACACTCAGCTGCTGCCCAGGTTATAAACATTGCTTGATATCCTGTGTCTTACACAGAAGGAAACATTTTAATATTCACACTGCAATGGTCAGATGCCAAAGAATCCAAGTGCTCATGAAAAAGCTAAACGTTAAAACTTTTGGGGTAGTATAATTATGCCTAATTTTTAAAGGGCATTCCTTTTAATAATCTTTCACTAGATCTTGGGGCACGATTCAGATGGAATTCCGAGAAAACAGTCTTTATCTTTATGTCCATATAGTTTTGTAAATAGACTATTATTTCTCAAAAGAAAAGGAGTGAAGATGTTACAATTACATTTGTGGTTTGGCATGTCAGGGCCTCTCATGAATTGGGCCAGATTTCTGCCGGTGTCACTGGGACTGTGCCCCATGGCACATGGCACTTGTGTCAAGTCCACAGCACAGCAGGGATCCCCATGGGAGGGGGACTGGAGAGACAAACAGCCACTCTCCATAAGCTGCTTCCTCAAATACGAGCTCTGTTATTTCAGGGAGATCCACCTAGACAACAGCATAGTGGTCCCCGCACCCTCATCAGCTACGTGAGATCTGCCACGGTGCCTGGAGAGACTCCGAGGCAGGGTCCTAAGTGCAGAACACAATGTATAACTGGAAAAGAGAAGCAAGGTCTCTCCGGCAGTTGAGAAACTGCTGGCCATCACCAGCATCGTGCGAATGCTTACGCGTTCCCCAACCCCCGGATAGCTCTCCCCAGTCATGGCTTTTCTGGCCCCCACTCAGCTTCACTACTCAGTGTGGACCACGTGGACAGTTCCTTCCAAGTTCTCAAACTCCCTCATTTTCTAACTCTGCAGACTCCACAACCACTCTTACAATCTGCCTTTCCTGCTTCTGCAAGTCACGGCTGAGCTGTGATGGAGAAAATCACCGGATCGAGTGGAGGAGGGTCACTCCCCTCCCTGCTACACCCCATCAGTTCCCCAGTCCTGTAGGTTCTGCATTCTAAATCTCTCAAATGAGTCTTTTCCTCTCCCTCTTCCACTGTTCAAGTGTGGACACCTTCGTCTCTCTTGGGATACATCCTAAGTCTCCTAAACCAGCAGCACAGTTCTAGAGTTGAAATTATTCTGGTTAAGATTTCCTTATTATTCTGCAGACTTTTGCATCTTCTTACTAAATTCCATCCAATGACAATCTGCAATCCCATTTATATTAGGACACGTTGCCCTTATCTTCCCCAATATTTGATGAGCTGAATTCAGTAATTTGATTTTTTGCTTGTCCTGTTAATGAGGAAAGGCCCAAACATCTTCAATAAGGCCAAGGGGTCTCAAGAGGAAGTCGGCAGAGGGCCTGCAGACCCCATCTCCAAGGAGACAGCAGAGATACCAGTGGGAAGCTAAGCTCTCCCAGGTGCCTAGCCCTGTTCTTTGCCGTGCAATATGGATCGCTAGATTGGGAGGGGATGCAATCTGGGGGTGAATGTGAATGCTCCTTGTTCAGGATGCCCATTCTGGCCCCAGGCTGAAGACATCTATTACTCTAGTTCTCCTGGGGTCTCCAGTTGGACACCACCATATTGGTCTACTCTCCTAAGATTCCGTGAGCAAAGATCCCTGTCTGTTTTGGGGTGGTTACTCAAAGCCTCAAGGGGCCATGACTGAGGGAAAGGGCCCTGATACTGATAACAATTTTCCTATCTCTGGCCTCACTATTCTTCAACCACACAGCTGCTAAGGTGATTTTCTATCTTAGTCAAAGAACATGATGTCACTTCTCTACCTGACCTCAAGATGAAACCCAAGCTCCTTAGCCTGCCACCCCAGGCCTCTCTTTGTAACTTCATCTCTTGGCTCCCCCTGCAGCTCAGACCCCAGCAATTCCAAACTACATACTGTTCCTTGGACGTTCCATGCTTTTTCTAGCCTCTGCCTGGAATGCCCTCTCCACCTACTTTTGTCTACCTAGAAATTTTCTACTCAAAATTAGAAACACTGCTCAAAAATCAATTGCTTTGTGAAGGCTTCCTGGCTCTTGCAGAAGCTCCTCTCCCACCACCAATCCAGGCAGATACAACTTCTCTCTCCTCTGTGATACATCCTCACCTTGGAGCACTTCTGCAACTACAAGTAGGCCAGTGTATAGTAATTGTTACATGCCCGCCTCCCCTGATTTCTCCAGGGCAAGATCACCATCTCTCTCATCTTTATAGACCAGGCACCTGGCACACAGCCGGTACTCAATAAATGCTCACTGGATGAAGACTGGTAGCACTTTAGGTAGCAGAAAAGGAAAGGGGCTTAAAGGGTGCTAAGGCTTCTCATGCATGTTTCAGGGCCAGAATCAAAGTTGGGTGAGGACAGAGCTTAAAAGCTGGTCATGGAAAAAAAGGACACTGATGATAGGACACTGACTTTCGAAGCATTCTGGATTCGGGCTTAGGAGAACTGAGAGAAACTGACCATTTAGGTAAATTGCCCAAGGCAGCTGGGTGGGGGTACCAACAGGACTAAAATCTTATGTTAGCCTCAGAGAGCAGAAACATCTGCTAAAGCCACAGCGGGCGAGCTGGCCAAGTTCAGCAGCAGGTTAGCCAGGACAGCCCTGTGACCAGCGGAAAGGGCCACAGAGGGGAGAGATCAATCATCCAGGCAGAAAGGAACAGGAGGGAATAGCAGCGACATAGGGGCTGTAACAGCTCAAGGAGGCCAGACGCCAACAACCCACTGGGGGTTCTCCAGTGCCCGTAGGGGCTGCAGGGCCCCCCTGCCCCTTTCTGCCCAGGCCTTTGCTGGCTCCCAAACCTCCCTCACACCCTCAGTGCCCACTGGCTGTCAGAGCCAGAGAACTTGGGGAGTTTTGCTCCTGGTCTCTGAGGACTTTGAGGTTTTAACAATAAGGTGCACTCAGCTAGCTCCCCACTCACATGCTGAAACAACTTAAAGGAAGGAGATAATCCATTTGCCAGCCAACATCTCTGTTTAAAGAGTTTTCTTTTTCATATCAACCCTTCCATGAGTTCCAAATTTGATCAATTCTTTGCTACACAGTTTGACATTAACAAAACATCAACACCCTGACAACATGCTGGGGTCATAAAGGAACATCTTAAAACTCTTTGGACTCCACATTAAGACGGGCTTCCAATCCCAATCTTTGATCTCTATTATAAAGCAGTACCAATAAAATATCGTAGAGATTTATGGGCGAACTTTCATTTGAGCTGTTTCACACCTAAAATAACACGAGTGCTTGGGCCAACAGGCAGAAAATTTAGGTTTAGGTTTCAGCTATTTAGGTTTTCTCTCACTTTTAAAACTTATTCACTTATTTTTTAAAAATTACCTTTAATTTAACAGTTACATTGTATTTTCCTCTCAGAGAAGATAGCTTGGAAATATTAACTGGCTAGATGTTGTGTCCTTCTGAGGACAGGCCTAAATTCAGGCAGACAGCTGTCCCCTATCCTGATAGCTATCTACCTTTTGTCAAAAAGAGTGTTTTTCCACAGGATTTAAATGGACAATATATAGATTTATCTTTTCTCCTGAGTACACCCTATTGTTAATAAGAGTAACCAAATACGTATTAGTTTGAGTAAAATCCCAACAAAAAGAATTTCATTTAAAAGACAGTATGATGATATTTGGACAGTAAGATGGTATTTGGACCCAAGATCTGTTTCACTGTATACTGTACTAATCTATGGGATAATTTCCCAAATCAAGCTTAGATTGTAATTCTGACATCAGATACTTATAGGTCAGCGACACTGAATGAAAAGAAACCAATGCCACAGTCCCTGTAGATGGGAAATCAACCGGCATCCCCACCCCCATCCCCCAACACACACACTCCCTCCCTCGTCTGATGAAGTTGGGAGAAATGATTCCGCCAAATGAGAAAGAGAGAACCTGGAGGAGGGGAAAGCAGCTCATCCAGCTTTCAAGAAGACTTTTACAGGCAAAGTAAAGCGAAAACAGCAGAAAAGTTCCTGGACACTGTCCTTGAAGAAACACAAATGAGTAGGAAGGTCAGAGTAGTGGTTCAAAGGAATCAGAATGCACAGCTGCTGCTGCCCAAGGCTGTGGGCTGGCGCCATTCACTATGCCAAGCTGGGGGCAGTGCCGGGCAGCAGGAGCCTGTAGCCGCTCGGGAGCATAGGGGTCCTTCCTCCATTCAGCTCCCCATTTCCAGAGCTTAAGAGAAGAGTCCCAACTCTGCATTCCCAAAGAGAAATTCTAGAACTATGACAATCACAAAACCAAAGGAAAGAGAAGAGCAAAGGAAACAGGCCTAGTTATTTAACCCAATTTTATTTTTCTCATTTTCTGAATTTGAAACGTAATTCCTGGCTATAAAAGGAGAGTGCGGAGCTAGATAAGAGAAAGCCACCTGCTCTTAAGAAAAACCTCGAATTGTGCCGAAATTTCTTAAATATTTGAATCCATATGGGGAGAACGCTTCACATTTATTCACTTTATGTGGTCTGATTGCTACTTCTATTTCTCTTTCCACCATAACGTTATAGTTTTTGTAGATAAAAGGGATTTTAAAGTCTTATCCTCCTTCCCTAAGAGGCCCTGGGCCAAAGGCTGGATTTAGCCAACTGCATTTTGGGGCAGGAGGTGTGGATGGGATGTCTCCAACCTGAGGTTACATGAAGTGTAGTCAATGTACAAATATCAGAGCTGTGTCCTCTGGAGGGCCAAGCTATGAGTGAGGTACCTGGATTCTGATGTGGCTCCTTTGCCTGATTAGGCTGGTTATATATACTAAAAGGAGCCAGAGTGGAGTAAAAGTCACTCCCCAAAAAGCTTCAAAATAAAAACATATTTTTATTTAAGTATTATACACACACACACACACACACACACACACACACACGCGCGCGTGCACGCACAAGTCATAAAGGAAAAGCTTGATGCCTTTTCACAAACTCAACACCGGTGTCATCAGTGCCCAGATCAAGAATCATTAGGAGTTCCCTCACCAGATGGGCCCTTTTCCCCCAAGGGTAGTCACTCTCCTGACTTCTAGCTTTGCTTGTTTTGGAACTTTATATAAATGGACTCATACAGTGTTTACTCGTGTCTGGTTTCCTTCATCATTATGTTTGTGTGTGGAGCTGTCATTTGTTCATTCTCATTGTTGTATTGCATCCCACTGAGTGAACATACCACAAATTATTTGTTCATCCTATAGCTGACGGTATTGAATAGCTTCTAGTTTTTTGGCTACTTTGCATAGTATTGCAATGAACATTCTTACACATTCTTTTTGTAACACATGCATGCATTTCTGTTAGGTATATACCCAGAAGCAGAACTGCTGGGCCACAAAGTGTGTACATACATTCAACTTTAAAAGATACTGCCTGTCTTACTATGTTCAGACTGCTATAATAAAACTATCATAGACTGGGTGGTTTAAACAACACACACTTATTTCTCACTGTTCTGGGAAATCCAAGATCAAGGTGATGGCAGACTCAGTGTCTAGAGAGGGCCCGTTTCCTGGTTCACAGATGGTGCCTTCCTGCAGTATTCTCACATGGTGATGAGAGTGCTCTCTGGGGTCTCTTTTATATGGGCACTAATCCCATTCATGAGGGCTCCACCCTTGACCTAATCACCTCCCAAAGGCCCTGCCTCCTAAGATCATCACATTAGGGGTTAGGATTTCAAGATATGAATTTGAGGGGGACACAAACATTCAGTCCATAACACTATCAGTTTTCCAAAGCGGTTGCACCAATTTGCCTTCCCTGCAGCAGTGAGAGTTCCCACTACTCCACATCCTCGTGGATACTTGGTGTTATCATTTTTTAAAAAAAATGTTTATTTATTTATTTGTTTGTTTGGCTGTGCCGGGTCTTAGTTGCGGCATGCAGGATCTTCGTTGGCGCATGTGGGATCTTTTTTTTTTTTTTTTTTAGTTGCAGCATGGGGGATCTTTAGCTGCAGCATGCAGGATCTTTTAGTTGCGGCATGCGGGATCTTTTTGTTTTGTTTTGTTTTTAGTCGTGGCATGTGGGATCTACTTCCCTGACCAGGGATTGAACCCAGGCCCCCTGCATTGGGAGCATGGAGTCTTAACCACTGGACCACCAGGGAAGTCCCTACATGTCTTTATTTTAGCTATCCTGTGGGTTGTGCAGATTTCTGAGGTGGGAGCTGGGTTCTCTTGAGCTGGGTTCTCTTTCTCACAGCTTTCCTAGTAGAGTAAATGCCAATTAGTTGTGACATTCCCAGGTACCACAAGCTAGAAAATACTTGGGCTCCCTGCCTCAGGCTGTCCATCAAGTGTTGGTAAGGTGGATACAATGTGGAGGAGCAGACACAGTTGGCAGGAAGCCACTGAGAGGTGGGTGAAGTTGGCAGGCCAGGGATTCAATGACTGTTGGCACTTCCAAAGATCCAGAGTATTGGTACTAACAGATGGTTTGTGTGTACTGAAGAGGACAGTCAAACAGCATCTTCCATATGAATGTCTTATGAGACCCAGGCTTGACTGACATATTCCTTATTCCCATTCTTGGCCTATCAGAAATGCAAGATCCTCCTAAGTAACTCATGGTTCCTTAGGTACTCGCTGGCTACCCCATGCTGGGGAAGCTCAGAAGTTGAGGTTACAGTTACTATGAATGAGGATATTAAACAAATGAGTGGAGACAACTGTGGACAAGGAATGCCATCAGTAGAAAGGGGTGTAACAGTAACAATAATTCTTCTAGTCCCAGGTTAACAGGTCTTGTCTGGTTGTGAGTGAAGGTTAGGTGGATATGAACTTGAAAAATGTTGAACAGGCCCTGCAAAAATATAAACACAAACTAAAGGCCAGCACTGTCCATATGGATAGCAATGGAATGGTGATGGCTCCAGCTTCATGGCCATGGGAGGGGAGGTTAGGGAGGAAGCCTCATGTGCTGACGTTCAGTGATATGTGTGGGTAACACGTTTGTGCTGCATTCCCTTAAGCCACGTATATCCGCCCACAGCTTGGGCACAGGTGTCGTAGACATTGTGAGGGATGGGGGTCAAACAGAAGTTCTTAACACAGCATTTAGGTTTGAAGAGGTCACAGAGGCCAGATAGGGGCATAGTTGCTCTGAAACAAGCTAAGTCATTGGGGTAGAACATCCCCTGCTCAGATGAGGATAAAGCTTCCCATTCTTATTGAGAGATGACTGAAAGTTCTGGATCTTTTAGGTATCACTGTGCACAGAGGTCACCTATCACTGGTAACACCCTGTTAATTATAACTGGGTTTGGATGATCATGCAGCTTCTGACCCAGAATTTCACAGGTTAATAATCAACTCCATCTCCCTCTCCTCCTGTATTCTCATTTCTGGAATGGCCGAAAATGAACGGTGCTTCTGAGCACCCAGTATAAATGGCAGGCAAAGCTGAACCCCTGAAGAAAGCAGATGTCCAATTCTCGTGGAGCAGGTGGAGCTCTCGGGTTTTGATTACATGTTCTAGGTTGCAGTGATCCAGAAAGTACTGTTATGGGGCAGGGGAGAGGAGGTGCTAGGTTTCCCTAGGGAGGGCCTCCACTGGATTGAACAGATGATAGCTCTGGCTCCCGTTTGGGACAATGCACACCAGAGCCAGCACTCCCTGGAGAGGGAGTAGAGGCTTCCAGACAGGACAACCTCCACCATGGGGTTGAAGACATCGCTGTCAACTGCTGGCTGACCAAGATGGCGGAGCCAAATTTGGGCCACAGGCCACAGGATCTCCAGCCCCTAAAGGACATGGCTGCAGTCAAGGCCTAGAAGAGTCCCGTTCTCCCGCCTTTAAAATTAAAAAAAAAAAAAAAAAAAAAGACTTTACTTTTTTAGAGCAGTTTTAGGTTTACAGCAAAATTGAGCAGAAGTTACAGAGATTTCCCATATCCCCCCCCCACCCCCATGCACAGTCCCATTATCAACATTCCTATCAGAGTGGTCCATTTGTTATAACTGATGAATCTGCACTGACATATCATTATCACCCGAAGTCCATAGTTTACATTAGGGGTCATCTTGGTGTTTACCTTCTATGAATTTGGACAAGTGTATAGTGAGAAGTATCTACCATTACAGCATCATACAGAGTAGTTTCACTTCCTAAAAATCCTCTGTGCTCTACTTACTCTACTTACCCTCTCTGCTAGTCCCTGGCAGTTGCTGATCTTTTCACTGCCTTCATAATTTTCACTTTTCTAGAAAGTCATATAGTTGGGATCTTACAGTATGTAGCCTTTGAAGACTGGCTTCTTTCACTTAGTAATTTATATTTAAGGTTCCTATGGAGGAACCATGTCTTTTCATGGTTTGATAGTTGGTTTCTTTTTAGTGCCAAATAATAGTCCATTGTTTGGATGTACCACAGTTTATCCATTCACCTACTGATGGACATTTTGGAGGTTGCTTCCAAATTTTAGAAAATAAGAATAAAGCTGCTATAATCACCCATGTGCAGATTTTTGCATGGACATACATTTTGAACTCCTTTGGGTAAAAACAAAGAGTGCAATTACTAGATCATATGGTAAAAATATGTTTAGTTTTATAAGAAACTGCCAAACTTTCTTCCAAACTGGCTGTACCATTTTGCATTGTCATAAGCAATGAATGTGTTCCTGTTGCTCCACGTCTTTGCCAGCATTTGGTGTTGTCAGTGTTCTGGACTTTGGCCAGTCTAATAGGAGTGTAGTAGCATCATTACTATTTTAGTTTACATTCCTCTAATGACATATGATGTGGAGCACCTTTGCATATGTTTATTTGCCATCTGTATACCTTCTTTGGTGAAGTATCTATTAAGGTCTTTTGCCTATTCTTAAATGGGTTGTTCATTTTCTTATTGTTGAATTTTAAGAGTTCTCTGTATATTTTGGCTAATAGTCCTTTATCAGATGTGTCTTTTGCAAATTTCCTCCAAGTCTATGGCTTATCTTTTCATTCTCTTGACAGTGTCTTTTGCAGAGCATAAATTTTTAATTTTAATTAAGTCCAGCTTATCAATTCTTTCTTTCATAGATTGTGCCTTTGGTGTTGTATCTAAAAGGTCATTACTGGACTTCCCTGGTGGCGCAGTGGTTAAGAATTGCCTGCCAATGCAGGGGACATGGGTTCGATCCCTGGTCTGGGAAGATCCCACATGCCGTGGAGCAACTAAGCCCATGCGCCACAACTACTGAGCCCACGCACCACAACTACTGAAGCTCACCCACCCTAGAGCCCGTGCGCTGCAACTACTGAGCCCGTGTGCTGCAACTACTGAAGCCCTCACACCTAGAGCCCGTGCTCCGCAACAAGAGAAGCCACTGCAATGAGAAGGCCGCACACCACAATGAAGAGTAGCCCCCGCTCGCCACAACTAGAGAAGGCCTGCACGCTGCGATGAAGACCCAACGCAGCCAAAAATAAGTAAACATAAAATAAATAAATAAATAAATAAAAGGTCATTACCAAACCAAGGGCATCTAAAATTTCTCCAATGTTATCTTCTAGGAGTTTTATAGTTTTACATTTCACATTGAGGTCTGTGATTCATTTTGAGTTAATTTTTGTCTCTTCCCTTCTGAGAGGTTAGTTATTGCGGTGGACAGATTGGAAATGTGACAGGAACTTGGTAAATGCTAGAAATCCTAGGAACTTTTGGACTGTCCCGGAAGACTTCTGTTCTAGAACTGCCAACACCTTCGTGGGCACCACATAGGCACTTTGCTGGAACTGGAGTCCAGGGATTGTAGAACATACCCCTCCTGAGGCTGGCATGAAGATTGCTGGTGTAAGTGGTCCAGGACCATGTACGTAAGTGGGGGAGTAATGGATCTGTACAAGGCAGGGTTGGGGAAATGAATGGTGATTCCATTGTGCAGCAACCCTTCTGCTCAGTAGAGATTCTGTGCTTTTATTGCTAGCAGACGGCTGGACCACTCAAAGGCCAAATGACATGGTCTGTTGGACCTGGCAGAGTTACGTATGGAAGTCCATCTTCCACATGTCACACATGCTGCCAGGTATGGCTGAGGTGCCAGGAGTCCTAATCCTGTGCCTCAGAGCACAGCAACAGAAGGTCTTGGGTTTATGGAATGGGTGAAAACCTTAGATGATGGCCGTGTTGAAGCTGTGGTAGTTCTGGCAGAAGTGGGCTCCACAGGCAAGAGGGAGAGGCTAAGGAACCCTTGACACAAGTTGATGCCTCTATTTGTAGAGAGCCTTGGCTTCAGACTTGGAACGAAACTGTACTGTAATAGCTGGGTGAACTTACAAGCCTTGGGCCCCAGGCCGATCATGCGTTTGGAATATGGTTCCTCTGTCTTTGTGTCTGAATAGACCCCTGGCAGATGGTATATTCCAGGAAATGATGTGATGGGGAGGTGGTAGGTATGGCAGTGGTGCCACAGGGTCATCCAGGAGAACCGATGTGAAGAAGTCAGTGACAGTTTTCAGATCTCTAGCTAGGAAGAAAAACAGAACCCAGGAGAACACTGCCTCTTAAAAAGATCTGCTACCACCCTTAGCACTGCCAAGATGACACTATTCTTTCCCTACGGCCATGGCCCAGTCATGATAAAAACATGGGGTCAGGTTCCTGGGACTCTAGGGGTGGGGCATTTCCAGAGTGAGCAGCACACAGACCCCCTGGTGGCCTGCTTGCCAGGGTCTAGACAGCACGTCCACAAAAGGGCCAGTGCATACCGGAAAACAGCAGGAAGCGGGGGTTCACGTGTTCGGGAGCATGAGTTTCCCAAGCCCTTGTTTTGAAGGGGTGGTAGTGAAGAGAGGTCAGCAATAACTAAGAGCAGGGGAATGCTGTCCTGCAGATGTGTCTCAATGCTGTGCCAAGATCTGCAGGTTCATAAAGGTCAGGGGCTCAGAGAACCGCCTTTCCAGGATCCCTATGCTGCTGGCGTTCTCAAACCTACAGCCTGGCACCCCACTAGATACTTCCATCTGGAGCAGGCAGCAGGCTGAATTTTCCCAGGAGTTAGAGAGGCAGGACCCCAAAGCACAGTGGCCTCCCAGGACATGCTGTGAGTGAGGGCAGTGCTCAGAGACTGGCTTTTCCTCTGCCAGCTGTGTGGGCACACAGGCGTGCTGGCAGTGGGAGCTGCCAGTCAGAGCAGGCAGTGGAAGGAGACTGGGTAGCTGTCTCTTTTCTCTAGGTGATGACATTTGGAAGTTCCCAGAATGGAGCCGGTTTGGCACCTGGGCTGCTTTCTCGCCCCTGAGAGACGGGGGCCAGGTAAAGGGCTCCCAGCTGCCAGAAGGCCACGGGATATGTGGGTAGATGGAGGGGATATACCTCTCACCTAAGTGCAGTCAAAGTGCAAACATCAGAAGTCATGTCCAAGGGCATGGGAGGAGGGAAGGTTCAAGCCAGTGTATGTAGCAATCCAAAACTGGATCACCAGATTCAAGGAAGTTAGGAGGTGAAAGTCATGATACAGTCAGTGATGTAAGATGAGCCAAATAAGCAGATGAACAGACTGTCAAATGGAGGAGGAAGAAGCCTGGAGAAGAATTCATGAGCTCTAGTGGGGGAATAACTCAGGTATGGTCTTTCATTCACCACCAGGCCTAGGGCAGTGCCTGGCAGATGACTGGTGCTCATCATTAAATACTTGTCAAAGGAGGTCTAGAGAGACTCGGTGACTTACCAAGAGAGGCAACATCAGGACTAAGAGGAAAAGCCCAGACTTGGCTCCCTTTGCTTCTGCATCTCTGGGATGTACCAGGTTATCTTGTAAAGGGCAGGTCAAGAGCAGATCAGCCCCCACTCTTCACACCAGAGTTCGAAACTTTTTCTTAAAAGGCCACTAGTAAATTTTCATTCCATTCTCCTACAGTAGTGTGACGTCACCTCAGACATTACATAAATGAATGGGTGTGACTGTATGGCAATAAGACTTTATAAGAACTGTGAACGGTGTGGGCGGAGCTTGCTGAAGCCCCACTTTGGAACAACAGTTTGAAAGTTCCTCGTTTCTTTCTGAAGCTGACCACTTGTCTGAGTTACTTATATGGCAGGGCCAGTCTGAAGGCCTGAGATGAGTTCCTGTGTCCTGCCTTGAGAACGCCTCAGTTTGGCTCCTCTTGAACATACAAGGGCCTAACAGGAAAACATACAATAACCGAGGGCAAACACCTTCCCAGGGAAAACCATTTTTTAAAGATCTCATTAGATGTGAGAAAAGATGTTCAGACAAGATTGCTGTCCCTCATGAATGTTTTTAAGGAGAAACAAACAAACAAAGGAAGATGATTAAATAGAAGCACGTCTTCCAATCCAAGAAACTGGAAACTGATCTTTACCTTCTGAACCAAGTAGACACTTGTAGCTCTCTCAGCAGCCACTTTATCCAGACTGGATCCCTCAGGAACAAAGTAACTGACGTCAGCGATGTGAACTCCCACTTCAAAGTTGCCTGTAGATGCACAAGAAGGTTGATCAGCCCGGAATGGAAGGCAAGGGCAATCCCTCCTGGGAATCCATCCCAAGAAGGCATGTCCCTCCCAGAGGCCACAGGGCTTGGAGTACAGGCTGCCATTTTCAGGCTGGCCCCGTGCTCCACCTACCCGCTGCGGTGCGCGCTATATTTACTTTCCTCATTGTACGCCAACAGATGATGAGATTTTTATCCCATTAACCATTAACCACTTTTATCCCATTAATCATTTATCACATTAACAATTTTTACAAGTGTTTACCATTTCTAAAGGCTTCTTGTCTTTGAGTAAACATCAGTAGACTTGTAAAAGAAGACTCATTTTGGATGACCACAAATCCTTACAGCTCACTAGAAGGAATTAATGCCTAAATCCTGCAGACCCTGCCCCTGAAAGCACTGCCCTTCCCGTCTATCCCGGCCACAGCCTTTCCTCAGCCCCACTGCTGGCCTTCCTACCTTGATTCCATCCCCTCCCACCTAGCCCTCCACACTACTGCTAATACCCCTCTCGTAACCGTGGGTGTGGTGATGTCGCCCCTTAGCCTGTCACTCATGTCCGTGCACGGGCCCGCCTCAGTCCACCTCGCCAGCCTTACGGCTTATCCGCCACATGCTCTCTATGCAGCAGTCACGGGAAATTGCTTTCCATTCCCAGAACGTATCTTACCTCATCCCATTCAGGTGCTTGCTTAGCTCATGCTTTTCCTTACACTTGGGATAATAATCACAACAGGATCTGCCCATCAAAATCCTTCTTACCTTATAAGGGTCAACTGAAAGAGAATCCCAGGACAAGAAGAGATTCTCTGCCCTGTGTTTCCCCTAACTATACTGTTAAAGCACCTAATCCATAACTGAAGATGCTTCTCGTGGTCTTCTCTTCAGAGCTTTCATCACTATCAGATATCACAGCACATCTTTACTGGCTCATGTGTTTACTGTCTGCCCCTACAGTGCAGGCTCCAGTAAGGCAGGGATTTTTGTGTCAAGTCCACTGTTGTAGGTCCAGTGCCTAGAAGAATGCCTGACACACCACAGGCACTCAATGTTTGTTGAGTGAACGAATCAACAATTTGTTTGCCTACTGTGGTAAAAGACCTACTTTTTTTCCATTTTAGAATTGCCCTTTCCCTTCCTGGTGGGGTTGTGCTTTCAACAGGCCCTGTCTTCTCTATGAGTTCTACCAGAGACTTGGTCAGATGACTCAGGCTGGTGGAATCATACCTAAAGTGGGCTTGGGGGCTGGTCAGGTTATACATTTAAGATTTCCTCTTGAACATCCCATAAGTCATCTATCAGATGTAGTATATGTGATTATATACACACAAACATATGCACACAAAAATGCACATAATGGACAGAATATGGAAAAGAGTACACATGTGAAATGGCATATAGTTTGGAGAGAGGAAGCATCATGGGCAGACAGAAGCACACTGATGATACAAGCACAAAGGTGAATTTGCTTATAATTTAAATATGTGCTTGATGGAATTCCGCTATACTCCATTCCTGTTCATAGTGATTGGTCTAGGCACAGGCATGTGACTCAAGTATCAACAGATTTATTCTGAGCCTGTTTTCAGGGATTGATACGGGCTTCAGAAAAGAGGGTCTCTCTCCCAGGACCCTAGACAATAAGTCTGGAGCTGCCAAGGAAACATTTTTGCCACATAATCATGCCAATATAGAAAATAATAGGTCTAAGAAATAAAGGGAGAATCATGATGACCTCATTTGAACTCCAGGATCCAGCTGAACTTGAATTCTCACTAAAAGAATCCTGACTGATTCCCAAGTTGACTCAGAAGAGTTACTGACACGTCACCACTCTTTCCTCTGGTTACCTGGATAATCAGTCTTAAGGTATCTCACATTTTAGCCTCAAATTTTGTAGCCATTTATTGTCCTCCTATTCCTTCTTCACTGGGGGAGGATTTTTCCCTGTTTTTAAAGTGGAAAAATGTTTAAACTTGGGGTGGTTAAAATAAGAGATTCAGGGATGGAAAAGAATTTAAGATTCCCCATTCTCATCTCTCTCACATTCCTACAGGGCAGCATTGGGTTTTTCCACCCAGTCCTGTAACGCTAATACATTAGGGAAAACCCAAGTCCATCTAAGAAATACTGGCTGCTATGGGATAACAGAATAGACTTATTTCCCACAGAGGCGAGGGCTGTCTGGAAAGCTGAGGAAAACCAGCGTGGCTCAAAGTTCAGCTGCCTCATCATGTGAGCCATGCAGCTGTGTTGCTGGGTCACTGGGAGCAGTGAAACCTGCCCCGCAATGATCGAGGAACTCAACCCTAAGAGAATGTGGCCAAGCGTCTCACACAGCTCAACAACTCCCAATTTCGATATTACAAGTATCTAAAACCAACACTTAGAGAAGGTAAAATAAAGTGTCTTCTTTTGAAGTCAGAATTATAATATACTAGCTCAACAGGTAAATATTGACTAAAGGAAAAGAGAAGGATTATTACATCATGATAAAAACCATAATTTTAAACTCAGTCTGTGTGTTGTTACTACACATGAACTTTCTGTCCTTAGTCAAAATTGACAAACTGACAAAGAGTTCATTACAGGAGATAAAACATGAAGGGGGCCAATCCAAACATATTTGAGAGGCTTAAATTTCAGAATTCCCAGAAGAGCCTCTAAAACCAGCAAAGAGAAGCTCTCTTATTCTCTCCTTTGGACCTTTTTTATGGAAACCCTAAGTAAATATTTTATTACATATATTTACATAATGTGAACTTGCAGAACTCCAGAGGTAGTGGCACTGAAGTTTTTATTCTATGAAAGAGAAAATATAAATCCAAAAGGTTATGTAGTAAATGCTGCCAAAACATCCAGGACCAATTTGATGTTTAAAAACGCACTGTCTTCCATATAAAATTATACTTTGAAATTTTTTTTACATTAAAAAATATTCATCTACTGGGGTTAAGGTGAGTCCTGTGAGTTCTGAAGAGCTGGGGAAGCACAGGAAGGAAGAGTCCTCAAGGCCAGCCACGTCTGGCTCACTGTGCACAGGGCCCACAGACTTAAACACATGCAAATGTTCCTCTTTTTTTTTTTTTAATTAATTAATTTTTTTGGCCGCATTGGGCCTTCATTGCTGCGCGCAGGCTTTGTCTAGTTGTGGTGAGAGGGGGCTACTCTTCATTGCAGTGCGCAGACTTCTCATTGCGGGGGCTTCTCTTATTGCGGAGCACAGGCTCTAGGTGCAAGGGCTTTAGTTGCAGCATGCAGGCTCAGTAGTTGCGGCACGCGGGTCCTAGAGCGCACAAGCTTCAGCAGTTGCAGCGCATGGGCTCAGTAGTTGTGGTGCACGGGCTTAGTTGCTCCGCGGCATGTGGGATCTTCCCAGACCAGGGATTGATCCCGTGTCCCCTGCACTGGCAGGTGGATTCTTAACCACTGCGCCACCAGGGAAGTCTGCAAATGCTCCTGTGAATGAACTTGAGTGGACACCAGAACTGCTTCATCCAATTAAAGCACTAATAGGACGTAAATAGGGGCTTAAGAACCATCTCTTCTAAGCCAGCCTCCCAATCAGCTCAGCCACATTTCAACTATGTCCCTGCCAGGTGGCCCTTGACATACCCCCGGGAAGGGGGGTGGAGCTCACATCTTGAAGCCACTTGCTCTACTTCTGAAGGGCTCTGGTCGTGAGAAAGTGCTTCCTTACGTGGATCCACGATGCATGGAAATGGAACCACTAGATTACTCTAGCACTGGGCATCCATAAGAGGATCCCTCTGTTTAAGGCGCTCACAGTCTAATGGGGTTGGCAGATACATCAATGTGGTGATAATATGGTATTACCAGTGCTATGACAGAGGAAGGTTGCAAAACCTCATTCTGTGGGAGCGAATTGAGCTGAAGTCTGTTTTTACTTCAGTGAGAACATGTGAAAGTGTTTTGTCATCTATAACGACTACATGAACGTAATGTTGACAATAATGATGATAAAAATGATAAGGATGGCAGTAGTGACCATTTATTTAATATCTCTTTTGTGCCAGGGGCTCCACACACATTAACGTACCTTTGACAATAGCCATATAAACCGTGTTTCACAAATGAACCATCTGAGGCTCAGAGAGGTTCCATGTCACTTGTCCAAGGTTACCTGGCTAGTATGCAATAAACCCTGGATTCAAAACCAGGTCAGATTCAGAGCCTTTGTTCCTTTTATTACCACCCTCTGCCCCCCAACCACTGTCACGGTAACTCCAGGACAAGATGATACAACCCAATTTTTCATCTCAGTGGGTTACAGCTAGAAATCCCTGCCTATCTCTTATGATTCAATAGAAGCCACATTCTCGGCTATGGATTCAGAAGTCCTGTCAGAGACTTCTCCCAGCCCTGTTCGCAGCCCATCCTGGTTCCCACTGCCAATCTCTTTAGCCACTCGTAACAGGGACTGATTACAGAACAACCACTAAACCATCAACTCTAGTTCTATTTAATTGTAAGTGCTTAAGACCTAACAATTCCTTTCTACATTTCTAGTTTACAGTCATCTCTACCTGGTGGCAGAGTGACTGTCCTAAGTACCTGAAAGGGTCAAGGCTATTACAGGTGGGAAAGTATTACGCTTCCCTTACCAGGAGTGAGACCAGGGCCTTCCAGACTTCGGTCACTTGAGTTCACCTTTACCCACTGCTGAGATTGGACTGTGGTGACAGAGGCTCTTCTTGACCCAGTAGGGCACCCCTTTTAATCCAGAATATAGGGGAACAACCTTGCTAAATATACCTCATTTAGCAAAAGCAAAAAATAATTGCTTCTGTTCAGGTCCCTAATGTCCAAACCCTTTTAGGCTTGTCTTGTCCTGCCTGACCTTTAGAGGGCATCTGAGGCCTGGTGATTTCTCCCTCCTTTGGCTCCAGGCGCCACTCTGGGTGCCTGCCCCTTCTCAGGCTCCTCTTCCTCTCCTTGTCCCTTACATGTTGGCATGCCCGGCTGCCTCCCCTTCCAATTCTACTCCTTCTCCCTGGGCTGTCTCATCCACTCCCAGGAGTTCAAGCATCAACTCCGTGCTTTAGGCTCCACAGTCTGTGCCGTCAGCCCAGACCTCTCTGAGCTCCAGACTGACATACACAAGGGTCTACTGGGAACTGCCACTTAGCTGTCCCCTAGGCACCTCACACTCACGCCTCCAAAAGTCCCCACCTCCAGCAAAACCATTTCTCTTCCTGTGTTCTCTGTCCCAGGAAATGGGATCATCTCCACTAAACCAAAAAAGGCACCGTAACTGCCCAAAACTGAAAGACCCCAGGTCTGTCTCAGCCTGTGTTGATCGACCGCTCTGAACTCCGCCTCCCAAACACCTCTGAAATCTGCTCGTCTCTCTTCTTCCCACACCACCACTTTAGCCAGGGCCACCATTGTTTCTTCCGAGGACGATCTAACAACCTCTGTGTGGCTCTCCCTGCCATTTCTCAAACCCATTTTCCACAATGAGGATAGTGCTCTCTCCAAAATACAAGTCCCCCTGTCACTTCACTGTTTAAACCCTGCCGGGCCCTCACTGTCCCGGGCGTGCAGCCCAGACCCGGCTTCCGAGGCCTCACTGGCCTGGCTTCTGCCACCGTTCCAGTCCCTTCGGCTTGTTTCTTCCACTCCTCCCTCTGCACACTGTGCTCTACCACTGCTTCTCAAAGAAGTAATAGTGACAAAATTCTTTACCACGTGGGTCTGCCCTGAGCACGTTCAACTTTCCTGGCCCTAAGCCCTTAAGTGCCAGAAACTGTAACAGAACTTCTTAAGCTGCTCAAAGCCATCAGGCTCCACACTCATCTCCCTCAGAGTTTTTTTCCCATTTCTCTTCCTGACGACCCCCACCAGTTCTGCAGACCACTGTGTAAAGCCCACTCCCTCTGGCAGGCCTTTCCCGATGACCTAGACCAGGCTCCCCCCTCCCGACTTCGGTGTCTTCCTACGGCGTCTGACACCCTCCCTGCAGCCCTCCCCCGACCCCAACCCCCCACCGCTCACTGCAAGGGGGCCCTGAGGTAGGTATCTCTCCCCCCCCACCGCCCCCCCCTCCCCGTTCTGTAAGGGGGAAGCACGAGGGGCGGGGGAAAGCCTGAGCGCACAGCTGGTATATGACATTTACTGAATGAATAAGAAAATAAAAACATAGGGTAGACTTGCTGCTACTCTGGGTTGAAAGGGCTTGTAAACCCTGCCTGGTCTAACCGTGTAGACTTAGACCCCCATCCCTCCCCACACCGGGTCTTCCCAGAGTGTGTCCAACTTACACTCGCACACCTGACGTGCCTGAGAAACCACTACTCGCTAGTGTAGTCCGCTCCACCCTCAGACAGCAATGACAACGTAAAAAAAAATCTCCCCCTGTAGAGCCAAAATACATCTTCCCAGAGTTCCCACTTGGTGGCCCAGTTCTACCCCATGGGGTTGCCCAGAACAAGCCCATCTCCTCAGAGGGTAGCAATCTGGCTTCGAGAAATGAGTGAAGTGGCAGATCTCTTCCAGCAGGGCAGGCTCTACTTTGGGGATAGCACCAGCTTTGAATGTTTACACAGTTAGCACGTAGCCCCCTGGATCTTCTCTCCTTCGGGCTAAATAGCCGTGTGGCTTGGCTGTGAGTCACTATCGTAATCCTCAACATCCTCCTCCCAAACGTGCTCCTAATAACCACCTACATTCACTCAATTAGCCACTCAACACATACTTGTTAGGCTCCTACTATGTGGCAGGTACTTTTTTTTTTCTAGGCGCTGGAGACATACAAGTAAACAAGATTGACAAGGTCCCTTCTCTTGTGGAGCTTACATTCTCGTGGGGAGAGAAAGACAATAAGGAAACAAATAAATGATAAGATTACTTACCATAGTAAAAAGGACTTTGAAGAAAATAAAACAGGGTGAGGGGACTTCCCTGGTGGTCCAGTGGTTAAGCATCTGCCTTTCAATGCAGGGGACGCAGTTTCGATCCCTGGTCGGGGAACTAAGATCCCACGTGCCGCGGGGCAACTAAGCCCATGCCCCACAGCTAGAGAGCCAGTGTGCCGCAACTACTGAGCCCACGTGCCACAACTAGAGAGAAGCCCATATGCTGCAACGAA
The DNA here is from genome assembly GCF_028023285.1 of Balaenoptera ricei. Classification (NCBI taxonomy): domain Eukaryota; kingdom Metazoa; phylum Chordata; class Mammalia; order Artiodactyla; family Balaenopteridae; genus Balaenoptera; species Balaenoptera ricei. The sequence continues at coordinate 114,356,231 of NC_082645.1, read as the reverse complement.
GAGCCCGCGTGCCACAACAAAAGATCCCGCATGCCGCAACAAAGATCCCATGTGCTGCAACTAAGACCCGATGCAGGCAAATAAATAAATATTAACTAATAATAATAATAATAAATTAATAAAAAAACAGGGTGAGGTGATGAGAATGCCTGGGACCTACCTCAGATTTAGTTCGGAAAGGTCTCTCTGAGGAAGTAGACTGAGACCTGTGTATACAAAAAGGATGTCACATGATGACATGGGGGAGAGCATCCCGGGCAGGAGAACAACCAGAGCAAAGGTTTGAAGGTAGGAGCAAGCTGGGTGCATCTAAGGAATAGAAGATTGGAAAGGAGAGAATTGGAAGCTAAGAGGCTAGTGAGGTAGACGGTGGCTCAACGAGAGATGCCCTGATGGGCCAGGACGAAGCATTTAGGTTTTATTTCAAGTACAGTGGGAAACCACTGGGGAGTTTTAAGCAGAGAAGTGACATTAGCTGAATATACCATATTCACTTCCTCATGCTGTCAGCGCCTTCATCCTGCATACCATGGTTCTACTAATGCACCCAAGGTCACACTGGAGTGAAAACAGTAAGCCTGAAGAAGACCACAACCTCTCAGGAATGGCACTGACAGGCAAACCAAGTTAAGCAATCCTTCAGTGATGTAATACGTTTGGTAAACAAAGGTAGATGATGAAAAGAAGCATAACCTACTAGACACACTGACACATGCAACAGATGCTGGGCTTCCTGTCCCACAGACTGGTTTCTATCCAGTCTGCACGACGGGAACATGCTGCTCTTGCTTGGGTCACCCTCTTGACCTTGTGGCCAGTTTTCCCAACAATGTGAGTCTTAAGAGAGTGAGGAAACAGTGTTCTGAAAGCTCAGAAAGGGTAATACAACCAAGAGGACTGAGAGAAAGGGACTTTCTGCTGTCCAGACATCCCCAGCAAGGAGGGGCCTCACGTAGGGCAGCACCTCCAGCCAGAATGCAGGTCCTGACCTTAGTCTGATCCCACTGAATTTTAGAGACAGACTCCATCGCTGAGAAGCAACTGGGCTTGGATCACCTTGTGGTCGCACAGCAAACTCCATCTTTTAGTTGGGGTAAGCAAATTCCCTTTGACTTTGGTGGAAACACTGATTGGGCTGCCAGGTAAGAGGGACAACTCAAACGCTGACGTCTTCCAGTTCTGTGTGGTATCTGGTTATGTAATCAAATGCAAAAGTTGACCACTGGTACAGCAAGCCGTGGCGGAAGTCCATGGCCATGACGTGGTGATGGTTTGAGAATATTTCAAAAGCTTAAAAGGAGTCAATGTAAAAAATTCTGGGACAAGTAAATCTGAATGCATTGTAAGGTCCCCAGGCATGAGAAGGGGGTTGTACAAGATGATGTCTTAGGTTCTCGTGAAGGCCAGGATTTGAAGAGTCTGTGGACTGTTTTTTTGGTATTTTCTTTTTTGCCACCCAGCAAAGGGTTAATGAGGAGAGTTAGTTACAAACTCCTTAACTGGTGAGCTCACCTTCTGGAACCAAGCAACTTAGAGAACCTTTTTCCTTCATTATTACAAAGGGCTCTATCAATCTGCAAGTACTCAACTAAACTGCCCACACAGCAATTTTTGTCATGTTCAATCTAATTCTCAGGAATCTAAGTTTAAATTTATATGAACAGCATGGAAGAGGAACACCCAGGTAGTAAATTCCACTTTTCCCCTTCCAAATGATTTGAGCAATGGCCTCCTTCATTAACAGGAAAGAGAATGAGGAGCTGAACATGTGAGGCTGGCACACCCAACGTCTGGGAATTTCCAGGAGTGGGGAAAGCCCAGGTCAGCCGGTCAGACCTGCGACAGGGAGCCGAGCACCGGCTCATGAGAAGTTCTGAGTGCAGGAGGGCAGGCGTTTGATCCTCCCTCGTTGCCAAAAGAGAGTGAAGTCAGAAGGGCCGAGAAGGACCTTTGAAGGCAGTTACGAAGTTAGCAGGTCCACGTAAGGGCTGGGAGTGGGGCGTGGGGTACGTGGGGTGTGATTGGGGTGGATTGGCCATGGCTTCAGGGTTGACGGGGCTGCGAGAGGGAAACAAGGGGTTTCATTATACTATTCTGTCTGCTTTTGTGCATGTTCAACATTCTCTATCCAAAAATTAAAAAAAAAAAAAAAGGTTTGTAGAGGTTGAAGTCAAGGAAAGAAAAAAGTTTAAAAAGTAAAAATCCAGTTAAGTAAAACTAGCTACAAGTTTTAAAAGAAAGACAAGCCAGCAGAGGCAGGAGAGGGTTACCACTTATGAAGAACAGAATTAAATTGTCCCCAGTGATGATCTCTGGAGGCTGAGGATATGGGGACTGCTCCTTTCTACATCATACACACTTGTAATGTTTCCAGCTTTCAAAGGCTGGAAAAGGAATAAAGATAAAAAGTATAAAATAGAAAATGTAAACTGGCTTAAAAATGTCTGGAAAGAAATATATCAAGATGGTAACAATGGTTTTCTCTGAGTGGTAGGATTATAACTTTCTCTTTCTGCTTATATATAAATTCTAATTTTTATATCATAAATGGGTTACTTGTTTCACAGTTTTGTTTTTTTTTTAAATAAAGAAACACCAACAAAGTGCTGTGTTCCCCCTCAGCACCCACCCTATCCCTGATTCCCCACCACACAGCAAGAGAAAAGCACCACCGGCCACCCCACGCAGTAGCTCATCGGCCACCTGCCCCGGAGGATAACGGCAGCTCAGCACTTTGCAGGCAAGTTCTATGAAGGTGAGCTCGGTAAATGAAGTAGCAGGAACTGGGCACACCGCCCCCCCGGCTGACTAGGAAACAACTATTTCCATGCCAGAAATGTGACTCCAGTTTGTAGCAGCCTGAGGCTTTTGCCACTACTTTAGAGGCTCAGTGTGTATGGTCGGCATGAGGAACCTATTTCTCTTGCCTGCAGGAGTGCAGGGAGGCTTGCAGGATTCCAGCAGACTGGCTTCCCAAAGACATAAGTTTGAAAACCAAATTTCAGCATGTTTTCACACTCAACTGTGGACTTCTCTATTTTTAAAAACCCTCTCTATTAACAAAACAATTACTAGACTCTTAAAAGCCAAATTTAAAGGAGATGTACAGTTTTCAAATATAAACATCTATGCATATTTAAATGCCTATTCACAAAATGTTAACTTATCAACAACTGCTTAATCCAATCCCAACCCTCCTTTCAGCTAAAATTAAAGCAACTTTCATAGTCACCTTGAATTCTGAGATGTAAAAGCTTCTAAAAGCTTTATATCCTGGTGACAAAACCCCTTAGTGGCTTTTCTCTCATTCTGGGGAAGTCTGTTTGGGTTCGTTATTTTTTCACCATACCTAATCAACTCTTTTGGGATCTAATTACTCAGTTTCATTAATTAATCTCTTTGCATTAAGGAGAAACTGTTTTCTAATTCCCTAAAGCTTCACAAAAGTTAAGCAAAAATTATATCCATAACTTATGCACATTCATGATATGAATCCACCATACTGGTTCTCCCATAACAATAGCGTATCAACTGCCTGCTTGTTAGAGCACTTCATTTGTAGTAATTCACTCTATGCTCCCAATGCTATGACACAGATTTCTTTCTACAGATCAGAAAACTGAGGCCAGGGCAGGTCAGACTCCCGAAACTAAGCTCTTAACCCTTACTTTATGGGATTTGCCCCTTAGTGTCAGGTACTTGACTAACTTATAATTGCTTCTTTCTCAACTCCTGTAGGCTATGAGCACTCTCAATGTAACATTTAACAAGGATTATACGGTGACTTTGCAGAATATACATTTTAAGACCATGTATGGGAACAATACATATTCACTGAAATAAAAACCCTGTCACACACTCCTGTAACAAATGGTCACTTTCTATTTTTGCATTATCCATGTATCAATTGCGGTTATGACTCAGTTTTCATATAAAATATCCTGAACTGCTAAATTTTCTAGGTAACTAAATGCCAATCCTTTAATCATCAATTGTTCACAGTTTTAGTACTTCTGGATGGAAATCCTCTATAAATGTATTACATACTTCCTTTTCTTAATAGCAGTCAGTATATAATTCAATATTAATAACTTAGTGGCACTAAAATGAACATTTCTTCTGCATTTTGCAATAGATGCTGGTGTGGTACAATAGGGCAAAGATGTCCCATCCTCAGGACACACTCTCAAATTTACTTGTCACCTCCATCACTAAAATGGAGTAAAGACTCTTCAGATGCAAAACCCCCTGGCCAATTATAACAACAGTTATCACTGATTAGACCTGGCAAATGGAAGATATTCAACTATTTCTTGATTAAATGAATCACCTTCACATAAGTTTTATGGAGTAGATACTATTAATATTCATATTTTACAGATGAAAACATTCAGGCTCAGAGAGGTTAGACGATTTGCCCGATGTCACACAGTAAACATCAGAGCTAGGATTAGAGCATTGCTGGACTCCAGTATCAGTGTTCTTAACTATCATGCCATAGGGCCACGCGGTACAGCCTTTTCCTAAGGGGTTTTAATCATTCCACAGTTATCAGTATCCCTTGGCTTCTGGTTTCATAGCAGCTTGAGATTTCATTCACATACAATTCACTCAAAGTGTACAATCCAATGGTTTTTAGTGTATGCAGAGTTGCACAACCAACACCATAATCAATTTTAGAACATTTCAACACCCTAAGAGAAACTCCATATCTGTTTTTAGTCACTCCCTATTTCTCCCCAACCTTCCTAACCACAGGCAACCACTAATCTATTTTCTGTCTGTGTAGATGTGTCTATTCTGGACATCTCATTTAAATGGAATCTTATGATACGTGTACAGTCTTTTGTGATTGTCTTTCACCTAGCATAATGTTTTCCAGGTTCCTTCATGCTGTAGCCTGCATCAGTACTTCATTTCTTTCCATGGCTGAATATATTTCATAGACATTTGGGTTGTTTCCACTTTTGGGGCACTCCTTCGCCCTTTAAAATAAACTTTTTTATTGAGGCATAAAATACATAAAGTATACAAACCTTAAGCATACAGTTCAGTGAATTTTTATAAAGTGAACACCTCCCTCCCCTACCAGTTCAAGAAATAGAACATAATCAGAATTCCAGAAGCTTCTCTTGTGCCTCCTCAGTCTCTATACTCACCAAAGATAACTGCTTTTTCTGACCTCTGTAGGTCAGTTCTGCCTCTCTTTGCACTTTACATAAATGGATTAGTACAGCATGTATTTTGTGTGTGTGCATCTGGCTTCTTTTGCTCAATGTGTTTTTGAGATTCATCCATGTTGCGTCTGAATTTATGCTGCACCACTGCTGTGGAGTATTCCATTGTAAGAGTATAGAACAATTTATCCATTTTACTGTTGATAGGGACTTGGGTTGTTTTTAGTTTTCGCTATTATGAATAATGCTGCTATGAGCATTCTTCTACATATGTACTCCTTTCTGTTGGGTATTTATCTAAGAATGAAACTGCTGGGTCATGGAGTATGAATCTATTCAGCTCTATTACATACTGTACAACAGTTTTTCAAAGTAGTTGTACCTGACTTTTCCCCTACTCAGTGTATGAGAGTTCTAACTGATCCATATCCCCACTACATTTGGTATTGTCAGTTTAAAAATTTTTTAGCTATTCTTATAGGAACATAGCAATATCTTACTGTGGTTTTAATTTCCATTTTCCCTGTGGACTAATGATATTAAGCATTTTTCATATGTTTTTGGCAGTTGGCTATCTTCTTCAATAAAGTGCTTGTTCAGCTGTACATATTCTCAGTAAGAGTCTTTTGCTGGAGATATATATATATATATATATATATACATATATATAACAAATATCTTCTCCTTCTCTGGGACTTGCCTTTTCACTATCTTAATGGTGTCTTTCGATGAACAGTTCTTAAATTTAATGAAATATAATTTATCACTCTTTTCCTTTAAGGTTAATGCTTTTTGTGTCCCACTTAAGAAATCTTTGCTAAGGTCATGAGTTTATTTTTCTATGTTATGTTCTAGAGAAGTATTAACACTTCTAGAAGTATTAATGTTTTACCTTTCACACTATGAGCCACATGAAATTGATTTCTATGTATGGCGTGAAGTAGGAGTCAAAGTTCATTTTTTTTTTCCATATGGATATTCAATTGATCCAGCACCAGTGATAAACCCATCCTTTCCTCACTACACTGCAGTGACACCTTTGTTGGAAACCAGGTGATCATATATGTGTGGGTCTGTTTCTGGATTCTCTATTCTGTTCCCACTTTGACTTCTGAACAGCAATTACATATTTATTATTTCAGCATAAGCTTACTAAAATTCCATATCAATTTTAATCTTTCCATTTTTATATTAATAATAATTTTCAGTGAGCACTTACTTTTTGTCTGGCACAGTTCTAAGTACCAAGGATTATCTCATTTAGTCTTCCAGGCAATTTAAAATTAGCTGTTACTATCCCTGTTTTACAGGGTGGGAAACATGAGGCCTAGAGAGGTTAATTCTTACCTCCAGAATATGGGCTGTGCTCTTCTTATTTTGTTGTCACACTATCTAATTTTGTGGAAAAGCATCAGTAGCATATGCAACTTTAGGGATTTACTGCTAATACCTTTAAAGCTAGGTTGTGTTTTTGCAACAATAGGCACAAATGGAGCTTTGCTCCTTTAGTTTTTCATATACTCAGTATTTTGGAACTGCCAGACACTTGAGAAATTGTCTAGTCCAAACACATATATAGCTGGGGAAAGAGATTTTCAGAGATATCACAGACATGCCTAAGCTTACATGATGCAGTAGAGGCAAAGATGAGACAAGAACCCAGTTCTGCTCCTATTCCAGTGCTCTTTCTGGGACCACAACTGCCTCTCATCACGCAATGAGTGTGTTGGATCATTGAGGCTTCTTAGCTGGCTTCCAGGTTTACCTTGGTGCCAGATACTTGAGGATGCCTGAGTGGTGGGTGCCAGATTATCTTGGCTTTAATGAGCAAGGAAACTGGAACCAATCAGCAGAGCTGGAAGCAGATGAACAGGCCATAGTCCAAATTTGGTTTAACAAGGTGCACTGAGACATCCATGAAAAAAAGAGAATTTCCAAAGCCCAGACCCCACAGGAATCAGGCTAGCAAGATTTGAATGGAACATAGGAATAAGACTTAGAGGGGTGGAGCTGTGTCTCCACTTAATCTTTCCACTTCGATTCTGTGTCCTCAAAACAGGAACTCATTGGCAAGCATCCCAGAAGCCCACTTCGATGCCAGAGGCTTCGCATGACTATTCAGTTACTTGGATTTTTTGAGTCAAGGTACAATTCAGTAAAAAATGACCATACAACAAGGACAGTTAAAACTGTTCACTCACCAATGCCCCAGGTGAATGGAGAAGACATGCACCTCCTTATGAGCTGATGGTTCTACAGAATTCTCCATTTCTCTTCCCAGGTTCATTATCAAGGGCCAGGCTATGAAAATAGGATTTGTCTGAGATCAAGTACTTGGGTTGCCTGGTATTTGCCTGAGGTCAGAATGCCCTCTGACATAAGTGACTATAAGAGGAAAAATCAGTGTTTCAAAACCAGGATTAGAAATGATTTTACAGAGAAGAGGAGTGTAGGAGGAATAGTATTCGAAGCACTGGGCATCATAAAGATGTCAGAGACAAAACCCAGAAATGTATCCAAGTAGAAAATGGCCCTGAAGTGGAATTTTTCTTTTTCAAAATCTATGTTAGAGTTATCAGGGGTTCTCTTCTAGAATACAAGGAACAGATTTTAAAAACAATTTAATTTTTGATTAAATTAAATGTTGCACATAGTTTTTTTTGTTTTACTTTTTTTGTTTTTGTTTTGGCCACGCTACATGGCTTGCAGGATCTTACTTTCCCGACCAGGGATCGAACCCGGGGCCCTGGCAGTGAGAGAACCGAGTCCTAACCACTGGACTACCAGGGAATTCCCATAAATCTTATTTTTAACCTACATGTGGCATATGTTTCTAACAGCTAATAGATTAAATTTTCCTAATTATTGAATAAGTGTGAGTTGCCTCTTACACTATAGTATTCAATATTTAGGAAGGCCATCCCTTTGAAACACGGTACTTCAGGGTTCAGTTTGTTGAAGTGAACGAAACAGGGAAAAGCATAACCAATGGGCTAAGAGAATATGAGGAGCTGAATCTGGGGGTTTAAATTAAGGTACTGAGTCTGAGATGAAGTCAAATTCCAAAAGGCTAGAGAAGGCCTGACACGAGAGAACAACTGCAAGACCAGTAGCTAGAAAGCTGAGAAAGACAACTCAAGGTGAGAAGAATGGTTGAAAGGAGTGGTCCAGTACAAAGAGGGTAGGCAAGTGCCAGGCTGCCTCCTTAGGGTCTCGGGAGAAAAGCAGAACATACAGGATTTACATCTCTATACATGTATCTGTCCCCTTGGCCCTCCTGCAAGGCAGGACAGAAATGGAATTCCAGCAGGTTCATATAGCAAAGGGCCATGATGCTCTCCCCATGGTGCTTAAAGCAAGATTCTGGAGTGTAAAGCCTATTTCCCCACCCAATGACCTAAGTGACAAGAGCCTAGGATTCAGTCTTTCTATCCCTGGTCAACAGGGAGTTTGTGCGGGCATGGGGTATAAGGTGGGGTCCCACCTGAGTTAAGGATTGCAAAGCGTCCTTTGCAATAAAATACCCTGTGCAAGGTTAGGAGTGGTGCAGAGCACAAAGTGACGTAATGCTTTAAGTCACCTCAGGGGCCAGTGCTATGTATGTGGCAGAAGAGAGCAGACTAGGTCTCCTACTAGATGTATAACCAAATGATCTTTGGTTTCTGTTAGTGTGCAGCAATTATACTGCCACTGTAGTGCATTGGCAAGACAATTCTCGTGTTGGGGCTTGCAGGGTGAGACATGGGCATATGCTTCTCTAAAGGGAATGAACCTTCCTAATGTTACTCTTTCTGGGAAGGGGCAAGTCCTCAGATGGGAAGTGCAAAATGAAAGAAGTAGGCCAAGGTGTCTTTCCAGAAGCTCTTGGGTCTAGACTTTTGAAGAGCAGATGTTGAGGTGTGGGCGCCCGGGTGATGCTCAGTGTGGGGACAGGTCAGAACCTAGGTGGGCCTGGATCTGGGAGCAGTGGAAAGCAGGACACTTCTTGATGCTTTGTTACTCTCCGTTGCTCTTCCTTTTGCTACCCTCTAAGGTTTAAGTAAAGTCCTGTTCAAAAGTCTAGTCTCAGTTGTGCTTGAGGTACTAAGCAAAGGATTATGGGCACCATACTTGGACCAAAGTGATATCAAGTCCTCTCAGCACCCAGGTCAGTGGGCAGAGGGAGTCGTGGTTAGTAAGGAGGAAGGGGATGTCCAAATGGAGACTATCCATGTGGTCCGGCTGTCCTCCCCACCTGGGAATCATTCCTCTACTGCTAATCTCTGGTAATCTGAGTTTCTTTTATTAGACAAGGTAGTTTCCTTTTTGATGGTGTCTTTGTAATAAAGGCTTTCAACCATTCTTGGCTCTCTGGTGAATAGCCTGTAGGTCAACATGGATCATATTTCAGAGTTAGGTACTCCTGGGTAGTGTTAGGAAAGTAGCAGGGGTAGAAACCCAAAGTCCTATGTAAGGGGGTATTTCGTGTGGAAGGCAATGACAGAGGTAAACTCAGCCATGAGGAAATAGGTAACTCACTCAACCTTCAAGCATTAAGGAAACATGACATCAAGTATATTCTGATTTAGGCCATTCATCTGGCCACTAATCTGGGAGAGGGTAACAGAAGGTATTTAAGATTTCTAAACATACTGAATTTTTCTTAAGCTAAAAATGTTTGTGCACTTATTCTCATTTAACTGTATTGTGACCCAAGAACATGATCTGTATGATACCAATGACTTTTTGAAATATGCTTAATGCTTTAATACAAAGTCAATTTTTATATATGTTTTCTCTTGAGAAACACTTGAGAACACGGTGTAATCTTCATTTGTGGGTATTATACTTAGATATGGTTATTAGAGTTAGCTTGCTGACCGTGCTGTTCAAATTTTCGGTAGTTTTACTGAATTTCTGGTCTGTTTGAACTATCATTTCCTGGGAAAGGCATATTAAATTAACCCACTATGATGATGAATTTATCAATTTCTCCTCATATTTCTGTCAACTGTTGTTTTAATATATATTTTGAAGCTATATTACTTGGTAATATGTTTAGACACTATCTTTTCTGATGAATTGATCCTTCTAATTATCATTTAGACTCTCTTTACATTTAGTAATGTTTTCTATCTTAAAAGCTATTTGTCAGACATTATAAAAAATATACTAGCTTTCTTTTGCTTAGTACATTACTGGTATAGCTTTTACCACCTTTTTACATTTAATCTTTGCGTCTTCATGTTTTAAGTGTGTGGTTATAAACAGCATATAGCTAGATTTATCCAGTATAACAGTCTTTGTTTTTTAACTGCAGAGTTAAATTTGATGTGCTTATTAATTTTTTTTGGTACTTTAATATGTGCTTTTTATATGTCCTGTGCTCTCTACCACTTTGGAAGTTATTTACTGTATTTCTATTATTATTTAAAAGATATTTGAAACATTTATGGAACATGAACACTATAACATATATGATATAAAATATAAAATAACACAGAAACTGAATATTAAAAAGTGTACCTCTATATGTTCCCAATTCTGTTATAAAGTTAACAATAACATGACAAATTTTTTTCAAACATTGATGATTTTTGGAAAAAGACCTTAATTTGACAATTAATAGCACTCTAATACTATAAAAATGAAAACGAGATCTAAGAGCAATGTTTGATATTTTGTTTCTATTTTTTAAGATTTACATTTTGGCAGGGCCAGAAGTGGAAACAGGAACTTTTGTTATTCAAGTAAATGAATTATGTGTTTTACTATGACATGCATGAAAGGCATTACAGAGTTTGGTTATTTGTCTTGTGTGTTTCTTTGGAGGAGTAGAGGGAGCTTCTACTGCTACAGTTATAATAGATAACGCCCATATTTTGATTCAGTACTTGTACCCAAAATTATGTTCTTGTAGCAAGTCATCTTCTCCCTTCCCCTTATCTCTGAACATTTTGTGAAGCTAATCTTTATAGGCTCAGTTTTTTAAACTTTCTCCCTTTTTATTATAAGCACTTAAAGCTATAAAATTTCCTCTAAGTATTGCTTTAGCTGCATCCTTGCATGTTCCATAACTTTTCTGTATGTTTACTTCTACTAGAACTTTTATCTTTGGCAAATCTTTAAGGCTTTGGTTAAGAGTTAATTCTTCCAGAAAGGATATGCTTATGATTCTGACTGGATTCTAGAAACACTGTCCATTTGGTGCCACTTTAAACTAGATACCTGGCATGGAATTTTATGGGCCATGCTGGTAGTATTAATTCAGGTCCTGAGCAAACTTTCTGGGTCACTAGACATTAGAAGATACCATTAGCTGCTTTGGCACACACCTCTTTCTTTGGTTATCTGCTCTTGTTTCATTCCTGGCTTCTAAGGGCTGGCAAGCCCTTTCTTGCCAGCTCAGCCACACATTTCTAAAAATGCATCATTTTAAAGAGTTTTATTGAAGAAAAGTTCTTCAGGCTATCCATTCCATGATATTACTGGAAACATAAGCCCTATGCAAAATATAGTGTATATACACATTTGTGCATTTTTTTCTGAGGAGAGACTGTGACTCTAAAGAGATTAAAACCACTACCATACGTTCTGTTTCAGCCTTATACAAACTAAAATAGCAAATTCTACCTGATGTTTTACAGATCTCCAGGCAAGAGGAAATTCTACAGATAACCATTTAAAGTTGATTTCCAGTCTTAAACTATAATTCAGAAAGATATATGCATCCCAGTGTTCATTGCAACACTACTGACAACACCCAAGACATGGAAGCAACCTAAATATCCACAAACAGATGAATAGATAAAGAAGATGTGGTACATATATACAATGGAATATTATTCAGCCATGAAAAATAATGAAATAATGCCATTTGCAGCAACATGGATGGACCTAGAGATTATCATACTAAGTGAAGTAAGCCAGACACAGAGAAATATCATATGATATCACTTATACGTGGAACTTAAAAAAAGAAAAAAAAAAGATACAAATGAACTTATTTACAAAACAGAAATAGACCCACAGACAAAGAAAACAAACTTATGGTTACAAAAGAGGAACGGAGGGGGAGGGATAAATTAGGAAGTTGGGAGTAACACATACATACTACTACATATAGAATAGATAACCAACAGGGACCTGTACTCAATATTCTGTAATAACCTATAAGGGAAAATAATCCGAAAAAGAATGTACATACATACATACACACACACACATGCACGCACACACTCATGTATAACTGAAT